>NW_027664712.1:22500-680333 GCF_963921795.1 Nannobrachium achirus
TAACAATTTCAAACACACACACACACACACACACACACACACACACAATCGGAGGATCGCCGTACCGGCCATTCTGGCACCGTGGCCATAACCTAACACTGGCCATCAGTGGCCGGGGCACATATGCACCCAGTTAACAATTTCAAACACACACACACACACACACACACACACACACACAATCGGAGGATCGCCGTACCGGCCATTCTGGCACCGTGGCCATAACCTAACACTGGCCATCAGTGGCCGGGGCACATATGCACCCAGTTAACAATTTCAAACACACACACACACACACACACACACACACACACACAATCGGAGGATCGCCGTACCGGCCATTCTGGCACCGTGGCCATAACCTAACACTGGCCATCAGTGGCCGGGGCACATATGCACCCAGTTAACAATTTCAAACACACACACACACACACACACACACACAATCGGAGGATCGCCGTAACGGCCATTCTGGCACCGTGGCCATAACCTAACCCTAACCCTAACCCTAACCCTAACCCTAACCCTAACCCTAACCCTAACCCTAACCCTAACCCTAACCCTAACCCTAACCCTAACCCTAACCCGTCACTTCCGGTCACTTCCGGTTTGGGAAATGTCATTTCCGGTCACTTCCGGTCACTTCCGGTTTGGGGAATGGCACTTCCTGTTTGGGGAATGTCATTTCCGGTCACTTCCGGTTTGGGAAATGGCACTTCCGGTCACATTAGGTCACTTCCGGTTTGTTGGAGGGCACTTCCGGTTTGGTGAAGGGCACTTCCTGCAGTTGGCCACCAGGGGGCTTGAATGACTTTTCTAAAAAATGACTCCCAAATACCATTTAGGAGCGCGTTTCAGATGATTTGGAGTTGAATGGTAATGCTTTGTAGTGACACTTTTTTGGGTCCCTAACGTCTGGACTTAGGAGATTTCACAAAGTGGTCAAAGTCTGGAAAAAATATATATACAGCGCCCCCTGGTGGGACACTGTGGGGCTCGGACGGAAAATAGAGGTATGGAACGGATGCACAAGAAGTTGAACCTTACAGAAAACCCTGTCTAGGGGCTGGAAACCTTTCCTGTCCGGACTTATGTTCCGAAGAGTGAGGAGAAACCTGAAAAAGTGCTCAAAAGGCTGTTAAAAACGCAAAAAACTGCCTTTTTCAACTTCAACTGCCTTTAAATCTGCATCGGAAAGTCAAACAGCATCCATTCAAGGTTTGGAGATAACTATAGGCTCTTTGCTGTCCAGGACATACTTTAGTTTTCCCAAAGAGCCAGCGCTGTGTCCACACGGTGGCGCTATACATTTTTTTTTTACGATTTCCAGGCCTAATTGACTGACTTTTCCAAAAAGTGACTCCCAAAAACCAGTTAGGAGCATGTTTCAGATGATTTGGAGTCGAATGGTAATGATTTGTAGTGACACTTTTTTGGGTCCCTAAGGTCTGGACTTAGAAGATTTCACAAGGGCTGCACTAGGGCTGTAAACTAAAATATCAAAATTCGGTGCAAATTATACTTTTCTGACTCGCCTTTTCACGCTGAATCCAACGAACCTGGTCTCGTGTCTCAAAGACACTCCTAACTCGAAAGGTCAAGCAAAAGGTCAATTAAGGCTTCAAAAGCGGCCTTCTGTCCTTAAAATCAATAAGATATTCAAAAAAAATCCGTTTGTTTCAAGCAGGACATCAATTTCTTCGTTTAAGGAAGCCCGATCCGATGGAATTGGTTTCGTGTCTCCCTGACACTTTAAACTCTTTAAAACTGCGCCAAACCACTCGCCCTGGGAGTTTGGACCTTAAAATCAATAAAAAAATAAGATAAAAACATTCTGTTTTGAGCAGGGTGTACATTTCATATTTGAAGAATGCCCGATCCAATGGAATTGGTTTCGGGTCTCTCCGACAAATTTAACCCCTCCCCTTTGCGAAAAAGACACGAAATACGCGCACCACGAACATAATTTAACATTTTTTTTTACAAAAAACACTTATTCCGACTTACTTTTTGACGTCAAGTCCGTTGGTGCTGGTCCCGTTGTTTGAAAATATTTCGGTCCATTTCTAACACTTCTAGAAGGGCTAGCTCGGGTTCTAGGGGTCGTAAAGACAAAAGGTCAACAGATTCTTGATCTGCTCACCGAGACGGACGCGTTGAGGTGTGTATCATTTCTGAGCGACCCCTAGGGGGCTAACCCTAATTCCAACTAGGGGTACGTTTTACTCCGCACAGGAACCTCGTACAGAAATGATAGATGCATCAGCGTGTTCGTATCGAAGAGACGAACAAGCCTATATAACTCTCCTCGCACACAAACACTCCTGTGAGTTGATTGGTAACTTTGATTTGCTGGCCAACAGGCTCTAAGGGGTATACACTCTATGAGCCTTGTGAAATCTGAAATCCGAGGGAAGAGAAGGTCGTTGAGGGACATATGAGGTATCAAAATGTTCGTCTCGGAGAGCACTACAACATATCTCAGAACCGAGTTCTGATATCTTATCGTCTCTGAGTTATTAAGGCTAAAAGGCTAACCCTAGGCTAACTAGGGTTGGCTTTTATTCACAAACCAATGGATCTCATGGGCTATTCTTTTAGTATGTTTTAGAGCACACTGAGACGCACGTTTTGATATGTGTTTCGTTTCGTTTCGACATTCGCTGCGCGACGCTAGGGTTAGCATGCTTTTAATTACTATAAAATCACAATAGGATATTACCCTTACTAATTTCGATCTTAGGGCTAAAATTACGTGTACTTTTGGATAAAAAATATATCGGAACACCTACTGACCTGGAACTGCCTGAAACACACCAGGAAGTGGCTATATGAGGCACTTCCGGTTGTTGTACATACATTAAACTGGTACCATTCGACTCAGCATACCAAAATTAGTCTAGGGGAGTGGTAAAATTTCAGGGGTACTTCCGGGAACTGCCTAAAACAAACCAGGAAGTGGCTATTTGAGGCACTTCCGGTTGTTGTACATACATTAGACTGGTACCATTCGACTCCACGTCCCAAAATTAGTCTAGGGAAGTGGTAAAATTTCAGGGTTACTTCCAGGAATGCCAACTTCCTGTCTTAAAAAAAACACTTCCTGTTTTTTGGTTTACAAAGTGTCGACCTGAGGCTTAAAATTATGTGTAGTTTTGAGAAAAAAATATATCGGAACACCTACTGACCTGGAACTGCCTAAAACACACCAGGAAGTGGTTATTTGAGGCACTTCCGGTTGTTGTACAGACATAAAACTGGTACCATTCAACTCTGCGTCCTAGAATTAGTCTAGGGGAGTGGTAAAATTCCAGCGTTACTTCCGGGAACTGCCTGAAACACACCAGGAAGTGGCTATTTGAGGCACTTCCTTTTACTCTATTGAAATAAAACCTGTTTATTCAGACTCAGTGCACCTGATTTAGGGGGAGTTGGCTTAAAAAAAAAAAAGAATTGAAAGAAAAAAATTTAAAAAAAAAAAAAAAAAAAAAAAAAAAATTAAAAAAAAAAATTAAAAAAAAAAAGAAAAAGAAACCAAACCTAAAAAAAAAAAATAATAATAAAATAAACCTAAAAAAAAAAAAAACCCAAGTCCAGACCTTGACTTTTCCAAAAAGTGACTCCCAAAAACCAGTTAGGAGCACGTTTCAGATGATTTGGAGTCGAATGGTAATGCTATGTAATAACATTTTTTTGGGTCCCCAAGGTCTGGACTTAGGAGATTTGGCCGACTTCCTCATCTCCTCATATGAGGAAATACCACTTCCGGTGGGCGGATCCGGAAAAACTTGGTACCAGAAGATGCGGAAGGGTCGACTTAGTGGGGGTAGGTCACATCAGATTTGACATTGTGCGCCACCTTCTGGCCAGTAAGCCGGAAATAAGGTTTTTTTTCACTATTGCGCCCCCTAGCGAGCGTTTATTCGAAAAACGGAGAGCAGAGTATTTGTTCGCAATGGGTGACTTAGTGGGGGTAGGCAAAGTTTCAGAACGTTTGGAGCACTTTTTTTTTAACATGGGTTTCAAAGGGGATTTAAGGAACCCACAAAAAGGGGCGTGGCGTCCACAGGAAGGGGCGGAGCCACTCAAAACCAAGTCCTATATTCATAGCTCCTCAAGACCTTTCATTTGACATATGGTACCTCTTTTAAGGCCTTACGGTTCACAAAAGAGGAACTTCCTCATTGTCATACGAACCTCTATTACCTAACCCTAACCCTAACCCTAACCCTAACCCTAACCCTAACCCTAACCCTAACCCTAACCCTAACCCTAACCCTAACCCTAACCCTAACCCTAACCCTAACCCTAACCCTAACCCTAACCCGAACCCGAACCCTAACCCTAACCCTAACCCTAACCCTAACCCTAACCCTAACCCTAACCCTAACCCTAACCCTAACCCTAACCCTAACCCTAACCCTAACCCTAACCCTAACCCTAACCCTAACCCTAACCCTAACCCTAACCCTAACCCTAACCCTAACCCTAACCCTAACCCTAGAGTCGCCAGAGGATGGCCAATTTATTTTTTTCCCTCTTTTGTGTGTCATGTCTGTCTTTTGTGTATTTGTCTTTGTGTTTAAAAACAAATAAAAAAAACAACAACAAAAAAAACTAAAAAAAACTAAAAAAAAGAAAAAAAAAAAAGCAACCAAAAAACTAAACACTATACCACAAATTGTGGTAGGTTTTTCAATCCCCCCCCCCCCTACCACTATTTTAAGTTCACCCCTCCCATCCCATCCCCTAGTCGCCAGAGGCTGGCCTTTTCTTTTTTTCATATATTTCTGTGATGTCAGTGTTTTGTGTGTGTTTGTCTGTGTAAATACATGAAAAAAAAAACAAAAAAACAGAAAAAAAAAACACTATAAAAGACATTGTGGTAGGTTTCCCCCCCCCCCCCCCCCCCTACCACTATTTTAAGTTCACCCCTCCCATCCCATCCCCTAGTCGCCAGAGGCTGGCCTTTTTTTTTTATTTTGTGTGATAATTGTGTTAGAAAAAAAAATAAAAATAAACCTAAAAAAAAAAAAAAAAAAAAAAAAAAACCTGCACATGGACTCTGCCGTGACGTGGCGTGCAGGCTTAAGTGCGTCTTTGAGTCACATCAACGACTTAACAGTCTGTGATGTGACTCAAAGACGCACGACTAAAGAGTCCAAATGGTAATGAGTTGTAGTCACACTTTTTTGGGTCCCTAACGTCTGGACTTAGAAGAATTCACAAGGGCTGGTAGGGCTGTAAACTAGGGTTACGGTTAGTATCAAAACTGGGTGCAAATTTTACTTTTTCTGACTCGCCTTTTGACGCTGAATCCAACGCACCCGGTCTCGTGTCTCTACGACACTCCTATCTGTAATGGTCAAGCAAAAGGTCAATTAAGGCTTCAAATCGGGCCTTCTGGCCTTAAAATCAATAAAATATTCAAAAAAAATCCGTTTGTTTTGCGCAGGGTATCGTTTTCATCGGTGAAGGATTCTTGATCCGATGAAATTGGTTTAGTGTCTCTACGACACTTCAAACTCTTTTAAACTGCGCCAGACCACTCGCACTGGGAGTTTAGACCTTAAAATCAATAAAAAAATAAAAAAAACACTTTTTGCTTTGAGCAGGTACACTTTTCATATTTGAAGGATGCCCGATCCAATGGAATTGGTTTCGGGTCTCTCCGACAATTTTTTGCCTTTCAATTTGCCAAAGAGACACGAAATACGCGCGCCGCGAACATAATTTAACATTTTTTTTTACAAAAGACACTTATTCCGACTTACTTTTTGACGCCAAGTCCGTTGGTGCTGGTCCCGTTGTTTGAAAATATTTGGGTCCGTTTCTAACACTTCTAGGAGGGCTAGCTCGGGTTCTAGGGGGCGTAGAGACAAACGGGAAAAAGATTCTTGATCTGCTCACCAAGACGGACGCACTGATATGTGTTTTATTTCTGAGCGACCTCTAGGGGGCTAACCCTAATTGCAAATATGGTTGCGTTTTACTCCGCGCAGAAACGTCGTAGAGAGATGATTCACCCATCAGCGTGTTCGTCTCGAAGAGATCTACGCGTGTATATAACTTTCCCCGCACAAAACCACTCCTACGAGTTGATTGGAAACTCTGGTTTGCTGGTCAACAGGGTCTAAGGGGTATACAGTCTATGAGCCTTGTAAAATTGGAAATCCCAGGGATGAAAAAGCCGTAGAGGGACATATGAGATATCAAAATGTGCGTCTCGGAGAGCTCTACAACATATCTCAGAACCAAGTTCTGATATCTTTTCGTCTCTGAGTTATTAAGGCTTAAAGGCTAATGCTAGGCTAACTAGGGTTAGCTTTTATTCACGAACCAATGCATCTCATGGGCTCATCTTTTAGTATGTTTTAGAGCGCACTGAGACGCACGCTTTGATATGTGTTTCGTTTCTGAGCGACATTCCCTGTGCGACACTAGGGTTAGCATTCTTTTAATTACTATAAAATCACAATAGGATATTAGCCTTATTAATTTCAACCTTAGGGCTAAAATTACGTGTACTTTTGGATAAAAAATATATCGGAACACCTAGGAACCCAAAACTGCCCAAAACACACCAGGAAGTGGCTATTTGAGGCACTTCCGGTTGTATTAGAGACATGAAACTGTTTTTTTTTCAGACTCCACGCACCTGATTTAGGGAGAGTTGCTTAAAAAAAGAAAAAAAAAAGAAAAAAAGAAAAAAAAAAAAAAAAAAAAGAAAAAAAAAATTAAAAAAAAAATTAAAAAAAAAAAGAAAAAAAGAAACAAACCTAAAAAAAAAAAAAAAAAAAAAAAAGAAACCAAACCTAAACCTAAAACTCCAAGTCCAGACCTTAGGGACCCAAGAAAGTGTGTCGTAGAGACATGAGACTGGTACCATTCGACTCAGCGTCCCAAAATTAGTCTAATTGAGTGGTAAAATTTTGGATTTACTTCCGGGAACGCCTACTTCCTGTCCAGAAGTACCACTTCCGGTGGGCGGATCCCGAAAAATCCGGTACCAAAAGATGCGGAATGGTCGACTTAGTGGGGGTAGGTCACATCGAATTTGACCTCAGACGCCATCTTAATTCCACTTTGCTGGAAACAAAGTTTTTTTTCGCTGTTACGCCCCCTAGCGAGCGTTTTTTCGAAAAACGGAGGTCACTATGGAGCTTCGCAATGGTCGACTTAGGGGGGGTAGGCAAAGTTTCAGAAGGTTTGGAGCACTTTTTTTTTGTTGCTTTCCATGGGAGTTAGAGTCAAACTCCGGGGGGCGTGGCGTCCACAGGAAGGGGCGGAGACATTGTAAACCATGTTTTATATTCATAGCTCTTCAAGACCTTTCATTTGATATATGGTACGTCATTGTCGGCCATACGGTTCCTTATCGCCCACGGTGGGCGGTTTTCGGATAAACCCCTATTCCTAACCCTAACCCTAACCCTAACCCTAACCCTAACCCTAACCCTAACCCTAACCCTAACCCTAACCGAACCCTAACCCTAACCCTAACCCTAACCCTAACCCTAACCCGAACCCTAACCCTAACCCTAACCCTAACCCTAACCCTAACCCTAACCCTAACCCTAACCCTAACCCTAACCCTAACCCTAACCCTAACCCTAACCCTAACCCTAACCCGAACCCTAACCCTAACCCTAACCCGAACCCGAACCCTAACCCTAACCCTAACCCTAACCCTAACCCGAACCCCGAACCCTAACCCTAACCCTAACCCTAACCCTAACCCTAACCCTAACCCTAACCCTAACCCTAACCCTAACCCTAACCCTAACCCTAACCCTAACCCTAACCCTAACCCTAACCCTAACCCTAACCCTAACCCTAACCCGAACCGAACCCGAACCCGAACCCTAACCCGAACCCGAACCCGAACCCTAACCCTAACCCTAACCCTAACCCTAACCCTAACCCTAACCCTAACCCTAACCCTAACCCGAACCCGAACCCTAACCCTAACCCTAACCCTAACCCTAACCCTAACCCGAACCCTAACCCTAACCCTAACCCTAACCCTAACCCGAACCCTAACCCTAACCCTAACCCTAACCCGAACCCTAACCCTAACCCAAACCCTAACCCTAACCCTAACCCTAACCCTAACCCGAACCCTAACCCTAACCCTAACCCTAACCCTAAAAACGCAAAAAACTGCCTTTTTCAACTTCAACTGCCTTTAAATCTGCATCGGAAAGTCAAACAGCATCCATTCAAGGTTTGGAGATAACTATAGGCTCTTTGCTGTCCAGGACATACTTTAGTTTTCCCAAAGAGCCAGCGCTGTGTCCACACGGTGGCGCTATACATTTTTTTTTTACGATTTCCAGGCCTAATTGACTGACTTTTCCAAAAAGTGACTCCCAAAAACCAGTTAGGAGCATGTTTCAGATGATTTGGAGTCGAATGGTAATGATTTGTAGTGACACTTTTTTGGGTCCCTAAGGTCTGGACTTAGAAGATTTCACAAGGGCTGCACTAGGGCTGTAAACTAAAATATCAAAATTCGGTGCAAATTATACTTTTCTGACTCGCCTTTTCACGCTGAATCCAACGAACCTGGTCTCGTGTCTCAAAGACACTCCTAACTCGAAAGGTCAAGCAAAAGGTCAATTAAGGCTTCAAAAGCGGCCTTCTGTCCTTAAAATCAATAAGATATTCAAAAAAAATCCGTTTGTTTCAAGCAGGACATCAATTTCTTCGTTTAAGGAAGCCCGATCCGATGGAATTGGTTTCGTGTCTCCCTGACACTTTAAACTCTTTAAAACTGCGCCAAACCACTCGCTCTGGGAGTTTGGACCTTAAAATCAATAAAAAAATAAGATAAAAACATTCTGTTTTGAGCAGGGTGTACATTTCATATTTGAAGAATGCCCGATCCAATGGAATTGGTTTCGGGTCTCTCCGACAAATTTAACCCCTCCCCTTTGCGAAAAAGACACGAAATACGCGCACCACGAACATAATTTAACATTTTTTTTTACAAAAAACACTTATTCCGACTTACTTTTTGACGTCAAGTCCGTTGGTGCTGGTCCCGTTGTTTGAAAATATTTCGGTCCATTTCTAACACTTCTAGAAGGGCTAGCTCGGGTTCTAGGGGTCGTAAAGACAAAAGGTCAACAGATTCTTGATCTGCTCACCGAGACGGACGCGTTGAGGTGTGTATCATTTCTGAGCGACCCCTAGGGGGCTAACCCTAATTCCAACTAGGGGTACGTTTTACTCCGCACAGGAACCTCGTACAGAAATGATAGACGCATCAGCGTGTTCGTATCGAAGAGACGAACAAGCCTATATAACTCTCCTCGCACACAAACACTCCTGTGAGTTGATTGGTAACTTTGATTTGCTGGCCAACAGGCTCTAAGGGGTATACACTCTATGAGCCTTGTGAAATCTGAAATCCGAGGGAAGAGAAGGTCGTTGAGGGACATATGAGGTATCAAAATGTTCGTCTCGGAGAGCACTACAACATATCTCAGAACCGAGTTCTGATATCTTATCGTCTCTGAGTTATTAAGGCTAAAAGGCTAACCCTAGGCTAACTAGGGTTGGCTTTTATTCACGAACCAATGGATCTCATGGGCTATTCTTTTAGTATGTTTTAGAGCACACTGAGACGCACGTTTTGATATGTGTTTCGTTTCGTTTCGACATTCGCTGCGCGACGCTAGGGTTAGCATGCTTTTAATTACTATAAAATCACAATAGGATATTACCCTTACTAATTTCGATCTTAGGGCTAAAATTACGTGTACTTTTGGATAAAAAATATATCGGAACACCTACTGACCTGGAACTGCCTGAAACACACCAGGAAGTGGCTATATGAGGCACTTCCGGTTGTTGTACATACATTAAACTGGTACCATTCGACTCAGCATACCAAAATTAGTCTAGGGGAGTGGTAAAATTTCAGGGGTACTTCCGGGAACTGCCTAAAACAAACCAGGAAGTGGCTATTTGAGGCACTTCCGGTTGTTGTACATACATTAGACTGGTACCATTCGACTCCACGTCCCAAAATTAGTCTAGGGAAGTGGTAAAATTTCAGGGTTACTTCCAGGAATGCCAACTTCCTGTCTTAAAAAAAACACTTCCTGTTTTTTGGTTTACAAAGTGTCGACCTGAGGCTTAAAATTATGTGTAGTTTTGAGAAAAAAATATATCGGAACACCTACTGACCTGGAACTGCCTAAAACACACCAGGAAGTGGTTATTTGAGGCACTTCCGGTTGTTGTACAGACATAAAACTGGTACCATTCAACTCTGCGTCCTAGAATTAGTCTAGGGGAGTGGTAAAATTCCAGCGTTACTTCCGGGAACTGCCTGAAACACACCAGGAAGTGGCTATTTGAGGCACTTCCTTTTACTCTATTGAAATAAAACCTGTTTATTCAGACTCAGTGCACCTGATTTAGGGGGAGTTGGCTTAAAAAAAAAAAAGAATTGAAAGAAAAAAATTTAAAAAAAAAAAAAAAAAAAAAAAAAAAATTAAAAAAAAAAATTAAAAAAAAAAAGAAAAAGAAACCAAACCTAAAAAAAAAAAATAATAATAAAATAAACCTAAAAAAAAAAAAAACCCAAGTCCAGACCTTGACTTTTCCAAAAAGTGACTCCCAAAAACCAGTTAGGAGCACGTTTCAGATGATTTGGAGTCGAATGGTAATGCTATGTAATAACATTTTTTTGGGTCCCCAAGGTCTGGACTTAGGAGATTTGGCCGACTTCCTCATCTCCTCATATGAGGAAATACCACTTCCGGTGGGCGGATCCGGAAAAACTTGGTACCAGAAGATGCGGAAGGGTCGACTTAGTGGGGGTAGGTCACATCAGATTTGACATTGTGCGCCACCTTCTGGCCAGTAAGCCGGAAATAAGGTTTTTTTTCACTATTGCGCCCCCTAGCGAGCGTTTATTCGAAAAACGGAGAGCAGAGTATTTGTTCGCAATGGGTGACTTAGTGGGGGTAGGCAAAGTTTCAGAACGTTTGGAGCACTTTTTTTTTAACATGGGTTTCAAAGGGGATTTAAGGAACCCACAAAAAGGGGCGTGGCGTCCACAGGAAGGGGCGGAGCCACTCAAAACCAAGTCCTATATTCATAGCTCCTCAAGACCTTTCATTTGACATATGGTACCTCTTTTAAGGCCTTACGGTTCACAAAAGAGGAACTTCCTCATTGTCATACGAACCTCTATTACCTAACCCTAACCCTAACCCTAACCCTAACCCTAACCCTAACCCTAACCCTAACCCTAACCCTAACCCTAACCCTAACCCTAACCCTAACCCTAACCCTAACCCTAACCCTAACCCTAACCCTAACCCGAACCCGAACCCTAACCCTAACCCTAACCCTAACCCTAACCCTAACCCTAACCCTAACCCTAACCCTAACCCTAACCCTAACCCTAACCCTAACCCTAACCCTAACCCTAACCCTAACCCTAACCCTAACCCTAACCCTAACCCTAACCCTAACCCTAACCCTAACCCTAACCCTAGAGTCGCCAGAGGATGGCCAATTTATTTTTTTCCCTCTTTTGTGTGTCATGTCTGTCTTTTGTGTATTTGTCTTTGTGTTTAAAAACAAATAAAAAAAACAACAACAAAAAAAACTAAAAAAAACTAAAAAAAAGAAAAAAAAAAAAGCAACCAAAAAACTAAACACTATACCACAAATTGTGGTAGGTTTTTCAATCCCCCCCCCCCCTACCACTATTTTAAGTTCACCCCTCCCATCCCATCCCCTAGTCGCCAGAGGCTGGCCTTTTCTTTTTTTCATATATTTCTGTGATGTCAGTGTTTTGTGTGTGTTTGTCTGTGTAAATACATGAAAAAAAAAACAAAAAAACAGAAAAAAAAAACACTATAAAAGACATTGTGGTAGGTTTCCCCCCCCCCCCCCCCCCCTACCACTATTTTAAGTTCACCCCTCCCATCCCATCCCCTAGTCGCCAGAGGCTGGCCTTTTTTTTTTATTTTGTGTGATAATTGTGTTAGAAAAAAAAATAAAAATAAACCTAAAAAAAAAAAAAAAAAAAAAAAAAACCTGCACATGGACTCTGCCGTGACGTGGCGTGCAGGCTTAAGTGCGTCTTTGAGTCACATCAACGACTTAACAGTCTGTGATGTGACTCAAAGACGCACGACTAAAGAGTCCAAATGGTAATGAGTTGTAGTCACACTTTTTTGGGTCCCTAACGTCTGGACTTAGAAGAATTCACAAGGGCTGGTAGGGCTGTAAACTAGGGTTACGGTTAGTATCAAAACTGGGTGCAAATTTTACTTTTTCTGACTCGCCTTTTGACGCTGAATCCAACGCACCCGGTCTCGTGTCTCTACGACACTCCTATCTGTAATGGTCAAGCAAAAGGTCAATTAAGGCTTCAAATCGGGCCTTCTGGCCTTAAAATCAATAAAATATTCAAAAAAAATCCGTTTGTTTTGCGCAGGGTATCGTTTTCATCGGTGAAGGATTCTTGATCCGATGAAATTGGTTTAGTGTCTCTACGACACTTCAAACTCTTTTAAACTGCGCCAGACCACTCGCACTGGGAGTTTAGACCTTAAAATCAATAAAAAAATAAAAAAAACACTTTTTGCTTTGAGCAGGTACACTTTTCATATTTGAAGGATGCCCGATCCAATGGAATTGGTTTCGGGTCTCTCCGACAATTTTTTGCCTTTCAATTTGCCAAAGAGACACGAAATACGCGCGCCGCGAACATAATTTAACATTTTTTTTTACAAAAGACACTTATTCCGACTTACTTTTTGACGCCAAGTCCGTTGGTGCTGGTCCCGTTGTTTGAAAATATTTGGGTCCGTTTCTAACACTTCTAGGAGGGCTAGCTCGGGTTCTAGGGGGCGTAGAGACAAACGGGAAAAAGATTCTTGATCTGCTCACCAAGACGGACGCACTGATATGTGTTTTATTTCTGAGCGACCTCTAGGGGGCTAACCCTAATTGCAAATATGGTTGCGTTTTACTCCGCGCAGAAACGTCGTAGAGAGATGATTCACCCATCAGCGTGTTCGTCTCGAAGAGATCTACGCGTGTATATAACTTTCCCCGCACAAAACCACTCCTACGAGTTGATTGGAAACTCTGGTTTGCTGGTCAACAGGGTCTAAGGGGTATACAGTCTATGAGCCTTGTAAAATTGGAAATCCCAGGGATGAAAAAGCCGTAGAGGGACATATGAGATATCAAAATGTGCGTCTCGGAGAGCTCTACAACATATCTCAGAACCAAGTTCTGATATCTTTTCGTCTCTGAGTTATTAAGGCTTAAAGGCTAATGCTAGGCTAACTAGGGTTAGCTTTTATTCACGAACCAATGCATCTCATGGGCTCATCTTTTAGTATGTTTTAGAGCGCACTGAGACGCACGCTTTGATATGTGTTTCGTTTCTGAGCGACATTCCCTGTGCGACACTAGGGTTAGCATTCTTTTAATTACTATAAAATCACAATAGGATATTAGCCTTATTAATTTCAACCTTAGGGCTAAAATTACGTGTACTTTTGGATAAAAAATATATCGGAACACCTAGGAACCCAAAACTGCCCAAAACACACCAGGAAGTGGCTATTTGAGGCACTTCCGGTTGTATTAGAGACATGAAACTGTTTTTTTTTCAGACTCCACGCACCTGATTTAGGGAGAGTTGCTTAAAAAAAGAAAAAAAAAAGAAAAAAAGAAAAAAAAAAAAAAAAAAAAAGAAAAAAAAAATTAAAAAAAAAATTAAAAAAAAAAAGAAAAAAAGAAACAAACCTAAAAAAAAAAAAAAAAAAAAAAAAGAAACCAAACCTAAACCTAAAACTCCAAGTCCAGACCTTAGGGACCCAAGAAAGTGTGTCGTAGAGACATGAGACTGGTACCATTCGACTCAGCGTCCCAAAATTAGTCTAATTGAGTGGTAAAATTTTGGATTTACTTCCGGGAACGCCTACTTCCTGTCCAGAAGTACCACTTCCGGTGGGCGGATCCCGAAAAATCCGGTACCAAAAGATGCGGAATGGTCGACTTAGTGGGGGTAGGTCACATCGAATTTGACCTCAGACGCCATCTTAATTCCACTTTGCTGGAAACAAAGTTTTTTTTCGCTGTTACGCCCCCTAGCGAGCGTTTTTTCGAAAAACGGAGGTCACTATGGAGCTTCGCAATGGTCGACTTAGGGGGGGTAGGCAAAGTTTCAGAAGGTTTGGAGCACTTTTTTTTTGTTGCTTTCCATGGGAGTTAGAGTCAAACTCCGGGGGGCGTGGCGTCCACAGGAAGGGGCGGAGACATTGTAAACCATGTTTTATATTCATAGCTCTTCAAGACCTTTCATTTGATATATGGTACGTCATTGTCGGCCATACGGTTCCTTATCGCCCACGGTGGGCGGTTTTCGGATAAACCCCTATTCCTAACCCTAACCCTAACCCTAACCCTAACCCGAACCCTAACCCTAACCCTAACCCGAACCCTAACCCTAACCCAAACCCTAACCCTAACCCTAACCCTAACCCTAACCCGAACCCTAACCCTAACCCTAACCCTAACCCTAAAAACGCAAAAAACTGCCTTTTTCAACTTCAACTGCCTTTAAATCTGCATCGGAAAGTCAAACAGCATCCATTCAAGGTTTGGAGATAACTATAGGCTCTTTGCTGTCCAGGACATACTTTAGTTTTCCCAAAGAGCCAGCGCTGTGTCCACACGGTGGCGCTATACATTTTTTTTTTACGATTTCCAGGCCTAATTGACTGACTTTTCCAAAAAGTGACTCCCAAAAACCAGTTAGGAGCATGTTTCAGATGATTTGGAGTCGAATGGTAATGATTTGTAGTGACACTTTTTTGGGTCCCTAAGGTCTGGACTTAGAAGATTTCACAAGGGCTGCACTAGGGCTGTAAACTAAAATATCAAAATTCGGTGCAAATTATACTTTTCTGACTCGCCTTTTCACGCTGAATCCAACGAACCTGGTCTCGTGTCTCAAAGACACTCCTAACT
This sequence comes from Nannobrachium achirus, assembly GCF_963921795.1. Taxonomy (NCBI): domain Eukaryota; kingdom Metazoa; phylum Chordata; class Actinopteri; order Myctophiformes; family Myctophidae; genus Nannobrachium; species Nannobrachium achirus. The sequence continues at coordinate 37,522 of NW_027664712.1, forward strand.
CGAAAGGTCAAGCAAAAGGTCAATTAAGGCTTCAAAAGCGGCCTTCTGTCCTTAAAATCAATAAGATATTCAAAAAAAATCCGTTTGTTTCAAGCAGGACATCAATTTCTTCGTTTAAGGAAGCCCGATCCGATGGAATTGGTTTCGTGTCTCCCTGACACTTTAAACTCTTTAAAACTGCGCCAAACCACTCGCTCTGGGAGTTTGGACCTTAAAATCAATAAAAAAATAAGATAAAAACATTCTGTTTTGAGCAGGGTGTACATTTCATATTTGAAGAATGCCCGATCCAATGGAATTGGTTTCGGGTCTCTCCGACAAATTTAACCCCTCCCCTTTGCGAAAAAGACACGAAATACGCGCACCACGAACATAATTTAACATTTTTTTTTACAAAAAACACTTATTCCGACTTACTTTTTGACGTCAAGTCCGTTGGTGCTGGTCCCGTTGTTTGAAAATATTTCGGTCCATTTCTAACACTTCTAGAAGGGCTAGCTCGGGTTCTAGGGGTCGTAAAGACAAAAGGTCAACAGATTCTTGATCTGCTCACCGAGACGGACGCGTTGAGGTGTGTATCATTTCTGAGCGACCCCTAGGGGGCTAACCCTAATTCCAACTAGGGGTACGTTTTACTCCGCACAGGAACCTCGTACAGAAATGATAGACGCATCAGCGTGTTCGTATCGAAGAGACGAACAAGCCTATATAACTCTCCTCGCACACAAACACTCCTGTGAGTTGATTGGTAACTTTGATTTGCTGGCCAACAGGCTCTAAGGGGTATACACTCTATGAGCCTTGTGAAATCTGAAATCCGAGGGAAGAGAAGGTCGTTGAGGGACATATGAGGTATCAAAATGTTCGTCTCGGAGAGCACTACAACATATCTCAGAACCGAGTTCTGATATCTTATCGTCTCTGAGTTATTAAGGCTAAAAGGCTAACCCTAGGCTAACTAGGGTTGGCTTTTATTCACGAACCAATGGATCTCATGGGCTATTCTTTTAGTATGTTTTAGAGCACACTGAGACGCACGTTTTGATATGTGTTTCGTTTCGTTTCGACATTCGCTGCGCGACGCTAGGGTTAGCATGCTTTTAATTACTATAAAATCACAATAGGATATTACCCTTACTAATTTCGATCTTAGGGCTAAAATTACGTGTACTTTTGGATAAAAAATATATCGGAACACCTACTGACCTGGAACTGCCTGAAACACACCAGGAAGTGGCTATATGAGGCACTTCCGGTTGTTGTACATACATTAAACTGGTACCATTCGACTCAGCATACCAAAATTAGTCTAGGGGAGTGGTAAAATTTCAGGGGTACTTCCGGGAACTGCCTAAAACAAACCAGGAAGTGGCTATTTGAGGCACTTCCGGTTGTTGTACATACATTAGACTGGTACCATTCGACTCCACGTCCCAAAATTAGTCTAGGGAAGTGGTAAAATTTCAGGGTTACTTCCAGGAATGCCAACTTCCTGTCTTAAAAAAAACACTTCCTGTTTTTTGGTTTACAAAGTGTCGACCTGAGGCTTAAAATTATGTGTAGTTTTGAGAAAAAAATATATCGGAACACCTACTGACCTGGAACTGCCTAAAACACACCAGGAAGTGGTTATTTGAGGCACTTCCGGTTGTTGTACAGACATAAAACTGGTACCATTCAACTCTGCGTCCTAGAATTAGTCTAGGGGAGTGGTAAAATTCCAGCGTTACTTCCGGGAACTGCCTGAAACACACCAGGAAGTGGCTATTTGAGGCACTTCCTTTTACTCTATTGAAATAAAACCTGTTTATTCAGACTCAGTGCACCTGATTTAGGGGGAGTTGGCTTAAAAAAAAAAAAGAATTGAAAGAAAAAAATTTAAAAAAAAAAAAAAAAAAAAAAAAAAAATTAAAAAAAAAAATTAAAAAAAAAAAGAAAAAGAAACCAAACCTAAAAAAAAAAAATAATAATAAAATAAACCTAAAAAAAAAAAAAACCCAAGTCCAGACCTTGACTTTTCCAAAAAGTGACTCCCAAAAACCAGTTAGGAGCACGTTTCAGATGATTTGGAGTCGAATGGTAATGCTATGTAATAACATTTTTTTGGGTCCCCAAGGTCTGGACTTAGGAGATTTGGCCGACTTCCTCATCTCCTCATATGAGGAAATACCACTTCCGGTGGGCGGATCCGGAAAAACTTGGTACCAGAAGATGCGGAAGGGTCGACTTAGTGGGGGTAGGTCACATCAGATTTGACATTGTGCGCCACCTTCTGGCCAGTAAGCCGGAAATAAGGTTTTTTTTCACTATTGCGCCCCCTAGCGAGCGTTTATTCGAAAAACGGAGAGCAGAGTATTTGTTCGCAATGGGTGACTTAGTGGGGGTAGGCAAAGTTTCAGAACGTTTGGAGCACTTTTTTTTTAACATGGGTTTCAAAGGGGATTTAAGGAACCCACAAAAAGGGGCGTGGCGTCCACAGGAAGGGGCGGAGCCACTCAAAACCAAGTCCTATATTCATAGCTCCTCAAGACCTTTCATTTGACATATGGTACCTCTTTTAAGGCCTTACGGTTCACAAAAGAGGAACTTCCTCATTGTCATACGAACCTCTATTACCTAACCCTAACCCTAACCCTAACCCTAACCCTAACCCTAACCCTAACCCTAACCCTAACCCTAACCCTAACCCTAACCCTAACCCTAACCCTAACCCTAACCCTAACCCTAACCCTAACCCTAACCCTAACCCGAACCCTAACCCTAACCCTAACCCTAACCCTAACCCTAACCCTAACCCTAACCCTAACCCTAACCCTAACCCTAACCCTAACCCTAACCCTAACCCTAACCCTAACCCTAACCCTAACCCTAACCCTAACCCTAACCCTAACCCTAACCCTAACCCTAACCCTAGAGTCGCCAGAGGATGGCCAATTTATTTTTTTCCCTCTTTTGTGTGTCATGTCTGTCTTTTGTGTATTTGTCTTTGTGTTTAAAAACAAATAAAAAAAAAAACAACAAAAAAAACTAAAAAAAACTAAAAAAAAGAAAAAAAAAAAAGCAACCAAAAAACTAAACACTATACCACAAATTGTGGTAGGTTTTTCAATCCCCCCCCCCCCTACCACTATTTTAAGTTCACCCCTCCCATCCCATCCCCTAGTCGCCAGAGGCTGGCCTTTTCTTTTTTTCATATATTTCTGTGATGTCAGTGTTTTGTGTGTGTTTGTCTGTGTAAATACATGAAAAAAAAAACAAAAAAACAGAAAAAAAAAACACTATAAAAGACATTGTGGTAGGTTTCCCCCCCCCCCCCCCCCCCTACCACTATTTTAAGTTCACCCCTCCCATCCCATCCCCTAGTCGCCAGAGGCTGGCCTTTTTTTTTTATTTTGTGTGATAATTGTGTTAGAAAAAAAAATAAAAATAAACCTAAAAAAAAAAAAAAAAAAAAAAAAAAACCTGCACATGGACTCTGCCGTGACGTGGCGTGCAGGCTTAAGTGCGTCTTTGAGTCACATCAACGACTTAACAGTCTGTGATGTGACTCAAAGACGCACGACTAAAGAGTCCAAATGGTAATGAGTTGTAGTCACACTTTTTTGGGTCCCTAACGTCTGGACTTAGAAGAATTCACAAGGGCTGGTAGGGCTGTAAACTAGGGTTACGGTTAGTATCAAAACTGGGTGCAAATTTTACTTTTTCTGACTCGCCTTTTGACGCTGAATCCAACGCACCCGGTCTCGTGTCTCTACGACACTCCTATCTGTAATGGTCAAGCAAAAGGTCAATTAAGGCTTCAAATCGGGCCTTCTGGCCTTAAAATCAATAAAATATTCAAAAAAAATCCGTTTGTTTTGCGCAGGGTATCGTTTTCATCGGTGAAGGATTCTTGATCCGATGAAATTGGTTTAGTGTCTCTACGACACTTCAAACTCTTTTAAACTGCGCCAGACCACTCGCACTGGGAGTTTAGACCTTAAAATCAATAAAAAAATAAAAAAAACACTTTTTGCTTTGAGCAGGTACACTTTTCATATTTGAAGGATGCCCGATCCAATGGAATTGGTTTCGGGTCTCTCCGACAATTTTTTGCCTTTCAATTTGCCAAAGAGACACGAAATACGCGCGCCGCGAACATAATTTAACATTTTTTTTTACAAAAGACACTTATTCCGACTTACTTTTTGACGCCAAGTCCGTTGGTGCTGGTCCCGTTGTTTGAAAATATTTGGGTCCGTTTCTAACACTTCTAGGAGGGCTAGCTCGGGTTCTAGGGGGCGTAGAGACAAACGGGAAAAAGATTCTTGATCTGCTCACCAAGACGGACGCACTGATATGTGTTTTATTTCTGAGCGACCTCTAGGGGGCTAACCCTAATTGCAAATATGGTTGCGTTTTACTCCGCGCAGAAACGTCGTAGAGAGATGATTCACCCATCAGCGTGTTCGTCTCGAAGAGATCTACGCGTGTATATAACTTTCCCCGCACAAAACCACTCCTACGAGTTGATTGGAAACTCTGGTTTGCTGGTCAACAGGGTCTAAGGGGTATACAGTCTATGAGCCTTGTAAAATTGGAAATCCCAGGGATGAAAAAGCCGTAGAGGGACATATGAGATATCAAAATGTGCGTCTCGGAGAGCTCTACAACATATCTCAGAACCAAGTTCTGATATCTTTTCGTCTCTGAGTTATTAAGGCTTAAAGGCTAATGCTAGGCTAACTAGGGTTAGCTTTTATTCACGAACCAATGCATCTCATGGGCTCATCTTTTAGTATGTTTTAGAGCGCACTGAGACGCACGCTTTGATATGTGTTTCGTTTCTGAGCGACATTCCCTGTGCGACACTAGGGTTAGCATTCTTTTAATTACTATAAAATCACAATAGGATATTAGCCTTATTAATTTCAACCTTAGGGCTAAAATTACGTGTACTTTTGGATAAAAAATATATCGGAACACCTAGGAACCCAAAACTGCCCAAAACACACCAGGAAGTGGCTATTTGAGGCACTTCCGGTTGTATTAGAGACATGAAACTGTTTTTTTTTCAGACTCCACGCACCTGATTTAGGGAGAGTTGCTTAAAAAAAGAAAAAAAAAAGAAAAAAAGAAAAAAAAAAAAAAAAAAAAAGAAAAAAAAAATTAAAAAAAAAATTAAAAAAAAAAAGAAAAAAAGAAACAAACCTAAAAAAAAAAAAAAAAAAAAAAAAGAAACCAAACCTAAACCTAAAACTCCAAGTCCAGACCTTAGGGACCCAAGAAAGTGTGTCGTAGAGACATGAGACTGGTACCATTCGACTCAGCGTCCCAAAATTAGTCTAATTGAGTGGTAAAATTTTGGATTTACTTCCGGGAACGCCTACTTCCTGTCCAGAAGTACCACTTCCGGTGGGCGGATCCCGAAAAATCCGGTACCAAAAGATGCGGAATGGTCGACTTAGTGGGGGTAGGTCACATCGAATTTGACCTCAGACGCCATCTTAATTCCACTTTGCTGGAAACAAAGTTTTTTTTCGCTGTTACGCCCCCTAGCGAGCGTTTTTTCGAAAAACGGAGGTCACTATGGAGCTTCGCAATGGTCGACTTAGGGGGGGTAGGCAAAGTTTCAGAAGGTTTGGAGCACTTTTTTTTTGTTGCTTTCCATGGGAGTTAGAGTCAAACTCCGGGGGGCGTGGCGTCCACAGGAAGGGGCGGAGACATTGTAAACCATGTTTTATATTCATAGCTCTTCAAGACCTTTCATTTGATATATGGTACGTCATTGTCGGCCATACGGTTCCTTATCGCCCACGGTGGGCGGTTTTCGGATAAACCCCTATTCCTAACCCTAACCCTAACCCTAACCCTAACCCTAACCCTAACCCTAACCCTAACCCTAACCCGAACCCGAACCCGAACCCTAACCCTAACCCTAACCCTAACCCTAACCCTAACCCTAACCCTAACCCGAACCCGAACCCTAACCCTAACCCTAACCCTAACCCGAACCCTAACCCTAACCCGAACCCTAACCCTAACCCTAACCCTAACCCTAACCCTAACCCTAACCCGAACCCTAACCCTAACCCGAACCCTAACCCTAACCCGAACCCTAACCCGAACCCGAACCCTAACCCTAACCCTAACCCTAACCCTAACCCCTAACCCTAACCCTAACCCTAACCCTAACCCTAACCCTAACCCTAACCCTAACCCTAACCCTAACCCTAACCCTAACCCTAACCCTAACCCTAACCCTAACCCTAACCCTAACCCTAACCCTAACCCGAACCCTAACCCGAACCCTAACCCTAACCCTAACCCTAACCCTAACCCTAACCCTAACCCTAACCCTAACCCTAACCCTAACCCTAACCCTAACCCTAACCCTAACCCTAACCCTAACCCTAACCCTAACCCTAACCCTAACCCTAACCCTAACCCGAACCCTAACCCTAACCCTAACCCTAACCCGAACCCTAACCCTAACCCTAACCCTAACCCTAACCCTAACCCTAACCCTAACCCTAACCCTAACCCTAACCCTAACCCTAACCCTAACCCTAACCCTAACCCTAACCCTAACCCTAACCCTAACCCCGAACCCTAACCCTAACCCTAACCCTAACCCTAACCCTAACCCTAACCCTAACCCTAACCCTAACCCTAACCCTAACCCTAACCCTAACCCTAACCCTAACCCTAACCCGAACCCGAACCCTAACCCTAACCCTAACCCTAACCCTAACCCTAACCCTAACCCTAACCCTAACCCTAACCCTAACCCTAACCCTAACCCTAACCCTAACCCTAACCCTAACCCTAACCCTAACCCTAACCCTAACCCTAACCCTAACCCTAACCCTAATCCGTATCAATTCCATGTTAAATCAACCAATAAGTCTTCAACGGGCACTAACCCTAACCCTAACCCTAACCCTAACCCTAACCCTAACCCTAACCCTAACCCTAACCCTAACCCTAACCCTAACCCTAACCCTAACCCTAACCCTAACCCTAATTAGGGTCCTATGGTTAGGTTTATTGGAATTGGATGGATTTGGGGCGCCTTTTGATAGAATATGGGGTTTAGTATTTTAATGATATATCGGGTATTTTGACAGAAAATCGGACCGATTTTATTAATTTTTTTTCTCACATTCAATCGTGTTCTAAAAAATCATTGACGGGTCAGATATTAAGTTCCTTCCCCGGTCTACCCCTAAACGATATCGAGGGGTCTTCATCTCCTTTCCATCCATAGTTATGATTTTTTGAAATGTATTCTTTAGGGTGAGATAGGGGTGCAGTTCACAAATTTCACCAAGCAACTGAGGGGGGCGTAACGGCCGGATTTGAGCACGCCGAAAACCCATCAAAGACCCCATTGAATATTTATTGTCCCTATCCCTGATAAGACCCCAAACCCAAAACCCATCAAAGACCACCCCTATTTATTGTCCCTAAACCCTGATTTAGACCCCAATCCCAAAACCCATCAAAGACCACCCCCCATTGAATATTTATTGTCCCTATCCCTGATAAGACCCCAAACCCAAAACCCATCAAAGACCACCCCTATTTATTGTCCCTAAACCCTGATTTAGACCCTGATTTAGACCCCAATCCCAAAACCCATAAAAGACCACCCCCCATTGAATATTTATTGTCCCTAAACCCTGATTTAGACCCCAAGCCCAAAACCCATCGAATACCACCCCCCATTGAATATTTATTGTCCCTATCCCTGACAAGCCCAAAACCCATCAAAGACCACCCCTATTGCATATTTATTGTCCCTAAACCCTGATTTAGACCCCAATCCCAAAACCCATCAAATACCTTCCACCAATTGAATATTTATTGTCCCTAAACCCTGATTTAGACCCCAAGCCCAAAACCCATCGAATACCACCCCCACTGCGTATTAATTGTCCCTAGCCCTATACCAACTTTTTCTCACACAGGAGTGTCGTTCTAGCGACGTTACAAACACACCCATGTGTTTTTTTCCCAGAACTTAGGGACCCAAAAAAAGTGTGACTACAAGGTAAGGTAAGGTAAGGTAAATTTATTTATAAAGCGCCTTTCAAAACAATTGTTACAAGGTGCTGTACAGTGGATACAATGAAATAAAACAAGCATCACAGAACAATAATAAAACAAAAACAATACATACGTGCTGACTCAGATACATTTTGAAACAAACCATATTTATTGGCAAATAAGAAAACAAATTACAAAAACAAATAAAAACATCAATGGTTAAGTTTTTAGGAGGGTAATGGTCTGGGGTTAATCATGTGGATGTGTCAAGTGACGTTAAGGCAATGTTACCAAAAATGGCCCCTGGGGCGATCCTGTAACTGTTGAAAAAAAGCACTCGTTGCACATGTGCAACACCTGCAATTCTTCAACACTCAGTGTCTGGGGGGCTGGGTTCCCCCAAAGTGACCGCTAGAGATGACATAGGAGCACGTTTCAGATGATTTGGAGTGGATTGGTGAAGCATTGCAGTGACACTTTTTTGGGTCGCTGAGGTCTGGACTTAAAGGATTGAAGGCGTCTTTCTCTTGCTCAGTTATTGGCGAAAAATGGGTGGATTTGATAAGGAATTGGCAGAACCATTATTGCATCAAATCCTATCATTTTTTCAGCCAATAAGCATTAATTCCAAAATGACGCTAACCCTGTGAGGAGATAGCTTTCTTTCGAGACATCCACGGGTCCGTCTCGGTGTGCTCTACAACATATCTTGGAACCGAGATCTGACGTCTTATGGTATTTGCGTTATTAAGGTGAAAAGAGTAACCTAGGCTAATTAGGGTTAGACTTGGTTTCCTGAACCGATGCATCTCATGGGCCCATCTTTTACGATGTTGTAAAGCGCATCTAGACAAACGCGTGGGTATATGTATGGTTTCTATGCGACATTCCTAGGACGAGGTAAAGGTTTGCTCAGTTATTGGCGAAAAATGGGTGGATTTGATAAGGAATTGGCAGAACCATTATTCCATTAAATCCATACATTTTTTCAGCCAATAAGCATTAATTCCAAAATGACGCTAACCCTGTGAGGAGATAGCTTTCTTTCGAGACATCCACGGGTCCGTCTCGGAGTGCTCTACGAGGTAAAGGTTTGCTCAGTTATTGGCGAAAAATGGGTGGATTTGATAAGGAATTGGCAGAACCATTATTCCATCAAATCTTATCATTTTTTCAGCCAATAAGCATTAATTCCTAAATGACGCTAACCCTGTGAGGACAGGAAAGGCTGACAGCCCCCAGACAGGGTTGCCTGTAAAGTTCAACTTCTTGTGCATCCGTTCCATACCTTGGTGATCCCTCTCGGCCCCACAGTTTCCCACAAAGGGGGCGCTATATACATATATAGTTTTTTTCAGACCTTAGGGACCCAAAAAAGTGTGACTACAAATCATTACCATTTGACTCCAAATCATCTAAAACATGCTCGTAACTGGTTTTGATATTTATTGGCAAATAAGAAAACAAATTACAAAAACAAATAAAAAAATCAATGGTTAAGTGTCAGGAGGGTAATGGTCTGGGGTTAATCATGTGGATGTGTCAGGTGACGTTAAGGCAAAGTTACAAAAAATGGCCCCTGGGGCGATCCTGTAACTGTTGAAAAAAAGCACTCGTTGCACATGTACAACACCTGCAATTCTTCAACACTCAGTGTCTGGGGGGCTGGGTTCCCCCAAAGTGACCGCTAGAGATGACATAGGAGCACGTTTCAGATGATTTGGAGTGGATTGGTGAAGCATTGCAGTGACACTTTTTTGGGTCGCTGAGGTCTGGACTTAAAGGATTGAAGGCGTCTTTCTCTTGCTCAGTTATTGGCGAAAAATGGGTGGATTTGATAAGAAATTGGCAGAACCATTATTGCATCAAATCCTATCATTTTTTCAGCCAATAAGCATTAATTCCAAAATGACGCTAACCCTGTGAGGAGATAGCTTTCTTTCGAGACATCCACGGGTCCGTCTCGGTGTGCTCTACAACATATCTTGGAACCGAGATCTGACGTCTTATGGTATTTGCGTTATTAAGGTGAAAAGAGTAACCTAGGCTAATTAGGGTTAGACTTGGTTTCCTGAACCGATGCATCTCATGGGCCCATCTTTTACGATGTTGTAAAGCGCATCTAGACAAACGTGTGGGTATATGTATGGTTTCTATGCGACATTCCTAGGACGAGGTAAAGGTTTGCTCAGTTATTGGCGAAAAATGGGTGGATTTGATAAGGAATTGGCAGAACCATTATTCCATTAAATCCATACATTTTTTCAGCCAATAAGCATTAATTCCAAAATTACGCTAACCCTGTGAGGAGATAGCTTTCTTTCGAGACATCCACGGGTCCGTCTCGGAGTGCTCTACGAGGTAAAGGTTTGCTCAGTTATTGGCGAAAAATGGGTGGATTTGATAAGGAATTGGCAGAACCATTATTCCATCAAATCTTATCATTTTTTCAGCCAATAAGCATTAATTCCTAAATGACGCTAACCCTGTGAGGACAGGAAAGGCTGACAGCCCCCAGACAGGGTTGCCTGTAAAGTTCAACTTCTTGTGCATCCGTTCCATACCTCGGTGATCCCTCTCGGCCCCACAGTTTCCCACAAAGGGGGCGCTATATATATATATAGTTTTTTTCAGACCTTAGGGACCCAAAAAAGTGTGACTACAAATCATTACCATTTGACTCCAAATCATCTAAAACATGCTCGTAACTGGTTTTGGCGAGTCACTTTTTGGAAAAGTCAGTCACGTCTCCTGGCAGACTTGACCTTTGGGACCCAAAAAAGTGTGACTACAAATCATTACCATTCGACTCCAAATCTTCTGAAACATGTTGCTAACTGGTATTTGGGAGTCACTTTTTGGAAAAGTCATTCAAAAATGGATGGATTTGATAAGGAATTGGCAGGTTTGCTCAGTTATTGGCGAAAAATGGGTGGATTTTATAAGTATTTTTTTCCCCAGACCTTAGGGACCCAAAAAAGTGTGACTACAAATCATTACCATTCGACTCCAAATCTTCTGAAACATGGTCCTAACTGGTCTTTGGGAGTCACTTTTTGGAAAAGTCATTAAAAAAATGGTGGATTTGATAAGGAATTAGCAGGTTTGCTCAGTTATTGGCGAAAAATGGGTGGATTTGATAAGGAATTGGCAGAACCATTATTCCATCAAATCTTATCATTTTTTCAGCCAATAAGAATTAATTCCTAAATGACGCTAACCCTGTGAGGACAGGAAAGGCTGACAGCCCCCAGACAGGGTTGCCTGTAAAGTTCAACTTCTTGTGCATCCGTTCCATACCTCGGTGATCCCTCTCGGCCCCACAGTTTCCCACAAAGGGGGCGCTATATATATATAGTTTTTTTCAGACCTTAGGGACCCAAAAAAGTGTGACTACAAATCATTACCATTTGACTCCAAATCATCTAAAACATGCTTGTAACTGGTTTTGATATTTATTGGCAAATAAGAAAACAAATTACAAAAACAAATAAAAAAATCAATGGTTAAGTTTCAGGAGGGTAATGGTCTGGGGTTAATCATGTGGATGTGACGTTAAGGCAATGTTACCAAAAATGGCCCCTGGGGCGATCCTGTAACTGTTGAAAAAAAGCACTCGTTGCACATGTGCAACACCTGCAATTCTTCAACACTCAGTGTCTGGGGGGCTGGGTTCCCCCAAAGTGACCGCTAGAGATGACATAGGAGCAAGTTTCAGATAATTTGGAGTGGATTGGTGAAGCATTGCAGTGACACTTTTTTGGGTCGCTGAGGTCTGGACTTAAAGGATTGAAGGCGTCTTTCTCTTGCTCAGTTATTGGCGAAAAATGGGTGGATTTGATAAGGAATTGGCAGAACCATTATTGCATCAAATCCTATCATTTTTTCAGCCAATAAGCATTAATTCCAAAATGACGCTAACCCTGTGAGGAGATAGCTTTCTTTCGAGACATCCACGGGTCCGTCTCGGTGTGCTCTACAACATATCTTGGAACCGAGATCTGACGTCTTATGGTATTTGCGTTATTAAGGTGAAAAGAGTAACCTAGGCTAATTAGGGTTAGACTTGGTTTCCTGAACCGATGCATCTCATGGGCCCATCTTTTACGATGTTGTAAAGCGCATCTAGACAAACGCGTGGGTATATGTATGGTTTCTATGCGACATTCCTAGGACGAGGTAAAGGTTTGCTCAGTTATTGGCGAAAAATGGGTGGATTTGATAAGGAATTGGCAGAACCATTATTCCATTAAATCCATACATTTTTTCAGCCAATAAGCATTAATTCCAAAATTACGCTAACCCTGTGAGGAGATAGCTTTCTTTCGAGACATCCACGGGTCCGTCTCGGAGTGCTCTACGAGGTAAAGGTTTGCTCAGTTATTGGCGAAAAATGGGTGGATTTGATAAGGAATTGGCAGAACCATTATTCCATCAAATCTTATCATTTTTTCAGCCAATAAGCATTAATTCCTAAATGACGCTAACCCTGTGAGGACAGGAAAGGCTGACAGCCCCCAGACAGGGTTGCCTGTAAAGTTCAACTTCTTGTGCATCCGTTCCATACCTCGGTGATCCCTCTCGGCCCCACAGTTTCCCACAAAGGGGGCGCTATATATATATATAGTTTTTTTCAGACCTTAGGGACCCAAAAAAGTGTGACTACAAATCATTACCATTTGACTCCAAATCATCTAAAACATGCTCGTAACTGGTTTTGGCGAGTCACTTTTTGGAAAAGTCAGTCACGTCTCCTGGCAGACTTGACCTTTGGGACCCAAAAAAGTGTGACTACAAATCATTACCATTCGACTCCAAATCTTCTGAAACATGCTGCTAACTGGTATTTGGGAGTCACTTTTTGGAAAAGTCATTCAAAAATGGATGGATTTGATAAGGAATTGGCAGGTTTGCTCAGTTATTGGCGAAAAATGGGTGGATTTTATAAGTATTTTTTTCCCCAGACCTTAGGGACCCAAAAAAGTGTGACTACAAATCATTACCATTCGACTCCAAATCTTCTGAAACATGGTCCTAACTGGTCTTTGGGAGTCACTTTTTGGAAAAGTCATTAAAAAATGGGTGGATTTGATAAGGAATTAGCAGGTTTGCTCAGTTATTGGCGAAAAATGGGTGGATTTGATAAGGAATTGGCAGAACCATTATTCCATCAAATCTTATCATTTTTTCAGCCAATAAGAATTAATTCCTAAATGACGCTAACCCTGTGAGGACAGGAAAGGCTGACAGCCCCCAGACAGGGTTGCCTGTAAAGTTCAACTTCTTGTGCATCCGTTCCATACCTCGGTGATCCCTCTCGGCCCCACAGTTTCCCACAAAGGGGGCGCTATATATATATAGTTTTTTTCAGACCTTAGGGACCCAAAAAAGTGTGACTACAAATCATTACCATTTGACTCCAAATCATCTAAAACATGCTTGTAACTGGTTTTGATATTTATTGGCAAATAAGAAAACAAATTACAAAAACAAATAAAAAAATCAATGGTTAAGTTTCAGGAGGGTAATGGTCTGGGGTTAATCATGTGGATGTGACGTTAAGGCAATGTTACCAAAAATGGCCCCTGGGGCGATCCTGTAACTGTTGAAAAAAAGCACTCGTTGCACATGTGCAACACCTGCAATTCTTCAACACTCAGTGTCTGGGGGGCTGGGTTCCCCCAAAAAGACCGCTAGAGATGACATAGGAGCACGTTTCAGATGATTTGGAGTGGATTGGTGAAGCATTGCAGTGACACTTTTTTGGGTCGCTGAGGTCTGGACTTAAAGGATTGAAGGCGTCTTTCTCTTGCTCAGTTATTGGCGAAAAATGGGTGGATTTGATAAGGAATTGACAGAACCATTATTGCATCAAATCCTATCATTTTTTCAGCCAATAAGCATTAATTCCAAAATGACGCTAACCCTGTGAGGAGATAGCTTTCTTTCGAGACATCCACGGGTCCGTCTCGGTGTGCTCTACGAGGTAAAGGTTTGCTCAGTTATTGGCGAAAAATGGGTGGATTTGATAAGGAATTGGCAGAACCATTATTCCATCAAATCTTATCATTTTTTCAGCCAATAAGCATTAATTCCTAAATGACGCTAACCCTGTGAGGACAGGAAAGGCTGACAGCCCCCAGACAGGGTTGCCTGTAAAGTTCAACTTCTTGTGCATCCGTTCCATACCTCGGTGATCCCTCTCGGCCCCACAGTTTCCCACAAAGGGGGCGCTATATATATATATAGTTTTTTTCAGACCTTAGGGACCCAAAAAAGTGTGACTACAAATCATTACCATTTGACTCCAAATCATCTAAAACATGCTCGTAACTGGTTTTGATATTTATTGGCAAATAAGAAAACAAATTACAAAAACAAATAAAAAAATCAATGGTTAAGTGTCAGGAGGGTAATGGTCTGGGGTTAATCATGTGGAAGTGTCAGGTGACGTTAAGGCAATGTTACCAAAAATGGCCCCTGGGGCGATCCTGTAACTGTTGAAAAAAAGCACTCGTTGCACATGTGCAACACCTGCAATTCTTCAACACTCAGTGTCTGGGGGGCTGGGTTCCCCCAAAGTGACCGCTAGAGATGACATAGGAGCACGTTTCAGATGATTTGGAGTGGATTGGTGAAGCATTGCAGTGACACTTTTTTGGGTCGCTGAGGTCTGGACTTAAAGGATTGAAGGCGTCTTTCTCTTGCTCAGTTATTGGCGAAAAATGGGTGGATTTGATAAGGAATTGGCAGAACCATTATTCCATCAAATCCTATAATTTTTTCAGCCAATAAGCATTAATTCCAAAATGACGCTAACCCTGTGAGGAGATAGCTTTCTTTCGAGACATCCACGGGTCCGTCTCGGTGTGCTCTACAACATATCTTGGAACCGAGATCTGACGTCTTATGGTATTTGCGTTATTAAGGCGAAAAGAGTAACCTAGGCTAATTAGGGTTAGACTTGGTTTCCTGAACCGATGCATCTCATGGGCCCATCTTTTACTTTTACAAAAAAGTGTGACTACAAATCATTACCATTCGACTCCAAATCTTCTGAAACATGCTCCTAACTGGTCTTTGGGAGTCACTTTTTGGAAAAGTCATTCAAAAATGGATGGATTTGATAAGGATGTTTGCTCTGTTATGGTTACTCAGTTATTGAAGCCCGTGTTGACTCAGATTATTTATTGGCAAATAAGAAAACAAATCACAACAGCCATGAATTAGGGTTAGGGTTAACCCTCCGTTGCATCCTATGGGGGGTCCTCGTCATTGGCCTATAGTGGGGCAGACCCTAAGTATGCGCGCCTGCATGGCCTCAAACAACGTGAGGTATGCCAGCAGGAGTTATGCCAGCAGTATTTCTGTCCTCTGACATCGAGGACGAAGTCCTCCACATCATGCTGCTCCTCCTCCTGGTCATCCTTTTCAATAGACAGACAAATGATGCATTTACAAAGAGTTCTACAAAACTACATCATGAATTTGAATGAATTAAGTTGTTCTAAAAACTACTAAAATCGCACATGGTTTTAGGATGTACTTACATCTTCACTTGGTGGAGGTGGATCAGGAGGGTTTGGTTCAGGGGGTACATTGGAGGGGGCCTGGGGAGGTTCCTCCTCCTGGCTTGGTGGGTCCATTCTGTAAATTATGAAAAAGTTTTCAGATTGCAAATAAAACAAAAGTTATTGGTTAGGGTCTATGGTCTGTGGGGTCTTCAGTCTAAGTAATAGTTAACATGAGGAACAATTTTACTCACAAGCGTGTTGAGGAAATGGTGGATATCTCAATCTTTCTCCTGTGTCTCTCCAAGTCTTTTAGTATCTGGCAGAGTCACTCTCCCCAGTGCCAAATATATGAGTTTGTCATTAACTGGAATAACCGACACCTGCTCCGGCTTCATTAACACCAGGTGGTTAGATGCCATTAATGCCAATTAAACCAATAACCTATCAAACACCATTAGTAAAAGTTCCAATTACCATGAAAAACCCCTAACCTTACAATTCCCCTCCCCCGATAGAAAAATCCTTGAGGGGGATCTGACCAAGATATACTGTGGAGACCTTTGTCTGTGGCTGAGGAGATGCCATTAATGCCAATTAAACCAATAACTTATCAAAGACCATTAGTAAAAGGCCAAATTAGCATAAAGGACCCTAACATTACCATTCCCCTCCTCGCTTCTCCTCCCCCTCCTCCAAATCTTATATCACTGATGAATACAAAATATTACTCAGTAATCCACTTAAACAGGTAGGGGAACCTTACGGTGAGAATGTTACTCCTGCTCCGAGCCGTTCTTGAACCCGTGACCAACGGTTCTCTAGGCGGACGTCTTGACCAGTTGACTGTTGAGCCACCCTCCCTCCCCCGGAGGTCAACTTTCTCTATGAGCAGCCTAGATTCAAAGGCGGCATGGTTCTAGGGGTCGTAGAGAAATGAAACACATGTGTTTGCGCTCAGCTGGCCGAGCCGAGCAAGAATCCTTTTACTGTTTTGTCCTAGAGCCCCTTTGGCTGGTCAATACATGAATTTCACTGGGCCTTAGTATCACCTTGGAAGGTCTGTGAGGTCTGTTCTTTGGACCAGGCATACACAGGTCCCTTGTCTTTACTGTGATCCGAGCACGAAGCACAGAGTCCTGCGTATGCGACTTGAGACTGTCAGACGTGAACCTTCGTTAGGGTTGTTTTTTAATTATTGGGTCCATACCTTTTTTAAAACCTTTCAAGTTAGAATCATTTCCTGTGCCCCAGCCTCAACACACGTGTTCGCTGAAGCGGAGGGGACGTGCAGTTCGAAGGAGAGACCCGCCAGACCGTCTTTTCCGGACTTATGAGCGTTTAGACAGCAGTAGCCTAGTTTAGCGGCAGTGATTTCTTTTTTGAATCCACTCAGCGGCCGTGCACGCCACAGACTCAAGGCTGATACCAATGGAATCGGCTCGGCATTGCGGTTCAGAAACTCTCCTGCCCCTGCGAGAAAGACCCCTTTTCGAGGAGATATCTCCTTTTCAATTACTTATCAAAATTAATTTTATTACCTATAAAGGATCCCTGAAACCCTAACCAAAGGCTTTTGAGCTTGCTGAAAGGTCTAGAGACAAAAAGACACCAAATTCTTGATAATCCCATCCCCCACATTGCATATTTATTGTCCCTTAACCCTAACTAAACCCCCAACACATTACCCACCAATGACCAACCCCCAATGCGTATTAATTGTCCCTAACCCTAACCCAAACCCTAACTCTGATTGAAATTAAAACAAACTTGAATCAATAAATACAATTGTTTTACTAAAAACACATCCTAACACAACCTAACACCTCCTAATATACACATACATAGAGACACACAGACACACAAAGCTGGATAGCGCCAGAACATACATTGTATTAACTTAATTTTATCTTGTGGTTAGGTTGGAGCTGGTGGAGCTGGTGGAGGTCCTCTAGGGTCTCCACCAGCTCCGCGTCTATAGCAGGGACCATGTCGTCTATGGCCGCTTCGGGGCTCCGAAAACCACAGATATTCGAGCAGTATCTGCAGTATCTGCTCGCTGGGTACCTCCTCCTCTGCTTGATCTTCTTCCTCCTGTCTTTGCTGCTCCTCCTCCTTGTCATCCGTTTCAATAGACAGACAAATGATGCATTTATACAGTGTTCTACAAAACTACATCATAAATTCAAATCATTTTAAAAACTACTAAAATTGCACTTGGTTTTGGGATGTACTTACATCTTCACTTGGTGGAGGTGGATCAGGAGGGTTTGGTCCTGGGGGTACATTGGAGGGGGCCTGGGGAGGTTCCTCCTCTTGGCTTGGTGGGTCCATTCTGTAAATTATGAAGAAGTTTTCAGATTGCAAATAAAACAAAAGTTATTGGTTAGGGTCTATGGTCTGTGGGGTCTTCAGTCTAGGTAATAGTTAACATGAGGAACAATTTAACTCACAAGTGTGTTGAGGAAATGGTGGATATCTCAATCTGTCTCCTGTGTCTCTCCAAGTCTTTTAGTATCTGGCAGAGTCACTCTCCCCAGTGCCAAATATATGAGTTTGTCATTAACTGGAATAACCGACACCTGCTCCGGCTTCATTAACACCAGGTGGTTAGATGCCATTAATGCCAATTAAACCAATAACCTATCAAAGACCATTGGTAAAAGTTCCAATTACCATGAAAAACCCCTAACCTTACAATTCCCCTCCCCCGATAGAAAAATCCTTGAGGGGGATCTGACCAAGATATACTGTGGAGACCTTTGTCTGTGGCTGAGGAGATGCCATTAATGCCAATTAAACCAATAACTTATCAAAGACCATTAGTAAAAGGCCCCTAACATTACCATTCCCCTCCTCGCTTCTCCTCCCCCTCCTCCAAATCTTATATCACTGATAAATACAAAATATTACTCAGTAGTCCACTTAAACAGGTAGGGGGAACCTTACGGTGAGAATGTTACTCCTGCTCCGAACCGGCCTTGAACCCGTGACCAACGGTTCTCTAGGCGGACGTCTTGACCAGTAGACTGTTGAGCCACCCTCCCTCCCCCGGAGGTCAACTTTCTCTATGAGCAGCCTAGATTCAAAGGCGGCATGGTTCTAGGGGTCGTAGAGAAATGAAACACACGTGCTTGCGCTCAGCTGGCCGAGCCGAACAAGAATCCTTTTAATGTTTTGTCCTAGAGCCCCTAGAACCCCAACAAATCTGCTTTGAACCCTGGGTTAGGATTTGACATGTTATTTGGTGAAATTAAACTAGGGGTTTGATAGAGAGCTGGGTATGCCAACCATATCTAATGACCTCTTGTGAACCATAAATGCTAGGATCATGGCCCTATAAATGTAGGTTAGAGTGTCAATGGTAATCGGGTGAAAAAACAAGGGGGTTTGATAAGAAGTTGGGCGGAGGCCTCATTCTCAGCCTGGCTAGATTTCCTTGACATGAAATATTTTGAGTGACCTCTCGTGAATTGTAGATCCTATCATCCTAATGGAGACGTCTAGGTGTTCAGCAGGCCATCCTGAAAAAGAACTGATAGTGATTGTACACCTGCCACCCCCTTTATGTGACTTAAATTCAGTCAAAGGTCACGTTTTGAAATGGAGACAGGGACTTGAATTGATTTTGATAAGAAATTGGCTGGTCAATACGTGAATTTCACTGGGCCTTAGTATCACCTTGGAAGGTCTGTGAGGTCTGTTCTTTGGACCAGGCATACACAGGTCCCTTGTCTTTACTGTGATCCGAGCACGAAGCACAGAGTCCTGCGTATGCGACTTGAGACTGTCAGACGTGAACCTTCGTTAGGGTTGTTTTTTAATTATTGGGTCCATACCTTTTTTAAAACCATTCAAGTTAGAATCATTTCCTGCGCCCCAGCCTCAACACACGTGTTCGCTGAAGCGGAGGGGAAGTGCAGTTCGAAGGAGAGACCCTCCAGACTGTCTTTTCCGGACTTATGAGCCTTTAGACAGCCTAGTTTAGCGGCAGTGATTTCTTTTTTGAATCCACTCTGCGGCCGTGCAAGCCACAGACTCAACGCTGATGCCAACGGAATCGTCTTGGCTCTGCGGTTTAGAAACTCTCTGGCCCCTGAGAAAAAGACCCCATTTTGAGGAATTATCTCCTTTTCAATTACTTATCAAAATTAATTTTATTACGGCCCAGATCCCTAAAACCCTAAGCGAAGGCTCTTGAGGTTGCTGAAAGGTCTAGAGACAAATGGACACCACTTTAGCATAAATGAACCTAACATTAACATTTTCGCTGAACCCTGAGCTAGACCCCTACCCAAAACCCATCAATAAGCTTAAAAACATTCCCATGATACATCCTAGAATGACGATTCAGATTTAATTTTGGGGAAAAAAAACAATCTTTATTCAAATTCAGTGGCTGGAGGGGCTGGAGGCTTCTGGAGTAGTGGGCAGCTGGGGAGGGGGCTGCTGGTTAGCCTCAACAGGCGCTGGACCTGAGGAGACGGAGGGGCTGGAGGGGCTTGAGGGGCGCTGGGCCTGGGAACCTGGAGGGGTGGTCAGCTGCCGTTCGGCTACCTGAGGACTTTGAAAAAGGCGTGGAACAACACCTGGAACGGATTGCAAACAACAAATATTAGTTAGGGTTAGGGTTAGGGTTAGGGTTAGGGACGAAAATATAACAACAAATATTAGTTATATTTTCGTACCTGCTGTCAAACATGAGTTCTTAGAATTGAAAGAAAGATTTGACTTGCCTTCTACAATGTCCAGGTTGGTGACCATGGCTGTTAACGGGTTGCTGGCCCTCAGTGCGGCCAGGTTTATGAGGCATTTGAGCCTTTTTGCCCTTCTTATAACTGAATTGTGGGCAGGGCTCTGTTGAAAATAAATACAAAGCCTGATCAATTTTAAAGTCATATCGCCAAATCTTAAACGTAATGTATTTTCCCCTAAAAAAACAAAATGTCTCTTGTGTCAGTTGACTCAAAATTGCAAAATACACAAATGTCTATAAATAGCTCTATTTGTTTCTAACAATAACTTACATTGAACAGGATGCCATGGTCCCGCACCAGGTGTTTGTCGTCCAGTGGTTCATTCCGTTCTTTACAGTTCGGCTCTGGACAAAAAAGCAGCTCCCTGCAACTAAATAATAAGTGAAGACATTCTTATATGCTTGACCAGCTCATCACAATTTTCCAAATATTAAATGGGTAAACCTAACTCTGGATTTGATATCAGATTTGGAGACCCAACACCTTATCAAATCTATTATTTTCTCATCCAATTAATTATCAACCACCTAACTTAAGGTAATCACTTGACAAAAATGTGATTTAACTTCACCTTCCAACAGCCAAGGTCTTCAATAAGATTCGTTCCTGGTCGTTGCTCACTCTGTGCGCGAACCTGAGGTGGGTGTTTATGGGTACAGTGTTTCCGCACAGTGGGCAACGGTAGCTATCTCTCTCCTTTAAATTGTTAGAAAAGTGGAATAAGATAGAGAGAAAGAGAGAAAACTGGTTAAGTATTTGGCAGATTGTCTAAAGACGTGAGATGGGGGTGATATGCTATAATAGCCAAGGCTTTAAACATCACAATTGACTGCCATCAATTTCAGATTTTAAGAGTTGCAAAAACTGTGAATAAAGAATATTCATAGCATAAGTTTTATTCCAGAACAGAGCATGTGTATTACTTACAGCCATGGTGTCTCCTGTAGTGTATTTCAGTGTCTGGCAGAGTCACTCTCCCGAGGCCAAATTTATGAGTTTGTCATTAGCTGGAATAACCGACACCTGCTCCGGCTTAATCAACACCAGGTGGTTAGATGCGATTAATGCCAATTAAACCAATAACCTATCAAAGACCATTAGTAAAAGTTCCAATCAGCATGAAAAACCCCTGACCTTACAATTCCCCTCCCCCGATAGAAAAATCCCTGAGGGGGATGTGACCAAGATATACTGTGGAGACCTTTGTCTGTGGCTGAGGAGTTGCCATTAATACCAATTAAACCAATAACTTATCAAAGACCATTAGTAAAAGGCCAAATTAGCATAAAGGACCCCAACATTACCATTCCCCTCCTCGCTTGTCCTCCCCCTCCTCCAAATCTAATATCACTGATAAATACAAAATATTACTCAGTAGTCCACTTAAAC
Organism: Nannobrachium achirus; assembly: GCF_963921795.1. Taxonomy (NCBI): domain Eukaryota; kingdom Metazoa; phylum Chordata; class Actinopteri; order Myctophiformes; family Myctophidae; genus Nannobrachium; species Nannobrachium achirus. Next base: position 59,210 of record NW_027664712.1, read on the forward strand.
AGGTAGGGGAACCTTACGGTGAGAATGTTACTCCTGCTCCGAGCCGGCCTTGAACCCGTGACCAACGGTTCTCTAGGCGGACGTCTTGACCAGTAGACTGTTGAGCCACCCTCCCTCCCCCGGAGGTCAACTTTCTCTATGAGCAGCCTAGATTCAAAGGCGGCATGGTTCTAGGGGTCGTAGAGAAAAGAAACACACGTGCTTGCGCTCAGCTGGCCGAGCCGAACAAGAATCCTTTTAATGTTTTGTCCTAGAGCCCCTAGAACCCCAACAAATCTGCTTTGAACCCTGGGTTAGGATTTGACATGTTATTTGGTGAAATTAAACTAGGGGTTTGATAGAGATCTGGTTATGCCAACCATATCTAATGACCTCTCGCGAACCATAAATGCTAGGATCATGGCCCTATAAATGTAGGTTAGAGTGTCAATGTTATTCGGGTGAAAAAACAAGGGGGTTTGATAATAAGTTGGGCGGAGGCCTCATTCTCAGCCTGGCTAGATTTCCGTGATATGAAGTATTTTGATTGACCTCTCGTGAACCGTAGATGTTATCATAATAATGGACACGTCTAGGTGTTCAGCAGGCCATCCTGAAAAAGAACTGTTATTGATTGGACATCTGCCGCCCCCCTTTATTTGACTGATATTCAGTAAAAGGTCACGTTATCAAATGGAGACAGGGACTTGAATAGCTTTTGATAAGAATTCGGCTTGTCAATACATGAATTTCACTGGGCCTTAGTATGGCCTTGGAAGGTCTGTGAGGTCTGTTCTTCGGACCAGGAATACACAGGTCCCTTGTCTTTACTGTGATCCGAGCACGAAGCACATAGTCCTGCCTATGCGACTTGAGCCTGTCGCATGTGAACCTTTGTTAGGGTCGTTTTTTAGTTATTGGGTCTACACCTTTTCTAAAACCATTCAAATTAGGATCATTCCCTGAGCCCCAGCCTCAACAACCGTGTTCGCTGAGGCGGAGGGGACATGCAGTTCGAAGGAGAGACCCTCCAGACCGTCTTTTCCAGACTTCTGAGCCTTTAGACAGCAGTAGCCTAGTTTAGCGGCAGTGATTTCTTTTTTGAATCCACTCAGCGGCCGTGCAAGCCACAGACTCAAGGCTGATACCAACGGAATCGGCTCGGCATTGCGGTTCAGAAACTCTCCGGCCCCTGCGAAAAAGACTCCTTTTCGAGGAGATATCTCCTTTTCAATTACTTATCAAATTGAATTTTATTACGGTCCAGATACCTATAAAAGATCCCTAAACTCCTAACCAAAGGCTCTTGAGCTTGCTGAAAGGTCTAGAGACAAAATTACACCAAATTCTTGATAATCCCATCCCCCACATTGCATATTTATTGTCCCTTAACCCTAACTAAACCCCCAACCCATTACCCACCGATGACCAACCCCCAATGCGTATTAATTGTCCCTAACCCTAATACAACTTTAAAATAACCGTAAGTATATTCCTCCCCTCCATCGTCAAATCCCACAATGATGACTCAGATCTCAGTGTAAAAGGAAAAAAAAACATTTATTTATTTTTTGCTGCTCCAGAACCACCGGAGGCTGCTTCGGATCCTCCCTGGGCTCGTCTTTGATGACGTCGGTTTCTTCTTAAAGCCTCCAGATACCGGTGGTACATGCGCAGTATCTCATACCTCCTCCGGCCTCTGACCTCCAGTTCAAATACTTCATCGTCGTCCGATGATGAGGACATCCCTATTGCCTCCTCCATGAAAAAAAGCTGTTCCAAAAGAGAAATGTAGGTGGCAGTTCCATCATGAATTATTTAAGTCGCTCTAAAAATATTTGTTTCCAAACATCTTTTTAGGATCTACTTACATCCTCAACAGGGTGATTAACCGGGGAAGCAGGTGGAACCACGTACTGAGATGAGGATATCTCGTCTGCCTCCGCCTCCTCATTATCTCCTTCTTGGTCATCATGTCTCTATATACAAGGAATCAGGCACAAATCATCAAAACCAGTTCAACATGAAAAGGCGCAAAGGAAGAGAAATGTTTTCAGGATTTCAGGATTACAGTTTGGCTCTGGCAAAAAAGCAGCTCCCTGCAACTAAATAATAAGTGAAAGACATTCTTATATGCTTGACCAGCTCATCAAAATTTTCTAAATATTAATTGGGTAAACCTAACTCTGGATTTGATGAGATTTGGAGACCCAACACCTTATAAATTCCATTCATTTCTCATCCAATGAATTATCAACCACCTAACTTAAGTTAATCACTTGACAAAAACGTGATTTAACTGCGATTCCATCATGAATTATTTAAGTCGCTCTAAAAATATCTTGTTTCCAAACATCTTTTTAGGATCTACTTACATCTTCAACTGGTGGATTAGGTCCCGGGGAAGTAGGTGGAACCACGTACATCTCGTCTGCCTCCTCCTCCTCATTATCTCCTTCTTGGTCATCATGTCTCTATATACAATGAATCAGGCACAAAGCATCAAAACCAGTTCAACATGAGAAGGCCCAACGGAAGAGAAATGTTTTCAGGATTTCAGGATTACAGTTTGGCTCTGGCAAAAAAGCAGCTCCCTGCAACTAAATAATAAGTGAAAGATATTCTTATATGCTTGACCAGCTCTTCAAAACTTTCTAAATATTAATTGAGTAAACCTAACTCTGGATTTGATATGAGATTTGGAGACCCAACACCTTATAAATTCCATTCATCTCTCATCCAATGAATTATCAACCACCTAACTCAAGTTAATCACTTGTCAAAAACATGATTTAATTGCGATTCCATCATGAATTATTTAAGTCGGTCTAAAAATATTTGTTTCCAAACACTTCCAATCACTTTTTAGGATGTACTTACCTCTTCAACTGGTAAATTTTGTTCAGAGGGTGTCGGGGGGTCCTCTTGTGTGTTTGTTTGTTCCATTCTGCAAAGTTATCATATAGAGAAAGATTTCAGATTGAAAATCAAAAGCTTTGGTACAATATTTTCAAAAGAAGATGATTGATTTAGAACTTCAACAATATTTAACAAAAAAACTAACCTCTTAGTGTTGCTGGTCTGGATGACTGGTCTTGGCTTCTGAAGTTTGATACTGTCTGAAAGGCAGTCTGAGTCCAATCTTATGAGAGTGTCATTAGCCTCAACAACTTACATCTGCTCCAGCTTGATTAGTTCCCTCCCCCAAAAGTAATATTTTGATATGCCATTGGGTTAGGGTAATGACTTGGATTTGATAAGAAATTGGAGGCGTTGCACATGTGCAACGAGTGTGTTTTTTCAACAGTTACAGGATCGCCCCAAGGGCCATTCTTGGTAACATTGCCTTAACATAACCTGTCACATCCACGTGATTAAACCCAGACCATTACCCTCCTGACACTTAACCATTGAATTTTTTATTTAATTTTTTTTCCCATACAATTTACACTTTCAGGAGCCTCAACCCTGTTAGGATAGGGTTTTAGTGATATTTTGGAGGTAATTGAGCCGTAATGACTTGGATTTGATAAGAAATTGGAGGGCCGATATATTCTCAATGGAGGCTTTTTTTCGCAAGGGGCGGAGACTTTCTGAATCGCAAAGCCGAGCCGTATCCGTCGGTATCAGCCTTGAGCCTGTGGCTTGCACGGGCGCTGCGTGGTTATAAAAGAGCAAGCACTTCCCCTGACACAAATCTAGGCAGGCATGAAAATGAGGCCTCCGCCCACTACCCATCAAACCCCATTGTTTTTCAGCCAATTAAAAGCAAAACCCTACCAGGGGTCAAGACAGATTATTTGGGGTTCTAAGGGCCGTAGAGCAAAACCGAGGACAGATTATTGATCGGCTTAGCGAGCAGAATTCCTGGATGTGTGTTTCGTTACTCAGATGAGGATTTTGGAATTGCAGTTTGCCCCAAAAGATGCCCTTAAGGTCTTAGAGTCTATGTAGCACAGGCAAATTGGAGATGATCGCGCAGCAGTGTCGCTCACAAATGAAACACATATCAAAGTGTTCGTCTCAATGAGCTCTATAACATATCTCAGAACCAAGGTCTAACGTCTTATCGTCTTTCAGTGGTAAAGCGATAAAGCCTACCCCTAACCCTAGCCAATTAAGAGAACCGTAAGTGCGATGGTGACGAAACTTATACCCCCTTCTTCAGCGGAGCGAGCTGATGAAGAATTTGCCGACCATTTTTTCTTTACGCCTTTCGGAGCCTCAACCCTGTTAGGATAGGGTTTTAGTGATATTTTGGAGGTAATTGAGCCGTAATGACTTGGATTTGATAAGAAATTGGAGGGCCGATATATTCTCAATGGAGGCTTTTTTTCGCAAGGGGCGGAGACTTTCTGAATCGCAAGGCCGAGCCGTATCCGTCGGTATCAGCCTTGAGCCTGTGGCTTGCACGGGCGCTGCGTGGTTATAAAAGAGCAAGCACTTCCCCTGACACAAATCTAGGCAGGCATGAAAATGAGGCCTCCGCCCACTACCCATCAAACCCCATTGTTTTTCAGCCAATTAAAAGAAAACCCTACCAGGGGTCAAGACAGATTATTTGGGGTTCTAAGGGCCGTAGAGCAAAACGGAGGACAGATTATTGATCGGCTTAGCGAGCAGAGTTCCTGGATGTGTGTTTCGTTACTCAGATGAGGATTTTGGAATTGCAGTTTGCCCCAAAAGATGCTCTTAAGGTATTAGAGTCTATGTAGCACAGGCAAATTGGAGATGATCGCGCAGCAGTGTCGCTCACAAATGAAACACATATCAAAGTGTTCGTCTCAATGAGCTCTATAACATATCTCAGAACCAAGGTCTAACGTCTTATCGTCTTTCAGTGGTAAAGCGATAAAGCCTACCCCTAACCCTAGCCAATTAAGAGAACCGTAAGTGCGATGGTGACGAAACGTATACCCCCTTCTTCAGCGGAGCGAGCTGATGAAGAATTTGCCGACCATTTTTTCTTTACGCCTTTCGGAGCCTCAACCCTGTTAGGATAGGGTTTTAGTGATATTTTGGAGGTAATTGAGCCGTAATGACTTGGATTTGATAAGAAATTGGAGGGCCGATATATTCTCAATGGAGGCTTTTTTTCGCAAGGGGCGGAGACTTTCTGAATCGCAAGGCCGAGCCGTATCCGTCGGTATCAGCCTTGAGCCTGTGGCTTGCACGGGCGCTGCGTGGTTATAAAAGAGCAAGCACTTCCCCTGACACAAATCTAGGCAGGCATGAAAATGAGGCCTCCGCCCACTACCCATCAAACCCCATTGTTTTTCAGCCAATTAAAAGAAAACCCTACCAGGGGTCAAGACAGATTATTTGGGGTTCTAAGGGCCGTAGAGCAAAACGGAGGACAGATTATTGATCGGCTTAGCGAGCAGAGTTCCTGGATGTGTGTTTCGTTACTCAGATGAGGATTTTGGAATTGCAGTTTGCCCCAAAAGATGCTCTTAAGGTATTAGAGTCTATGTAGCACAGGCAAATTGGAGATGATCGCGCAGCAGTGTCGCTCACAAATGAAACACATATCAAAGTGTTCGTCTCAATGAGCTCTATAACATATCTCAGAACCAAGGTCTAACGTCTTATCGTCTTTCAGTGGTAAAGCGATAAAGCCTACCCCTAACCCTAGCCAATTAAGAGAACCGTAAGTGCGATGGTGACGAAACGTATACCCCCTTCTTCAGCGGAGCGAGCTGATGAAGAATTTGCCGACCATTTTTTCTTTACGCCTTTCGGAGCCTCAACCCTGTTAGGATAGGGTTTTAGTGATATTTTGGAGGTAATTGAGCCGTAATGACTTGGATTTGATAAGAAATTGGAGGGCCGATATATTCTCAATGGAGGCTTTTTTTCGCAAGGGGCGGAGACTTTCTGAATCGCAAGGCCGAGCCGTATCCGTCGGTATCAGCCTTGAGCCTGTGGCTTGCACGGGCGCTGCGTGGTTATAAAAGAGCAAGCACTTCCCCTGACACAAATCTAGGCAGGCATGAAAATGAGGCCTCCGCCCACTACCCATCAAACCCCATTGTTTTTCAGCCAATTAAAAGAAAACCCTACCAGGGGTCAAGACAGATTATTTGGGGTTCTAAGGGCCGTAGAGCAAAACGGAGGACAGATTATTGATCGGCTTAGCGAGCAGAGTTCCTGGATGTGTGTTTCGTTACTCAGATGAGGATTTTGGAATTGCAGTTTGCCCCAAAAGATGCTCTTAAGGTATTAGAGTCTATGTAGCACAGGCAAATTGGAGATGATCGCGCAGCAGTGTCGCTCACAAATGAAACACATATCAAAGTGTTCGTCTCAATGAGCTCTATAACATATCTCAGAACCAAGGTCTAACGTCTTATCGTCTTTCAGTGGTAAAGCGATAAAGCCTACCCCTAACCCTAGCCAATTAAGAGAACCGTAAGTGCGATGGTGACGAAACGTATACCCCCTTCTTCAGCGGAGCGAGCTGATGAAGAATTTGCCGACCATTTTTTCTTTACGCCTTTCGGAGCCTCAACCCTGTTAGGATAGGGTTTTAGTGATATTTTGGAGGTAATTGAGCCGTAATGACTTGGATTTGATAAGAAATTGGAGGGCCGATATATTCTCAATGGAGGCTTTTTTTCGCAAGGGGCGGAGACTTTCTGAATCGCAAGGCCGAGCCGTATCCGTCGGTATCAGCCTTGAGCCTGTGGCTTGCACGGGCGCTGCGTGGTTATAAAAGAGCAAGCACTTCCCCTGACACAAATCTAGGCAGGCATGAAAATGAGGCCTCCGCCCACTACCCATCAAACCCCATTGTTTTTCAGCCAATTAAAAGGAAACCCTACCAGGGGTCAAGACAGATTATTTGGGGTTCTAAGGGCCGTAGAGCAAAACGGAGGACAGATTATTGATCGGCTTAGCGAGCAGAGTTCCTGGATGTGTGTTTCGTTACTCAGATGAGGATTTTGGAATTGCAGTTTGCCCCAAAAGATGCTCTTAAGGTATTAGAGTCTATGTAGCACAGGCAAATTGGAGATGATCGCGCAGCAGTGTCGCTCACAAATGAAACACATATCAAAGTGTTCGTCTCAATGAGCTCTATAACATATCTCAGAACCAAGGTCTAACGTCTTATCGTCTTTCAGTGGTAAAGCGATAAAGCCTACCCCTAACCCTAGCCAATTAAGAGAACCTTAAGTGCGATGGTGACGAAACGTATACCCCCTTCTTCAGCGGAGCGAGCTGATGAAGAATTTGCCGACCATTTTTTCTTTACGCCTTTCGGAGCCTCAACCCTGTTAGGATAGGGTTTTAGTGATATTTTGGAGGTAATTGAGCCGTAATGACTTGGATTTGATAAGAAATTGGAGGGCCGATATATTCTCAATGGAGGCTTTTTTTCGCAAGGGGCGGAGACTTTCTGAATCGCAAGGCCGAGCCGTATCCGTCGGTATCAGCCTTGAGCCTGTGGCTTGCACGGGCGCTGCGTGGTTATAAAAGAGCAAGCACTTCCCCTGACACAAATCTAGGCAGGCATGAAAATGAGGCCTCCGCCCACTACCCATCAAACCCCATTGTTTTTCAGCCAATTAAAAGAAAACCCTACCAGGGGTCAAGACAGATTATTTGGGGTTCTAAGGGCCGTAGAGCAAAACGGAGGACAGATTATTGATCGGCTTAGCGAGCAGAGTTCCTGGATGTGTGTTTCGTTACTCAGATGAGGATTTTGGAATTGCAGTTTGCCCCAAAAGATGCTCTTAAGGTATTAGAGTCTATGTAGCACAGGCAAATTGGAGATGATCGCGCAGCAGTGTCGCTCACAAATGAAACACATATCAAAGTGTTCGTCTCAATGAGCTCTATAACATATCTCAGAACCAAGGTCTAACGTCTTATCGTCTTTCAGTGGTAAAGCGATAAAGCCTACCCCTAACCCTAGCCAATTAAGAGAACCGTAAGTGCGATGGTGACGAAACGTATACCCCCTTCTTCAGCGGAGCGAGCTGATGAAGAATTTGCCGACCATTTTTTCTTTACGCCTTTCGGAGCCTCAACCCTGTTAGGATAGGGTTTTAGTGATATTTTGGAGGTAATTGAGCCGTAATGACTTGGATTTGATAAGAAATTGGAGGGCCGATATATTCTCAATGGAGGCTTTTTTTCGCAAGGGGCGGAGACTTTCTGAATCGCAAGGCCGAGCCGTATCCGTCGGTATCAGCCTTGAGCCTGTGGCTTGCACGGGCGCTGCGTGGTTATAAAAGAGCAAGCACTTCCCCTGACACAAATCTAGGCAGGCATGAAAATGAGGCCTCCGCCCACTACCCATCAAACCCCATTGTTTTTCAGCCAATTAAAAGGAAACCCTACCAGGGGTCAAGACAGATTATTTGGGGTTCTAAGGGCCGTAGAGCAAAACGGAGGACAGATTATTGATCGGCTTAGCGAGCAGAGTTCCTGGATGTGTGTTTCGTTACTCAGATGAGGATTTTGGAATTGCAGTTTGCCCCAAAAGATGCTCTTAAGGTATTAGAGTCTATGTAGCACAGGCAAATTGGAGATGATCGCGCAGCAGTGTCGCTCACAAATGAAACACATATCAAAGTGTTCGTCTCAATGAGCTCTATAACATATCTCAGAACCAAGGTCTAACGTCTTATCGTCTTTCAGTGGTAAAGCGATAAAGCCTACCCCTAACCCTAGCCAATTAAGAGAACCGTAAGTGCGATGGTGACGAAACGTATACCCCCTTCTTCAGCGGAGCGAGCTGATGAAGAATTTGCCGACCATTTTTTCTTTACGCCTTTCGGAGCCTCAACCCTGTTAGGATAGGGTTTTAGTGATATTTTGGAGGTAATTGAGCCGTAATGACTTGGATTTGATAAGAAATTGGAGGGCCGATATATTCTCAATGGAGGCTTTTTTTCGCAAGGGGCGGAGACTTTCTGAATCGCAAGGCCGAGCCGTATCCGTCGGTATCAGCCTTGAGCCTGTGGCTTGCACGGGCGCTGCGTGGTTATAAAAGAGCAAGCACTTCCCCTGACACAAATCTAGGCAGGCATGAAAATGAGGCCTCCGCCCACTACCCATCAAACCCCATTGTTTTTCAGCCAATTAAAAGGAAACCCTACCAGGGGTCAAGACAGATTATTTGGGGTTCTAAGGGCCGTAGAGCAAAACGGAGGACAGATTATTGATCGGCTTAGCGAGCAGAGTTCCTGGATGTGTGTTTCGTTACTCAGATGAGGATTTTGGAATTGCAGTTTGCCCCAAAAGATGCTCTTAAGGTATTAGAGTCTATGTAGCACAGGCAAATTGGAGATGATCGCGCAGCAGTGTCGCTCACAAATGAAACACATATCAAAGTGTTCGTCTCAATGAGCTCTATAACATATCTCAGAACCAAGGTCTAACGTCTTATCGTCTTTCAGTGGTAAAGCGATAAAGCCTACCCCTAACCCTAGCCAATTAAGAGAACCGTAAGTGCGATGGTGACGAAACGTATACCCCCTTCTTCAGCGGAGCGAGCTGATGAAGAATTTGCCGACCATTTTTTCTTTACGCCTTTCGGAGCCTCAACCCTGTTAGGATAGGGTTTTAGTGATATTTTGGAGGTAATTGAGCCGTAATGACTTGGATTTGATAAGAAATTGGAGGGCCGATATATTCTCAATGGAGGCTTTTTTTCGCAAGGGGCGGAGACTTTCTGAATCGCAAGGCCGAGCCGTATCCGTCGGTATCAGCCTTGAGCCTGTGGCTTGCACGGGCGCTGCGTGGTTATAAAAGAGCAAGCACTTCCCCTGACACAAATCTAGGCAGGCATGAAAATGAGGCCTCCGCCCACTACCCATCAAACCCCATTGTTTTTCAGCCAATTAAAAGAAAACCCTACCAGGGGTCAAGACAGATTATTTGGGGTTCTAAGGGCCGTAGAGCAAAACGGAGGACAGATTATTGATCGGCTTAGCGAGCAGAGTTCCTGGATGTGTGTTTCGTTACTCAGATGAGGATTTTGGAATTGCAGTTTGCCCCAAAAGATGCTCTTAAGGTATTAGAGTCTATGTAGCACAGGCAAATTGGAGATGATCGCGCAGCAGTGTCGCTCACAAATGAAACACATATCAAAGTGTCGTCTCAATGAGCTCTATAACATATCTCAGAACCAAGGTCTAACGTCTTATCGTCTTTCAGTGGTAAAGCGATAAAGCCTACCCCTAACCCTAGCCAATTAAGAGAACCGTAAGTGCGATGGTGACGAAACGTATACCCCCTTCTTCAGCGGAGCGAGCTGATGAAGAATTTGCCGACCATTTTTTCTTTACGCCTTTCGGAGCCTCAACCCTGTTAGGATAGGGTTTTAGTGATATTTTGGAGGTAATTGAGCCGTAATGACTTGGATTTGATAAGAAATTGGAGGGCCGATATATTCTCAATGGAGGCTTTTTTTCGCAAGGGGCGGAGACTTTCTGAATCGCAAGGCCGAGCCGTATCCGTCGGTATCAGCCTTGAGCCTGTGGCTTGCACGGGCGCTGCGTGGTTATAAAAGAGCAAGCACTTCCCCTGACACAAATCTAGGCAGGCATGAAAATGAGGCCTCCGCCCACTACCCATCAAACCCCATTGTTTTTCAGCCAATTAAAAGAAAACCCTACCAGGGGTCAAGACAGATTATTTGGGGTTCTAAGGGCCGTAGAGCAAAACGGAGGACAGATTATTGATCGGCTTAGCGAGCAGAGTTCCTGGATGTGTGTTTCGTTACTCAGATGAGGATTTTGGAATTGCAGTTTGCCCCAAAAGATGCTCTTAAGTCATTAGAGTCTATGTAGCACAGGCAAATTGGAGATGATCGCGCAGCAGTGTCGCTCACAAATGAAACACATATCAAAGTGTTCGTCTCAATGAGCTCTATAACATATCTCAGAACCAAGGTCTAACGTCTTATCGTCTTTCAGTGGTAAAGCGATAAAGCCTACCCCTAACCCTAGCCAATTAAGAGAACCGTAAGTGCGATGGTGACGAAACGTATACCCCCTTCTTCAGCGGAGCGAGCTGATGAAGAATTTGCCGACCATTTTTTCTTTACGCCTTTCGGAGCCTCAACCCTGTTAGGATAGGGTTTTAGTGATATTTTGGAGGTAATTGAGCCGTAATGACTTGGATTTGATAAGAAATTGGAGGGCCGATATATTCTCAATGGAGGCTTTTTTTCGCAAGGGGCGGAGACTTTCTGAATCGCAAGGCCGAGCCGTATCCGTCGGTATCAGCCTTGAGCCTGTGGCTTGCACGGGCGCTGCGTGGTTATAAAAGAGCAAGCACTTCCCCTGACACAAATCTAGGCAGGCATGAAAATGAGGCCTCCGCCCACTACCCATCAAACCCCATTGTTTTTCAGCCAATTAAAAGAAAACCCTACCAGGGGTCAAGACAGATTATTTGGGGTTCTAAGGGCCGTAGAGCAAAACGGAGGACAGATTATTGATCGGCTTAGCGAGCAGAGTTCCTGGATGTGTGTTTCGTTACTCAGATGAGGATTTTGGAATTGCAGTTTGCCCCAAAAGATGCTCTTAAGGTATTAGAGTCTATGTAGCACAGGCAAATTGGAGATGATCGCGCAGCAGTGTCGCTCACAAATGAAACACATATCAAAGTGTTCGTCTCAATGAGCTCTATAACATATCTCAGAACCAAGGTCTAACGTCTTATCGTCTTTCAGTGGTAAAGCGATAAAGCCTACCCCTAACCCTAGCCAATTAAGAGAACCTTAAGTGCGATGGTGACGAAACGTATACCCCCTTCTTCAGCGGAGCGAGCTGATGAAGAATTTGCCGACCATTTTTTCTTTACGCCTTTCGGAGCCTCAACCCTGTTAGGATAGGGTTTTAGTGATATTTTGGAGGTAATTGAGCCGTAATGACTTGGATTTGATAAGAAATTGGAGGGCCGATATATTCTCAATGGAGGCTTTTTTTCGCAAGGGGCGGAGACTTTCTGAATCGCAAGGCCGAGCCGTATCCGTCGGTATCAGCCTTGAGCCTGTGGCTTGCACGGGCGCTGCGTGGTTATAAAAGAGCAAGCACTTCCCCTGACACAAATCTAGGCAGGCATGAAAATGAGGCCTCCGCCCACTACCCATCAAACCCCATTGTTTTTCAGCCAATTAAAAGAAAACCCTACCAGGGGTCAAGACAGATTATTTGGGGTTCTAAGGGCCGTAGAGCAAAACGGAGGACAGATTATTGATCGGCTTAGCGAGCAGAGTTCCTGGATGTGTGTTTCGTTACTCAGATGAGGATTTTGGAATTGCAGTTTGCCCCAAAAGATGCTCTTAAGTCATTAGAGTCTATGTAGCACAGGCAAATTGGAGATGATCGCGCAGCAGTGTCGCTCACAAATGAAACACATATCAAAGTGTTCGTCTCAATGAGCTCTATAACATATCTCAGAACCAAGGTCTAACGTCTTATCGTCTTTCAGTGGTAAAGCGATAAAGCCTACCCCTAACCCTAGCCAATTAAGAGAACCGTAAGTGCGATGGTGACGAAACGTATACCCCCTTCTTCAGCGGAGCGAGCTGATGAAGAATTTGCCGACCATTTTTCCTCTACGCCTTTCGGAGCCTCAACCCTGTTAGGATAGGGTTTTAGTGATATTTTGGAGGTAATTGAGCCGTAATGACTTGGATTTGATAAGAAATTGGAGGGCCGATATATTCTCAATGGAGGCTTTTTTTCGCAAGGGGCGGAGACTTTCTGAATCGCAAGGCCGAGCCGTATCCGTCGGTATCAGCCTTGAGCCTGTGGCTTGCACGGGCGCTGCGTGGTTATAAAAGAGCAAGCACTTCCCCTGACACAAATCTAGGCAGGCATGAAAATGAGGCCTCCGCCCACTACCCATCAAACCCCATTGTTTTTCAGCCAATTAAAAGAAAACCCTACCAGGGGTCAAGACAGATTATTTGGGGTTCTAAGGGCCGTAGAGCAAAACGGAGGACAGATTATTGATCGGCTTAGCGAGCAGAGTTCCTGGATGTGTGTTTCGTTACTCAGATGAGGATTTTGGAATTGCAGTTTGCCCCAAAAGATGCCCTTAAGGTCTTACAGTCTATGTAGCACAGGCAAATTGGAGATGATCGCGCAGCAGTGTCGCTCACAAATGAAACACATATCAAAGTGTTCGTCTCAATGAGCTCTATAACATATCTCAGAACCAAGGTCTAACGTCTTATCGTCTTTCAGTGGTAAAGCGATAAAGCCTACCCCTAACCCTAGCCAATTAAGAGAACCGTAAGTGCGATGGTGACGAAACTTATACCCCCTTCTTCAGCGGAGCGAGCTGATGAAGAATTGGCCGACCATTTTTTCTCTACGCCTTTCGGAGCCTCAACCCTGTTAGGATAGGGTTTTAGTGATATTTTGGAGGTAATTGAGCCGTAATGACTTGGATTTGATAAGAAATTGGAGGGCCGATATATTCTCAATGGAGGCTTTTTTTCGCAAGGGGCGGAGACTTTCTGAATCGCAAGGCCGAGCCGTATCCGTCGGTATCAGCCTTGAGCCTGTGGCTTGCACGGGCGCTGCGTGGTTATAAAAGAGCAAGCACTTCCCCTGACACAAATCTAGGCAGGCATGAAAATGAGGCCTCCGCCCACTACCCATCAAACCCCATTGTTTTTCAGCCAATTAAAAGAAAACCCTACCAGGGGTCAAGACAGATTATTTGGGGTTCTAAGGGCCGTAGAGCAAAACGGAGGACAGATTATTGATCGGCTTAGCGAGCAGAGTTCCTGGATGTGTGTTTCGTTACTCAGATGAGGATTTTGGAATTGCAGTTTGCCCCAAAAGATGCCCTTAAGGTCTTACAGTCTATGTAGCACAGGCAAATTGGAGATGATCGCGCAGCAGTGTCGCTCACAAATGAAACACATATCAAAGTGTTCGTCTCAATGAGCTCTATAACATATCTCAGAACCAAGGTCTAACGTCTTATCGTCTTTCAGTGGTAAAGCGATAAAGCCTACCCCTAACCCTAGCCAATTAAGAGAACCGTAAGTGCGATGGTGACGAAACTTATACCCCCTTCTTCAGCGGAGCGAGCTGATGAAGAATTTGCCGACCATTTTTTCTCTACGCCTTTCGGAGCCTCAACCCTGTTAGGATAGGGTTTTAGTGATATTTTGGAGGTAATTGAGCCGTAATGACTTGGATTTGATAAGAAATTGGAGGGCCGATATATTCTCAATGGAGGCTTTTTTTCGCAAGGGGCGGAGACTTTCTGAATCGCAAGGCCGAGCCGTATCCGTCGGTATCAGCCTTGAGCCTGTGGCTTGCACGGGCGCTGCGTGGTTATAAAAGAGCAAGCACTTCCCCTGACACAAATCCAGGCAGGCATGAAAATGAGGCCTCCGCCCACTACCCATCAAACCCCATTGTTTTTCAGCCAATTAAAAGAAAACCCTACCAGGGGTCAAGACAGATTATTTGGGGTTCTAAGGGCCGTAGAGCAAAACGGAGGACAGATTATTGATCGGCTTAGCAAGCAGAGTTCCTGGATGTGTGTTTCGTTACTCAGATGAGGATTTTGGAATTGCAGTTTGCCCCAAAAGATGCCCTTAAGGTCTTACAGTCTATGTAGCACAGGCAAATTGGAGATGATCGCGCAGCAGTGTCGCTCACAAATGAAACACATATCAAAGTGTTCGTCTCAATGAGCTCTATAACATATCTCAGAACCAAGGTCTAACGTCTTATCGTCTTTCAGTGGTAAAGCGATAAAGCCTACCCCTAACCCTAGCCAATTAAGAGAACCGTAAGTGCGATGGTGACGAAACTTATACCCCCTTCTTCAGCGGAGCGAGCTGATGAAGAATTTGCCGACCATTTTTTCTCTACGCCTTTCGGAGCCTCAACCCTGTTAGGATAGGGTTTTAGTGATATTTTGGAGGTAATTGAGCCGTAATGACTTGGATTTGATAAGAAATTGGAGGGCCGATATATTCTCAATGGAGGCTTTTTTTCGCAAGGGGCGGAGACTTTCTGAATCGCAAGGCCGAGCCGTATCCGTCGGTATCAGCCTTGAGCCTGTGGCTTGCACGGGCGCTGCGTGGTTATAAAAGAGCAAGCACTTCCCCTGTCACAAATCTAGGCAGGCATGAAAATGAGGCCTCCGCCCACTACCTATCAAACCCCATTGTTTTTTCAGCCAATTAAAAGCAAAACCCTACCAGGGGTCATGTCAGATTATTGAACAAACCATAAGTATATTCCTTCTCTCCATCGATAGATCCCACAATGATGATACAGATTGATTAAAGAAATATGTTTTTTTATTGTGAAAAAATGAAAACAAAAAATGTAAATGTGCTATCCCTCCCCCTTTTTACAGCCACGGCCGCCACACCACCCCAAGTCCTTGGTCTTCTCCTCCGCCTCTTCCGCCATCTTCGACTGCTTCATCTCCTCTTCCTCCATCTCCTCTTTCTTCACCTCTTTCTGCATCGTCTCTTCCTCTTCGTCCTCTTCCTCCACCTCTTCCTCGCTCTCCAACTCCTCTTCCTCGATCTCCTCCTTGTCCTTCTCTCCCTCTGTGTCCTCCATCTCCCCCTTGTTCTCTTTCTCCATGACCTCTTGCAAATGCCCTCCTTTGTACCTCAACGAAAAAGTTCTGGATTGCCAGATGTATCCGATAAAGTCTTTGACCTCTTATCACAAGAGTGAACTCTTCCTCAGCCGGAGCGGCGGAAGGATCCTCGTCGTGCTCTGCTGGGTCCATTCTCTATAGGAATATAAATAAGAATATTTCAGATTGCAAACGAAAGCCTTTTTGAAAAAAGATAATTGATGTAGAACTTCAACATTAAAAAAAAACTTACCTCTTGTATTGCTTTCTTGAATGTCCTTTATTCTTTCTCTGTCTCTCCTTTACTGACTCACTGACAATAATGAAGAAGAGACCACCTACCCCACCATTATATAACCTTCCAGCAGGTGAAACAAATTGTCAATGATTGGTGCTTGAGTTAGCAGCTTAGGTCAGGGTGTTAGGGACAATTGATGTGGAATTGATAAGTTAGGGTGTTAGGGACAATTAATGTGGAATTGAATTAATGTGGAATTGATAAGTCATTGGCAAGGGTCAAGGGAGTTAGGTAAAATATAATGGTAATTGATAATACTTTGGATGCTTTTGATAAGATATTGGCTACGCATTAGCGCCCCCTACCTTTCCGGGGGTGAAAAAGATCACCCCCTGGTGGCCATTTAGGGAATATACAATTTTCTATCAACAATGTTAACGATATCTTATCAAACCAAAACAATATCTTATCAAACCCATTATACCAATCTTATATCAATTTGATAAGGGATTGGTGAAAATGTTGTGAGAATGGGGTGTTCCCAGTTCCTTATCAAGTCCAATGTTAAATCACCCAATATGTGCTCAAAGGACCCTAACCCTAACCCTAACCCTAACCCTAACCCTAACCCTAACCCTAACCCTAACCCTAACCCTAACCCTAACCCTAACCCGAACCCTAACCCTAACCCTAACCCTAACCCTAACCCTAACCCTAACCCTAACCCTAACCCTAACCCTAACCCTAACCCGAACCCTAACCCTAACCCTAACCCTAACCCTAACCCTAACCCGAACCCTAACCCGAACCCTAACCCTAACCCTAACCCTAACCCTAACCCTAACCCTAACCCTAACCCTAACCGAACCCTAACCCTAACCCTAACCCTAACCCTAACCCGAACCCTAACCCTAACCCTAACCCTAACCCGAACCCTAACCCTAACCCTAACCCTAACCCTAACCCTAACCCGAACCCTAACCCTAACCCTAACCCTAACCCTAACCCTAACCCTAACCCTAACCCTTAACCCTAACCCTTAACCCTAACCCTAACCCTAACCCTAACCCTAACCCTAACCCTAACCCTAACCCGAACCCTAACCCTAACCCTAACCCTAACCCTAACCCTAACCCTAACCCTAACCCTAACCCGAACCCTAACCCTAACCCTAACCCTAACCCTAACCCTAACCCTAACCCTAACCCTAACCCTAACCCTAACCCTAACCCTAACCCTAACCCGAACCCTAACCCTAACCCTAACCCTAACCCTAACCCTAACCCTAACCTAACCTCGGTAAACATTACCTCAGTAACTAACCTGCCTTACGCTAAGTAACTAACCTGCCTTACGCTAAGTAACTAACCTGCGCAGCGACGCGGAGGGAGAGTTTTTGGACCAGACAGAGTCTTAGTACGCATGCGCCAACATGTGTTTAGTGGAACATTTTTCACTCACGGCCGTCACGGGGAATCGAACCCCGGCCCCTGGTTTTGATACCACCAGGCTCTACCGACTGAGCTAACCGAGAGGACTGGGAATTCCTTTGTCAGTTAAGACTTTTCTTGCCTAATTCGACCGTGCCGGATCCAAAGAAATCGGTCTGGGGTCTCCCAGACGCTTTTAAAACGCGACCATCGCCAAAAAGACGCCCCGTGCCACCGTTTACGCCCACTTCCGGGGGGCGGGGCCCAAAACGGAGCCCGGATTCGTGATCCCGGACATCGACTTGGGGGGGGTACGCAGAGTTTCACGGCCATCCGACGACTTCCGGGTTCGGGGGGCGTGGCTCGCACAGGAAGGGGCGGGGCCACTCGGAGCCGCCCCCGTTGTGCTCCCCGTTGCATTGCGAGGTCGTTTGATATGCAGCACTTGGGGGTAGAGTGCGACAGGGGACGATCATCTCCGAGATGATGACGGGTACCCATCCCTATAACCTGCTTCAGTTGAAAAAGTCAAGATTTTCGGAAATCTGCAGTTTCTCAACTCAGGGGGAAAAAAATCAGGAAAAATCACCCCTTGTCAGTTAAGACCTTTCTTCACTAATTCGAGCGTGCCGGATCCAATGGAGTCGGTCTCGGGTCTCTCCGACGCTTGTAAAACGCGACCATCGGGTCCTCAGCAGTGTGCCAACGGGCCGGTATTCCGACACTGAAACTAAGCCTTACTCTACCCCTACCCTGAACCTAACCTCGGTAAACATTACCTCAGTAACTAACCTGCCTTACGCTAAGTAACTAACCTGCCTTACGCTAAGTAACTAACCTGCGCAGCGACGCGGAGGGAGAGTTTTTGGACCAGACAGAGTCTTAGTACGCATGCGCCAACATGTGTTTAGTGGAACATTTTTCACTCACGGCCGTCACGGGGAATGGAACCCCGGCCCCTGGTTTTGATACCACCAGGCTCTACCGACTGAGCTAACCGAGAGGACTGGGATAGTGAGCGGACCCCACCGAAGCTAACACATAAGTGCCCCTGTTTCACCAGACACTTAAAGGTCTTCATATGGACAAACCTGACGCTCATGGTTTCCATAAAATGCAATAATAAGAACTTAGCGTGCAAGAGCCATGCTAATCTTCTCTACCCCCTACCCTGAACCTAACCTCGGTAAACATTACCTCAGTAACTAACCTGCCTTACGCTAAGTAACTAACCTGCCTTACGCTAAGTAACTAACCTGCGCAGCGACGCGGAGGGAGAGTTTTTGGACCAGACAGAGTCTTAGTACGCATGCGCCAACATGTGTTTAGTGGAACATTTTTCACTCACGGCCGTCACGGGGAATCGAACCCCGGCCCCTGGTTTTGATACCACCAGGCTCTACCGACTGAGCTAACCGAGAGGACTGGGATAGTGAGCGGACCCCGACGAAGCTAACACATAAGTGCCCCTGTTTCACCAGACACTTAAAGGTCTTCATATGGACAAACCTGACGCTCATGGTTTCCATAAAATGCAATATTAAGAACTTAGCGTGCAAGAGCCATGCTAATCTTCTCCGTATCGTTCCAGCGGATAGTCGGGATAGTGAGCGGACCCCGATAGTGTTTGGGAAGGATACCCTAACCATTCTAGCTTTTCCTTTTTTAAACAAGTTTTTTTTTTTTTTTTTTTTTTTGCTATGTTACATTATATTGCAAGCCCCGTCCCGCCCGTCCAATATAAAGCACAAATTTAAGAGTTGCTCACGCATTTTGTTCAAATCGTCAGCTTCTAATGTGAGGGTGACCTCCTCTACAACATCACCCTCCTCCCAATCGGGCGGTTCACCGTCCGTCAGGTAGGGGTGGAATTCACCGGTTCTGTCAAAGAGAATAGAACCAGAAGAGGCCACCTCTTCGAGATAAGCCTCAATGATTGCTACCTACTTTTACACTAGGCTCTGAGCATGATGTGTGGTACATGTGCTCAGGCTTACGGTTCATAAAATGCAATAATAAGAACGTTGCGTGCGAGCCATGCAACTTCTCTGTATGGTTCCAGTTTTGGTATATGCGCAGCGACGCGGAGGGAGAGTTTTTGGACCAGACAGAGTCTTAGTACGCATGCGCCAACATGTGTTTAGTGGAACATTTTTCACTCACGGCCGTCACGGGGAATCGAACCCCGGCCCCTGGTTTTGATACCACCAGGCTCTACCGACTGAGCTAACCGAGAGGACTGGGAATTCCTTTGTCAGTTAAGACTTTTCTTGCCTAATTCGACCGTGCCGGATCCAAAGAAATCGGTCTGGGGTCTCCCAGACGCTTTTAAAACGCGACCATCGCCAAAAAGACGCCCCGTGCCACCGTTTACGCCCACTTCCGGGGGGCGGGGCCCAAAACGGAGCCCGGATTCGTGATCCCGGACATCGACTTGGGGGGGGTACGCAGAGTTTCACGGCCATCCGACGACTTCCGGGTTCGGGGGGCGTGGCTCGCACAGGAAGGGGCGGGGCCACTCGGAGCCGCCCCCGTTGTGCTCCCCGTTGCATTGCGAGGTCGTTTGATATGCAGCACTTGGGGGTAGAGTGCGACAGGGGACGATCATCTCCGAGATGATGACGGGTACCCATCCCTATAACCTGCTTCAGTTGAAAAAGTCAAGATTTTCGGAAATCTGCAGTTTCTCAACTCAGGGGGAAAAAAATCAGGAAAAATCACCCCTTGTCAGTTAAGACCTTTCTTCACTAATTCGAGCGTGCCGGATCCAATGGAGTCGGTCTCGGGTCTCTCCGACGCTTGTAAAACGCGACCATCGGGTCCTCAGCAGTGTGCCAACGGGCCGGTATTCCGACACTGAAACTAAGCCTTACTCTACCCCCTACCCTGAACCTAACCTCGGTAAACATTACCTCAGTAACTAACCTGCCTTACGCTAAGTAACTAACCTGCCTTACGCTAAGTAACTAACCTGCGCAGCGACGCGGAGGGAGAGTTTTTGGACCAGACAGAGTCTTAGTACGCATGCGCCAACATGTGTTTAGTGGAACATTTTTCACTCACGGCCGTCACGGGGAATCGAACCCCGGCCCCTGGTTTTGATACCACCAGGCTCTACCGACTGAGCTAACCGAGAGGACTGGGATAGTGAGCGGACCCCACCGAAGCTAACACATAAGTGCCCCTGTTTCACCAGACACTTAAAGGTCTTCATATGGACAAACCTGACGCTCATGGTTTCCATAAAATGCAATAATAAGAACTTAGCGTGCAAGAGCCATGCTAATCTTCTCTACCCCCTACCCTGAACCTAACCTCGGTAAACATTACCTCAGTAACTAACCTGCCTTACGCTAAGTAACTAACCTGCCTTACGCTAAGTAACTAACCTGCGCAGCGACGCGGAGGGAGAGTTTTTGGACCAGACAGAGTCTTAGTACGCATGCGCCAACATGTGTTTAGTGGAACATTTTTCACTCACGGCCGTCACGGGGAATCGAACCCCGGCCCCTGGTTTTGATACCACCAGGCTCTACCGACTGAGCTAACCGAGAGGACTGGGAATTCCTTTGTCAGTTAAGACTTTTCTTGCCTAATTCGACCGTGCCGGATCCAAAGAAATCGGTCTGGGGTCTCCCAGACGCTTTTAAAACGCGACCATCGCCAAAAAGACGCCCCGTGCCACCGTTTACGCCCACTTCCGGGGGGCGGGGCCCAAAACGGAGCCCGGATTCGTGATCCCGGACATCGACTTGGGGGGGGTACGCAGAGTTTCACGGCCATCCGACGACTTCCGGGTTCGGGGGGCGTGGCTCGCACAGGAAGGGGCGGGGCCACTCGGAGCCGCCCCCGTTGTGCTCCCCGTTGCATTGCGAGGTCGTTTGATATGCAGCACTTGGGGGTAGAGTGCGACAGGGGACGATCATCTCCGAGATGATGACGGGTACCCATCCCTATAACCTGCTTCAGTTGAAAAAGTCAAGATTTTCGGAAATCTGCAGTTTCTCAACTCAGGGGGAAAAAAATCAGGAAAAATCACCCCTTGTCAGTTAAGACCTTTCTTCACTAATTCGAGCGTGCCGGATCCAATGGAGTCGGTCTCGGGTCTCTCCGACGCTTGTAAAACGCGACCATCGGGTCCTCAGCAGTGTGCCAACGGGCCGGTATTCCGACACTGAAACTAAGCCTTACTCTACCCCCTACCCTGAACCTAACCTCGGTAAACATTACCTCAGTAACTAACCTGCCTTACGCTAAGTAACTAACCTGCCTTACGCTAAGTAACTAACCTGCGCAGCGACGCGGAGGGAGAGTTTTTGGACCAGACAGAGTCTTAGTACGCATGCGCCAACATGTGTTTAGTGGAACATTTTTCACTCACGGCCGTCACGGGGAATCGAACCCCGGCCCCTGGTTTTGATACCACCAGGCTCTACCGACTGAGCTAACCGAGAGGACTGGGATAGTGAGCGGACCCCACCGAAGCTAACACATAAGTGCCCCTGTTTCACCAGACACTTAAAGGTCTTCATATGGACAAACCTGACGCTCATGGTTTCCATAAAATGCAATAATAAGAACTTAGCGTGCAAGAGCCATGCTAATCTTCTCTACCCCCTACCCTGAACCTAACCTCGGTAAACATTACCTCAGTAACTAACCTGCCTTACGCTAAGTAACTAACCTGCCTTACGCTAAGTAACTAACCTGCGCAGCGACGCGGAGGGAGAGTTTTTGGACCAGACAGAGTCTTAGTACGCATGCGCCAACATGTGTTTAGTGGAACATTTTTCACTCACGGCCGTCACGGGGAATCGAACCCCGGCCCCTGGTTTTGATACCACCAGGCTCTACCGACTGAGCTAACCGAGAGGACTGGGAATTCCTTTGTCAGTTAAGACTTTTCTTGCCTAATTCGACCGTGCCGGATCCAAAGAAATCGGTCTGGGGTCTCCCAGACGCTTTTAAAACGCGACCATCGCCAAAAAGACGCCCCGTGCCACCGTTTACGCCCACTTCCGGGGGGCGGGGCCCAAAACGGAGCCCGGATTCGTGATCCCGGACATCGACTTGGGGGGGGTACGCAGAGTTTCACGGCCATCCGACGACTTCCGGGTTCGGGGGGCGTGGCTCGCACAGGAAGGGGCGGGGCCACTCGGAGCCGCCCCCGTTGTGCTCCCCGTTGCATTGCGAGGTCGTTTGATATGCAGCACTTGGGGGTAGAGTGCGACAGGGGACGATCATCTCCGAGATGATGACGGGTACCCATCCCTATAACCTGCTTCAGTTGAAAAAGTCAAGATTTTCGGAAATCTGCAGTTTCTCAACTCAGGGGGAAAAAAATCAGGAAAAATCACCCCTTGTCAGTTAAGACCTTTCTTCACTAATTCGAGCGTGCCGGATCCAATGGAGTCGGTCTCGGGTCTCTCCGACGCTTGTAAAACGCGACCATCGGGTCCTCAGCAGTGTGCCAACGGGCCGGTATTCCGACACTGAAACTAAGCCTTACTCTACCCCTACCCTGAACCTAACCTCGGTAAACATTACCTCAGTAACTAACCTGCCTTACGCTAAGTAACTAACCTGCCTTACGCTAAGTAACTAACCTGCGCAGCGACGCGGAGGGAGAGTTTTTGGACCAGACAGAGTCTTAGTACGCATGCGCCAACATGTGTTTAGTGGAACATTTTTCACTCACGGCCGTCACGGGGAATGGAACCCCGGCCCCTGGTTTTGATACCACCAGGCTCTACCGACTGAGCTAACCGAGAGGACTGGGATAGTGAGCGGACCCCACCGAAGCTAACACATAAGTGCCCCTGTTTCACCAGACACTTAAAGGTCTTCATATGGACAAACCTGACGCTCATGGTTTCCATAAAATGCAATAATAAGAACTTAGCGTGCAAGAGCCATGCTAATCTTCTCTACCCCCTACCCTGAACCTAACCTCGGTAAACATTACCTCAGTAACTAACCTGCCTTACGCTAAGTAACTAACCTGCCTTACGCTAAGTAACTAACCTGCGCAGCGACGCGGAGGGAGAGTTTTTGGACCAGACAGAGTCTTAGTACGCATGCGCCAACATGTGTTTAGTGGAACATTTTTCACTCACGGCCGTCACGGGGAATCGAACCCCGGCCCCTGGTTTTGATACCACCAGGCTCTACCGACTGAGCTAACCGAGAGGACTGGGATAGTGAGCGGACCCCGACGAAGCTAACACATAAGTGCCCCTGTTTCACCAGACACTTAAAGGTCTTCATATGGACAAACCTGACGCTCATGGTTTCCATAAAATGCAATATTAAGAACTTAGCGTGCAAGAGCCATGCTAATCTTCTCCGTATCGTTCCAGCGGATAGTCGGGATAGTGAGCGGACCCCGATAGTGTTTGGGAAGGATACCCTAACCATTCTAGCTTTTCCTTTTTTAAACAAGTTTTTTTTTTTTTTTTTTTTTTTGCTATGTTACATTATATTGCAAGCCCCGTCCCGCCCGTCCAATATAAAGCACAAATTTAAGAGTTGCTCACGCATTTTGTTCAAATCGTCAGCTTCTAATGTGAGGGTGACCTCCTCTACAACATCACCCTCCTCCCAATCGGGCGGTTCACCGTCCGTCAGGTAGGGGTGGAATTCACCGGTTCTGTCAAAGAGAATAGAACCAGAAGAGGCCACCTCTTCGAGATAAGCCTCAATGATTGCTACCTACTTTTACACTAGGCTCTGAGCATGATGTGTGGTACATGTGCTCAGGCTTACGGTTCATAAAATGCAATAATAAGAACGTTGCGTGCGAGCCATGCAACTTCTCTGTATGGTTCCAGTTTTGGTATATGCGCAGCGACGCGGAGGGAGAGTTTTTGGACCAGACAGAGTCTTAGTACGCATGCGCCAACATGTGTTTAGTGGAACATTTTTCACTCACGGCCGTCACGGGGAATCGAACCCCGGCCCCTGGTTTTGATACCACCAGGCTCTACCGACTGAGCTAACCGAGAGGACTGGGAATTCCTTTGTCAGTTAAGACTTTTCTTGCCTAATTCGACCGTGCCGGATCCAAAGAAATCGGTCTGGGGTCTCCCAGACGCTTTTAAAACGCGACCATCGCCAAAAAGACGCCCCGTGCCACCGTTTACGCCCACTTCCGGGGGGCGGGGCCCAAAACGGAGCCCGGATTCGTGATCCCGGACATCGACTTGGGGGGGGTACGCAGAGTTTCACGGCCATCCGACGACTTCCGGGTTCGGGGGGCGTGGCTCGCACAGGAAGGGGCGGGGCCACTCGGAGCCGCCCCCGTTGTGCTCCCCGTTGCATTGCGAGGTCGTTTGATATGCAGCACTTGGGGGTAGAGTGCGACAGGGGACGATCATCTCCGAGATGATGACGGGTACCCATCCCTATAACCTGCTTCAGTTGAAAAAGTCAAGATTTTCGGAAATCTGCAGTTTCTCAACTCAGGGGGAAAAAAATCAGGAAAAATCACCCCTTGTCAGTTAAGACCTTTCTTCACTAATTCGAGCGTGCCGGATCCAATGGAGTCGGTCTCGGGTCTCTCCGACGCTTGTAAAACGCGACCATCGGGTCCTCAGCAGTGTGCCAACGGGCCGGTATTCCGACACTGAAACTAAGCCTTACTCTACCCCCTACCCTGAACCTAACCTCGGTAAACATTACCTCAGTAACTAACCTGCCTTACGCTAAGTAACTAACCTGCCTTACGCTAAGTAACTAACCTGCGCAGCGACGCGGAGGGAGAGTTTTTGGACCAGACAGAGTCTTAGTACGCATGCGCCAACATGTGTTTAGTGGAACATTTTTCACTCACGGCCGTCACGGGGAATCGAACCCCGGCCCCTGGTTTTGATACCACCAGGCTCTACCGACTGAGCTAACCGAGAGGACTGGGATAGTGAGCGGACCCCACCGAAGCTAACACATAAGTGCCCCTGTTTCACCAGACACTTAAAGGTCTTCATATGGACAAACCTGACGCTCATGGTTTCCATAAAATGCAATAATAAGAACTTAGCGTGCAAGAGCCATGCTAATCTTCTCTACCCCCTACCCTGAACCTAACCTCGGTAAACATTACCTCAGTAACTAACCTGCCTTACGCTAAGTAACTAACCTGCCTTACGCTAAGTAACTAACCTGCGCAGCGACGCGGAGGGAGAGTTTTTGGACCAGACAGAGTCTTAGTACGCATGCGCCAACATGTGTTTAGTGGAACATTTTTCACTCACGGCCGTCACGGGGAATCGAACCCCGGCCCCTGGTTTTGATACCACCAGGCTCTACCGACTGAGCTAACCGAGAGGACTGGGATAGTGAGCGGACCCCACCGAAGCTAACACATAAGTGCCCGTGTTTCACCAGACACTTAAAGGTCTTCATATGGACAAACCTGACGCTCATGGTTTCCATAAAATGCAATATTAAGAACTTAGCGTGCAAGAGCCATGCTAATCTTCTCCGTATCGTTCCAGCGGATAGTCGGGATAGTGAGCGGACCCCGATAGTGTTTGGGAAGGATACCCTAACCATTCTAGCTTTTCCTTTTTTAAACAAGTTTTTTTTTTTTTTTTTTTTTTTGCTATGTTACATTATATTGCAAGCCCCGTCCCGCCCGTCCAATATAAAGCACAAATTTAAGAGTTGCTCACGCATTTTGTTCAAATCGTCAGCTTCTAATGTGAGGGTGACCTCCTCTACAACATCACCCTCCTCCCAATCGGGCGGTTCACCGTCCGTCAGGTAGGGGTGGAATTCACCGGTTCTGTCAAAGAGAATAGAACCAGAAGAGGCCACCTCTTCGAGATAAGCCTCAATGATTGCTACCTACTTTTACACTAGGCTCTGAGCATGATGTGTGGTACATGTGCTCAGGCTTACGGTTCATAAAATGCAATAATAAGAACGTTGCGTGCGAGCCATGCAACTTCTCTGTATGGTTCCAGTTTTGGTATATGCGCAGCGACGCGGAGGGAGAGTTTTTGGACCAGACAGAGTCTTAGTACGCATGCGCCAACATGTGTTTAGTGGAACATTTTTCACTCACGGCCGTCACGGGGAATCGAACCCCGGCCCCTGGTTTTGATACCACCAGGCTCTACCGACTGAGCTAACCGAGAGGACTGGGAATTCCTTTGTCAGTTAAGACTTTTCTTGCCTAATTCGACCGTGCCGGATCCAAAGAAATCGGTCTGGGGTCTCCCAGACGCTTTTAAAACGCGACCATCGCCAGAAAGACGCCCCGTGCCACCGTTTACGCCCACTTCCGGGGGGCGGGGCCCAAAACGGAGCCCGGATTCGTGATCCCGGACATCGACTTGGGGGGGGTACGCAGAGTTTCACGGCCATCCGACGACTTCCGGGTTCGGGGGGCGTGGCTCGCACAGGAAGGGGCGGGGCCACTCGGAGCCGCCCCCGTTGTGCTCCCCGTTGCATTGCGAGGTCGTTTGATATGCAGCACTTGGGGGTAGAGTGCGACAGGGGACGATCATCTCCGAGATGATGACGGGTACCCATCCCTATAACCTAACCCAAACCCTAACCCTAACCCTAACCCTAACCCTAACCCTAACCCTAACCCTAACCCTAACCCTAACTCACAACCCGGCTCTCCAGCCGAACCCGGGTACCCACTATTAAGCCACCCTCCCGGAACCTTTACCAATAGCTGCGGGCGCACCGAGGCCGGGGACCTGGTGGTACGAATCCAGCTTTTTGGCAAAGCATTGTGGCCGTTTTGGGGAGCTCCCCACGCCAAAATGGGGCAACCTAAGGGGACTCCAGTCGGCCAGTTGGAGCCAAAGTAAAGTCTAGGTCTGTGTCCTGCTGCCCAACGGGGCTTTCTTCGCTGTGGGCGCCCCCTGGTGCTTCTCTAAGTTGTCCAATATTTCACATTGACAACAGTCTGCCACAAGGAAAAAAAGAAGGACAAAAAAAGCTTACAGCACCTGGTATTCCCAGGCGGTCTCCCATCCAAGTACTAACCAGGCCCGACCCTGCTTAGCTTCCGAGATCGGACGAGATCGGGCGTGTTCAGGGTGGTATGGCCGTAAGCGACAGTGAACCGCAGCCGGTAGGCCTTAATGGGCCAGCAGAGGCCCTTGCTATCGTGTGTGCTTCTGTCACGGCCACTCATAAACACCGATTGCTCCTTCAGTCTGGCAAAATGAAAAAGCTTACAGCACCTGGTATTCCCAGGCGGTCTCCCATCCAAGTACTAACCAGGCCCGACCCTGCTTAGCTTCCGAGATCGGACGAGATTGGGCGTGTTCAGGGTGGTATGGCCATGAGCGACAGTCAACCGCAGCCGGTAGGCCTTAATGGGCCAGCAGAGGCCCTTGCTATCGTGTGTGCTTCTGTCACGGCCACTCATAAACGACGATTGCTCCTTCAGTCTGGCAAAATGAAAAAGCTTACAGCACCTGGTATTCCCAGGCGGTCTCCCATCCAAGTACTAACCAGGCCCGACCCTGCTTAGCTTCCGAGATCGGACGAGATCGGGCGTGTTCAGGGTGGTATGGCCGTAAGCAAGTAAGGCAGCAGCCGCTAGGCCTCATATGCCAGTGTCACGCTAACGCGGAGGGGACTGGCGGGTGTCAGACCGGATGAGAAAAGCATCAGCAGAGGCTGCGGTCGTTCAGGCAGTCAGTTAAGGGGTTATCGCTTCTCGGCCTTTTGGCTAAGATCAAGTGTAGTATCTGTTCTTATCAGTTTAATATCTGATACGTCCCCTATACGGGGACTACATATTAAACGGATTTTTGGACTCGGGAGTTGAAACAGGGGCTTGCTCCGTTCACTCCACGCATCGACCCGGCATTGCAGTGCCGCTGGGAACGGTGCGCCTCCTTCTGCTTTGTCGAAAGAAACTCGCTTACACAAGGGCACCTTATCGTTCTGAACGGCGTGCCCGGTGGTTTACGCCCCGCCTCCTAGGCCGTGCCCCCCATTTGTGTTAACCAACGCCCCCAAAGTGGTTGGGGGTTGGGGCGACGGGAGGAGTAGACTAATTCCGGGGTACAGGTGAAAAATCTTCAAAGTGTGGGCTGCTGAAAAAAAAAAAAACCTGCATGTGCCGTTTTGCCCGGCTCTCCGCGGGGCCCCGGGGAGCCTTGTCACCCAGCCGGGGTGCCCGCCCACAACCCAGTCAAACTCACAACCCGGCTCTCCAGCCGAACCCGGGTACCCACTATTAAGCCACCCTCCCGGAACCTTTACCAATAGCTGCGGGCGCACCGAGGCCGGGGACCTGGTGGTACGAATCCAGCTTTTTGGCAAAGCATTGTGGCCGTTTTGGGGAGCTCCCCACGCCAAAATGGGGCAACCTAAGGGGACTCCAGTCGGCCAGTTGGAGCCAAAGTAAAGTCTAGGTCTGTGTCCTGCTGCCCAACGGGGCTTTCTTCGCTGTGGGCGCCCCCTGGTGCTTCTCTAAGTTGTCCAATATTTCACATTGACAACAGTCTGCCACAAGGAAAAAAAGAAGGACAAAAAAAGCTTACAGCACCTGGTATTCCCAGGCGGTCTCCCATCCAAGTACTAACCAGGCCCGACCCTGCTTAGCTTCCGAGATCGGACGAGATCGGGCGTGTTCAGGGTGGTATGGCCGTAAGCGACAGTGAACCGCAGCCGGTAGGCCTTAATGGGCCAGCAGAGGCCCTTGCTATCGTGTGTGCTTCTGTCACGGCCACTCATAAACACCGATTGCTCCTTCAGTCTGGCAAAATGAAAAAGCTTACAGCACCTGGTATTCCCAGGCGGTCTCCCATCCAAGTACTAACCAGGCCCGACCCTGCTTAGCTTCCGAGATCGGACGAGATTGGGCGTGTTCAGGGTGGTATGGCCATGAGCGACAGTCAACCGCAGCCGGTAGGCCTTAATGGGCCAGCAGAGGCCCTTGCTATCGTGTGTGCTTCTGTCACGGCCACTCATAAACGACGATTGCTCCTTCAGTCTGGCAAAATGAAAAAGCTTACAGCACCTGGTATTCCCAGGCGGTCTCCCATCCAAGTACTAACCAGGCCCGACCCTGCTTAGCTTCCGAGATCGGACGAGATCGGGCGTGTTCAGGGTGGTATGGCCGTAAGCAAGTAAGGCAGCAGCCGCTAGGCCTCATATGCCAGTGTCACGCTAACGCGGAGGGGACTGGCGGGTGTCAGACCGGAGGAGAAAAGCATCAGCAGAGGCTGCGGTCGTTCAGGCAGTCAGTTAAGGGGTTATCGCTTCTCGGCCTTTTGGCTAAGATCAAGTGTAGTATCTGTTCTTATCAGTTTAATATCTGATACGTCCCCTATACGGGGACTACATATTAAACGGATTTTTGGACTCGGGAGTTGAAACAGGGGCTTGCTCCGTTCACTCCACGCATCGACCCGGCATTGCAGTGCCGCTGGGAACGGTGCGCCTCCTTCTGCTTTGTCGAAAGAAACTCGCATACACAAGGGCACCTTATCGTTCTGAACGGCGTGCCCGGTGGTTTACGCCCCGCCTCCTAGGCCGTGCCCCCCATTTGTGTTAACCAACGCCCCCAAAGTGGTTGGGGGTTGGGGCGACGGGAGGAGTAGACTAATTCCGGGGTACAGGTGAAAAATCTTCAAAGTGTGGGCTGCTGAAAAAAAAAAAAACCTGCATGTGCCGTTTTGCCCGGCTCTCCGCGGGGCCCCGGGGAGCCTTGTCACCCAGCCGGGGTGCCCGCCCACAACCCAGTCAAACTCACAACCCGGCTCTCCAGCCGAACCCGGGTACCCACTATTAAGCCACCCTCCCGGAACCTTTACCAATAGCTGCGGGCGCACCGAGGCCGGGGACCTGGTGGTACGAATCCAGCTTTTTGGCAAAGCATTGTGGCCGTTTTGGGGAGCTCCCCACGCCAAAATGGGGCAACCTAAGGGGACTCCAGTCGGCCAGTTGGAGCCAAAGTAAAGTCTAGGTCTGTGTCCTGCTGCCCAACGGGGCTTTCTTCGCTGTGGGCGCCCCCTGGTGCTTCTCTAAGTTGTCAAATATTTCACATTGACAACAGTCTGCCACAAGGAAAAAAAGAAGGACAAAAAAAGCTTACAGCACCTGGTATTCCCAGGCGGTCTCCCATCCAAGTACTAACCAGGCCCGACCCTGCTTAGCTTCCGAGATCGGACGAGATCGGGCGTGTTCAGGGTGGTATGGCCGTAAGCGACAGTGAACCGCAGCCGGTAGGCCTTAATGGGCCAGCAGAGGCCCTTGCTATCGTGTGTGCTTCTGTCACGGCCACTCATAAACACCGATTGCTCCTTCAGTCTGGCAAAATGAAAAAGCTTACAGCACCTGGTATTCCCAGGCGGTCTCCCATCCAAGTACTAACCAGGCCCGACCCTGCTTAGCTTCCGAGATCGGACGAGATTGGGCGTGTTCAGGGTGGTATGGCCATGAGCGACAGTCAACTGCAGCCGGTAGGCCTTAATGGGCCAGCAGAGGCCCTTGCTATCGTGTGTGCTTCTGTCACGGCCACTCATAAACGACGATTGCTCCTTCAGTCTGGCAAAATGAAAAAGCTTACAGCACCTGGTATTCCCAGGCGGTCTCCCATCCAAGTACTAACCAGGCCCGACCCTGCTTAGCTTCCGAGATCGGACGAGATCGGGCGTGTTCAGGGTGGTATGGCCGTAAGCAAGTAAGGCAGCAGCCGCTAGGCCTCATATGCCAGTGTCACGCTAACGCGGAGGGGACTGGCGGGTGTCAGACCGGAGGAGAAAAGCATCAGCAGAGGCTGCGGTCGTTCAGGCAGTCAGTTAAGGGGTTATCGCTTCTCGGCCTTTTGGCTAAGATCAAGTGTAGTATCTGTTCTTATCAGTTTAATATCTGATACGTCCCCTATACGGGGACTACATATTAAACGGATTTTTGGACTCGGGAGTTGAAACAGGGGCTTGCTCCGTTCACTCCACGCATCGACCCGGCATTGCAGTGCCGCTGGGAACGGTGCGCCTCCTTCTGCTTTGTCGAAAGAAACTCGCATACACAAGGGCACCTTATCGTTCTGAACGGTGTGCCCGGTGGTTTACGCCCCGCCCCCTAGGCCGTGCCCCCCATTTGTGTTAACCAACGCCCCCAAAGTGGTTGGGGGTTGGGGCGACGGGAGGAGTAGACTAATTCCGGGGTACAGGTGAAAAATCTTCAAAGTGTGGGCTGCTGAAAAAAAAAAAAAACCTGCATGTGCCGTTTTGCCCGGCTCTCCGCGGGGCCCCGGGGAGCCTTGTCACCCAGCCGGGGTGCCCGCCCACAACCCAGTCAAACTCACAACCCGGCTCTCCAGCCGAACCCGGGTACCCACTATTAAGCCACCCTCCCGGAACCTTTACCAATAGCTGCGGGCGCACCGAGGCCGGGGACCTGGTGGTACGAATCCAGCTTTTTGGCAAAGCATTGTGGCCGTTTTGGGGAGCTCCCCACGCCAAAATGGGGCAACCTAAGGGGACTCCAGTCGGCCAGTTGGAGCCAAAGTAAAGTCTAGGTCTGTGTCCTGCTGCCCAACGGGGCTTTCTTCGCTGTGGGCGCCCCCTGGTGCTTCTCTAAGTTGTCCAATATTTCACATTGACAACAGTCTGCCACAAGGAAAAAAAGAAGGACAAAAAAAGCTTACAGCACCTGGTATTCCCAGGCGGTCTCCCATCCAAGTACTAACCAGGCCCGACCCTGCTTAGCTTCCGAGATCGGACGAGATTGGGCGTGTTCAGGGTGGTATGGCCATGAGCGACAGTCAACCGCAGCCGGTAGGCCTTAATGGGCCAGCAGAGGCCCTTGCTATCGTGTGTGCTTCTGTCACGGCCACTCATAAACGACGATTGCTCCTTCAGTCTGGCAAAATGAAAAAGCTTACAGCACCTGGTATTCCCAGGCGGTCTCCCATCCAAGTACTAACCAGGCCCGACCCTGCTTAGCTTCCGAGATCGGACGAGATCGGGCGTGTTCAGGGTGGTATGGCCGTAAGCAAGTAAGGCAGCAGCCGCTAGGCCTCATATGCCAGTGTCACGCTAACGCGGAGGGGACTGGCGGGTGTCAGACCGGATGAGAAAAGCATCAGCAGAGGCTGCGGTCGTTCAGGCAGTCAGTTAAGGGGTTATCGCTTCTCGGCCTTTTGGCTAAGATCAAGTGTAGTATCTGTTCTTATCAGTTTAATATCTGATACGTCCCCTATACGGGGACTACATATTAAACGGATTTTTGGACTCGGGAGTTGAAACAGGGGCTTGCTCCGTTCACTCCACGCATCGACCCGGCATTGCAGTGCCGCTGGGAACGGTGCGCCTCCTTCTGCTTTGTCGAAAGAAACTCGCTTACACAAGGGCACCTTATCGTTCTGAACGGCGTGCCCGGTGGTTTACGCCCCGCCTCCTAGGCCGTGCCCCCCATTTGTGTTAACCAACGCCCCCAAAGTGGTTGGGGGTTGGGGCGACGGGAGGAGTAGACTAATTCCGGGGTACAGGTGAAAAATCTTCAAAGTGTGGGCTGCTGAAAAAAAAAAAAACCTGCATGTGCCGTTTTGCCCGGCTCTCCGCGGGGCCCCGGGGAGCCTTGTCACCCAGCCGGGGTGCCCGCCCACAACCCAGTCAAACTCACAACCCGGCTCTCCAGCCGAACCCGGGTACCCACTATTAAGCCACCCTCCCGGAACCTTTACCAATAGCTGCGGGCGCACCGAGGCCGGGGACCTGGTGGTACGAATCCAGCTTTTTGGCAAAGCATTGTGGCCGTTTTGGGGAGCTCCCCACGCCAAAATGGGGCAACCTAAGGGGACTCCAGTCGGCCAGTTGGAGCCAAAGTAAAGTCTAGGTCTGTGTCCTGCTGCCCAACGGGGCTTTCTTCGCTGTGGGCGCCCCCTGGTGCTTCTCTAAGTTGTCCAATATTTCACATTGACAACAGTCTGCCACAAGGAAAAAAAGAAGGACAAAAAAAGCTTACAGCACCTGGTATTCCCAGGCGGTCTCCCATCCAAGTACTAACCAGGCCCGACCCTGCTTAGCTTCCGAGATCGGACGAGATCGGGCGTGTTCAGGGTGGTATGGCCGTAAGCGACAGTGAACCGCAGCCGGTAGGCCTTAATGGGCCAGCAGAGGCCCTTGCTATCGTGTGTGCTTCTGTCACGGCCACTCATAAACACCGATTGCTCCTTCAGTCTGGCAAAATGAAAAAGCTTACAGCACCTGGTATTCCCAGGCGGTCTCCCATCCAAGTACTAACCAGGCCCGACCCTGCTTAGCTTCCGAGATCGGACGAGATTGGGCGTGTTCAGGGTGGTATGGCCATGAGCGACAGTCAACCGCAGCCGGTAGGCCTTAATGGGCCAGCAGAGGCCCTTGCTATCGTGTGTGCTTCTGTCACGGCCACTCATAAACGACGATTGCTCCTTCAGTCTGGCAAAATGAAAAAGCTTACAGCACCTGGTATTCCCAGGCGGTCTCCCATCCAAGTACTAACCAGGCCCGACCCTGCTTAGCTTCCGAGATCGGACGAGATCGGGCGTGTTCAGGGTGGTATGGCCGTAAGCAAGTAAGGCAGCAGCCGCTAGGCCTCATATGCCAGTGTCACGCTAACGCGGAGGGGACTGGCGGGTGTCAGACCGGAGGAGAAAAGCATCAGCAGAGGCTGCGGTCGTTCAGGCAGTCAGTTAAGGGGTTATCGCTTCTCGGCCTTTTGGCTAAGATCAAGTGTAGTATCTGTTCTTATCAGTTTAATATCTGATACGTCCCCTATACGGGGACTACATATTAAACGGATTTTTGGACTCGGGAGTTGAAACAGGGGCTTGCTCCGTTCACTCCACGCATCGACCCGGCATTGCAGTGCCGCTGGGAACGGTGCGCCTCCTTCTGCTTTGTCGAAAGAAACTCGCATACACAAGGGCACCTTATCGTTCTGAACGGCGTGCCCGGTGGTTTACGCCCCGCCTCCTAGGCCGTGCCCCCCATTTGTGTTAACCAACGCCCCCAAAGTGGTTGGGGGTTGGGGCGACGGGAGGAGTAGACTAATTCCGGGGTACAGGTGAAAAATCTTCAAAGTGTGGGCTGCTGAAAAAAAAAAAAACCTGCATGTGCCGTTTTGCCCGGCTCTCCGCGGGGCCCCGGGGAGCCTTGTCACCCAGCCGGGGTGCCCGCCCACAACCCAGTCAAACTCACAACCCGGCTCTCCAGCCGAACCCGGGTACCCACTATTAAGCCACCCTCCCGGAACCTTTACCAATAGCTGCGGGCGCACCGAGGCCGGGGACCTGGTGGTACGAATCCAGCTTTTTGGCAAAGCATTGTGGCCGTTTTGGGGAGCTCCCCACGCCAAAATGGGGCAACCTAAGGGGACTCCAGTCGGCCAGTTGGAGCCAAAGTAAAGTCTAGGTCTGTGTCCTGCTGCCCAACGGGGCTTTCTTCGCTGTGGGCGCCCCCTGGTGCTTCTCTAAGTTGTCAAATATTTCACATTGACAACAGTCTGCCACAAGGAAAAAAAGAAGGACAAAAAAAGCTTACAGCACCTGGTATTCCCAGGCGGTCTCCCATCCAAGTACTAACCAGGCCCGACCCTGCTTAGCTTCCGAGATCGGACGAGATCGGGCGTGTTCAGGGTGGTATGGCCGTAAGCGACAGTGAACCGCAGCCGGTAGGCCTTAATGGGCCAGCAGAGGCCCTTGCTATCGTGTGTGCTTCTGTCACGGCCACTCATAAACACCGATTGCTCCTTCAGTCTGGCAAAATGAAAAAGCTTACAGCACCTGGTATTCCCAGGCGGTCTCCCATCCAAGTACTAACCAGGCCCGACCCTGCTTAGCTTCCGAGATCGGACGAGATTGGGCGTGTTCAGGGTGGTATGGCCATGAGCGACAGTCAACCGCAGCCGGTAGGCCTTAATGGGCCAGCAGAGGCCCTTGCTATCGTGTGTGCTTCTGTCACGGCCACTCATAAACGACGATTGCTCCTTCAGTCTGGCAAAATGAAAAAGCTTACAGCACCTGGTATTCCCAGGCGGTCTCCCATCCAAGTACTAACCAGGCCCGACCCTGCTTAGCTTCCGAGATCGGACGAGATCGGGCGTGTTCAGGGTGGTATGGCCGTAAGCAAGTAAGGCAGCAGCCGCTAGGCCTCATATGCCAGTGTCACGCTAACGCGGAGGGGACTGGCGGGTGTCAGACCGGAGGAGAAAAGCATCAGCAGAGGCTGCGGTCGTTCAGGCAGTCAGTTAAGGGGTTATCGCTTCTCGGCCTTTTGGCTAAGATCAAGTGTAGTATCTGTTCTTATCAGTTTAATATCTGATACGTCCCCTATACGGGGACTACATATTAAACGGATTTTTGGACTCGGGAGTTGAAACAGGGGCTTGCTCCGTTCACTCCACGCATCGACCCGGCATTGCAGTGCCGCTGGGAACGGTGCGCCTCCTTCTGCTTTGTCGAAAGAAACTCGCATACACAAGGGCACCTTATCGTTCTGAACGGTGTGCCCGGTGGTTTACGCCCCGCCCCCTAGGCCGTGCCCCCCATTTGTGTTAACCAACGCCCCCAAAGTGGTTGGGGGTTGGGGCGACGGGAGGAGTAGACTAATTCCGGGGTACAGGTGAAAAATCTTCAAAGTGTGGGCTGCTGAAAAAAAAAAAAAACCTGCATGTGCCGTTTTGCCCGGCTCTCCGCGGGGCCCCGGGGAGCCTTGTCACCCAGCCGGGGTGCCCGCCCACAACCCAGTCAAACTCACAACCCGGCTCTCCAGCCGAACCCGGGTACCCACTATTAAGCCACCCTCCCGGAACCTTTACCAATAGCTGCGGGCGCACCGAGGCCGGGGACCTGGTGGTACGAATCCAGCTTTTTGGCAAAGCATTGTGGCCGTTTTGGGGAGCTCCCCACGCCAAAATGGGGCAACCTAAGGGGACTCCAGTCGGCCAGTTGGAGCCAAAGTAAAGTCTAGGTCTGTGTCCTGCTGCCCAACGGGGCTTTCTTCGCTGTGGGCGCCCCCTGGTGCTTCTCTAAGTTGTCCAATATTTCACATTGACAACAGTCTGCCACAAGGAAAAAAAGAAGGACAAAAAAAGCTTACAGCACCTGGTATTCCCAGGCGGTCTCCCATCCAAGTACTAACCAGGCCCGACCCTGCTTAGCTTCCGAGATCGGACGAGATTGGGCGTGTTCAGGGTGGTATGGCCATGAGCGACAGTCAACCGCAGCCGGTAGGCCTTAATGGGCCAGCAGAGGCCCTTGCTATCGTGTGTGCTTCTGTCACGGCCACTCATAAACGACGATTGCTCCTTCAGTCTGGCAAAATGAAAAAGCTTACAGCACCTGGTATTCCCAGGCGGTCTCCCATCCAAGTACTAACCAGGCCCGACCCTGCTTAGCTTCCGAGATCGGACGAGATCGGGCGTGTTCAGGGTGGTATGGCCGTAAGCAAGTAAGGCAGCAGCCGCTAGGCCTCATATGCCAGTGTCACGCTAACGCGGAGGGGACTGGCGGGTGTCAGACCGGAGGAGAAAAGCATCAGCAGAGGCTGCGGTCGTTCAGGCAGTCAGTTAAGGGGTTATCGCTTCTCGGCCTTTTGGCTAAGATCAAGTGTAGTATCTGTTCTTATCAGTTTAATATCTGATACGTCCCCTATACGGGGACTACATATTAAACGGATTTTTGGACTCGGGAGTTGAAACAGGGGCTTGCTCCGTTCACTCCACGCATCGACCCGGCATTGCAGTGCCGCTGGGAACGGTGCGCCTCCTTCTGCTTTGTCGAAAGAAACTCGCATACACAAGGGCACCTTATCGTTCTGAACGGTGTGCCCGGTGGTTTACGCCCCGCCCCCTAGGCCGTGCCCCCCATTTGTGTTAACCAACGCCCCCAAAGTGGTTGGGGGTTGGGGCGACGGGAGGAGTAGACTAATTCCGGGGTACAGGTGAAAAATCTTCAAAGTGTGGGCTGCTGAAAAAAAAAAAAAAACTGCATGTGCCGTTTTGCCCGGCTCTCCGCGGGGCCCCGGGGAGCCTTGTCACCCAGCCGGGGTGCCCGCCCACAACCCAGTCAAACTCACAACCCGGCTCTCCAGCCGAACCCGGGTACCCACTATTAAGCCACCCTCCCGGAACCTTTACCAATAGCTGCGGGCGCACCGAGGCCGGGGACCTGGTGGTACGAATCCAGCTTTTTGGCAAAGCATTGTGGCCGTTTTGGGGAGCTCCCCACGCCAAAATGGGGCAACCTAAGGGGACTCCAGTCGGCCAGTTGGAGCCAAAGTAAAGTCTAGGTCTGTGTCCTGCTGCCCAACGGGGCTTTCTTCGCTGTGGGCGCCCCCTGGTGCTTCTCTAAGTTGTCCAATATTTCACATTGACAACAGTCTGCCACAAGGAAAAAAAGAAGGACAAAAAAAGCTTACAGCACCTGGTATTCCCAGGCGGTCTCCCATCCAAGTACTAACCAGGCCCGACCCTGCTTAGCTTCCGAGATCGGACGAGATTGGGCGTGTTCAGGGTGGTATGGCCATGAGCGACAGTCAACCGCAGCCGGTAGGCCTTAATGGGCCAGCAGAGGCCCTTGCTATCGTGTGTGCTTCTGTCACGGCCACTCATAAACGACGATTGCTCCTTCAGTCTGGCAAAATGAAAAAGCTTACAGCACCTGGTATTCCCAGGCGGTCTCCCATCCAAGTACTAACCAGGCCCGACCCTGCTTAGCTTCCGAGATCGGACGAGATCGGGCGTGTTCAGGGTGGTATGGCCGTAAGCAAGTAAGGCAGCAGCCGCTAGGCCTCATATGCCAGTGTCACGCTAACGCGGAGGGGACTGGCGGGTGTCAGACCGGAGGAGAAAAGCATCAGCAGAGGCTGCGGTCGTTCAGGCAGTCAGTTAAGGGGTTATCGCTTCTCGGCCTTTTGGCTAAGATCAAGTGTAGTATCTGTTCTTATCAGTTTAATATCTGATACGTCCCCTATACGGGGACTACATATTAAACGGATTTTTGGACTCGGGAGTTGAAACAGGGGCTTGCTCCGTTCACTCCACGCATCGACCCGGCATTGCAGTGCCGCTGGGAACGGTGCGCCTCCTTCTGCTTTGTCGAAAGAAACTCGCATACACAAGGGCACCTTATCGTTCTGAACGGTGTGCCCGGTGGTTTACGCCCCGCCCCCTAGGCCGTGCCCCCCATTTGTGTTAACCAACGCCCCCAAAGTGGTTGGGGGTTGGGGCGACGGGAGGAGTAGACTAATTCCGGGGTGCAGGTGAAAAATCTTCAAAGTGTGGGCTGCTGAAAAAAAAAAAAAACCTGCATGTGCCGTTTTGCCCGGCTCTCCGCGGGGCCCCGGGGAGCCTTGTCACCCAGCCGGGGTGCCCGCCCACAACCCAGTCAAACTCACAACCCGGCTCTCCAGCCGAACCCGGGTACCCACTATTAAGCCACCCTCCCGGAACCTTTACCAATAGCTGCGGGCGCACCGAGGCCGGGGACCTGGTGGTACGAATCCAGCTTTTTGGCAAAGCATTGTGGCCGTTTTGGGGAGCTCCCCACGCCAAAATGGGG
Source organism: Nannobrachium achirus (assembly GCF_963921795.1). NCBI lineage: Eukaryota > Metazoa > Chordata > Actinopteri > Myctophiformes > Myctophidae > Nannobrachium > Nannobrachium achirus. Next base: position 97,971 of record NW_027664712.1, read on the forward strand.
CAACCTAAGGGGACTCCAGTCGGCCAGTTGGAGCCAAAGTAAAGTCTAGGTCTGTGTCCTGCTGCCCAACGGGGCTTTCTTCGCTGTGGGCGCCCCCTGGTGCTTCTCTAAGTTGTCCAATATTTCACATTGACAACAGTCTGCCACAAGGAAAAAAAGAAGGACAAAAAAAGCTTACAGCACCTGGTACCCAGGCGGTCTCCCATCCAAGTACTAACCAGGCCCGACCCTGCTTAGCTTCCGAGATCGGACGAGATTGGGCGTGTTCAGGGTGGTATGGACATGAGCGACAGTCAACCGCAGCCGGTAGGCCTTATTGGGCCAGCAGAGGCCCTTGCTATCGTGTGTGCTTCTGTCACGGCCACTCATAAACGACGATTGCTCCTTCAGTCTGGCAAAATGAAAAAGCTTACAGCACCTGGTATTCCCAGGCGGTCTCCCATCCAAGTACTAACCAGGCCCGACCCTGCTTAGCTTCCGAGATCGGACGAGATCGGGCGTGTTCAGGGTGGTATGGCCGTAAGCAAGTAAGGCAGCAGCCGCTAGGCCTCATATGCCAGTGTCACGCTAACGCGGAGGGGACTGGCGGGTGTCAGACCGGATGAGAAAAGCATCAGCAGAGGCTGCGGTCGTTCAGGCAGTCAGTTAAGGGGTTATCGCTTCTCGGCCTTTTGGCTAAGATCAAGTGTAGTATCTGTTCTTATCAGTTTAATATCTGATACGTCCCCTATACGGGGACTACATATTAAACGGATTTTTGGACTCGGGAGTTGAAACAGGGGCTTGCTCCGTTCACTCCACGCATCGACCCGGCATTGCAGTGCCGCTGGGAACGGTGCGCCTCCTTCTGCTTTGTCGAAAGAAACTCGCATACACAAGGGCACCATATCGTTCTGAACGGCGTGCCCGGTGGTTTACGCCCCGCCCCCTAGGCCGTGCCCCCCATTTGTGTTAACCAACGCCCCCAAAGTGGTTGGGGGTTGGGGCGACGGGAGGAGTAGACTAATTCCGGGGTACAGGTGAAAAATCTTCAAAGTGTGGGCTGCTGAAAAAAAAAAAAAACCTGCATGTGCCGTTTTGCCCGGCTCTCCGCGGGGCCCCGGGGAGCCTTGTCACCCAGCCGGGGTGCCCGCCCACAACCCAGTCAAACTCACAACCCGGCTCTCCAGCCGAACCCGGGTACCCACTATTAAGCCACCCTCCCGGAACCTTTACCAATAGCTGCGGGCGCACCGAGGCCGGGGACCTGGTGGTACGAATCCAGCTTTTTGGCAAAGCATTGTGGCCGTTTTGGGGAGCTCCCCACGCCAAAATGGGGCAACCTAAGGGGACTCCAGTCTGCCAGTTGGAGCCAAAGTAAAGTCTAGGTCTGTGTCCTGCTGCCCAACGGGGCTTTCTTCGCTGTGGGCGCCCCCTGGTGCTTCTCTAAGTTGTCCAATATTTCACATTGACAACAGTCTGCCACAAGGAAAAAAAGAAGGACAAAAAAAGCTTACAGCACCTGGTATTCCCAGGCGGTCTCCCATCCAAGTACTAACCAGGCCCGACCCTGCTTAGCTTCCGAGATCGGACGAGATCGGGCGTGTTCAGGGTGGTATGGCCGTAAGCGACAGTGAACCGCAGCCGGTAGGCCTTAATGGGCCAGCAGAGGCCCTTGCTATCGTGTGTGCTTCTGTCACGGCCACTCATAAACACCGATTGCTCCTTCAGTCTGGCAAAATGAAAAAGCTTACAGCACCTGGTATTCCCAGGCGGTCTCCCATCCAAGTACTAACCAGGCCCGACCCTGCTTAGCTTCCGAGATCGGACGAGATTGGGCGTGTTCAGGGTGGTATGGCCATGAGCGACAGTCAACCGCAGCCGGTAGGCCTTAATGGGCCAGCAGAGGCCCTTGCTATCGTGTGTGCTTCTGTCACGGCCACTCATAAACGACGATTGCTCCTTCAGTCTGGCAAAATGAAAAAGCTTACAGCACCTGGTATTCCCAGGCGGTCTCCCATCCAAGTACTAACCAGGCCCGACCCTGCTTAGCTTCCGAGATCGGACGAGATCGGGCGTGTTCAGGGTGGTATGGCCGTAAGCAAGTAAGGCAGCAGCCGCTAGGCCTCATATGCCAGTGTCACGCTAACGCGGAGGGGACTGGCGGGTGTCAGACCGGATGAGAAAAGCATCAGCAGAGGCTGCGGTCGTTCAGGCAGTCAGTTAAGGGGTTATCGCTTCTCGGCCTTTTGGCTAAGATCAAGTGTAGTATCTGTTCTTATCAGTTTAATATCTGATACGTCCCCTATACGGGGACTACATATTAAACGGATTTTTGGACTCGGGAGTTGAAACAGGGGCTTGCTCCGTTCACTCCACGCATCGACCCGGCATTGCAGTGCCGCTGGGAACGGTGCGCCTCCTTCTGCTTTGTCGAAAGAAACTCGCATACACAAGGGCACCTTATCGTTCTGAACGGCGTGCCCGGTGGTTTACGCCCCGCCTCCTAGGCCGTGCCCCCCATTTGTGTTAACCAACGCCCCCAAAGTGGTTGGGGGTTGGGGCGACGGGAGGAGTAGACTAATTCCGGGGTACAGGTGAAAAATCTTCAAAGTGTGGGCTGCTGAAAAAAAAAAAAACCTGCATGTGCCGTTTTGCCCGGCTCTCCGCGGGGCCCCGGGGAGCCTTGTCACCCAGCCGGGGTGCCCGCCCACAACCCAGTCAAACTCACAACCCGGCTCTCCAGCCGAACCCGGGTACCCACTATTAAGCCACCCTCCCGGAACCTTTACCAATAGCTGCGGGCGCACCGAGGCCGGGGACCTGGTGGTACGAATCCAGCTTTTTGGCAAAGCATTGTGGCCGTTTTGGGGAGCTCCCCACGCCAAAATGGGGCAACCTAAGGGGACTCCAGTCGGCCAGTTGGAGCCAAAGTAAAGTCTAGGTCTGTGTCCTGCTGCCCAACGGGGCTTTCTTCGCTGTGGGCGCCCCCTGGTGCTTCTCTAAGTTGTCCAATATTTCACATTGACAACAGTCTGCCACAAGGAAAAAAAGAAGGACAAAAAAAGCTTACAGCACCTGGTATTCCCAGGCGGTCTCCCATCCAAGTACTAACCAGGCCCGACCCTGCTTAGCTTCCGAGATCGGACGAGATCGGGCGTGTTCAGGGTGGTATGGCCGTAAGCGACAGTGAACCGCAGCCGGTAGGCCTTAATGGGCCAGCAGAGGCCCTTGCTATCGTGTGTGCTTCTGTCACGGCCACTCATAAACACCGATTGCTCCTTCAGTCTGGCAAAATGAAAAAGCTTACAGCACCTGGTATTCCCAGGCGGTCTCCCATCCAAGTACTAACCAGGCCCGACCCTGCTTAGCTTCCGAGATCGGACGAGATTGGGCGTGTTCAGGGTGGTATGGCCATGAGCGACAGTCAACCGCAGCCGGTAGGCCTTAATGGGCCAGCAGAGGCCCTTGCTATCGTGTGTGCTTCTGTCACGGCCACTCATAAACGACGATTGCTCCTTCAGTCTGGCAAAATGAAAAAGCTTACAGCACCTGGTATTCCCAGGCGGTCTCCCATCCAAGTACTAACCAGGCCCGACCCTGCTTAGCTTCCGAGATCGGACGAGATCGGGCGTGTTCAGGGTGGTATGGCCGTAAGCAAGTAAGGCAGCAGCCGCTAGGCCTCATATGCCAGTGTCACGCTAACGCGGAGGGGACTGGCGGGTGTCAGACCGGAGGAGAAAAGCATCAGCAGAGGCTGCGGTCGTTCAGGCAGTCAGTTAAGGGGTTATCGCTTCTCGGCCTTTTGGCTAAGATCAAGTGTAGTATCTGTTCTTATCAGTTTAATATCTGATACGTCCCCTATACGGGGACTACATATTAAACGGATTTTTGGACTCGGGAGTTGAAACAGGGGCTTGCTCCGTTCACTCCACGCATCGACCCGGCATTGCAGTGCCGCTGGGAACGGTGCGCCTCCTTCTGCTTTGTCGAAAGAAACTCGCATACACAAGGGCACCTTATCGTTCTGAACGGCGTGCCCGGTGGTTTACGCCCCGCCTCCTAGGCCGTGCCCCCCATTTGTGTTAACCAACGCCCCCAAAGTGGTTGGGGGTTGGGGCGACGGGAGGAGTAGACTAATTCCGGGGTACAGGTGAAAAATCTTCAAAGTGTGGGCTGCTGAAAAAAAAAAAAACCTGCATGTGCCGTTTTGCCCGGCTCTCCGCGGGGCCCCGGGGAGCCTTGTCACCCAGCCGGGGTGCCCGCCCACAACCCAGTCAAACTCACAACCCGGCTCTCCAGCCGAACCCGGGTACCCACTATTAAGCCACCCTCCCGGAACCTTTACCAATAGCTGCGGGCGCACCGAGGCCGGGGACCTGGTGGTACGAATCCAGCTTTTTGGCAAAGCATTGTGGCCGTTTTGGGGAGCTCCCCACGCCAAAATGGGGCAACCTAAGGGGACTCCAGTCGGCCAGTTGGAGCCAAAGTAAAGTCTAGGTCTGTGTCCTGCTGCCCAACGGGGCTTTCTTCGCTGTGGGCGCCCCCTGGTGCTTCTCTAAGTTGTCAAATATTTCACATTGACAACAGTCTGCCACAAGGAAAAAAAGAAGGACAAAAAAAGCTTACAGCACCTGGTATTCCCAGGCGGTCTCCCATCCAAGTACTAACCAGGCCCGACCCTGCTTAGCTTCCGAGATCGGACGAGATCGGGCGTGTTCAGGGTGGTATGGCCGTAAGCGACAGTGAACCGCAGCCGGTAGGCCTTAATGGGCCAGCAGAGGCCCTTGCTATCGTGTGTGCTTCTGTCACGGCCACTCATAAACACCGATTGCTCCTTCAGTCTGGCAAAATGAAAAAGCTTACAGCACCTGGTATTCCCAGGCGGTCTCCCATCCAAGTACTAACCAGGCCCGACCCTGCTTAGCTTCCGAGATCGGACGAGATTGGGCGTGTTCAGGGTGGTATGGCCATGAGCGACAGTCAACCGCAGCCGGTAGGCCTTAATGGGCCAGCAGAAGCCCTTGCTATCGTGTGTGCTTCTGTCACGGCCACTCATAAACGACGATTGCTCCTTCAGTCTGGCAAAATGAAAAAGCTTACAGCACCTGGTATTCCCAGGCGGTCTCCCATCCAAGTACTAACCAGGCCCGACCCTGCTTAGCTTCCGAGATCGGACGAGATCGGGCGTGTTCAGGGTGGTATGGCCGTAAGCAAGTAAGGCAGCAGCCGCTAGGCCTCATATGCCAGTGTCACGCTAACGCGGAGGGGACTGGCGGGTGTCAGACCGGAGGAGAAAAGCATCAGCAGAGGCTGCGGTCGTTCAGGCAGTCAGTTAAGGGGTTATCGCTTCTCGGCCTTTTGGCTAAGATCAAGTGTAGTATCTGTTCTTATCAGTTTAATATCTGATACGTCCCCTATACGGGGACTACATATTAAACGGATTTTTGGACTCGGGAGTTGAAACAGGGGCTTGCTCCGTTCACTCCACGCATCGACCCGGCATTGCAGTGCCGCTGGGAACGGTGCGCCTCCTTCTGCTTTGTCGAAAGAAACTCGCATACACAAGGGCACCTTATCGTTCTGAACGGTGTGCCCGGTGGTTTACGCCCCGCCCCCTAGGCCGTGCCCCCCATTTGTGTTAACCAACGCCCCCAAAGTGGTTGGGGGTTGGGGCGACGGGAGGAGTAGACTAATTCCGGGGTACAGGTGAAAAATCTTCAAAGTGTGGGCTGCTGAAAAAAAAAAAAAACCTGCATGTGCCGTTTTGCCCGGCTCTCCGCGGGGCCCCGGGGAGCCTTGTCACCCAGCCGGGGTGCCCGCCCACAACCCAGTCAAACTCACAACCCGGCTCTCCAGCCGAACCCGGGTACCCACTATTAAGCCACCCTCCCGGAACCTTTACCAATAGCTGCGGGCGCACCGAGGCCGGGGACCTGGTGGTACGAATCCAGCTTTTTGGCAAAGCATTGTGGCCGTTTTGGGGAGCTCCCCACGCCAAAATGGGGCAACCTAAGGGGACTCCAGTCGGCCAGTTGGAGCCAAAGTAAAGTCTAGGTCTGTGTCCTGCTGCCCAACGGGGCTTTCTTCGCTGTGGGCGCCCCCTGGTGCTTCTCTAAGTTGTCCAATATTTCACATTGACAACAGTCTGCCACAAGGAAAAAAAGAAGGACAAAAAAAGCTTACAGCACCTGGTATTCCCAGGCGGTCTCCCATCCAAGTACTAACCAGGCCCGACCCTGCTTAGCTTCCGAGATCGGACGAGATTGGGCGTGTTCAGGGTGGTATGGCCATGAGCGACAGTCAACCGCAGCCGGTAGGCCTTAATGGGCCAGCAGAGGCCCTTGCTATCGTGTGTGCTTCTGTCACGGCCACTCATAAACGACGATTGCTCCTTCAGTCTGGCAAAATGAAAAAGCTTACAGCACCTGGTATTCCCAGGCGGTCTCCCATCCAAGTACTAACCAGGCCCGACCCTGCTTAGCTTCCGAGATCGGACGAGATCGGGCGTGTTCAGGGTGGTATGGCCGTAAGCAAGTAAGGCAGCAGCCGCTAGGCCTCATATGCCAGTGTCACGCTAACGCGGAGGGGACTGGCGGGTGTCAGACCGGAGGAGAAAAGCATCAGCAGAGGCTGCGGTCGTTCAGGCAGTCAGTTAAGGGGTTATCGCTTCTCGGCCTTTTGGCTAAGATCAAGTGTAGTATCTGTTCTTATCAGTTTAATATCTGATACGTCCCCTATACGGGGACTACATATTAAACGGATTTTTGGACTCGGGAGTTGAAACAGGGGCTTGCTCCGTTCACTCCACGCATCGACCCGGCATTGCAGTGCCGCTGGGAACGGTGCGCCTCCTTCTGCTTTGTCGAAAGAAACTCGCATACACAAGGGCACCTTATCGTTCTGAACGGTGTGCCCGGTGGTTTACGCCCCGCCCCCTAGGCCGTGCCCCCCATTTGTGTTAACCAACGCCCCCAAAGTGGTTGGGGGTTGGGGCGACGGGAGGAGTAGACTAATTCCGGGGTACAGGTGAAAAATCTTCAAAGTGTGGGCTGCTGAAAAAAAAAAAAAACCTGCATGTGCCGTTTTGCCCGGCTCTCCGCGGGGCCCCGGGGAGCCTTGTCACCCAGCCGGGGTGCCCGCCCACAACCCAGTCAAACTCACAACCCGGCTCTCCAGCCGAACCCGGGTACCCACTATTAAGCCACCCTCCCGGAACCTTTACCAATAGCTGCGGGCGCACCGAGGCCGGGGACCTGGTGGTACGAATCCAGCTTTTTGGCAAAGCATTGTGGCCGTTTTGGGGAGCTCCCCACGCCAAAATGGGGCAACCTAAGGGGACTCCAGTCGGCCAGTTGGAGCCAAAGTAAAGTCTAGGTCTGTGTCCTGCTGCCCAACGGGGCTTTCTTCGCTGTGGGCGCCCCCTGGTGCTTCTCTAAGTTGTCCAATATTTCACATTGACAACAGTCTGCCACAAGGAAAAAAAGAAGGACAAAAAAAGCTTACAGCACCTGGTACCCAGGCGGTCTCCCATCCAAGTACTAACCAGGCCCGACCCTGCTTAGCTTCCGAGATCGGACGAGATTGGGCGTGTTCAGGGTGGTATGGACATGAGCGACAGTCAACCGCAGCCGGTAGGCCTTATTGGGCCAGCAGAGGCCCTTGCTATCGTGTGTGCTTCTGTCACGGCCACTCATAAACGACGATTGCTCCTTCAGTCTGGCAAAATGAAAAAGCTTACAGCACCTGGTATTCCCAGGCGGTCTCCCATCCAAGTACTAACCAGGCCCGACCCTGCTTAGCTTCCGAGATCGGACGAGATCGGGCGTGTTCAGGGTGGTATGGCCGTAAGCAAGTAAGGCAGCAGCCGCTAGGCCTCATATGCCAGTGTCACGCTAACGCGGAGGGGACTGGCGGGTGTCAGACCGGATGAGAAAAGCATCAGCAGAGGCTGCGGTCGTTCAGGCAGTCAGTTAAGGGGTTATCGCTTCTCGGCCTTTTGGCTAAGATCAAGTGTAGTATCTGTTCTTATCAGTTTAATATCTGATACGTCCCCTATACGGGGACTACATATTAAACGGATTTTTGGACTCGGGAGTTGAAACAGGGGCTTGCTCCGTTCACTCCACGCATCGACCCGGCATTGCAGTGCCGCTGGGAACGGTGCGCCTCCTTCTGCTTTGTCGAAAGAAACTCGCATACACAAGGGCACCATATCGTTCTGAACGGCGTGCCCGGTGGTTTACGCCCCGCCCCCTAGGCCGTGCCCCCCATTTGTGTTAACCAACGCCCCCAAAGTGGTTGGGGGTTGGGGCGACGGGAGGAGTAGACTAATTCCGGGGTACAAGTGAAAAATCTTCAAAGTGTGGGCTGCTGAAAAAAAAAAAAAACCTGCATGTGCCGTTTTGCCCGGCTCTCCGCGGGGCCCCGGGGAGCCTTGTCACCCAGCCGGGGTGCCCGCCCACAACCCAGTCAAACTCACAACCCGGCTCTCCAGCCGAACCCGGGTACCCACTATTAAGCCACCCTCCCGGAACCTTTACCAATAGCTGCGGGCGCACCGAGGCCGGGGACCTGGTGGTACGAATCCAGCTTTTTGGCAAAGCATTGTGGCCGTTTTGGGGAGCTCCCCACGCCAAAATGGGGCAACCTAAGGGGACTCCAGTCTGCCAGTTGGAGCCAAAGTAAAGTCTAGGTCTGTGTCCTGCTGCCCAACGGGGCTTTCTTCGCTGTGGGCGCCCCCTGGTGCTTCTCTAAGTTGTCCAATATTTCACATTGACAACAGTCTGCCACAAGGAAAAAAAGAAGGACAAAAAAAGCTTACAGCACCTGGTATTCCCAGGCGGTCTCCCATCCAAGTACTAACCAGGCCCGACCCTGCTTAGCTTCCGAGATCGGACGAGATCGGGCGTGTTCAGGGTGGTATGGCCGTAAGCGACAGTGAACCGCAGCCGGTAGGCCTTAATGGGCCAGCAGAGGCCCTTGCTATCGTGTGTGCTTCTGTCACGGCCACTCATAAACACCGATTGCTCCTTCAGTCTGGCAAAATGAAAAAGCTTACAGCACCTGGTATTCCCAGGCGGTCTCCCATCCAAGTACTAACCAGGCCCGACCCTGCTTAGCTTCCGAGATCGGACGAGATTGGGCGTGTTCAGGGTGGTATGGCCATGAGCGACAGTCAACCGCAGCCGGTAGGCCTTAATGGGCCAGCAGAGGCCCTTGCTATCGTGTGTGCTTCTGTCACGGCCACTCATAAACGACGATTGCTCCTTCAGTCTGGCAAAATGAAAAAGCTTACAGCACCTGGTATTCCCAGGCGGTCTCCCATCCAAGTACTAACCAGGCCCGACCCTGCTTAGCTTCCGAGATCGGACGAGATCGGGCGTGTTCAGGGTGGTATGGCCGTAAGCAAGTAAGGCAGCAGCCGCTAGGCCTCATATGCCAGTGTCACGCTAACGCGGAGGGGACTGGCGGGTGTCAGACCGGAGGAGAAAAGCATCAGCAGAGGCTGCGGTCGTTCAGGCAGTCAGTTAAGGGGTTATCGCTTCTCGGCCTTTTGGCTAAGATCAAGTGTAGTATCTGTTCTTATCAGTTTAATATCTGATACGTCCCCTATACGGGGACTACATATTAAACGGATTTTTGGACTCGGGAGTTGAAACAGGGGCTTGCTCCGTTCACTCCACGCATCGACCCGGCATTGCAGTGCCGCTGGGAACGGTGCGCCTCCTTCTGCTTTGTCGAAAGAAACTCGCATACACAAGGGCACCTTATCGTTCTGAACGGCGTGCCCGGTGGTTTACGCCCCGCCTCCTAGGCCGTGCCCCCCATTTGTGTTAACCAACGCCCCCAAAGTGGTTGGGGGTTGGGGCGACGGGAGGAGTAGACTAATTCCGGGGTACAGGTGAAAAATCTTCAAAGTGTGGGCTGCTGAAAAAAAAAAAAACCTGCATGTGCCGTTTTGCCCGGCTCTCCGCGGGGCCCCGGGGAGCCTTGTCACCCAGCCGGGGTGCCCGCCCACAACCCAGTCAAACTCACAACCCGGCTCTCCAGCCGAACCCGGGTACCCACTATTAAGCCACCCTCCCGGAACCTTTACCAATAGCTGCGGGCGCACCGAGGCCGGGGACCTGGTGGTACGAATCCAGCTTTTTGGCAAAGCATTGTGGCCGTTTTGGGGAGCTCCCCACGCCAAAATGGGGCAACCTAAGGGGACTCCAGTCGGCCAGTTGGAGCCAAAGTAAAGTCTAGGTCTGTGTCCTGCTGCCCAACGGGGCTTTCTTCGCTGTGGGCGCCCCCTGGTGCTTCTCTAAGTTGTCCAATATTTCACATTGACAACAGTCTGCCACAAGGAAAAAAAGAAGGACAAAAAAAGCTTACAGCACCTGGTATTCCCAGGCGGTCTCCCATCCAAGTACTAACCAGGCCCGACCCTGCTTAGCTTCCGAGATCGGACGAGATCGGGCGTGTTCAGGGTGGTATGGCCGTAAGCGACAGTGAACCGCAGCCGGTAGGCCTTAATGGGCCAGCAGAGGCCCTTGCTATCGTGTGTGCTTCTGTCACGGCCACTCATAAACACCGATTGCTCCTTCAGTCTGGCAAAATGAAAAAGCTTACAGCACCTGGTATTCCCAGGCGGTCTCCCATCCAAGTACTAACCAGGCCCGACCCTGCTTAGCTTCCGAGATCGGACGAGATTGGGCGTGTTCAGGGTGGTATGGCCATGAGCGACAGTCAACCGCAGCCGGTAGGCCTTAATGGGCCAGCAGAGGCCCTTGCTATCGTGTGTGCTTCTGTCACGGCCACTCATAAACGACGATTGCTCCTTCAGTCTGGCAAAATGAAAAAGCTTACAGCACCTGGTATTCCCAGGCGGTCTCCCATCCAAGTACTAACCAGGCCCGACCCTGCTTAGCTTCCGAGATCGGACGAGATCGGGCGTGTTCAGGGTGGTATGGCCGTAAGCAAGTAAGGCAGCAGCCGCTAGGCCTCATATGCCAGTGTCACGCTAACGCGGAGGGGACTGGCGGGTGTCAGACCGGAGGAGAAAAGCATCAGCAGAGGCTGCGGTCGTTCAGGCAGTCAGTTAAGGGGTTATCGCTTCTCGGCCTTTTGGCTAAGATCAAGTGTAGTATCTGTTCTTATCAGTTTAATATCTGATACGTCCCCTATACGGGGACTACATATTAAACGGATTTTTGGACTCGGGAGTTGAAACAGGGGCTTGCTCCGTTCACTCCACGCATCGACCCGGCATTGCAGTGCCGCTGGGAACGGTGCGCCTCCTTCTGCTTTGTCGAAAGAAACTCGCATACACAAGGGCACCTTATCGTTCTGAACGGCGTGCCCGGTGGTTTACGCCCCGCCTCCTAGGCCGTGCCCCCCATTTGTGTTAACCAACGCCCCCAAAGTGGTTGGGGGTTGGGGCGACGGGAGGAGTAGACTAATTCCGGGGTACAGGTGAAAAATCTTCAAAGTGTGGGCTGCTGAAAAAAAAAAAAAACCTGCATGTGCCGTTTTGCCCGGCTCTCCGCGGGGCCCCGGGGAGCCTTGTCACCCAGCCGGGGTGCCCGCCCACAACCCAGTCAAACTCACAACCCGGCTCTCCAGCCGAACCCGGGTACCCACTATTAAGCCACCCTCCCGGAACCTTTACCAATAGCTGCGGGCGCACCGAGGCCGGGGACCTGGTGGTACGAATCCAGCTTTTTGGCAAAGCATTGTGGCCGTTTTGGGGAGCTCCCCACGCCAAAATGGGGCAACCTAAGGGGACTCCAGTCGGCCAGTTGGAGCCAAAGTAAAGTCTAGGTCTGTGTCCTGCTGCCCAACGGGGCTTTCTTCGCTGTGGGCGCCCCCTGGTGCTTCTCTAAGTTGTCAAATATTTCACATTGACAACAGTCTGCCACAAGGAAAAAAAGAAGGACAAAAAAAGCTTACAGCACCTGGTATTCCCAGGCGGTCTCCCATCCAAGTACTAACCAGGCCCGACCCTGCTTAGCTTCCGAGATCGGACGAGATCGGGCGTGTTCAGGGTGGTATGGCCGTAAGCGACAGTGAACCGCAGCCGGTAGGCCTTAATGGGCCAGCAGAGGCCCTTGCTATCGTGTGTGCTTCTGTCACGGCCACTCATAAACACCGATTGCTCCTTCAGTCTGGCAAAATGAAAAAGCTTACAGCACCTGGTATTCCCAGGCGGTCTCCCATCCAAGTACTAACCAGGCCCGACCCTGCTTAGCTTCCGAGATCGGACGAGATTGGGCGTGTTCAGGGTGGTATGGCCATGAGCGACAGTCAACCGCAGCCGGTAGGCCTTAATGGGCCAGCAGAGGCCCTTGCTATCGTGTGTGCTTCTGTCACGGCCACTCATAAACGACGATTGCTCCTTCAGTCTGGCAAAATGAAAAAGCTTACAGCACCTGGTATTCCCAGGCGGTCTCCCATCCAAGTACTAACCAGGCCCGACCCTGCTTAGCTTCCGAGATCGGACGAGATCGGGCGTGTTCAGGGTGGTATGGCCGTAAGCAAGTAAGGCAGCAGCCGCTAGGCCTCATATGCCAGTGTCACGCTAACGCGGAGGGGACTGGCGGGTGTCAGACCGGAGGAGAAAAGCATCAGCAGAGGCTGCGGTCGTTCAGGCAGTCAGTTAAGGGGTTATCGCTTCTCGGCCTTTTGGCTAAGATCAAGTGTAGTATCTGTTCTTATCAGTTTAATATCTGATACGTCCCCTATACGGGGACTACATATTAAACGGATTTTTGGACTCGGGAGTTGAAACAGGGGCTTGCTCCGTTCACTCCACGCATCGACCCGGCATTGCAGTGCCGCTGGGAACGGTGCGCCTCCTTCTGCTTTGTCGAAAGAAACTCGCATACACAAGGGCACCTTATCGTTCTGAACGGTGTGCCCGGTGGTTTACGCCCCGCCCCCTAGGCCGTGCCCCCCATTTGTGTTAACCAACGCCCCCAAAGTGGTTGGGGGTTGGGGCGACGGGAGGAGTAGACTAATTCCGGGGTACAGGTGAAAAATCTTCAAAGTGTGGGCTGCTGAAAAAAAAAAAAAACCTGCATGTGCCGTTTTGCCCGGCTCTCCGCGGGGCCCCGGGGAGCCTTGTCACCCAGCCGGGGTGCCCGCCCACAACCCAGTCAAACTCACAACCCGGCTCTCCAGCCGAACCCGGGTACCCACTATTAAGCCACCCTCCCGGAACCTTTACCAATAGCTGCGGGCGCACCGAGGCCGGGGACCTGGTGGTACGAATCCAGCTTTTTGGCAAAGCATTGTGGCCGTTTTGGGGAGCTCCCCACGCCAAAATGGGGCAACCTAAGGGGACTCCAGTCGGCCAGTTGGAGCCAAAGTAAAGTCTAGGTCTGTGTCCTGCTGCCCAACGGGGCTTTCTTCGCTGTGGGCGCCCCCTGGTGCTTCTCTAAGTTGTCCAATATTTCACATTGACAACAGTCTGCCACAAGGAAAAAAAGAAGGACAAAAAAAGCTTACAGCACCTGGTATTCCCAGGCGGTCTCCCATCCAAGTACTAACCAGGCCCGACCCTGCTTAGCTTCCGAGATCGTACGAGATTGGGCGTGTTCAGGGTGGTATGGCCATGAGCGACAGTCAACCGCAGCCGGTAGGCCTTAATGGGCCAGCAGAGGCCCTTGCTATCGTGTGTGCTTCTGTCACGGCCACTCATAAACGACGATTGCTCCTTCAGTCTGGCAAAATGAAAAAGCTTACAGCACCTGGTATTCCCAGGCGGTCTCCCATCCAAGTACTAACCAGGCCCGACCCTGCTTAGCTTCCGAGATCGGACGAGATCGGGCGTGTTCAGGGTGGTATGGCCGTAAGCAAGTAAGGCAGCAGCCGCTAGGCCTCATATGCCAGTGTCACGCTAACGCGGAGGGGACTGGCGGGTGTCAGACCGGAGGAGAAAAGCATCAGCAGAGGCTGCGGTCGTTCAGGCAGTCAGTTAAGGGGTTATCGCTTCTCGGCCTTTTGGCTAAGATCAAGTGTAGTATCTGTTCTTATCAGTTTAATATCTGATACGTCCCCTATACGGGGACTACATATTAAACGGATTTTTGGACTCGGGAGTTGAAACAGGGGCTTGCTCCGTTCACTCCACGCATCGACCCGGCATTGCAGTGCCGCTGGGAACGGTGCGCCTCCTTCTGCTTTGTCGAAAGAAACTCGCATACACAAGGGCACCATATTGTTCTGAACGGCGTGCCCGGTGGTTTACGCCCCGCCCCCTAGGCCGTGCCCCCCATTTGTGTTAACCAACGCCCCCAAAGTGGTTGGGGGTTGGGGCGACGGGAGGAGTAGACTAATTCCGGGGTACAGGTGAAAAATCTTCAAAGTGTGGGCTGCTGAAAAAAAAAAAAAACCTGCATGTGCCGTTTTGCCCGGCTCTCCGCGGGGCCCCGGGGAGCCTTGTCACCCAGCCGGGGTGCCCGCCCACAACCCAGTCAAACTCACAACCCGGCTCTCCAGCCGAACCCGGGTACCCACTATTAAGCCACCCTCCCGGAACCTTTACCAATAGCTGCGGGCGCACCGAGGCCGGGGACCTGGTGGTACGAATCCAGCTTTTTGGCAAAGCATTGTGGCCGTTTTGGGGAGCTCCCCACGCCAAAATGGGGCAACCTAAGGGGACTCCAGTCTGCCAGTTGGAGCCAAAGTAAAGTCTAGGTCTGTGTCCTGCTGCCCAACGGGGCTTTCTTCGCTGTGGGCGCCCCCTGGTGCTTCTCTAAGTTGTCCAATATTTCACATTGACAACAGTCTGCCACAAGGAAAAAAAGAAGGACAAAAAAAGCTTACAGCACCTGGTATTCCCAGGCGGTCTCCCATCCAAGTACTAACCAGGCCCGACCCTGCTTAGCTTCCGAGATCGGACGAGATCGGGCGTGTTCAGGGTGGTATGGCCGTAAGCGACAGTGAACCGCAGCCGGTAGGCCTTAATGGGCCAGCAGAGGCCCTTGCTATCGTGTGTGCTTCTGTCACGGCCACTCATAAACACCGATTGCTCCTTCAGTCTGGCAAAATGAAAAAGCTTAGAGCACCTGGTATTCCCAGGCGGTCTCCCATCCAAGTACTAACCAGGCCCGACCCTGCTTAGCTTCCGAGATCGGACGAGATTGGGCGTGTTCAGGGTGGTATGGCCATGAGCGACAGTCAACCGCAGCCGGTAGGCCTTAATGGGCCAGCAGAGGCCCTTGCTATCGTGTGTGCTTCTGTCACGGCCACTCATAAACGACGATTGCTCCTTCAGTCTGGCAAAATGAAAAAGCTTACAGCACCTGGTATTCCCAGGCGGTCTCCCATCCAAGTACTAACCAGGCCCGACCCTGCTTAGCTTCCGAGATCGGACGAGATCGGGCGTGTTCAGGGTGGTATGGCCGTAAGCAAGTAAGGCAGCAGCCGCTAGGCCTCATATGCCAGTGTCACGCTAACGCGGAGGGGACTGGCGGGTGTCAGACCGGATGAGAAAAGCATCAGCAGAGGCTGCGGTCGTTCAGGCAGTCAGTTAAGGGGTTATCGCTTCTCGGCCTTTTGGCTAAGATCAAGTGTAGTATCTGTTCTTATCAGTTTAATATCTGATACGTCCCCTATACGGGGACTACATATTAAACGGATTTTTGGACTCGGGAGTTGAAACAGGGGCTTGCTCCGTTCACTCCACGCATCGACCCGGCATTGCAGTGCCGCTGGGAACGGTGCGCCTCCTTCTGCTTTGTCGAAAGAAACTCGCATACACAAGGGCACCTTATCGTTCTGAACGGCGTGCCCGGTGGTTTACGCCCCGCCTCCTAGGCCGTGCCCCCCATTTGTGTTAACCAACGCCCCCAAAGTGGTTGGGGGTTGGGGCGACGGGAGGAGTAGACTAATTCCGGGGTACAGGTGAAAAATCTTCAAAGTGTGGGCTGCTGAAAAAAAAAAAAACCTGCATGTGCCGTTTTGCCCGGCTCTCCGCGGGGCCCCGGGGAGCCTTGTCACCCAGCCGGGGTGCCCGCCCACAACCCAGTCAAACTCACAACCTGGCTCTCCAGCCGAACCCGGGTACCCACTATTAAGCCACCCTCCCGGAACCTTTACCAATAGCTGCGGGCGCACCGAGGCCGGGGACCTGGTGGTACGAATCCAGCTTTTTGGCAAAGCATTGTGGCCGTTTTGGGGAGCTCCCCACGCCAAAATGGGGCAACCTAAGGGGACTCCAGTCGGCCAGTTGGAGCCAAAGTAAAGTCTAGGTCTGTGTCCTGCTGCCCAACGGGGCTTTCTTCGCTGTGGGCGCCCCCTGGTGCTTCTCTAAGTTGTCCAATATTTCACATTGACAACAGTCTGCCACAAGGAAAAAAAGAAGGACAAAAAAAGCTTACAGCACCTGGTATTCCCAGGCGGTCTCCCATCCAAGTACTAACCAGGCCCGACCCTGCTTAGCTTCCGAGATCGGACGAGATCGGGCGTGTTCAGGGTGGTATGGCCGTAAGCGACAGTGAACCGCAGCCGGTAGGCCTTAATGGGCCAGCAGAGGCCCTTGCTATCGTGTGTGCTTCTGTCACGGCCACTCATAAACACCGATTGCTCCTTCAGTCTGGCAAAATGAAAAAGCTTACAGCACCTGGTATTCCCAGGCGGTCTCCCATCCAAGTACTAACCAGGCCCGACCCTGCTTAGCTTCCGAGATCGGACGAGATTGGGCGTGTTCAGGGTGGTATGGCCATGAGCGACAGTCAACCGCAGCCGGTAGGCCTTAATGGGCCAGCAGAGGCCCTTGCTATCGTGTGTGCTTCTGTCACGGCCACTCATAAACGACGATTGCTCCTTCAGTCTGGCAAAATGAAAAAGCTTACAGCACCTGGTATTCCCAGGCGGTCTCCCATCCAAGTACTAACCAGGCCCGACCCTGCTTAGCTTCCGAGATCGGACGAGATCGGGCGTGTTCAGGGTGGTATGGCCGTAAGCAAGTAAGGCAGCAGCCGCTAGGCCTCATATGCCAGTGTCACGCTAACGCGGAGGGGACTGGCGGGTGTCAGACCGGAGGAGAAAAGCATCAGCAGAGGCTGCGGTCGTTCAGGCAGTCAGTTAAGGGGTTATCGCTTCTCGGCCTTTTGGCTAAGATCAAGTGTAGTATCTGTTCTTATCAGTTTAATATCTGATACGTCCCCTATACGGGGACTACATATTAAACGGATTTTTGGACTCGGGAGTTGAAACAGGGGCTTGCTCCGTTCACTCCACGCATCGACCCGGCATTGCAGTGCCGCTGGGAACGGTGCGCCTCCTTCTGCTTTGTCGAAAGAAACTCGCATACACAAGGGCACCTTATCGTTCTGAACGGCGTGCCCGGTGGTTTACGCCCCGCCTCCTAGGCCGTGCCCCCCATTTGTGTTAACCAACGCCCCCAAAGTGGTTGGGGGTTGGGGCGACGGGAGGAGTAGACTAATTCCGGGGTACAGGTGAAAAATCTTCAAAGTGTGGGCTGCTGAAAAAAAAAAAAAACCTGCATGTGCCGTTTTGCCCGGCTCTCCGCGGGGCCCCGGGGAGCCTTGTCACCCAGCCGGGGTGCCCGCCCACAACCCAGTCAAACTCACAACCCGGCTCTCCAGCCGAACCCGGGTACCCACTATTAAGCCACCCTCCCGGAACCTTTACCAATAGCTGCGGGCGCACCGAGGCCGGGGACCTGGTGGTACGAATCCAGCTTTTTGGCAAAGCATTGTGGCCGTTTTGGGGAGCTCCCCACGCCAAAATGGGGCAACCTAAGGGGACTCCAGTCGGCCAGTTGGAGCCAAAGTAAAGTCTAGGTCTGTGTCCTGCTGCCCAACGGGGCTTTCTTCGCTGTGGGCGCCCCCTGGTGCTTCTCTAAGTTGTCAAATATTTCACATTGACAACAGTCTGCCACAAGGAAAAAAAGAAGGACAAAAAAAGCTTACAGCACCTGGTATTCCCAGGCGGTCTCCCATCCAAGTACTAACCAGGCCCGACCCTGCTTAGCTTCCGAGATCGGACGAGATCGGGCGTGTTCAGGGTGGTATGGCCGTAAGCGACAGTGAACCGCAGCCGGTAGGCCTTAATGGGCCAGCAGAGGCCCTTGCTATCGTGTGTGCTTCTGTCACGGCCACTCATAAACACCGATTGCTCCTTCAGTCTGGCAAAATGAAAAAGCTTACAGCACCTGGTATTCCCAGGCGGTCTCCCATCCAAGTACTAACCAGGCCCGACCCTGCTTAGCTTCCGAGATCGGACGAGATTGGGCGTGTTCAGGGTGGTATGGCCATGAGCGACAGTCAACCGCAGCCGGTAGGCCTTAATGGGCCAGCAGAGGCCCTTGCTATCGTGTGTGCTTCTGTCACGGCCACTCATAAACGACGATTGCTCCTTCAGTCTGGCAAAATGAAAAAGCTTACAGCACCTGGTATTCCCAGGCGGTCTCCCATCCAAGTACTAACCAGGCCCGACCCTGCTTAGCTTCCGAGATCGGACGAGATCGGGCGTGTTCAGGGTGGTATGGCCGTAAGCAAGTAAGGCAGCAGCCACTAGGCCTCATATGCCAGTGTCACGCTAACGCGGAGGGGACTGGCGGGTGTCAGACCGGAGGAGAAAAGCATCAGCAGAGGCTGCGGTCGTTCAGGCAGTCAGTTAAGGGGTTATCGCTTCTCGGCCTTTTGGCTAAGATCAAGTGTAGTATCTGTTCTTATCAGTTTAATATCTGATACGTCCCCTATACGGGGACTACATATTAAACGGATTTTTGGACTCGGGAGTTGAAACAGGGGCTTGCTCCGTTCACTCCACGCATCGACCCGGCATTGCAGTGCCGCTGGGAACGGTGCGCCTCCTTCTGCTTTGTCGAAAGAAACTCGCATACACAAGGGCACCTTATCGTTCTGAACGGTGTGCCCGGTGGTTTACGCCCCGCCCCCTAGGCCGTGCCCCCCATTTGTGTTAACCAACGCCCCCAAAGTGGTTGGGGGTTGGGGCGACGGGAGGAGTAGACTAATTCCGGGGTACAGGTGAAAAATCTTCAAAGTGTGGGCTGCTGAAAAAAAAAAAAAACCTGCATGTGCCGTTTTGCCCGGCTCTCCGCGGGGCCCCGGGGAGCCTTGTCACCCAGCCGGGGTGCCCGCCCACAACCCAGTCAAACTCACAACCCGGCTCTCCAGCCGAACCCGGGTACCCACTATTAAGCCACCCTCCCGGAACCTTTACCAATAGCTGCGGGCGCACCGAGGCCGGGGACCTGGTGGTACGAATCCAGCTTTTTGGCAAAGCATTGTGGCCGTTTTGGGGAGCTCCCCACGCCAAAATGGGGCAACCTAAGGGGACTCCAGTCGGCCAGTTGGAGCCAAAGTAAAGTCTAGGTCTGTGTCCTGCTGCCCAACGGGGCTTTCTTCGCTGTGGGCGCCCCCTGGTGCTTCTCTAAGTTGTCCAATATTTCACATTGACAACAGTCTGCCACAAGGAAAAAAAGAAGGACAAAAAAAGCTTACAGCACCTGGTATTCCCAGGCGGTCTCCCATCCAAGTACTAACCAGGCCCGACCCTGCTTAGCTTCCGAGATCGGACGAGATTGGGCGTGTTCAGGGTGGTATGGCCATGAGCGACAGTCAACCGCAGCCGGTAGGCCTTAATGGGCCAGCAGAGGCCCTTGCTATCGTGTGTGCTTCTGTCACGGCCACTCATAAACGACGATTGCTCCTTCAGTCTGGCAAAATGAAAAAGCTTACAGCACCTGGTATTCCCAGGCGGTCTCCCATCCAAGTACTAACCAGGCCCGACCCTGCTTAGCTTCCGAGATCGGACGAGATCGGGCGTGTTCAGGGTGGTATGGCCGTAAGCAAGTAAGGCAGCAGCCGCTAGGCCTCATATGCCAGTGTCACGCTAACGCGGAGGGGACTGGCGGGTGTCAGACCGGAGGAGAAAAGCATCAGCAGAGGCTGCGGTCGTTCAGGCAGTCAGTTAAGGGGTTATCGCTTCTCGGCCTTTTGGCTAAGATCAAGTGTAGTATCTGTTCTTATCAGTTTAATATCTGATACGTCCCCTATACGGGGACTACATATTAAACGGATTTTTGGACTCGGGAGTTGAAACAGGGGCTTGCTCCGTTCACTCCACGCATCGACCCGGCATTGCAGTGCCGCTGGGAACGGTGCGCCTCCTTCTGCTTTGTCGAAAGAAACTCGCATACACAAGGGCACCTTATCGTTCTGAACGGTGTGCCCGGTGGTTTACGCCCCGCCCCCTAGGCCGTGCCCCCCATTTGTGTTAACCAACGCCCCCAAAGTGGTTGGGGGTTGGGGCGACGGGAGGAGTAGACTAATTCCGGGGTACAGGTGAAAAATCTTCAAAGTGTGGGCTGCTGAAAAAAAAAAAAAACCTGCATGTGCCGTTTTGCCCGGCTCTCCGCGGGGCCCCGGGGAGCCTTGTCACCCAGCCGGGGTGCCCGCCCACAACCCAGTCAAACTCACAACCCGGCTCTCCAGCCGAACCCGGGTACCCACTATTAAGCCACCCTCCCGGAACCTTTACCAATAGCTGCGGGCGCACCGAGGCCGGGGACCTGGTGGTACGAATCCAGCTTTTTGGCAAAGCATTGTGGCCGTTTTGGGGAGCTCCCCACGCCAAAATGGGGCAACCTAAGGGGACTCCAGTCGGCCAGTTGGAGCCAAAGTAAAGTCTAGGTCTGTGTCCTGCTGCCCAACGGGGCTTTCTTCGCTGTGGGCGCCCCCTGGTGCTTCTCTAAGTTGTCCAATATTTCACATTGACAACAGTCTGCCACAAGGAAAAAAAGAAGGACAAAAAAAGCTTACAGCACCTGGTATTCCCAGGCGGTCTCCCATCCAAGTACTAACCAGGCCCGACCCTGCTTAGCTTCCGAGATCGGACGAGATTGGGCGTGTTCAGGGTGGTATGGCCATGAGCGACAGTCAACCGCAGCCGGTAGGCCTTAATGGGCCAGCAGAGGCCCTTGCTATCGTGTGTGCTTCTGTCACGGCCACTCATAAACGACGATTGCTCCTTCAGTCTGGCAAAATGAAAAAGCTTACAGCACCTGGTATTCCCAGGCGGTCTCCCATCCAAGTACTAACCAGGCCCGACCCTGCTTAGCTTCCGAGATCGGACGAGATCGGGCGTGTTCAGGGTGGTATGGCCGTAAGCAAGTAAGGCAGCAGCCGCTAGGCCTCATATGCCAGTGTCACGCTAACGCGGAGGGGACTGGCGGGTGTCAGACCGGAGGAGAAAAGCATCAGCAGAGGCTGCGGTCGTTCAGGCAGTCAGTTAAGGGGTTATCGCTTCTCGGCCTTTTGGCTAAGATCAAGTGTAGTATCTGTTCTTATCAGTTTAATATCTGATACGTCCCCTATACGGGGACTACATATTAAACGGATTTTTGGACTCGGGAGTTGAAACAGGGGCTTGCTCCGTTCACTCCACGCATCGACCCGGCATTGCAGTGCCGCTGGGAACGGTGCGCCTCCTTCTGCTTTGTCGAAAGAAACTCGCATACACAAGGGCACCTTATCGTTCTGAACGGTGTGCCCGGTGGTTTACGCCCCGCCCCCTAGGCCGTGCCCCCCATTTGTGTTAACCAACGCCCCCAAAGTGGTTGGGGGTTGGGGCGACGGGAGGAGTAGACTAATTCCGGGGTACAGGTGAAAAATCTTCAAAGTGTGGGCTGCTGAAAAAAAAAAAAAACCTGCATGTGCCGTTTTGCCCGGCTCTCCGCGGGGCCCCGGGGAGCCTTGTCACCCAGCCGGGGTGCCCGCCCACAACCCAGTCAAACTCACAACCCGGCTCTCCAGCCGAACCCGGGTACCCACTATTAAGCCACCCTCCCGGAACCTTTACCAATAGCTGCGGGCGCACCGAGGCCGGGGACCTGGTGGTACGAATCCAGCTTTTTGGCAAAGCATTGTGGCCGTTTTGGGGAGCTCCCCACGCCAAAATGGGGCAACCTAAGGGGACTCCAGTCGGCCAGTTGGAGCCAAAGTAAAGTCTAGGTCTGTGTCCTGCTGCCCAACGGGGCTCTCTTCGCTGTGGGCGCCCCCTGGTGCTTCTCTAAGTTGTCCAATATTTCACATTGACAACAGTCTGCCACAAGGAAAAAAAGAAGGACAAAAAAAGCTTACAGCACCTGGTATTCCCAGGCGGTCTCCCATCCAAGTACTAACCAGGCCCGACCCTGCTTAGCTTCCGAGATCGGACGAGATTGGGCGTGTTCAGGGTGGTATGGCCATGAGCGACAGTCAACCGCAGCCGGTAGGCCTTAATGGGCCAGCAGAGGCCCTTGCTATCGTGTGTGCTTCTGTCACGGCCACTCATAAACGACGATTGCTCCTTCAGTCTGGCAAAATGAAAAAGCTTACAGCACCTGGTATTCCCAGGCGGTCTCCCATCCAAGTACTAACCAGGCCCGACCCTGCTTAGCTTCCGAGATCGGACGAGATCGGGCGTGTTCAGGGTGGTATGGCCGTAAGCAAGTAAGGCAGCAGCCGCTAGGCCTCATATGCCAGTGTCACGCTAACGCGGAGGGGACTGGCGGGTGTCAGACCGGAGGAGAAAAGCATCAGCAGAGGCTGCGGTCGTTCAGGCAGTCAGTTAAGGGGTTATCGCTTCTCGGCCTTTTGGCTAAGATCAAGTGTAGTATCTGTTCTTATCAGTTTAATATCTGATACGTCCCCTATACGGGGACTACATATTAAACGGATTTTTGGACTCGGGAGTTGAAACAGGGGCTTGCTCCGTTCACTCCACGCATCGACCCGGCATTGCAGTGCCGCTGGGAACGGTGCGCCTCCTTCTGCTTTGTCGAAAGAAACTCGCATACACAAGGGCACCTTATCGTTCTGAACGGTGTGCCCGGTGGTTTACGCCCCGCCCCCTAGGCCGTGCCCCCCATTTGTGTTAACCAACGCCCCCAAAGTGGTTGGGGGTTGGGGCGACGGGAGGAGTAGACTAATTCCGGGGTACAGGTGAAAAATCTTCAAAGTGTGGGCTGCTGAAAAAAAAAAAAAACCTGCATGTGCCGTTTTGCCCGGCTCTCCGCGGGGCCCCGGGGAGCCTTGTCACCCAGCCGGGGTGCCCGCCCACAACCCAGTCAAACTCACAACCCGGCTCTCCAGCCGAACCCGGGTACCCACTATTAAGCCACCCTCCCGGAACCTTTACCAATAGCTGCGGGCGCACCGAGGCCGGGGACCTGGTGGTACGAATCCAGCTTTTTGGCAAAGCATTGTGGCCGTTTTGGGGAGCTCCCCACGCCAAAATGGGGCAACCTAAGGGGACTCCAGTCGGCCAGTTGGAGCCAAAGTAAAGTCTAGGTCTGTGTCCTGCTGCCCAACGGGGCTTTCTTCGCTGTGGGCGCCCCCTGGTGCTTCTCTAAGTTGTCCAATATTTCACATTGACAACAGTCTGCCACAAGGAAAAAAAGAAGGACAAAAAAAGCTTACAGCACCTGGTACCCAGGCGGTCTCCCATCCAAGTACTAACCAGGCCCGACCCTGCTTAGCTTCCGAGATCGGACGAGATTGGGCGTGTTCAGGGTGGTATGGACATGAGCGACAGTCAACCGCAGCCGGTAGGCCTTATTGGGCCAGCAGAGGCCCTTGCTATCGTGTGTGCTTCTGTCACGGCCACTCATAAACGACGATTGCTCCTTCAGTCTGGCAAAATGAAAAAGCTTACAGCACCTGGTATTCCCAGGCGGTCTCCCATCCAAGTACTAACCAGGCCCGACCCTGCTTAGCTTCCGAGATCGGACGAGATCGGGCGTGTTCAGGGTGGTATGGCCGTAAGCAAGTAAGGCAGCAGCCGCTAGGCCTCATATGCCAGTGTCACGCTAACGCGGAGGGGACTGGCGGGTGTCAGACCGGATGAGAAAAGCATCAGCAGAGGCTGCGGTCGTTCAGGCAGTCAGTTAAGGGGTTATCGCTTCTCGGCCTTTTGGCTAAGATCAAGTGTAGTATCTGTTCTTATCAGTTTAATATCTGATACGTCCCCTATACGGGGACTACATATTAAACGGATTTTTGGACTCGGGAGTTGAAACAGGGGCTTGCTCCGTTCACTCCACGCATCGACCCGGCATTGCAGTGCCGCTGGGAACGGTGCGCCTCCTTCTGCTTTGTCGAAAGAAACTCGCATACACAAGGGCACCATATCGTTCTGAACGGCGTGCCCGGTGGTTTACGCCCCGCCCCCTAGGCCGTGCCCCCCATTTGTGTTAACCAACGCCCCCAAAGTGGTTGGGGGTTGGGGCGACGGGAGGAGTAGACTAATTCCGGGGTACAGGTGAAAAATCTTCAAAGTGTGGGCTGCTGAAAAAAAAAAAAAACCTGCATGTGCCGTTTTGCCCGGCTCTCCGCGGGGCCCCGGGGAGCCTTGTCACCCAGCCGGGGTGCCCGCCCACAACCCAGTCAAACTCACAACCCGGCTCTCCAGCCGAACCCGGGTACCCACTATTAAGCCACCCTCCCGGAACCTTTACCAATAGCTGCGGGCGCACCGAGGCCGGGGACCTGGTGGTACGAATCCAGCTTTTTGGCAAAGCATTGTGGCCGTTTTGGGGAGCTCCCCACGCCAAAATGGGGCAACCTAAGGGGACTCCAGTCTGCCAGTTGGAGCCAAAGTAAAGTCTAGGTCTGTGTCCTGCTGCCCAACGGGGCTTTCTTCGCTGTGGGCGCCCCCTGGTGCTTCTCTAAGTTGTCCAATATTTCACATTGACAACAGTCTGCCACAAGGAAAAAAAGAAGGACAAAAAAAGCTTACAGCACCTGGTATTCCCAGGCGGTCTCCCATCCAAGTACTAACCAGGCCCGACCCTGCTTAGCTTCCGAGATCGGACGAGATCGGGCGTGTTCAGGGTGGTATGGCCGTAAGCGACAGTGAACCGCAGCCGGTAGGCCTTAATGGGCCAGCAGAGGCCCTTGCTATCGTGTGTGCTTCTGTCACGGCCACTCATAAACACCGATTGCTCCTTCAGTCTGGCAAAATGAAAAAGCTTAGAGCACCTGGTATTCCCAGGCGGTCTCCCATCCAAGTACTAACCAGGCCCGACCCTGCTTAGCTTCCGAGATCGGACGAGATTGGGCGTGTTCAGGGTGGTATGGCCATGAGCGACAGTCAACCGCAGCCGGTAGGCCTTAATGGGCCAGCAGAGGCCCTTGCTATCGTGTGTGCTTCTGTCACGGCCACTCATAAACGACGATTGCTCCTTCAGTCTGGCAAAATGAAAAAGCTTACAGCACCTGGTATTCCCAGGCGGTCTCCCATCCAAGTACTAACCAGGCCCGACCCTGCTTAGCTTCCGAGATCGGACGAGATCGGGCGTGTTCAGGGTGGTATGGCCGTAAGCAAGTAAGGCAGCAGCCGCTAGGCCTCATATGCCAGTGTCACGCTAACGCGGAGGGGACTGGCGGGTGTCAGACCGGAGGAGAAAAGCATCAGCAGAGGCTGCGGTCGTTCAGGCAGTCAGTTAAGGGGTTATCGCTTCTCGGCCTTTTGGCTAAGATCAAGTGTAGTATCTGTTCTTATCAGTTTAATATCTGATACGTCCCCTATACGGGGACTACATATTAAACGGATTTTTGGACTCGGGAGTTGAAACAGGGGCTTGCTCCGTTCACTCCACGCATCGACCCGGCATTGCAGTGCCGCTGGGAACGGTGCGCCTCCTTCTGCTTTGTCGAAAGAAACTCGCATACACAAGGGCACCTTATCGTTCTGAACGGTGTGCCCGGTGGTTTACGCCCCGCCCCCTAGGCCGTGCCCCCCATTTGTGTTAACCAACGCCCCCAAAGTGGTTGGGGGTTGGGGCGACGGGAGGAGTAGACTAATTCCGGGGTACAGGTGAAAAATCTTCAAAGTGTGGGCTGCTGAAAAAAAAAAAAAACCTGCATGTGCCGTTTTGCCCGGCTCTCCGCGGGGCCCCGGGGAGCCTTGTCACCCAGCCGGGGTGCCCGCCCACAACCCAGTCAAACTCACAACCCGGCTCTCCAGCCGAACCCGGGTACCCACTATTAAGCCACCCTCCCGGAACCTTTACCAATAGCTGCGGGCGCACCGAGGCCGGGGACCTGGTGGTACGAATCCAGCTTTTTGGCAAAGCATTGTGGCCGTTTTGGGGAGCTCCCCACGCCAAAATGGGGCAACCTAAGGGGACTCCAGTCGGCCAGTTGGAGCCAAAGTAAAGTCTAGGTCTGTGTCCTGCTGCCCAACGGGGCTTTCTTCGCTGTGGGCGCCCCCTGGTGCTTCTCTAAGTTGTCCAATATTTCACATTGACAACAGTCTGCCACAAGGAAAAAAAGAAGGACAAAAAAAGCTTACAGCACCTGGTATTCCCAGGCGGTCTCCCATCCAAGTACTAACCAGGCCCGACCCTGCTTAGCTTCCGAGATCGGACGAGATTGGGCGTGTTCAGGGTGGTATGGCCATGAGCGACAGTCAACCGCAGCCGGTAGGCCTTAATGGGCCAGCAGAGGCCCTTGCTATCGTGTGTGCTTCTGTCACGGCCACTCATAAACGACGATTGCTCCTTCAGTCTGGCAAAATGAAAAAGCTTACAGCACCTGGTATTCCCAGGCGGTCTCCCATCCAAGTACTAACCAGGCCCGACCCTGCTTAGCTTCCGAGATCGGACGAGATCGGGCGTGTTCAGGGTGGTATGGCCGTAAGCAAGTAAGGCAGCAGCCGCTAGGCCTCATATGCCAGTGTCACGCTAACGCGGAGGGGACTGGCGGGTGTCAGACCGGAGGAGAAAAGCATCAGCAGAGGCTGCGGTCGTTCAGGCAGTCAGTTAAGGGGTTATCGCTTCTCGGCCTTTTGGCTAAGATCAAGTGTAGTATCTGTTCTTATCAGTTTAATATCTGATACGTCCCCTATACGGGGACTACATATTAAACGGATTTTTGGACTCGGGAGTTGAAACAGGGGCTTGCTCCGTTCACTCCACGCATCGACCCGGCATTGCAGTGCCGCTGGGAACGGTGCGCCTCCTTCTGCTTTGTCGAAAGAAACTCGCATACACAAGGGCACCTTATCGTTCTGAACGGTGTGCCCGGTGGTTTACGCCCCGCCCCCTAGGCCGTGCCCCCCATTTGTGTTAACCAACGCCCCCAAAGTGGTTGGGGGTTGGGGCGACGGGAGGAGTAGACTAATTCCGGGGTACAGGTGAAAAATCTTCAAAGTGTGGGCTGCTGAAAAAAAAAAAAAACCTGCATGTGCCGTTTTGCCCGGCTCTCCGCGGGGCCCCGGGGAGCCTTGTCACCCAGCCGGGGTGCCCGCCCACAACCCAGTCAAACTCACAACCCGGCTCTCCAGCCGAACCCGGGTACCCACTATTAAGCCACCCTCCCGGAACCTTTACCAATAGCTGCGGGCGCACCGAGGCCGGGGACCTGGTGGTACGAATCCAGCTTTTTGGCAAAGCATTGTGGCCGTTTTGGGGAGCTCCCCACGCCAAAATGGGGCAACCTAAGGGGACTCCAGTCGGCCAGTTGGAGCCAAAGTAAAGTCTAGGTCTGTGTCCTGCTGCCCAACGGGGCTTTCTTCGCTGTGGGCGCCCCCTGGTGCTTCTCTAAGTTGTCCAATATTTCACATTGACAACAGTCTGCCACAAGGAAAAAAAGAAGGACAAAAAAAGCTTACAGCACCTGGTATTCCCAGGCGGTCTCCCATCCAAGTACTAACCAGGCCCGACCCTGCTTAGCTTCCGAGATCGGACGAGATTGGGCGTGTTCAGGGTGGTATGGCCATGAGCGACAGTCAACCGCAGCCGGTAGGCCTTAATGGGCCAGCAGAGGCCCTTGCTATCGTGTGTGCTTCTGTCACGGCCACTCATAAACGACGATTGCTCCTTCAGTCTGGCAAAATGAAAAAGCTTACAGCACCTGGTATTCCCAGGCGGTCTCCCATCCAAGTACTAACCAGGCCCGACCCTGCTTAGCTTCCGAGATCGGACGAGATCGGGCGTGTTCAGGGTGGTATGGCCGTAAGCAAGTAAGGCAGCAGCCGCTAGGCCTCATATGCCAGTGTCACGCTAACGCGGAGGGGACTGGCGGGTGTCAGACCGGAGGAGAAAAGCATCAGCAGAGGCTGCGGTCGTTCAGGCAGTCAGTTAAGGGGTTATCGCTTCTCGGCCTTTTGGCTAAGATCAAGTGTAGTATCTGTTCTTATCAGTTTAATATCTGATACGTCCCCTATACGGGGACTACATATTAAACGGATTTTTGGACTCGGGAGTTGAAACAGGGGCTTGCTCCGTTCACTCCACGCATCGACCCGGCATTGCAGTGCCGCTGGGAACGGTGCGCCTCCTTCTGCTTTGTCGAAAGAAACTCGCATACACAAGGGCACCTTATCGTTCTGAACGGTGTGCCCGGTGGTTTACGCCCCGCCCCCTAGGCCGTGCCCCCCATTTGTGTTAACCAACGCCCCCAAAGTGGTTGGGGGTTGGGGCGACGGGAGGAGTAGACTAATTCCGGGGTACAGGTGAAAAATCTTCAAAGTGTGGGCTGCTGAAAAAAAAAAAAAACCTGCATGTGCCGTTTTGCCCGGCTCTCCGCGGGGCCCCGGGGAGCCTTGTCACCCAGCCGGGGTGCCCGCCCACAACCCAGTCAAACTCACAACCCGGCTCTCCAGCCGAACCCGGGTACCCACTATTAAGCCACCCTCCCGGAACCTTTACCAATAGCTGCGGGCGCACCGAGGCCGGGGACCTGGTGGTACGAATCCAGCTTTTTGGCAAAGCATTGTGGCCGTTTTGGGGAGCTCCCCACGCCAAAATGGGGCAACCTAAGGGGACTCCAGTCGGCCAGTTGGAGCCAAAGTAAAGTCTAGGTCTGTGTCCTGCTGCCCAACGGGGCTTTCTTCGCTGTGGGCGCCCCCTGGTGCTTCTCTAAGTTGTCCAATATTTCACATTGACAACAGTCTGCCACAAGGAAAAAAAGAAGGACAAAAAAAGCTTACAGCACCTGGTATTCCCAGGCGGTCTCCCATCCAAGTACTAACCAGGCCCGACCCTGCTTAGCTTCCGAGATCGGACGAGATTGGGCGTGTTCAGGGTGGTATGGCCATGAGCGACAGTCAACCGCAGCCGGTAGGCCTTAATGGGCCAGCAGAGGCCCTTGCTATCGTGTGTGCTTCTGTCACGGCCACTCATAAACGACGATTGCTCCTTCAGTCTGGCAAAATGAAAAAGCTTACAGCACCTGGTATTCCCAGGCGGTCTCCCATCCAAGTACTAACCAGGCCCGACCCTGCTTAGCTTCCGAGATCGGACGAGATCGGGCGTGTTCAGGGTGGTATGGCCGTAAGCAAGTAAGGCAGCAGCCGCTAGGCCTCATATGCCAGTGTCACGCTAACGCGGAGGGGACTGGCGGGTGTCAGACCGGAGGAGAAAAGCATCAGCAGAGGCTGCGGTCGTTCAGGCAGTCAGTTAAGGGGTTATCGCTTCTCGGCCTTTTGGCTAAGATCAAGTGTAGTATCTGTTCTTATCAGTTTAATATCTGATACGTCCCCTATACGGGGACTACATATTAAACGGATTTTTGGACTCGGGAGTTGAAACAGGGGCTTGCTCCGTTCACTCCACGCATCGACCCGGCATTGCAGTGCCGCTGGGAACGGTGCGCCTCCTTCTGCTTTGTCGAAAGAAACTCGCATACACAAGGGCACCTTATCGTTCTGAACGGTGTGCCCGGTGGTTTACGCCCCGCCCCCTAGGCCGTGCCCCCCATTTGTGTTAACCAACGCCCCCAAAGTGGTTGGGGGTTGGGGCGACGGGAGGAGTAGACTAATTCCGGGGTACAGGTGAAAAATCTTCAAAGTGTGGGCTGCTGAAAAAAAAAAAAAACCTGCATGTGCCGTTTTGCCCGGCTCTCCGCGGGGCCCCGGGGAGCCTTGTCACCCAGCCGGGGTGCCCGCCCACAACCCAGTCAAACTCACAACCCGGCTCTCCAGCCGAACCCGGGTACCCACTATTAAGCCACCCTCCCGGAACCTTTACCAATAGCTGCGGGCGCACCGAGGCCGGGGACCTGGTGGTACGAATCCAGCTTTTTGGCAAAGCATTGTGGCCGTTTTGGGGAGCTCCCCACGCCAAAATGGGGCAACCTAAGGGGACTCCAGTCGGCCAGTTGGAGCCAAAGTAAAGTCTAGGTCTGTGTCCTGCTGCCCAACGGGGCTTTCTTCGCTGTGGGCGCCCCCTGGTGCTTCTCTAAGTTGTCCAATATTTCACATTGACAACAGTCTGCCACAAGGAAAAAAAGAAGGACAAAAAAAGCTTACAGCACCTGGTACCCAGGCGGTCTCCCATCCAAGTACTAACCAGGCCCGACCCTGCTTAGCTTCCGAGATCGGACGAGATTGGGCGTGTTCAGGGTGGTATGGACATGAGCGACAGTCAACCGCAGCCGGTAGGCCTTATTGGGCCAGCAGAGGCCCTTGCTATCGTGTGTGCTTCTGTCACGGCCACTCATAAACGACGATTGCTCCTTCAGTCTGGCAAAATGAAAAAGCTTACAGCACCTGGTATTCCCAGGCGGTCTCCCATCCAAGTACTAACCAGGCCCGACCCTGCTTAGCTTCCGAGATCGGACGAGATCGGGCGTGTTCAGGGTGGTATGGCCGTAAGCAAGTAAGGCAGCAGCCGCTAGGCCTCATATGCCAGTGTCACGCTAACGCGGAGGGGACTGGCGGGTGTCAGACCGGATGAGAAAAGCATCAGCAGAGGCTGCGGTCGTTCAGGCAGTCAGTTAAGGGGTTATCGCTTCTCGGCCTTTTGGCTAAGATCAAGTGTAGTATCTGTTCTTATCAGTTTAATATCTGATACGTCCCCTATACGGGGACTACATATTAAACGGATTTTTGGACTCGGGAGTTGAAACAGGGGCTTGCTCCGTTCACTCCACGCATCGACCCGGCATTGCAGTGCCGCTGGGAACGGTGCGCCTCCTTCTGCTTTGTCGAAAGAAACTCGCATACACAAGGGCACCATATCGTTCTGAACGGCGTGCCCGGTGGTTTACGCCCCGCCCCCTAGGCCGTGCCCCCCATTTGTGTTAACCAACGCCCCCAAAGTGGTTGGGGGTTGGGGCGACGGGAGGAGTAGACTAATTCCGGGGTACAGGTGAAAAATCTTCAAAGTGTGGGCTGCTGAAAAAAAAAAAAAACCTGCATGTGCCGTTTTGCCCGGCTCTCCGCGGGGCCCCGGGGAGCCTTGTCACCCAGCCGGGGTGCCCGCCCACAACCCAGTCAAACTCACAACCCGGCTCTCCAGCCGAACCCGGGTACCCACTATTAAGCCACCCTCCCGGAACCTTTACCAATAGCTGCGGGCGCACCGAGGCCGGGGACCTGGTGGTACGAATCCAGCTTTTTGGCAAAGCATTGTGGCCGTTTTGGGGAGCTCCCCACGCCAAAATGGGGCAACCTAAGGGGACTCCAGTCTGCCAGTTGGAGCCAAAGTAAAGTCTAGGTCTGTGTCCTGCTGCCCAACGGGGCTTTCTTCGCTGTGGGCGCCCCCTGGTGCTTCTCTAAGTTGTCCAATATTTCACATTGACAACAGTCTGCCACAAGGAAAAAAAGAAGGACAAAAAAAGCTTACAGCACCTGGTATTCCCAGGCGGTCTCCCATCCAAGTACTAACCAGGCCCGACCCTGCTTAGCTTCCGAGATCGGACGAGATCGGGCGTGTTCAGGGTGGTATGGCCGTAAGCGACAGTGAACCGCAGCCGGTAGGCCTTAATGGGCCAGCAGAGGCCCTTGCTATCGTGTGTGCTTCTGTCACGGCCACTCATAAACACCGATTGCTCCTTCAGTCTGGCAAAATGAAAAAGCTTAGAGCACCTGGTATTCCCAGGCGGTCTCCCATCCAAGTACTAACCAGGCCCGACCCTGCTTAGCTTCCGAGATCGGACGAGATTGGGCGTGTTCAGGGTGGTATGGCCATGAGCGACAGTCAACCGCAGCCGGTAGGCCTTAATGGGCCAGCAGAGGCCCTTGCTATCGTGTGTGCTTCTGTCACGGCCACTCATAAACGACGATTGCTCCTTCAGTCTGGCAAAATGAAAAAGCTTACAGCACCTGGTATTCCCAGGCGGTCTCCCATCCAAGTACTAACCAGGCCCGACCCTGCTTAGCTTCCGAGATCGGACGAGATCGGGCGTGTTCAGGGTGGTATGGCCGTAAGCAAGTAAGGCAGCAGCCGCTAGGCCTCATATGCCAGTGTCACGCTAACGCGGAGGGGACTGGCGGGTGTCAGACCGGATGAGAAAAGCATCAGCAGAGGCTGCGGTCGTTCAGGCAGTCAGTTAAGGGGTTATCGCTTCTCGGCCTTTTGGCTAAGATCAAGTGTAGTATCTGTTCTTATCAGTTTAATATCTGATACGTCCCCTATACGGGGACTACATATTAAACGGATTTTTGGACTCGGGAGTTGAAACAGGGGCTTGCTCCGTTCACTCCACGCATCGACCCGGCATTGCAGTGCCGCTGGGAACGGTGCGCCTCCTTCTGCTTTGTCGAAAGAAACTCGCATACACAAGGGCACCTTATCGTTCTGAACGGCGTGCCCGGTGGTTTACGCCCCGCCCCCTAGGCCGTGCCCCCCATTTGTGTTAACCAACGCCCCCAAAGTGGTTGGGGGTTGGGGCGACGGGAGGAGTAGACTAATTCCGGGGTACAGGTGAAAAATCTTCAAAGTGTGGGCTGCTGAAAAAAAAAAAAACCTGCATGTGCCATTTTGCCCGGCTCTCCGCGGGGCCCCGGGGAGCCTTGTCACCCAGCCGGGGTGCCCGCCCACAACCCAGTCAAACTCACAACCCGGCTCTCCAGCCGAACCCGGGTACCCACTATTAAGCCACCCTCCCGGAACCTTTACCAATAGCTGCGGGCGCACCGAGGCCGGGGACCTGGTGGTACGAATCCAGCTTTTTGGCAAAGCATTGTGGCCGTTTTGGGGAGCTCCCCACGCCAAAATGGGGCAACCTAAGGGGACTCCAGTCGGCCAGTTGGAGCCAAAGTAAAGTCTAGGTCTGTGTCCTGCTGCCCAACGGGGCTTTCTTCGCTGTGGGCGCCCCCTGGTGCTTCTCTAAGTTGTCCAATATTTCACATTGACAACAGTCTGCCACAAGGAAAAAAAGAAGGACAAAAAAAGCTTACAGCACCTGGTATTCCCAGGCGGTCTCCCATCCAAGTACTAACCAGGCCCGACCCTGCTTAGCTTCCGAGATCGGACGAGATCGGGCGTGTTCAGGGTGGTATGGCCGTAAGCGACAGTGAACCGCAGCCGGTAGGCCTTAATGGGCCAGCAGAGGCCCTTGCTATCGTGTGTGCTTCTGTCACGGCCACTCATAAACACCGATTGCTCCTTCAGTCTGGCAAAATGAAAAAGCTTACAGCACCTGGTATTCCCAGGCGGTCTCCCATCCAAGTACTAACCAGGCCCGACCCTGCTTAGCTTCCGAGATCGGACGAGATTGGGCGTGTTCAGGGTGGTATGGCCATGAGCGACAGTCAACCGCAGCCGGTAGGCCTTAATGGGCCAGCAGAGGCCCTTGCTATCGTGTGTGCTTCTGTCACGGCCACTCATAAACGACGATTGCTCCTTCAGTCTGGCAAAATGAAAAAGCTTACAGCACCTGGTATTCCCAGGCGGTCTCCCATCCAAGTACTAACCAGGCCCGACCCTGCTTAGCTTCCGAGATCGGACGAGATCGGGCGTGTTCAGGGTGGTATGGCCGTAAGCAAGTAAGGCAGCAGCCGCTAGGCCTCATATGCCAGTGTCACGCTAACGCGGAGGGGACTGGCGGGTGTCAGACCGGATGAGAAAAGCATCAGCAGAGGCTGCGGTCGTTCAGGCAGTCAGTTAAGGGGTTATCGCTTCTCGGCCTTTTGGCTAAGATCAAGTGTAGTATCTGTTCTTATCAGTTTAATATCTGATACGTCCCCTATACGGGGACTACATATTAAACGGATTTTTGGACTCGGGAGTTGAAACAGGGGCTTGCTCCGTTCACTCCACGCATCGACCCGGCATTGCAGTGCCGCTGGGAACGGTGCGCCTCCTTCTGCTTTGTCGAAAGAAACTCGCATACACAAGGGCACCTCATCGTTCTGAACGGTGTGCCCGGTGGTTTACGCCCCGCCCCCTAGGCCGTGCCCCCCATTTGTGTTAACCAACGCCCCCAAAGTGGTTGGGGGTTGGGGCGACGGGAGGAGTAGACTAATTCCGGGGTACAGGTGAAAAATCTTCAAAGTGTGGGCTGCTGAAAAAAAAAAAAACCTGCATGTGCCGTTTTGCCCGGCTCTCCGCGGGGCCCCGGGGAGCCTTGTCACCCAGCCGGGGTGCCCGCCCACAACCCAGTCAAACTCACAACCCGGCTCTCCAGCCGAACCCGGGTACCCACTATTAAGCCACCCTCCCGGAACCTTTACCAATAGCTGCGGGCGCACCGAGGCCGGGGACCTGGTGGTACGAATCCAGCTTTTTGGCAAAGCATTGTGGCCGTTTTGGGGAGCTCCCCACGCCAAAATGGGGCAACCTAAGGGGACTCCAGTCGGCCAGTTGGAGCCAAAGTAAAGTCTAGGTCTGTGTCCTGCTGCCCAACGGGGCTTTCTTCGCTGTGGGCGCCCCCTGGTGCTTCTCTAAGTTGTCCAATATTTCACATTGACAACAGTCTGCCACAAGGAAAAAAAGAAGGACAAAAAAAGCTTACAGCACCTGGTATTCCCAGGCGGTCTCCCATCCAAGTACTAACCAGGCCCGACCCTGCTTAGCTTCTGAGATCGGACGAGATCGGGCGTGTTCAGGGTGGTATGGCCGTAAGCGACAGTGAACCGCAGCCGGTAGGCCTTAATGGGCCAGCAGAGGCCCTTGCTATCGTGTGTGCTTCTGTCACGGCCACTCATAAACACCGATTGCTCCTTCAGTCTGGCAAAATGAAAAAGCTTACAGCACCTGGTATTCCCAGGCGGTCTCCCATCCAAGTACTAACCAGGCCTGACCCTGCTTAGCTTCCGAGATCGGACGAGATTGGGCGTGTTCAGGGTGGTATGGCCATGAGCGACAGTCAACCGCAGCCGGTAGGCCTTAATGGGCCAGCAGAGGCCCTTGCTATCGTGTGTGCTTCTGTCACGGCCACTCATAAACGACGATTGCTCCTTCAGTCTGGCAAAATGAAAAAGCTTACAGCACCTGGTATTCCCAGGCGGTCTCCCATCCAAGTACTAACCAGGCCCGACCCTGCTTAGCTTCCGAGATCGGACGAGATCGGGCGTGTTCAGGGTGGTATGGCCGTAAGCAAGTAAGGCAGCAGCCGCTAGGCCTCATATGCCAGTGTCACGCTAACGCGGAGGGGACTGGCGGGTGTCAGACCGGATGAGAAAAGCATCAGCAGAGGCTGCGGTCGTTCAGGCAGTCAGTTAAGGGGTTATCGCTTCTCGGCCTTTTGGCTAAGATCAAGTGTAGTATCTGTTCTTATCAGTTTAATATCTGATACGTCCCCTATACGGGGACTACATATTAAACGGATTTTTGGACTCGGGAGTTGAAACAGGGGCTTGCTCCGTTCACTCCACGCATCGACCCGGCATTGCAGTGCCGCTGGGAACGGTGCGCCTCCTTCTGCTTTGTCGAAAGAAACTCGCATACACAAGGGCACCTTATCGTTCTGAACGGCGTGCCCGGTGGTTTACGCCCCGCCCCCTAGGCCGTGCCCCCCATTTGTGTTAACCAACGCCCCCAAAGTGGTTGGGGGTTGGGGCGACGGGAGGAGTAGACTAATTCCGGGGTACAGGTGAAAAATCTTCAAAGTGTGGGCTGCTGAAAAAAAAAAAAACCTGCATGTGCCGTTTTGCCCGGCTCTCCGCGGGGCCCCGGGGAGCCTTGTCACCCAGCCGGGGTGCCCGCCCACAACCCAGTCAAACTCACAACCCGGCTCTCCAGCCGAACCCGGGTACCCACTATTAAGCCACCCTCCCGGAACCTTTACCAATAGCTGCGGGCGCACCGAGGCCGGGGACCTGGTGGTACGAATCCAGCTTTTTGGCAAAGCATTGTGGCCGTTTTGGGGAGCTCCCCACGCCAAAATGGGGCAACCTAAGGGGACTCCAGTCGGCCAGTTGGAGCCAAAGTAAAGTCTAGGTCTGTGTCCTGCTGCCCAACGGGGCTTTCTTCGCTGTGGGCGCCCCCTGGTGCTTCTCTAAGTTGTCCAATATTTCACATTGACAACAGTCTGCCACAAGGAAAAAAAGAAGAACAAAAAAAGCTTACAGCACCTGGTATTCCCAGGCGGTCTCCCATCCAAGTACTAACCAGGCCCGACCCTGCTTAGCTTCCGAGATCGGACGAGATCGGGCGTGTTCAGGGTGGTATGGCCGTAAGCGACAGTGAACCGCAGCCGGTAGGCCTTAATGGGCCAGCAGAGGCCCTTGCTATCGTGTGTGCTTCTGTCACGGCCACTCATAAACACCGATTGCTCCTTCAGTCTGGCAAAATGAAAAAGCTTACAGCACCTGGTATTCCCAGGCGGTCTCCCATCCAAGTACTAACCAGGCCCGACCCTGCTTAGCTTCCGAGATCGGACGAGATTGGGCGTGTTCAGGGTGGTATGGCCATGAGCGACAGTCAACCGCAGCCGGTAGGCCTTAATGGGCCAGCAGAGGCCCTTGCTATCGTGTGTGCTTCTGTCACGGCCACTCATAAACGACGATTGCTCCTTCAGTCTGGCAAAATGAAAAAGCTTACAGCACCTGGTATTCCCAGGCGGTCTCCCATCCAAGTACTAACCAGGCCCGACCCTGCTTAGCTTCCGAGATCGGACGAGATCGGGCGTGTTCAGGGTGGTATGGCCGTAAGCAAGTAAGGCAGCAGCCGCTAGGCCTCATATGCCAGTGTCACGCTAACGCGGAGGGGACTGGCGGGTGTCAGACCGGATGAGAAAAGCATCAGCAGAGGCTGCGGTCGTTCAGGC
Organism: Nannobrachium achirus; assembly: GCF_963921795.1. NCBI lineage: Eukaryota > Metazoa > Chordata > Actinopteri > Myctophiformes > Myctophidae > Nannobrachium > Nannobrachium achirus. Next base: position 134,915 of record NW_027664712.1, read on the forward strand.
AGTCAGTTAAGGGGTTATCGCTTCTCGGCCTTTTGGCTAAGATCAAGTGTAGTATCTGTTCTTATCAGTTTAATATCTGATACGTCCCCTATACGGGGACTACATATTAAACGGATTTTTGGACTCGGGAGTTGAAACAGGGGCTTGCTCCGTTCACTCCACGCATCGACCCGGCATTGCAGTGCCGCTGGGAACGGTGCGCCTCCTTCTGCTTTGTCGAAAGAAACTCGCATACACAAGGGCACCTTATCGTTCTGAACGGCGTGCCCGGTGGTTTACGCCCCGCCTCCTAGGCCGTGCCCCCCATTTGTGTTAACCAACGCCCCCAAAGTGGTTGGGGGTTGGGGCGACGGGAGGAGTAGACTAATTCCGGGGTACAGGTGAAAAATCTTCAAAGTGTGGGCTGCTGAAAAAAAAAAAAACCTGCATGTGCCGTTTTGCCCGGCTCTCCGCGGGGCCCCGGGGAGCCTTGTCACCCAGCCGGGGTGCCCGCCCACAACCCAGTCAAACTCACAACCCGGCTCTCCAGCCGAACCCGGGTACCCACTATTAAGCCACCCTCCCGGAACCTTTACCAATAGCTGCGGGCGCACCGAGGCCGGGGACCTGGTGGTACGAATCCAGCTTTTTGGCAAAGCATTGTGGCCGTTTTGGGGAGCTCCCCACGCCAAAATGGGGCAACCTAAGGGGACTCCAGTCGGCCAGTTGGAGCCAAAGTAAAGTCTAGGTCTGTGTCCTGCTGCCCAACGGGGCTTTCTTCGCTGTGGGCGCCCCCTGGTGCTTCTCTAAGTTGTCCAATATTTCACATTGACAACAGTCTGCCACAAGGAAAAAAAGAAGGACAAAAAAAGCTTACAGCACCTGGTATTCCCAGGCGGTCTCCCATCCAAGTACTAACCAGGCCCGACCCTGCTTAGCTTCCGAGATCGGACGAGATCGGGCGTGTTCAGGGTGGTATGGCCGTAAGCGACAGTGAACCGCAGCCGGTAGGCCTTAATGGGCCAGCAGAGGCCCTTGCTATCGTGTGTGCTTCTGTCACGGCCACTCATAAACACCGATTGCTCCTTCAGTCTGGCAAAATGAAAAAGCTTACAGCACCTGGTATTCCCAGGCGGTCTCCCATCCAAGTACTAACCAGGCCCGACCCTGCTTAGCTTCCGAGATCGGACGAGATTGGGCGTGTTCAGGGTGGTATGGCCATGAGCGACAGTCAACCGCAGCCGGTAGGCCTTAATGGGCCAGCAGAGGCCCTTGCTATCGTGTGTGCTTCTGTCACGGCCACTCATAAACGACGATTGCTCCTTCAGTCTGGCAAAATGAAAAAGCTTACAGCACCTGGTATTCCCAGGCGGTCTCCCATCCAAGTACTAACCAGGCCCGACCCTGCTTAGCTTCCGAGATCGGACGAGATCGGGCGTGTTCAGGGTGGTATGGCCGTAAGCAAGTAAGGCAGCAGCCGCTAGGCCTCATATGCCAGTGTCACGCTAACGCGGAGGGGACTGGCGGGTGTCAGACCGGATGAGAAAAGCATCAGCAGAGGCTGCGGTCGTTCAGGCAGTCAGTTAAGGGGTTATCGCTTCTCGGCCTTTTGGCTAAGATCAAGTGTAGTATCTGTTCTTATCAGTTTAATATCTGATACGTCCCCTATACGGGGACTACATATTAAACGGATTTTTGGACTCGGGAGTTGAAACAGGGGCTTGCTCCGTTCACTCCACGCATCGACCCGGCATTGCAGTGCCGCTGGGAACGGTGCGCCTCCTTCTGCTTTGTCGAAAGAAACTCGCATACACAAGGGCACCTTATCGTTCTGAACGGCGTGCCCGGTGGTTTACGCCCCGCCTCCTAGGCCGTGCCCCCCATTTGTGTTAACCAACGCCCCCAAAGTGGTTGGGGGTTGGGGCGACGGGAGGAGTAGACTAATTCCGGGGTACAGGTGAAAAATCTTCAAAGTGTGGGCTGCTGAAAAAAAAAAAAACCTGCATGTGCCGTTTTGCCCGGCTCTCCGCGGGGCCCCGGGGAGCCTTGTCACCCAGCCGGGGTGCCCGCCCACAACCCAGTCAAACTCACAACCCGGCTCTCCAGCCGAACCCGGGTACCCACTATTAAGCCACCCTCCCGGAACCTTTACCAATAGCTGCGGGCGCACCGAGGCCGGGGACCTGGTGGTACGAATCCAGCTTTTTGGCAAAGCATTGTGGCCGTTTTGGGGAGCTCCCCACGCCAAAATGGGGCAACCTAAGGGGACTCCAGTCGGCCAGTTGGAGCCAAAGTAAAGTCTAGGTCTGTGTCCTGCTGCCCAACGGGGCTTTCTTCGCTGTGGGCGCCCCCTGGTGCTTCTCTAAGTTGTCCAATATTTCACATTGACAACAGTCTGCCACAAGGAAAAAAAGAAGGACAAAAAAAGCTTACAGCACCTGGTATTCCCAGGCGGTCTCCCATCCAAGTACTAACCAGGCCCGACCCTGCTTAGCTTCCGAGATCGGACGAGATCGGGCGTGTTCAGGGTGGTATGGCCGTAAGCGACAGTGAACCGCAGCCGGTAGGCCTTAATGGGCCAGCAGAGGCCCTTGCTATCGTGTGTGCTTCTGTCACGGCCACTCATAAACACCGATTGCTCCTTCAGTCTGGCAAAATGAAAAAGCTTACAGCACCTGGTATTCCCAGGCGGTCTCCCATCCAAGTACTAACCAGGCCCGACCCTGCTTAGCTTCCGAGATCGGACGAGATTGGGCGTGTTCAGGGTGGTATGGCCATGAGCGACAGTCAACCGCAGCCGGTAGGCCTTAATGGGCCAGCAGAGGCCCTTGCTATCGTGTGTGCTTCTGTCACGGCCACTCATAAACGACGATTGCTCCTTCAGTCTGGCAAAATGAAAAAGCTTACAGCACCTGGTATTCCCAGGCGGTCTCCCATCCAAGTACTAACCAGGCCCGACCCTGCTTAGCTTCCGAGATCGGACGAGATCGGGCGTGTTCAGGGTGGTATGGCCGTAAGCAAGTAAGGCAGCAGCCGCTAGGCCTCATATGCCAGTGTCACGCTAACGCGGAGGGGACTGGCGGGTGTCAGACCGGATGAGAAAAGCATCAGCAGAGGCTGCGGTCGTTCAGGCAGTCAGTTAAGGGGTTATCGCTTCTCGGCCTTTTGGCTAAGATCAAGTGTAGTATCTGTTCTTATCAGTTTAATATCTGATACGTCCCCTATACGGGGACTACATATTAAACGGATTTTTGGACTCGGGAGTTGAAACAGGGGCTTGCTCCGTTCACTCCACGCATCGACCCGGCATTGCAGTGCCGCTGGGAACGGTGCGCCTCCTTCTGCTTTGTCGAAAGAAACTCGCATACACAAGGGCACCTTATCGTTCTGAACGGCGTGCCCGGTGGTTTACGCCCCGCCTCCTAGGCCGTGCCCCCCATTTGTGTTAACCAACGCCCCCAAAGTGGTTGGGGGTTGGGGCGACGGGAGGAGTAGACTAATTCCGGGGTACAGGTGAAAAATCTTCAAAGTGTGGGCTGCTGAAAAAAAAAAAAACCTGCATGTGCCGTTTTGCCCGGCTCTCCGCGGGGCCCCGGGGAGCCTTGTCACCCAGCCGGGGTGCCCGCCCACAACCCAGTCAAACTCACAACCCGGCTCTCCAGCCGAACCCGGGTACCCACTATTAAGCCACCCTCCCGGAACCTTTACCAATAGCTGCGGGCGCACCGAGGCCGGGGACCTGGTGGTACGAATCCAGCTTTTTGGCAAAGCATTGTGGCCGTTTTGGGGAGCTCCCCACGCCAAAATGGGGCAACCTAAGGGGACTCCAGTCGGCCAGTTGGAGCCAAAGTAAAGTCTAGGTCTGTGTCCTGCTGCCCAACGGGGCTTTCTTCGCTGTGGGCGCCCCCTGGTGCTTCTCTAAGTTGTCCAATATTTCACATTGACAACAGTCTGCCACAAGGAAAAAAAGAAGGACAAAAAAAGCTTACAGCACCTGGTACCCAGGCGGTCTCCCATCCAAGTACTAACCAGGCCCGACCCTGCTTAGCTTCCGAGATCGGACGAGATTGGGCGTGTTCAGGGTGGTATGGACATGAGCGACAGTCAACCGCAGCCGGTAGGCCTTATTGGGCCAGCAGAGGCCCTTGCTATCGTGTGTGCTTCTGTCACGGCCACTCATAAACGACGATTGCTCCTTCAGTCTGGCAAAATGAAAAAGCTTACAGCACCTGGTATTCCCAGGCGGTCTCCCATCCAAGTACTAACCAGGCCCGACCCTGCTTAGCTTCCGAGATCGGACGAGATCGGGCGTGTTCAGGGTGGTATGGCCGTAAGCAAGTAAGGCAGCAGCCGCTAGGCCTCATATGCCAGTGTCACGCTAACGCGGAGGGGACTGGCGGGTGTCAGACCGGATGAGAAAAGCATCAGCAGAGGCTGCGGTCGTTCAGGCAGTCAGTTAAGGGGTTATCGCTTCTCGGCCTTTTGGCTAAGATCAAGTGTAGTATCTGTTCTTATCAGTTTAATATCTGATACGTCCCCTATACGGGGACTACATATTAAACGGATTTTTGGACTCGGGAGTTGAAACAGGGGCTTGCTCCGTTCACTCCACGCATCGACCCGGCATTGCAGTGCCGCTGGGAACGGTGCGCCTCCTTCTGCTTTGTCGAAAGAAACTCGCATACACAAGGGCACCTTATCGTTCTGAACGGCGTGCCCGGTGGTTTACGCCCCGCCCCCTAGGCCGTGCCCCCCATTTGTGTTAACCAACGCCCCCAAAGTGGTTGGGGGTTGGGGCGACGGGAGGAGTAGACTAATTCCGGGGTACAGGTGAAAAATCTTCAAAGTGTGGGCTGCTGAAAAAAAAAAAAAACCTGCATGTGCCGTTTTGCCCGGCTCTCCGCGGGGCCCCGGGGAGCCTTGTCACCCAGCCGGGGTGCCCGCCCACAACCCAGTCAAACTCACAACCCGGCTCTCCAGCCGAACCCGGGTACCCACTATTAAGCCACCCTCCCGGAACCTTTACCAATAGCTGCGGGCGCACCGAGGCCGGGGACCTGGTGGTACGAATCCAGCTTTTTGGCAAAGCATTGTGGCCGTTTTGGGGAGCTCCCCACGCCAAAATGGGGCAACCTAAGGGGACTCCAGTCGGCCAGTTGGAGCCAAAGTAAAGTCTAGGTCTGTGTCCTGCTGCCCAACGGGGCTTTCTTCGCTGTGGGCGCCCCCTGGTGCTTCTCTAAGTTGTCCAATATTTCACATTGACAACAGTCTGCCACAAGGAAAAAAAGAAGGACAAAAAAAGCTTACAGCACCTGGTATTCCCAGGCGGTCTCCCATCCAAGTACTAACCAGGCCCGACCCTGCTTAGCTTCCGAGATCGGACGAGATTGGGCGTGTTCAGGGTGGTATGGACATGAGCGACAGTCAACCGCAGCCGGTAGGCCTTATTGGGCCAGCAGAGGCCCTTGCTATCGTGTGTGCTTCTGTCACGGCCACTCATAAACGACGATTGCTCCTTCAGTCTGGCAAAATGAAAAAGCTTACAGCACCTGGTATTCCCAGGCGGTCTCCCATCCAAGTACTAACCAGGCCCGACCCTGCTTAGCTTCCGAGATCGGACGAGATCGGGCGTGTTCAGGGTGGTATGGCCGTAAGCAAGTAAGGCAGCAGCCGCTAGGCCTCATATGCCAGTGTCACGCTAACGCGGAGGGGACTGGCGGGTGTCAGACCGGATGAGAAAAGCATCAGCAGAGGCTGCGGTCGTTCAGGCAGTCAGTTAAGGGGTTATCGCTTCTCGGCCTTTTGGCTAAGATCAAGTGTAGTATCTGTTCTTATCAGTTTAATATCTGATACGTCCCCTATACGGGGACTACATATTAAACGGATTTTTGGACTCGGGAGTTGAAACAGAGGCTTGCTCCGTTCACTCCACGCATCGACCCGGCATTGCAGTGCCGCTGGGAACGGTGCGCCTCCTTCTGCTTTGTCGAAAGAAACTCGCATACACAAGGGCACCTTATCGTTCTGAACGGTGTGCCCGGTGGTTTACGCCCCGCCCCCTAGGCCGTGCCCCCCATTTGTGTTAACCAACGCCCCCAAAGTGGTTGGGGGTTGGGGCGACGGGAGGAGTAGACTAATTCCGGGGTACAGGTGAAAAATCTTCAAAGTGTGGGCTGCTGAAAAAAAAAAAAAACCTGCATGTGCCGTTTTGCCCGGCTCTCCGCGGGGCCCCGGGGAGCCTTGTCACCCAGCCGGGGTGCCCGCCCACAACCCAGTCAAACTCACAACCCGGCTCTCCAGCCGAACCCGGGTACCCACTATTAAGCCACCCTCCCGGAACCTTTACCAATAGCTGCGGGCGCACCGAGGCCGGGGACCTGGTGGTACGAATCCAGCTTTTTGGCAAAGCATTGTGGCCGTTTTGGGGAGCTCCCCACGCCAAAATGGGGCAACCTAAGGGGACTCCAGTCGGCCAGTTGGAGCCAAAGTAAAGTCTAGGTCTGTGTCCTGCTGCCCAACGGGGCTTTCTTCGCTGTGGGCGCCCCCTGGTGCTTCTCTAAGTTGTCCAATATTTCACATTGACAACAGTCTGCCACAAGGAAAAAAAGAAGGACAAAAAAAGCTTACAGCACCTGGTATTCCCAGGCGGTCTCCCATCCAAGTACTAACCAGGCCCGACCCTGCTTAGCTTCCGAGATCGGACGAGATCGGGCGTGTTCAGGGTGGTATGGCCGTAAGCGACAGTGAACCGCAGCCGGTAGGCCTTAATGGGCCAGCAGAGGCCCTTGCTATCGTGTGTGCTTCTGTCACGGCCACTCATAAACACCGATTGCTCCTTCAGTCTGGCAAAATGAAAAAGCTTACAGCACCTGGTATTCCCAGGCGGTCTCCCATCCAAGTACTAACCAGGCCCGACCCTGCTTAGCTTCCGAGATCGGACGAGATTGGGCGTGTTCAGGGTGGTATGGCCATGAGCGACAGTCAACCGCAGCCGGTAGGCCTTAATGGGCCAGCAGAGGCCCTTGCTATCGTGTGTGCTTCTGTCACGGCCACTCATAAACGACGATTGCTCCTTCAGTCTGGCAAAATGAAAAAGCTTACAGCACCTGGTATTCCCAGGCGGTCTCCCATCCAAGTACTAACCAGGCCCGACCCTGCTTAGCTTCCGAGATCGGACGAGATCGGGCGTGTTCAGGGTGGTATGGCCGTAAGCAAGTAAGGCAGCAGCCGCTAGGCCTCATATGCCAGTGTCACGCTAACGCGGAGGGGACTGGCGGGTGTCAGACCGGATGAGAAAAGCATCAGCAGAGGCTGCGGTCGTTCAGGCAGTCAGTTAAGGGGTTATCGCTTCTCGGCCTTTTGGCTAAGATCAAGTGTAGTATCTGTTCTTATCAGTTTAATATCTGATACGTCCCCTATACGGGGACTACATATTAAATGGATTTTTGGACTCGGGAGTTGAAACAGGGGCTTGCTCCGTTCACTCCACGCATCGACCCGGCATTGCAGTGCCGCTGGGAACGGTGCGCCTCCTTCTGCTTTGTCGAAAGAAACTCGCATACACAAGGGCACCTCATCGTTCTGAACGGTGTGCCCGGTGGTTTACGCCCCGCCCCCTAGGCCGTGCCCCCCATTTGTGTTAACCAACGCCCCCAAAGTGGTTGGGGGTTGGGGCGACGGGAGGAGTAGACTAATTCCGGGGTACAGGTGAAAAATCTTCAAAGTGTGGGCTGCTGAAAAAAAAAAAAACCTGCATGTGCCGTTTTGCCCGGCTCTCCGCGGGGCCCCGGGGAGCCTTGTCACCCAGCCGGGGTGCCCGCCCACAACCCAGTCAAACTCACAACCCGGCTCTCCAGCCGAACCCGGGTACCCACTATTAAGCCACCCTCCCGGAACCTTTACCAATAGCTGCGGGCGCACCGAGGCCGGGGACCTGGTGGTACGAATCCAGCTTTTTGGCAAAGCATTGTGGCCGTTTTGGGGAGCTCCCCACGCCAAAATGGGGCAACCTAAGGGGACTCCAGTCGGCCAGTTGGAGCCAAAGTAAAGTCTAGGTCTGTGTCCTGCTGCCCAACGGGGCTTTCTTCGCTGTGGGCGCCCCCTGGTGCTTCTCTAAGTTGTCCAATATTTCACATTGACAACAGTCTGCCACAAGGAAAAAAAGAAGGACAAAAAAAGCTTACAGCACCTGGTATTCCCAGGCGGTCTCCCATCCAAGTACTAACCAGGCCCGACCCTGCTTAGCTTCTGAGATCGGACGAGATCGGGCGTGTTCAGGGTGGTATGGCCGTAAGCGACAGTGAACCGCAGCCGGTAGGCCTTAATGGGCCAGCAGAGGCCCTTGCTATCGTGTGTGCTTCTGTCACGGCCACTCATAAACGACGATTGCTCCTTCAGTCTGGCAAAATGAAAAAGCTTACAGCACCTGGTATTCCCAGGCGGTCTCCCATCCAAGTACTAACCAGGCCCGACCCTGCTTAGCTTCCGAGATCGGACGAGATTGGGCGTGTTCAGGGTGGTATGGCCATGAGCGACAGTCAACCGCAGCCGGTAGGCCTTAATGGGCCAGCAGAGGCCCTTGCTATCGTGTGTGCTTCTGTCACGGCCACTCATAAACGACGATTGCTCCTTCAGTCTGGCAAAATGAAAAAGCTTACAGCACCTGGTATTCCCAGGCGGTCTCCCATCCAAGTACCAACCAGGCCCGACCCTGCTTAGCTTCCGAGATCGGACGAGATCGGGCATGTTCAGGGTGGTATGGCCGTAAGCAAGTAAGGCAGCAGCCGCTAGGCCTCATATGCCAGTGTCACGCTAACGCGGAGGGGACTGGCGGGTGTCAGACCGGATGAGAAAAGCATCAGCAGAGGCTGCGGTCGTTCAGGCAGTCAGTTAAGGGGTTATCGCTTCTCGGCCTTTTGGCTAAGATCAAGTGTAGTATCTGTTCTTATCAGTTTAATATCTGATACGTCCCCTATACGGGGACTACATATTAAACGGATTTTTGGACTCGGGAGTTGAAACAGGGGCTTGCTCCGTTCACTCCACGCATCGACCCGGCATTGCAGTGCCGCTGGGAACGGTGCGCCTCCTTCTGCTTTGTCGAAAGAAACTCGCATACACAAGGGCACCTTATCGTTCTGAACGGCGTGCCCGGTGGTTTACGCCCCGCCCCCTAGGCCGTGCCCCCCATTTGTGTTAACCAACGCCCCCAAAGTGGTTGGGGGTTGGGGCGACGGGAGGAGTAGACTAATTCCGGGGTACAGGTGAAAAATCTTCAAAGTGTGGGCTGCTGAAAAAAAAAAAAAACCTGCATGTGCCGTTTTGCCCGGCTCTCCGCGGGGCCCCGGGGAGCCTTGTCACCCAGCCGGGGTGCCCGCCCACAACCCAGTCAAACTCACAACCCGGCTCTCCAGCCGAACCCGGGTACCCGCTATTAAGCCACCCTCCCGGAACCTTTACCAATAGCTGCGGGCGCACCGAGGCCGGGGACCTGGTGGTACGAATCCAGCTTTTTGGCAAAGCATTGTGGCCGTTTTGGGGAGCTCCCCACGCCAAAATGGGGCAACCTAAGGGGACTCCAGTCGGCCAGTTGGAGCCAAAGTAAAGTCTAGGTCTGTGTCCTGCTGCCCAACGGGGCTTTCTTCGCTGTGGGCGCCCCCTGGTGCTTCTCTAAGTTGTCCAATATTTCACATTGACAACAGTCTGCCACAAGGAAAAAAAGAAGGACAAAAAAAGCTTACAGCACCTGGTATTCCCAGGCGGTCTCCCATCCAAGTACTAACCAGGCCCGACCCTGCTTAGCTTCCGAGATCGGACGAGATCGGGCGTGTTCAGGGTGGTATGGCCGTAAGCGACAGTGAACCGCAGCCGGTAGGCCTTAATGGGCCAGCAGAGGCCCTTGCTATCGTGTGTGCTTCTGTCACGGCCACTCATAAACACCGATTGCTCCTTCAGTCTGGCAAAATGAAAAAGCTTACAGCACCTGGTATTCCCAGGCGGTCTCCCATCCAAGTACTAACCAGGCCCGACCCTGCTTAGCTTCCGAGATCGGACGAGATTGGGCGTGTTCAGGGTGGTATGGCCATGAGCGACAGTCAACCGCAGCCGGTAGGCCTTAATGGGCCAGCAGAGGCCCTTGCTATCGTGTGTGCTTCTGTCACGGCCACTCATAAACGACGATTGCTCCTTCAGTCTGGCAAAATGAAAAAGCTTACAGCACCTGGTATTCCCAGGCGGTCTCCCATCCAAGTACTAACCAGGCCCGACCCTGCTTAGCTTCCGAGATCGGACGAGATCGGGCGTGTTCAGGGTGGTATGGCCGTAAGCAAGTAAGGCAGCAGCCGCTAGGCCTCATATGCCAGTGTCACGCTAACGCGGAGGGGACTGGCGGGTGTCAGACCGGAGGAGAAAAGCATCAGCAGAGGCTGCGGTCGTTCAGGCAGTCAGTTAAGGGGTTATCGCTTCTCGGCCTTTTGGCTAAGATCAAGTGTAGTATCTGTTCTTATCAGTTTAATATCTGATACGTCCCCTATACGGGGACTACATATTAAACGGATTTTTGGACTCGGGAGTTGAAACAGGGGCTTGCTCCGTTCACTCCACGCATCGACCCGGCATTGCAGTGCCGCTGGGAACGGTGCGCCTCCTTCTGCTTTGTCGAAAGAAACTCGCATACACAAGGGCACCTTATCGTTCTGAACGGCGTGCCCGGTGGTTTACGCCCCGCCTCCTAGGCCGTGCCCCCCATTTGTGTTAACCAACGCCCCCAAAGTGGTTGGGGGTTGGGGCGACGGGAGGAGTAGACTAATTCCGGGGTACAGGTGAAAAATCTTCAAAGTGTGGGCTGCTGAAAAAAAAAAAAACCTGCATGTGCCGTTTTGCCCGGCTCTCCGCGGGGCCCCGGGGAGCCTTGTCACCCAGCCGGGGTGCCCGCCCACAACCCAGTCAAACTCACAACCCGGCTCTCCAGCCGAACCCGGGTACCCACTATTAAGCCACCCTCCCGGAACCTTTACCAATAGCTGCGGGCGCACCGAGGCCGGGGACCTGGTGGTACGAATCCAGCTTTTTGGCAAAGCATTGTGGCCGTTTTGGGGAGCTCCCCACGCCAAAATGGGGCAACCTAAGGGGACTCCAGTCGGCCAGTTGGAGCCAAAGTAAAGTCTAGGTCTGTGTCCTGCTGCCCAACGGGGCTTTCTTCGCTGTGGGCGCCCCCTGGTGCTTCTCTAAGTTGTCCAATATTTCACATTGACAACAGTCTGCCACAAGGAAAAAAAGAAGGACAAAAAAAGCTTACAGCACCTGGTATTCCCAGGCGGTCTCCCATCCAAGTACTAACCAGGCCCGACCCTGCTTAGCTTCCGAGATCGGACGAGATCGGGCGTGTTCAGGGTGGTATGGCCGTAAGCGACAGTGAACCGCAGCCGGTAGGCCTTAATGGGCCAGCAGAGGCCCTTGCTATCGTGTGTGCTTCTGTCACGGCCACTCATAAACACCGATTGCTCCTTCAGTCTGGCAAAATGAAAAAGCTTACAGCACCTGGTATTCCCAGGCGGTCTCCCATCCAAGTACTAACCAGGCCCGACCCTGCTTAGCTTCCGAGATCGGACGAGATTGGGCGTGTTCAGGGTGGTATGGCCATGAGCGACAGTCAACCGCAGCCGGTAGGCCTTAATGGGCCAGCAGAGGCCCTTGCTATCGTGTGTGCTTCTGTCACGGCCACTCATAAACGACGATTGCTCCTTCAGTCTGGCAAAATGAAAAAGCTTACAGCACCTGGTATTCCCAGGCGGTCTCCCATCCAAGTACTAACCAGGCCCGACCCTGCTTAGCTTCCGAGATCGGACGAGATCGGGCGTGTTCAGGGTGGTATGGCCGTAAGCAAGTAAGGCAGCAGCCGCTAGGCCTCATATGCCAGTGTCACGCTAACGCGGAGGGGACTGGCGGGTGTCAGACCGGAGGAGAAAAGCATCAGCAGAGGCTGCGGTCGTTCAGGCAGTCAGTTAAGGGGTTATCGCTTCTCGGCCTTTTGGCTAAGATCAAGTGTAGTATCTGTTCTTATCAGTTTAATATCTGATACGTCCCCTATACGGGGACTACATATTAAACGGATTTTTGGACTCGGGAGTTGAAACAGGGGCTTGCTCCGTTCACTCCACGCATCGACCCGGCATTGCAGTGCCGCTGGGAACGGTGCGCCTCCTTCTGCTTTGTCGAAAGAAACTCGCATACACAAGGGCACCTTATCGTTCTGAACGGCGTGCCCGGTGGTTTACGCCCCGCCTCCTAGGCCGTGCCCCCCATTTGTGTTAACCAACGCCCCCAAAGTGGTTGGGGGTTGGGGCGACGGGAGGAGTAGACTAATTCCGGGGTACAGGTGAAAAATCTTCAAAGTGTGGGCTGCTGAAAAAAAAAAAAACCTGCATGTGCCGTTTTGCCCGGCTCTCCGCGGGGCCCCGGGGAGCCTTGTCACCCAGCCGGGGTGCCCGCCCACAACCCAGTCAAACTCACAACCCGGCTCTCCAGCCGAACCCGGGTACCCACTATTAAGCCACCCTCCCGGAACCTTTACCAATAGCTGCGGGCGCACCGAGGCCGGGGACCTGGTGGTACGAATCCAGCTTTTTGGCAAAGCATTGTGGCCGTTTTGGGGAGCTCCCCACGCCAAAATGGGGCAACCTAAGGGGACTCCAGTCGGCCAGTTGGAGCCAAAGTAAAGTCTAGGTCTGTGTCCTGCTGCCCAACGGGGCTTTCTTCGCTGTGGGCGCCCCCTGGTGCTTCTCTAAGTTGTCCAATATTTCACATTGACAACAGTCTGCCACAAGGAAAAAAAGAAGGACAAAAAAAGCTTACAGCACCTGGTATTCCCAGGCGGTCTCCCATCCAAGTACTAACCAGGCCCGACCCTGCTTAGCTTCCGAGATCGGACGAGATCGGGCGTGTTCAGGGTGGTATGGCCGTAAGCGACAGTGAACCGCAGCCGGTAGGCCTTAATGGGCCAGCAGAGGCCCTTGCTATCGTGTGTGCTTCTGTCACGGCCACTCATAAACACCGATTGCTCCTTCAGTCTGGCAAAATGAAAAAGCTTACAGCACCTGGTATTCCCAGGCGGTCTCCCATCCAAGTACTAACCAGGCCCGACCCTGCTTAGCTTCCGAGATCGGACGAGATTGGGCGTGTTCAGGGTGGTATGGCCATGAGCGACAGTCAACCGCAGCCGGTAGGCCTTAATGGGCCAGCAGAGGCCCTTGCTATCGTGTGTGCTTCTGTCACGGCCACTCATAAACGACGATTGCTCCTTCAGTCTGGCAAAATGAAAAAGCTTACAGCACCTGGTATTCCCAGGCGGTCTCCCATCCAAGTACTAACCAGGCCCGACCCTGCTTAGCTTCCGAGATCGGACGAGATCGGGCGTGTTCAGGGTGGTATGGCCGTAAGCAAGTAAGGCAGCAGCCGCTAGGCCTCATATGCCAGTGTCACGCTAACGCGGAGGGGACTGGCGGGTGTCAGACCGGAGGAGAAAAGCATCAGCAGAGGCTGCGGTCGTTCAGGCAGTCAGTTAAGGGGTTATCGCTTCTCGGCCTTTTGGCTAAGATCAAGTGTAGTATCTGTTCTTATCAGTTTAATATCTGATACGTCCCCTATACGGGGACTACATATTAAACGGATTTTTGGACTCGGGAGTTGAAACAGGGGCTTGCTCCGTTCACTCCACGCATCGACCCGGCATTGCAGTGCCGCTGGGAACGGTGCGCCTCCTTCTGCTTTGTCGAAAGAAACTCGCATACACAAGGGCACCTTATCGTTCTGAACGGCGTGCCCGGTGGTTTACGCCCCGCCTCCTAGGCCGTGCCCCCCATTTGTGTTAACCAACGCCCCCAAAGTGGTTGGGGGTTGGGGCGACGGGAGGAGTAGACTAATTCCGGGGTACAGGTGAAAAATCTTCAAAGTGTGGGCTGCTGAAAAAAAAAAAAACCTGCATGTGCCGTTTTGCCCGGCTCTCCGCGGGGCCCCGGGGAGCCTTGTCACCCAGCCGGGGTGCCCGCCCACAACCCAGTCAAACTCACAACCCGGCTCTCCAGCCGAACCCGGGTACCCACTATTAAGCCACCCTCCCGGAACCTTTACCAATAGCTGCGGGCGCACCGAGGCCGGGGACCTGGTGGTACGAATCCAGCTTTTTGGCAAAGCATTGTGGCCGTTTTGGGGAGCTCCCCACGCCAAAATGGGGCAACCTAAGGGGACTCCAGTCGGCCAGTTGGAGCCAAAGTAAAGTCTAGGTCTGTGTCCTGCTGCCCAACGGGGCTTTCTTCGCTGTGGGCGCCCCCTGGTGCTTCTCTAAGTTGTCCAATATTTCACATTGACAACAGTCTGCCACAAGGAAAAAAAGAAGGACAAAAAAAGCTTACAGCACCTGGTATTCCCAGGCGGTCTCCCATCCAAGTACTAACCAGGCCCGACCCTGCTTAGCTTCCGAGATCGGACGAGATCGGGCGTGTTCAGGGTGGTATGGCCGTAAGCGACAGTGAACCGCAGCCGGTAGGCCTTAATGGGCCAGCAGAGGCCCTTGCTATCGTGTGTGCTTCTGTCACGGCCACTCATAAACACCGATTGCTCCTTCAGTCTGGCAAAATGAAAAAGCTTACAGCACCTGGTATTCCCAGGCGGTCTCCCATCCAAGTACTAACCAGGCCCGACCCTGCTTAGCTTCCGAGATCGGACGAGATTGGGCGTGTTCAGGGTGGTATGGCCATGAGCGACAGTCAACCGCAGCCGGTAGGCCTTAATGGGCCAGCAGAGGCCCTTGCTATCGTGTGTGCTTCTGTCACGGCCACTCATAAACGACGATTGCTCCTTCAGTCTGGCAAAATGAAAAAGCTTACAGCACCTGGTATTCCCAGGCGGTCTCCCATCCAAGTACTAACCAGGCCCGACCCTGCTTAGCTTCCGAGATCGGACGAGATCGGGCGTGTTCAGGGTGGTATGGCCGTAAGCAAGTAAGGCAGCAGCCGCTAGGCCTCATATGCCAGTGTCACGCTAACGCGGAGGGGACTGGCGGGTGTCAGACCGGAGGAGAAAAGCATCAGCAGAGGCTGCGGTCGTTCAGGCAGTCAGTTAAGGGGTTATCGCTTCTCGGCCTTTTGGCTAAGATCAAGTGTAGTATCTGTTCTTATCAGTTTAATATCTGATACGTCCCCTATACGGGGACTACATATTAAACGGATTTTTGGACTCGGGAGTTGAAACAGGGGCTTGCTCCGTTCACTCCACGCATCGACCCGGCATTGCAGTGCCGCTGGGAACGGTGCGCCTCCTTCTGCTTTGTCGAAAGAAACTCGCATACACAAGGGCACCTTATCGTTCTGAACGGCGTGCCCGGTGGTTTACGCCCCGCCTCCTAGGCCGTGCCCCCCATTTGTGTTAACCAACGCCCCCAAAGTGGTTGGGGGTTGGGGCGACGGGAGGAGTAGACTAATTCCGGGGTACAGGTGAAAAATCTTCAAAGTGTGGGCTGCTGAAAAAAAAAAAAACCTGCATGTGCCGTTTTGCCCGGCTCTCCGCGGGGCCCCGGGGAGCCTTGTCACCCAGCCGGGGTGCCCGCCCACAACCCAGTCAAACTCACAACCCGGCTCTCCAGCCGAACCCGGGTACCCACTATTAAGCCACCCTCCCGGAACCTTTACCAATAGCTGCGGGCGCACCGAGGCCGGGGACCTGGTGGTACGAATCCAGCTTTTTGGCAAAGCATTGTGGCCGTTTTGGGGAGCTCCCCACGCCAAAATGGGGCAACCTAAGGGGACTCCAGTCGGCCAGTTGGAGCCAAAGTAAAGTCTAGGTCTGTGTCCTGCTGCCCAACGGGGCTTTCTTCGCTGTGGGCGCCCCCTGGTGCTTCTCTAAGTTGTCCAATATTTCACATTGACAACAGTCTGCCACAAGGAAAAAAAGAAGGACAAAAAAAGCTTACAGCACCTGGTATTCCCAGGCGGTCTCCCATCCAAGTACTAACCAGGCCCGACCCTGCTTAGCTTCCGAGATCGGACGAGATCGGGCGTGTTCAGGGTGGTATGGCCGTAAGCGACAGTGAACCGCAGCCGGTAGGCCTTAATGGGCCAGCAGAGGCCCTTGCTATCGTGTGTGCTTCTGTCACGGCCACTCATAAACACCGATTGCTCCTTCAGTCTGGCAAAATGAAAAAGCTTACAGCACCTGGTATTCCCAGGCGGTCTCCCATCCAAGTACTAACCAGGCCCGACCCTGCTTAGCTTCCGAGATCGGACGAGATTGGGCGTGTTCAGGGTGGTATGGCCATGAGCGACAGTCAACCGCAGCCGGTAGGCCTTAATGGGCCAGCAGAGGCCCTTGCTATCGTGTGTGCTTCTGTCACGGCCACTCATAAACGACGATTGCTCCTTCAGTCTGGCAAAATGAAAAAGCTTACAGCACCTGGTATTCCCAGGCGGTCTCCCATCCAAGTACTAACCAGGCCCGACCCTGCTTAGCTTCCGAGATCGGACGAGATCGGGCGTGTTCAGGGTGGTATGGCCGTAAGCAAGTAAGGCAGCAGCCGCTAGGCCTCATATGCCAGTGTCACGCTAACGCGGAGGGGACTGGCGGGTGTCAGACCGGAGGAGAAAAGCATCAGCAGAGGCTGCGGTCGTTCAGGCAGTCAGTTAAGGGGTTATCGCTTCTCGGCCTTTTGGCTAAGATCAAGTGTAGTATCTGTTCTTATCAGTTTAATATCTGATACGTCCCCTATACGGGGACTACATATTAAACGGATTTTTGGACTCGGGAGTTGAAACAGGGGCTTGCTCCGTTCACTCCACGCATCGACCCGGCATTGCAGTGCCGCTGGGAACGGTGCGCCTCCTTCTGCTTTGTCGAAAGAAACTCGCATACACAAGGGCACCTTATCGTTCTGAACGGCGTGCCCGGTGGTTTACGCCCCGCCTCCTAGGCCGTGCCCCCCATTTGTGTTAACCAACGCCCCCAAAGTGGTTGGGGGTTGGGGCGACGGGAGGAGTAGACTAATTCCGGGGTACAGGTGAAAAATCTTCAAAGTGTGGGCTGCTGAAAAAAAAAAAAACCTGCATGTGCCGTTTTGCCCGGCTCTCCGCGGGGCCCCGGGGAGCCTTGTCACCCAGCCGGGGTGCCCGCCCACAACCCAGTCAAACTCACAACCCGGCTCTCCAGCCGAACCCGGGTACCCACTATTAAGCCACCCTCCCGGAACCTTTACCAATAGCTGCGGGCGCACCGAGGCCGGGGACCTGGTGGTACGAATCCAGCTTTTTGGCAAAGCATTGTGGCCGTTTTGGGGAGCTCCCCACGCCAAAATGGGGCAACCTAAGGGGACTCCAGTCGGCCAGTTGGAGCCAAAGTAAAGTCTAGGTCTGTGTCCTGCTGCCCAACGGGGCTTTCTTCGCTGTGGGCGCCCCCTGGTGCTTCTCTAAGTTGTCCAATATTTCACATTGACAACAGTCTGCCACAAGGAAAAAAAGAAGGACAAAAAAAGCTTACAGCACCTGGTATTCCCAGGCGGTCTCCCATCCAAGTACTAACCAGGCCCGACCCTGCTTAGCTTCCGAGATCGGACGAGATCGGGCGTGTTCAGGGTGGTATGGCCGTAAGCGACAGTGAACCGCAGCCGGTAGGCCTTAATGGGCCAGCAGAGGCCCTTGCTATCGTGTGTGCTTCTGTCACGGCCACTCATAAACACCGATTGCTCCTTCAGTCTGGCAAAATGAAAAAGCTTACAGCACCTGGTATTCCCAGGCGGTCTCCCATCCAAGTACTAACCAGGCCCGACCCTGCTTAGCTTCCGAGATCGGACGAGATTGGGCGTGTTCAGGGTGGTATGGCCATGAGCGACAGTCAACCGCAGCCGGTAGGCCTTAATGGGCCAGCAGAGGCCCTTGCTATCGTGTGTGCTTCTGTCACGGCCACTCATAAACGACGATTGCTCCTTCAGTCTGGCAAAATGAAAAAGCTTACAGCACCTGGTATTCCCAGGCGGTCTCCCATCCAAGTACTAACCAGGCCCGACCCTGCTTAGCTTCCGAGATCGGACGAGATCGGGCGTGTTCAGGGTGGTATGGCCGTAAGCAAGTAAGGCAGCAGCCGCTAGGCCTCATATGCCAGTGTCACGCTAACGCGGAGGGGACTGGCGGGTGTCAGACCGGAGGAGAAAAGCATCAGCAGAGGCTGCGGTCGTTCAGGCAGTCAGTTAAGGGGTTATCGCTTCTCGGCCTTTTGGCTAAGATCAAGTGTAGTATCTGTTCTTATCAGTTTAATATCTGATACGTCCCCTATACGGGGACTACATATTAAACGGATTTTTGGACTCGGGAGTTGAAACAGGGGCTTGCTCCGTTCACTCCACGCATCGACCCGGCATTGCAGTGCCGCTGGGAACGGTGCGCCTCCTTCTGCTTTGTCGAAAGAAACTCGCATACACAAGGGCACCTTATCGTTCTGAACGGCGTGCCCGGTGGTTTACGCCCCGCCTCCTAGGCCGTGCCCCCCATTTGTGTTAACCAACGCCCCCAAAGTGGTTGGGGGTTGGGGCGACGGGAGGAGTAGACTAATTCCGGGGTACAGGTGAAAAATCTTCAAAGTGTGGGCTGCTGAAAAAAAAAAAAACCTGCATGTGCCGTTTTGCCCGGCTCTCCGCGGGGCCCCGGGGAGCCTTGTCACCCAGCCGGGGTGCCCGCCCACAACCCAGTCAAACTCACAACCCGGCTCTCCAGCCGAACCCGGGTACCCACTATTAAGCCACCCTCCCGGAACCTTTACCAATAGCTGCGGGCGCACCGAGACCGGGGACCTGGTGGTACGAATCCAGCTTTTTGGCAAAGCATTGTGGCCGTTTTGGGGAGCTCCCCACGCCAAAATGGGGCAACCTAAGGGGACTCCAGTCGGCCAGTTGGAGCCAAAGTAAAGTCTAGGTCTGTGTCCTGCTGCCCAACGGGGCTTTCTTCGCTGTGGGCGCCCCCTGGTGCTTCTCTAAGTTGTCCAATATTTCACATTGACAACAGTCTGCCACAAGGAAAAAAAGAAGGACAAAAAAAGCTTACAGCACCTGGTATTCCCAGGCGGTCTCCCATCCAAGTACTAACCAGGCCCGACCCTGCTTAGCTTCCGAGATCGGACGAGATCGGGCGTGTTCAGGGTGGTATGGCCGTAAGCGACAGTGAACCGCAGCCGGTAGGCCTTAATGGGCCAGCAGAGGCCCTTGCTATCGTGTGTGCTTCTGTCACGGCCACTCATAAACACCGATTGCTCCTTCAGTCTGGCAAAATGAAAAAGCTTACAGCACCTGGTATTCCCAGGCGGTCTCCCATCCAAGTACTAACCAGGCCCGACCCTGCTTAGCTTCCGAGATCGGACGAGATTGGGCGTGTTCAGGGTGGTATGGCCATGAGCGACAGTCAACCGCAGCCGGTAGGCCTTAATGGGCCAGCAGAGGCCCTTGCTATCGTGTGTGCTTCTGTCACGGCCACTCATAAACGACGATTGCTCCTTCAGTCTGGCAAAATGAAAAAGCTTACAGCACCTGGTATTCCCAGGCGGTCTCCCATCCAAGTACTAACCAGGCCCGACCCTGCTTAGCTTCCGAGATCGGACGAGATCGGGCGTGTTCAGGGTGGTATGGCCGTAAGCAAGTAAGGCAGCAGCCGCTAGGCCTCATATGCCAGTGTCACGCTAATGCGGAGGGGACTGGCGGGTGTCAGACCGGAGGAGAAAAGCATCAGCAGAGGCTGCGGTCGTTCAGGCAGTCAGTTAAGGGGTTATCGCTTCTCGGCCTTTTGGCTAAGATCAAGTGTAGTATCTGTTCTTATCAGTTTAATATCTGATACGTCCCCTATACGGGGACTACATATTAAACGGATTTTTGGACTCGGGAGTTGAAACAGGGGCTTGCTCCGTTCACTCCACGCATCGACCCGGCATTGCAGTGCCGCTGGGAACGGTGCGCCTCCTTCTGCTTTGTCGAAAGAAACTCGCATACACAAGGGCACCTTATCGTTCTGAACGGTGTGCCCGGTGGTTTACGCCCCGCCCCCTAGGCCGTGCCCCCCATTTGTGTTAACCAACGCCCCCAAAGTGGTTGGGGGTTGGGGCGACGGGAGGAGTAGACTAATTCCGGGGTACAGGTGAAAAATCTTCAAAGTGTGGGCTGCTGAAAAAAAAAAAAAACCTGCATGTGCCGTTTTGCCCGGCTCTCCGCGGGGCCCCGGGGAGCCTTGTCACCCAGCCGGGGTGCCCGCCCACAACCCAGTCAAACTCACAACCCGGCTCTCCAGCCGAACCCGGGTACCCACTATTAAGCCACCCTCCCGGAACCTTTACCAATAGCTGCGGGCGCACCGAGGCCGGGGACCTGGTGGTACGAATCCAGCTTTTTGGCAAAGCATTGTGGCCGTTTTGGGGAGCTCCCCATGCCAAAATGGGGCAACCTAAGGGGACTCCAGTCGGCCAGTTGGAGCCAAAGTAAAGTCTAGGTCTGTGTCCTGCTGCCCAACGGGGCTTTCTTCGCTGTGGGCGCCCCCTGGTGCTTCTCTAAGTTGTCCAATATTTCACATTGACAACAGTCTGCCACAAGGAAAAAAAGAAGGACAAAAAAAGCTTACAGCACCTGGTACCCAGGCGGTCTCCCATCCAAGTACTAACCAGGCCCGACCCTGCTTAGCTTCCGAGATCGGACGAGATTGGGCGTGTTCAGGGTGGTATGGACATGAGCGACAGTCAACCGCAGCCGGTAGGCCTTATTGGGCCAGCAGAGGCCCTTGCTATCGTGTGTGCTTCTGTCACGGCCACTCATAAACGACGATTGCTCCTTCAGTCTGGCAAAATGAAAAAGCTTACAGCACCTGGTATTCCCAGGCGGTCTCCCATCCAAGTACTAACCAGGCCCGACCCTGCTTAGCTTCCGAGATCGGACGAGATCGGGCGTGTTCAGGGTGGTATGGCCGTAAGCAAGTAAGGCAGCAGCCGCTAGGCCTCATATGCCAGTGTCACGCTAACGCGGAGGGGACTGGCGGGTGTCAGACCGGATGAGAAAAGCATCAGCAGAGGCTGCGGTCGTTCAGGCAGTCAGTTAAGGGGTTATCGCTTCTCGGCCTTTTGGCTAAGATCAAGTGTAGTATCTGTTCTTATCAGTTTAATATCTGATACGTCCCCTATACGGGGACTACATATTAAACGGATTTTTGGACTCGGGAGTTGAAACAGGGGCTTGCTCCGTTCACTCCACGCATCGACCCGGCATTGCAGTGCCGCTGGGAACGGTGCGCCTCCTTCTGCTTTGTCGAAAGAAACTCGCATACACAAGGGCACCTTATCGTTCTGAACGGCGTGCCCGGTGGTTTACGCCCCGCCCCCTAGGCCGTGCCCCCCATTTGTGTTAACCAACGCCCCCAAAGTGGTTGGGGGTTGGGGCGACGGGAGGAGTAGACTAATTCCGGGGTACAGGTGAAAAATCTTCAAAGTGTGGGCTGCTGAAAAAAAAAAAAAACCTGCATGTGCCGTTTTGCCCGGCTCTCCGCGGGGCCCCGGGGAGCCTTGTCACCCAGCCGGGGTGCCCGCCCACAACCCAGTCAAACTCACAACCCGGCTCTCCAGCCGAACCCGGGTACCCACTATTAAGCCACCCTCCCGGAACCTTTACCAATAGCTGCGGGCGCACCGAGGCCGGGGACCTGGTGGTACGAATCCAGCTTTTTGGCAAAGCATTGTGGCCGTTTTGGGGAGCTCCCCACGCCAAAATGGGGCAACCTAAGGGGACTCCAGTCGGCCAGTTGGAGCCAAAGTAAAGTCTAGGTCTGTGTTTTGCTGCCCAAAGGGGCTTTCTTCGCTGTGGGCGCCCCCTGGTGCTTCTCTAAGTTGTCCAATATTTCACATTGACAACAGTCTGCCACAAGGAAAAAAAGAAGGACAAAAAAAGCTTACAGCACCTGGTATTCCCAGGCGGTCTCCCATCCAAGTACTAACCAGGCCCGACCCTGCTTAGCTTCCGAGATCGGACGAGATCGGGCGTGTTCAGGGTGGTATGGCCGTAAGCGACAGTGAACCGCAGCCGGTAGGCCTTAATGGGCCAGCAGAGGCCCTTGCTATCGTGTGTGCTTCTGTCACGGCCACTCATAAACACCGATTGCTCCTTCAGTCTGGCAAAATGAAAAAGCTTACAGCACCTGGTATTCCCAGGCGGTCTCCCATCCAAGTACTAACCAGGCCCGACCCTGCTTAGCTTCCGAGATCGGACGAGATTGGGCGTGTTCAGGGTGGTATGGCCATGAGCGACAGTCAACCGCAGCCGGTAGGCCTTAATGGGCCAGCAGAGGCCCTTGCTATCGTGTGTGCTTCTGTCACGGCCACTCATAAACGACGATTGCTCCTTCAGTCTGGCAAAATGAAAAAGCTTACAGCACCTGGTATTCCCAGGCGGTCTCCCATCCAAGTACTAACCAGGCCCGACCCTGCTTAGCTTCCGAGATCGGACGAGATCGGGCGTGTTCAGGGTGGTATGGCCGTAAGCAAGTAAGGCAGCAGCCGCTAGGCCTCATATGCCAGTGTCACGCTAACGCGGAGGGGACTGGCGGGTGTCAGACCGGATGAGAAAAGCATCAGCAGAGGCTGCGGTCGTTCAGGCAGTCAGTTAAGGGGTTATCGCTTCTCGGCCTTTTGGCTAAGATCAAGTGTAGTATCTGTTCTTATCAGTTTAATATCTGATACGTCCCCTATACGGGGACTACATATTAAACGGATTTTTGGACTCGGGAGTTGAAACAGGGGCTTGCTCCGTTCACTCCACGCATCGACCCGGCATTGCAGTGCCGCTGGGAACGGTGCGCCTCCTTCTGCTTTGTCGAAAGAAACTCGCATACACAAGGGCACCTTATCGTTCTGAACGGCGTGCCCGGTGGTTTACGCCCCGCCTCCTAGGCCGTGCCCCCCATTTGTGTTAACCAACGCCCCCAAAGTGGTTGGGGGTTGGGGCGACGGGAGGAGTAGACTAATTCCGGGGTACAGGTGAAAAATCTTCAAAGTGTGGGCTGCTGAAAAAAAAAAAAACCTGCATGTGCCGTTTTGCCCGGCTCTCCGCGGGGCCCCGGGGAGCCTTGTCACCCAGCCGGGGTGCCCGCCCACAACCCAGTCAAACTCACAACCCGGCTCTCCAGCCGAACCCGGGTACCCACTATTAAGCCACCCTCCCGGAACCTTTACCAATAGCTGCGGGCGCACCGAGGCCGGGGACCTGGTGGTACGAATCCAGCTTTTTGGCAAAGCATTGTGGCCGTTTTGGGGAGCTCCCCACGCCAAAATGGGGCAACCTAAGGGGACTCCAGTCGGCCAGTTGGAGCCAAAGTAAAGTCTAGGTCTGTGTCCTGCTGCCCAACGGGGCTTTCTTCGCTGTGGGCGCCCCCTGGTGCTTCTCTAAGTTGTCCAATATTTCACATTGACAACAGTCTGCCACAAGGAAAAAAAGAAGGACAAAAAAAGCTTACAGCACCTGGTATTCCCAGGCGGTCTCCCATCCAAGTACTAACCAGGCCCGACCCTGCTTAGCTTCCGAGATCGGACGAGATCGGGCGTGTTCAGGGTGGTATGGCCGTAAGCGACAGTGAACCGCAGCCGGTAGGCCTTAATGGGCCAGCAGAGGCCCTTGCTATCGTGTGTGCTTCTGTCACGGCCACTCATAAACACCGATTGCTCCTTCAGTCTGGCAAAATGAAAAAGCTTACAGCACCTGGTATTCCCAGGCGGTCTCCCATCCAAGTACTAACCAGGCCCGACCCTGCTTAGCTTCCGAGATCGGACGAGATTGGGCGTGTTCAGGGTGGTATGGCCATGAGCGACAGTCAACCGCAGCCGGTAGGCCTTAATGGGCCAGCAGAGGCCCTTGCTATCGTGTGTGCTTCTGTCACGGCCACTCATAAACGACGATTGCTCCTTCAGTCTGGCAAAATGAAAAAGCTTACAGCACCTGGTATTCCCAGGCGGTCTCCCATCCAAGTACTAACCAGGCCCGACCCTGCTTAGCTTCCGAGATCGGACGAGATCGGGCGTGTTCAGGGTGGTATGGCCGTAAGCAAGTAAGGCAGCAGCCGCTAGGCCTCATATGCCAGTGTCACGCTAACGCGGAGGGGACTGGCGGGTGTCAGACCGGAGGAGAAAAGCATCAGCAGAGGCTGCGGTCGTTCAGGCAGTCAGTTAAGGGGTTATCGCTTCTCGGCCTTTTGGCTAAGATCAAGTGTAGTATCTGTTCTTATCAGTTTAATATCTGATACGTCCCCTATACGGGGACTACATATTAAACGGATTTTTGGACTCGGGAGTTGAAACAGGGGCTTGCTCCGTTCACTCCACGCATCGACCCGGCATTGCAGTGCCGCTGGGAACGGTGCGCCTCCTTCTGCTTTGTCGAAAGAAACTCGCATACACAAGGGCACCTTATCGTTCTGAACGGTGTGCCCGGTGGTTTACGCCCCGCCCCCTAGGCCGTGCCCCCCATTTGTGTTAACCAACGCCCCCAAAGTGGTTGGGGGTTGGGGCGACGGGAGGAGTAGACTAATTCCGGGGTACAGGTGAAAAATCTTCAAAGTGTGGGCTGCTGAAAAAAAAAAAAAACCTGCATGTGCCGTTTTGCCCGGCTCTCCGCGGGGCCCCGGGGAGCCTTGTCACCCAGCCGGGGTGCCCGCCCACAACCCAGTCAAACTCACAACCCGGCTCTCCAGCCGAACCCGGGTACCCACTATTAAGCCACCCTCCCGGAACCTTTACCAATAGCTGCGGGCGCACCGAGGCCGGGGACCTGGTGGTACGAATCCAGCTTTTTGGCAAAGCATTGTGGCCGTTTTGGGGAGCTCCCCACGCCAAAATGGGGCAACCTAAGGGGACTCCAGTCGGCCAGTTGGAGCCAAAGTAAAGTCTAGGTCTGTGTCCTGCTGCCCAACGGGGCTTTCTTCGCTGTGGGCGCCCCCTGGTGCTTCTCTAAGTTGTCCAATATTTCACATTGACAACAGTCTGCCACAAGGAAAAAAAGAAGGACAAAAAAAGCTTACAGCACCTGGTATTCCCAGGCGGTCTCCCATCCAAGTACTAACCAGGCCCGACCCTGCTTAGCTTCCGAGATCGGACGAGATTGGGCGTGTTCAGGGTGGTATGGCCATGAGCGACAGTCAACCGCAGCCGGTAGGCCTTAATGGGCCAGCAGAGGCCCTTGCTATCGTGTGTGCTTCTGTCACGGCCACTCATAAACGACGATTGCTCCTTCAGTCTGGCAAAATGAAAAAGCTTACAGCACCTGGTATTCCCAGGCGGTCTCCCATCCAAGTACTAACCAGGCCCGACCCTGCTTAGCTTCCGAGATCGGACGAGATCGGGCGTGTTCAGGGTGGTATGGCCGTAAGCAAGTAAGGCAGCAGCCGCTAGGCCTCATATGCCAGTGTCACGCTAACGCGGAGGGGACTGGCGGGTGTCAGACCGGATGAGAAAAGCATCAGCAGAGGCTGCGGTCGTTCAGGCAGTCAGTTAAGGGGTTATCGCTTCTCGGCCTTTTGGCTAAGATCAAGTGTAGTATCTGTTCTTATCAGTTTAATATCTGATACGTCCCCTATACGGGGACTACATATTAAACGGATTTTTGGACTCGGGAGTTGAAACAGGGGCTTGCTCCGTTCACTCCACGCATCGACCCGGCATTGCAGTGCCGCTGGGAACGGTGCGCCTCCTTCTGCTTTGTCGAAAGAAACTCGCATACACAAGGGCACCTTATCGTTCTGAACGGTGTGCCCGGTGGTTTACGCCCCGCCCCCTAGGCCGTGCCCCCCATTTGTGTTAACCAACGCCCCCAAAGTGGTTGGGGGTTGGGGCGACGGGAGGAGTAGACTAATTCCGGGGTACAGGTGAAAAATCTTCAAAGTGTGGGCTGCTGAAAAAAAAAAAAAACCTGCATGTGCCGTTTTGCCCGGCTCTCCGCGGGGCCCCGGGGAGCCTTGTCACCCAGCCGGGGTGCCCGCCCACAACCCAGTCAAACTCACAACCCGGCTCTCCAGCCGAACCCGGGTACCCACTATTAAGCCACCCTCCCGGAACCTTTACCAATAGCTGCGGGCGCACCGAGGCCGGGGACCTGGTGGTACGAATCCAGCTTTTTGGCAAAGCATTGTGGCCGTTTTGGGGAGCTCCCCACGCCAAAATGGGGCAACCTAAGGGGACTCCAGTCGGCCAGTTGGAGCCAAAGTAAAGTCTAGGTCTGTGTCCTGCTGCCCAACGGGGCTTTCTTCGCTGTGGGCGCCCCCTGGTGCTTCTCTAAGTTGTCCAATATTTCACATTGACAACAGTCTGCCACAAGGAAAAAAAGAAGGACAAAAAAAGCTTACAGCACCTGGTATTCCCAGGCGGTCTCCCATCCAAGTACTAAACAGGCCCGACCCTGCTTAGCTTCCGAGATCGGACGAGATTGGGCGTGTTCAGGGTGGTATGGACATGAGCGACAGTCAACCGCAGCCGGTAGGCCTTATTGGGCCAGCAGAGGCCCTTGCTATCGTGTGTGCTTCTGTCACGGCCACTCATAAACGACGATTGCTCCTTCAGTCTGGCAAAATGAAAAAGCTTACAGCACCTGGTATTCCCAGGCGGTCTCCCATCCAAGTACTAACCAGGCCCGACCCTGCTTAGCTTCCGAGATCGGACGAGATCGGGCGTGTTCAGGGTGGTATGGCCGTAAGCAAGTAAGGCAGCAGCCGCTAGGCCTCATATGCCAGTGTCACGCTAACGCGGAGGGGACTGGCGGGTGTCAGACCGGATGAGAAAAGCATCAGCAGAGGCTGCGGTCGTTCAGGCAGTCAGTTAAGGGGTTATCGCTTCTCGGCCTTTTGGCTAAGATCAAGTGTAGTATCTGTTCTTATCAGTTTAATATCTGATACGTCCCCTATACGGGGACTACATATTAAACGGATTTTTGGACTCGGGAGTTGAAACAGAGGCTTGCTCCGTTCACTCCACGCATCGACCCGGCATTGCAGTGCCGCTGGGAACGGTGCGCCTCCTTCTGCTTTGTCGAAAGAAACTCGCATACACAAGGGCACCTTATCGTTCTGAACGGTGTGCCCGGTGGTTTACGCCCCGCCCCCTAGGCCGTGCCCCCCATTTGTGTTAACCAACGCCCCCAAAGTGGTTGGGGGTTGGGGCGACGGGAGGAGTAGACTAATTCCGGGGTACAGGTGAAAAATCTTCAAAGTGTGGGCTGCTGAAAAAAAAAAAAAACCTGCATGTGCCGTTTTGCCCGGCTCTCCGCGGGGCCCCGGGGAGCCTTGTCACCCAGCCGGGGTGCCCGCCCACAACCCAGTCAAACTCACAACCCGGCTCTCCAGCCGAACCCGGGTACCCACTATTAAGCCACCCTCCCGGAACCTTTACCAATAGCTGCGGGCGCACCGAGGCCGGGGACCTGGTGGTACGAATCCAGCTTTTTGGCAAAGCATTGTGGCCGTTTTGGGGAGCTCCCCACGCCAAAATGGGGCAACCTAAGGGGACTCCAGTCGGCCAGTTGGAGCCAAAGTAAAGTCTAGGTCTGTGTCCTGCTGCCCAACGGGGCTTTCTTCGCTGTGGGCGCCCCCTGGTGCTTCTCTAAGTTGTCCAATATTTCACATTGACAACAGTCTGCCACAAGGAAAAAAAGAAGGACAAAAAAAGCTTACAGCACCTGGTATTCCCAGGCGGTCTCCCATCCAAGTACTAACCAGGCCCGACCCTGCTTAGCTTCCGAGATCGGACGAGATCGGGCGTGTTCAGGGTGGTATGGCCGTAAGCGACAGTGAACCGCAGCCGGTAGGCCTTAATGGGCCAGCAGAGGCCCTTGCAATCGTGTGTGCTTCTGTCACGGCCACTCATAAACACCGATTGCTCCTTCAGTCTGGCAAAATGAAAAAGCTTACAGCACCTGGTATTCCCAGGCGGTCTCCCATCCAAGTACTAACCAGGCCCGACCCTGCTTAGCTTCCGAGATCGGACGAGATTGGGCGTGTTCAGGGTGGTATGGCCATGAGCGACAGTCAACCGCAGCCGGTAGGCCTTAATGGGCCAGCAGAGGCCCTTGCTATCGTGTGTGCTTCTGTCACGGCCACTCATAAACGACGATTGCTCCTTCAGTCTGGCGAAATGAAAAAGCTTACAGCACCTGGTATTCCCAGGCGGTCTCCCATCCAAGTACTAACCAGGCCCGACCCTGCTTAGCTTCCGAGATCGGACGAGATCGGGCGTGTTCAGGGTGGTATGGCCGTAAGCAAGTAAGGCAGCAGCCGCTAGGCCTCATATGCCAGTGTCACGCTAACGCGGAGGGGACTGGCGGGTGTCAGACCGGATGAGAAAAGCATCAGCAGAGGCTGCGGTCGTTCAGGCAGTCAGTTAAGGGGTTATCGCTTCTCGGCCTTTTGGCTAAGATCAAGTGTAGTATCTGTTCTTATCAGTTTAATATCTGATACGTCCCCTATACGGGGACTACATATTAAACGGATTTTTGGACTCAGGAGTTGAAACAGGGGCTTGCTCCGTTCACTCCACGCATCGACCCGGCATTGCAGTGCCGCTGGGAACGGTGCGCCTCCTTCTGCTTTGTCGAAAGAAACTCGCATACACAAGGGCACCTTATCGTTCTGAACGGCGTGCCCGGTGGTTTACGCCCCGCCCCCTAGGCCGTGCCCCCCATTTGTGTTAACCAACGCCCCCAAAGTGGTTGGGGGTTGGGGCGACGGGAGGAGTAGACTAATTCCGGGGTACAGGTGAAAAATCTTCAAAGTGTGGGCTGCTGAAAAAAAAAAAAAACCTGCATGTGCCGTTTTGCCCGGCTCTCCGCGGGGCCCCGGGGAGCCTTGTCACCCAGCCGGGGTGCCCGCCCACAACCCAGTCAAACTCACAACCCGGCTCTCCAGCCGAACCCGGGTACCCACTATTAAGCCACCCTCCCGGAACCTTTACCAATAGCTGCGGGCGCACCGAGGCCGGGGACCTGGTGGTACGAATCCAGCTTTTTGGCAAAGCATTGTGGCCGTTTTGGGGAGCTCCCCACGCCAAAATGGGGCAACCTAAGGGGACTCCAGTCGGCCAGTTGGAGCCAAAGTAAAGTCTAGGTCTGTGTCCTGCTGCCCAACGGGGCTTTCTTCGCTGTGGGCGCCCCCTGGTGCTTCTCTAAGTTGTCCAATATTTCACATTGACAACAGTCTGCCACAAGGAAAAAAAGAAGGACAAAAAAAGCTTACAGCACCTGGTATTCCCAGGCGGTCTCCCATCCAAGTACTAACCAGGCCCGACCCTGCTTAGCTTCCGAGATCGGACGAGATCGGGCGTGTTCAGGGTGGTATGGCCGTAAGCGACAGTGAACCGCAGCCGGTAGGCCTTAATGGGCCAGCAGAGGCCCTTGCTATCGTGTGTGCTTCTGTCACGGCCACTCATAAACACCGATTGCTCCTTCAGTCTGGCAAAATGAAAAAGCTTACAGCACCTGGTATTCCCAGGCGGTCTCCCATCGAAGTACTAACCAGGCCCGACCCTGCTTAGCTTCCGAGATCGGACGAGATTGGGCGTGTTCAGGGTGGTATGGCCATGAGCGACAGTCAACCGCAGCCGGTAGGCCTTAATGGGCCAGCAGAGGCCCTTGCTATCGTGTGTGCTTCTGTCACGGCCACTCATAAACGACGATTGCTCCTTCAGTCTGGCGAAATGAAAAAGCTTACAGCACCTGGTATTCCCAGGCGGTCTCCCATCCAAGTACTAACCAGGCCCGACCCTGCTTAGCTTCCGAGATCGGACGAGATCGGGCGTGTTCAGGGTGGTATGGCCGTAAGCAAGTAAGGCAGCAGCCGCTAGGCCTCATATGCCAGTGTCACGCTAACGCGGAGGGGACTGGCGGGTGTCAGACCGGATGAGAAAAGCATCAGCAGAGGCTGCGGTCGTTCAGGCAGTCAGTTAAGGGGTTATCGCTTCTCGGCCTTTTGGCTAAGATCAAGTGTAGTATCTGTTCTTATCAGTTTAATATCTGATACGTCCCCTATACGGGGACTACATATTAAACGGATTTTTGGACTCGGGAGTTGAAACAGGGGCTTGCTCCGTTCACTCCACGCATCGACCCGGCATTGCAGTGCCGCTGGGAACGGTGCGCCTCCTTCTGCTTTGTCGAAAGAAACTCGCATACACAAGGGCACCTTATCGTTCTGAACGGCGTGCCCGGTGGTTTACGCCCCGCCCCCTAGGCCGTGCCCCCCATTTGTGTTAACCAACGCCCCCAAAGTGGTTGGGGGTTGGGGCGACGGGAGGAGTAGACTAATTCCGGGGTACAGGTGAAAAATCTTCAAAGTGTGGGCTGCTGAAAAAAAAAAAAAACCTGCATGTGCCGTTTTGCCCGGCTCTCCGCGGGGCCCCGGGGAGCCTTGTCACCCAGCCGGGGTGCCCGCCCACAACCCAGTCAAACTCACAACCCGGCTCTCCAGCCGAACCCGGGTACCCACTATTAAGCCACCCTCCCGGAACCTTTACCAATAGCTGCGGGCGCACCGAGGCCGGGGACCTGGTGGTACGAATCCAGCTTTTTGGCAAAGCATTGTGGCCGTTTTGGGGAGCTCCCCACGCCAAAATGGGGCAACCTAAGGGGACTCCAGTCGGCCAGTTGGAGCCAAAGTAAAGTCTAGGTCTGTGTCCTGCTGCCCAACGGGGCTTTCTTCGCTGTGGGCGCCCCCTGGTGCTTCTCTAAGTTGTCCAATATTTCACATTGACAACAGTCTGCCACAAGGAAAAAAAGAAGGACAAAAAAAGCTTACAGCACCTGGTATTCCCAGGCGGTCTCCCATCCAAGTACTAACCAGGCCCGACCCTGCTTAGCTTCCGAGATCGGACGAGATCGGGCGTGTTCAGGGTGGTATGGCCGTAAGCGACAGTGAACCGCAGCCGGTAGGCCTTAATGGGCCAGCAGAGGCCCTTGCTATCGTGTGTGCTTCTGTCACGGCCACTCATAAACACCGATTGCTCCTTCAGTCTGGCAAAATGAAAAAGCTTACAGCACCTGGTATTCCCAGGCGGTCTCCCATCCAAGTACTAACCAGGCCCGACCCTGCTTAGCTTCCGAGATCGGACGAGATTGGGCGTGTTCAGGGTGGTATGGCCATGAGCGACAGTCAACCGCAGCCGGTAGGCCTTAATGGGCCAGCAGAGGCCCTTGCTATCGTGTGTGCTTCTGTCACGGCCACTCATAAACGACGATTGCTCCTTCAGTCTGGCAAAATGAAAAAGCTTACAGCACCTGGTATTCCCAGGCGGTCTCCCATCCAAGTACTAACCAGGCCCGACCCTGCTTAGCTTCCGAGATCGGACGAGATCGGGCGTGTTCAGGGTGGTATGGCCGTAAGCAAGTAAGGCAGCAGCCGCTAGGCCTCATATGCCAGTGTCACGCTAACGCTTAGGGGACTGGCGGGTGTCAGACCGGATGAGAAAAGCATCAGCAGAGGCTGCGGTCGTTCAGGCAGTCAGTTAAGGGGTTATCGCTTCTCGGCCTTTTGGCTAAGATCAAGTGTAGTATCTGTTCTTATCAGTTTAATATCTGATACGTCCCCTATACGGGGACTACATATTAAACGGATTTTTGGACTCGGGAGTTGAAACAGGGGCTTGCTCCGTTCACTCCACGCATCGACCCGGCATTGCAGTGCCGCTGGGAACGGTGCGCCTCCTTCTGCTTTGTCGAAAGAAACTCGCATACACAAGGGCACCTTATCGTTCTGAACGGCGTGCCCGGTGGTTTACGCCCCGCCCCCTAGGCCGTGCCCCCCATTTGTGTTAACCAACGCCCCCAAAGTGGTTGGGGGTTGGGGCGACGGGAGGAGTAGACTAATTCCGGGGTACAGGTGAAAAATCTTCAAAGTGTGGGCTGCTGAAAAAAAAAAAAAACCTGCATGTGCCGTTTTGCCCGGCTCTCCGCGGGGCCCCGGGGAGCCTTGTCACCCAGCCGGGGTGCCCGCCCACAACCCAGTCAAACTCACAACCCGGCTCTCCAGCCGAACCCGGGTACCCACTATTAAGCCACCCTCTCGGAACCTTTACCAATAGCTGCGGGCGCACCGAGGCCGGGGACCTGGTGGTACGAATCCAGCTTTTTGGCAAAGCATTGTGGCCGTTTTGGGGAGCTCCCCACGCCAAAATGGGGCAACCTAAGGGGACTCCAGTCGGCCAGTTGGAGCCAAAGTAAAGTCTAGGTCTGTGTCCTGCTGCCCAACGGGGCTTTCTTCGCTGTGGGCGCCCCCTGGTGCTTCTCTAAGTTGTCCAATATTTCACATTGACAACAGTCTGCCACAAGGAAAAAAAGAAGGACAAAAAAAGCTTACAGCACCTGGTATTCCCAGGCGGTCTCCCATCCAAGTACTAACCAGGCCCGACCCTGCTTAGCTTCCGAGATCGGACGAGATCGGGCGTGTTCAGGGTGGTATGGCCGTAAGCGACAGTGAACCGCAGCCGGTAGGCCTTAATGGGCCAGCAGAGGCCCTTGCTATCGTGTGTGCTTCTGTCACGACCACTCATAAACACCGATTGCTCCTTCAGTCTGGCAAAATGAAAAAGCTTACAGCACCTGGTATTCCCAGGCGGTCTCCCATCCAAGTACTAACCAGGCCCGACCCTGCTTAGCTTCCGAGATCGGACGAGATTGGGCGTGTTCAGGGTGGTATGGCCATGAGCGACAGTCAACCGCAGCCGGTAGGCCTTAATGGGCCAGCAGAGGCCCTTGCTATCGTGTGTGCTTCTGTCACGGCCACTCATAAACGACGATTGCTCCTTCAGTCTGGCAAAATGAAAAAGCTTACAGCACCTGGTATTCCCAGGCGGTCTCCCATCCAAGTACTAACCAGGCCCGACCCTGCTTAGCTTCCGAGATCGGACGAGATCGGGCGTGTTCAGGGTGGTATGGCCGTAAGCAAGTAAGGCAGCAGCCGCTAGGCCTCATATGCCAGTGTCACGCTAACGCGGAGGGGACTGGCGGGTGTCAGACCGGATGAGAAAAGCATCAGCAGAGGCTGCGGTCGTTCAGGCAGTCAGTTAAGGGGTTATCGCTTCTCGGCCTTTTGGCTAAGATCAAGTGTAGTATCTGTTCTTATCAGTTTAATATCTGATACGTCCCCTATACGGGGACTACATATTAAACGGATTTTTGGACTCGGGAGTTGAAACAGGGGCTTGCTCCGTTCACTCCACGCATCGACCCGGCATTGCAGTGCCGCTGGGAACGGTGCGCCTCCTTCTGCTTTGTCGAAAGAAACTCGCATACACAAGGGCACCTTATCGTTCTGAACGGCGTGCCCGGTGGTTTACGCCCCGCCTCCTAGGCCGTGCCCCCCATTTGTGTTAACCAACGCCCCCAAAGTGGTTGGGGGTTGGGGCGACGGGAGGAGTAGACTAATTCCGGGGTACAGGTGAAAAATCTTCAAAGTGTGGGCTGCTGAAAAAAAAAAAAACCTGCATGTGCCATTTTGCCCGGCTCTCCGCGGGGCCCCGGGGAGCCTTGTCACCCAGCCGGGGTGCCCGCCCACAACCCAGTCAAACTCACAACCCGGCTCTCCAGCCGAACCCGGGTACCCACTATTAAGCCACCCTCC
Source organism: Nannobrachium achirus (assembly GCF_963921795.1). Taxonomy (NCBI): domain Eukaryota; kingdom Metazoa; phylum Chordata; class Actinopteri; order Myctophiformes; family Myctophidae; genus Nannobrachium; species Nannobrachium achirus. The sequence continues at coordinate 168,532 of NW_027664712.1, forward strand.
CGGAACCTTTACCAATAGCTGCGGGCGCACCGAGGCCGGGGACCTGGTGGTACGAATCCAGCTTTTTGGCAAAGCATTGTGGCCGTTTTGGGGAGCTCCCCACGCCAAAATGGGGCAACCTAAGGGGACTCCAGTCGGCCAGTTGGAGCCAAAGTAAAGTCTAGGTCTGTGTCCTGCTGCCCAACGGGGCTTTCTTCGCTGTGGGCGCCCCCTGGTGCTTCTCTAAGTTGTCCAATATTTCACATTGACAACAGTCTGCCACAAGGAAAAAAAGAAGGACAAAAAAAGCTTACAGCACCTGGTATTCCCAGGCGGTCTCCCATCCAAGTACTAACCAGGCCCGACCCTGCTTAGCTTCCGAGATGGGACGAGATCGGGCGTGTTCAGGGTGGTATGGCCGTAAGCGACAGTGAACCGCAGCCGGTAGGCCTTAATGGGCCAGCAGAGGCCCTTGCTATCGTGTGTGCTTCTGTCACGGCCACTCATAAACACCGATTGCTCCTTCAGTCTGGCAAAATGAAAAAGCTTACAGCACCTGGTATTCCCAGGCGGTCTCCCATCCAAGTACTAACCAGGCCCGACCCTGCTTAGCTTCCGAGATCGGACGAGATTGGGCGTGTTCAGGGTGGTATGGCCATGAGCGACAGTCAACCGCAGCCGGTAGGCCTTAATGGGCCAGCAGAGGCCCTTGCTATCGTGTGTGCTTCTGTCACGGCCACTCATAAACGACGATTGCTCCTTCAGTCTGGCAAAATGAAAAAGCTTACAGCACCTGGTATTCCCAGGCGGTCTCCCATCCAAGTACTAACCAGGCCCGACCCTGCTTAGCTTCCGAGATCGGACGAGATCGGGCGTGTTCAGGGTGGTATGGCCGTAAGCAAGTAAGGCAGCAGCCGCTAGGCCTCATATGCCAGTGTCACGCTAACGCGGAGGGGACTGGCGGGTGTCAGACCGGAGGAGAAAAGCATCAGCAGAGGCTGCGGTCGTTCAGGCAGTCAGTTAAGGGGTTATCGCTTCTCGGCCTTTTGGCTAAGATCAAGTGTAGTATCTGTTCTTATCAGTTTAATATCTGATACGTCCCCTATACGGGGACTACATATTAAACGGATTTTTGGACTCGGGAGTTGAAACAGGGGCTTGCTCCGTTCACTCCACGCATCGACCCGGCATTGCAGTGCCGCTGGGAACGGTGCGCCTCCTTCTGCTTTGTCGAAAGAAACTCGCATACACAAGGGCACCTTATCGTTCTGAACGGTGTGCCCGGTGGTTTACGCCCCGCCCCCTAGGCCGTGCCCCCCATTTGTGTTAACCAACGCCCCCAAAGTGGTTGGGGGTTGGGGCGACGGGAGGAGTAGACTAATTCCGGGGTACAGGTGAAAAATCTTCAAAGTGTGGGCTGCTGAAAAAAAAAAAAAACCTGCATGTGCCGTTTTGCCCGGCTCTCCGCGGGGCCCCGGGGAGCCTTGTCACCCAGCCGGGGTGCCCGCCCACAACCCAGTCAAACTCACAACCCGGCTCTCCAGCCGAACCCGGGTACCCACTATTAAGCCACCCTCCCGGAACCTTTACCAATAGCTGCGGGCGCACCGAGGCCGGGGACCTGGTGGTACGAATCCAGCTTTTTGGCAAAGCATTGTGGCCGTTTTGGGGAGCTCCCCACGCCAAAATGGGGCAACCTAAGGGGACTCCAGTCGGCCAGTTGGAGCCAAAGTAAAGTCTAGGTCTGTGTCCTGCTGCCCAACGGGGCTTTCTTCGCTGTGGGCGCCCCCTGGTGCTTCTCTAAGTTGTCCAATATTTCACATTGACAACAGTCTGCCACAAGGAAAAAAAGAAGGACAAAAAAAGCTTACAGCACCTGGTACCCAGGCGGTCTCCCATCCAAGTACTAACCAGGCCCGACCCTGCTTAGCTTCCGAGATCGGACGAGATTGGGCGTGTTCAGGGTGGTATGGACATGAGCGACAGTCAACCGCAGCCGGTAGGCCTTATTGGGCCAGCAGAGGCCCTTGCTATCGTGTGTGCTTCTGTCACGGCCACTCATAAACGACGATTGCTCCTTCAGTCTGGCAAAATGAAAAAGCTTACAGCACCTGGTATTCCCAGGCGGTCTCCCATCCAAGTACTAACCAGGCCCGACCCTGCTTAGCTTCCGAGATCGGACGAGATCGGGCGTGTTCAGGGTGGTATGGCCGTAAGCAAGTAAGGCAGCAGCCGCTAGGCCTCATATGCCAGTGTCACGCTAACGCGGAGGGGACTGGCGGGTGTCAGACCGGATGAGAAAAGCATCAGCAGAGGCTGCGGTCGTTCAGGCAGTCAGTTAAGGGGTTATCGCTTCTCGGCCTTTTGGCTAAGATCAAGTGTAGTATCTGTTCTTATCAGTTTAATATCTGATACGTCCCCTATACGGGGACTACATATTAAACGGATTTTTGGACTCGGGAGTTGAAACAGGGGCTTGCTCCGTTCACTCCACGCATCGACCCGGCATTGCAGTGCCGCTGGGAACGGTGCGCCTCCTTCTGCTTTGTCGAAAGAAACTCGCATACACAAGGGCACCTTATCGTTCTGAACGGCGTGCCCGGTGGTTTACGCCCCGCCTCCTAGGCCGTGCCCCCCATTTGTGTTAACCAACGCCCCCAAAGTGGTTGGGGGTTGGGGCGACGGGAGGAGTAGACTAATTCCGGGGTACAGGTGAAAAATCTTCAAAGTGTGGGCTGCTGAAAAAAAAAAAAACCTGCATGTGCCATTTTGCCCGGCTCTCCGCGGGGCCCCGGGGAGCCTTGTCACCCAGCCGGGGTGCCCGCCCACAACCCAGTCAAACTCACAACCCGGCTCTCCAGCCGAACCCGGGTACCCACTATTAAGCCACCCTCCCGGAACCTTTACCAATAGCTGCGGGCGCACCGAGGCCGGGGACCTGGTGGTACGAATCCAGCTTTTTGGCAAAGCATTGTGGCCGTTTTGGGGAGCTCCCCACGCCAAAATGGGGCAACCTAAGGGGACTCCAGTCGGCCAGTTGGAGCCAAAGTAAAGTCTAGGTCTGTGTCCTGCTGCCCAACGGGGCTTTCTTCGCTGTGGGCGCCCCCTGGTGCTTCTCTAAGTTGTCCAATATTTCACATTGACAACAGTCTGCCACAAGGAAAAAAAGAAGGACAAAAAAAGCTTACAGCACCTGGTATTCCCAGGCGGTCTCCCATCCAAGTACTAACCAGGCCCGACCCTGCTTAGCTTCCGAGATGGGACGAGATCGGGCGTGTTCAGGGTGGTATGGCCGTAAGCGACAGTGAACCGCAGCCGGTAGGCCTTAATGGGCCAGCAGAGGCCCTTGCTATCGTGTGTGCTTCTGTCACGGCCACTCATAAACACCGATTGCTCCTTCAGTCTGGCAAAATGAAAAAGCTTACAGCACCTGGTATTCCCAGGCGGTCTCCCATCCAAGTACTAACCAGGCCCGACCCTGCTTAGCTTCCGAGATCGGACGAGATTGGGCGTGTTCAGGGTGGTATGGCCATGAGCGACAGTCAACCGCAGCCGGTAGGCCTTAATGGGCCAGCAGAGGCCCTTGCTATCGTGTGTGCTTCTGTCACGGCCACTCATAAACGACGATTGCTCCTTCAGTCTGGCAAAATGAAAAAGCTTACAGCACCTGGTATTCCCAGGCGGTCTCCCATCCAAGTACTAACCAGGCCCGACCCTGCTTAGCTTCCGAGATCGGACGAGATCGGGCGTGTTCAGGGTGGTATGGCCGTAAGCAAGTAAGGCAGCAGCCGCTAGGCCTCATATGCCAGTGTCACGCTAACGCGGAGGGGACTGGCGGGTGTCAGACCGGAGGAGAAAAGCATCAGCAGAGGCTGCGGTCGTTCAGGCAGTCAGTTAAGGGGTTATCGCTTCTCGGCCTTTTGGCTAAGATCAAGTGTAGTATCTGTTCTTATCAGTTTAATATCTGATACGTCCCCTATACGGGGACTACATATTAAACGGATTTTTGGACTCGGGAGTTGAAACAGGGGCTTGCTCCGTTCACTCCACGCATCGACCCGGCATTGCAGTGCCGCTGGGAACGGTGCGCCTCCTTCTGCTTTGTCGAAAGAAACTCGCATACACAAGGGCACCTTATCGTTCTGAACGGTGTGCCCGGTGGTTTACGCCCCGCCCCCTAGGCCGTGCCCCCCATTTGTGTTAACCAACGCCCCCAAAGTGGTTGGGGGTTGGGGCGACGGGAGGAGTAGACTAATTCCGGGGTACAGGTGAAAAATCTTCAAAGTGTGGGCTGCTGAAAAAAAAAAAAAACCTGCATGTGCCGTTTTGCCCGGCTCTCCGCGGGGCCCCGGGGAGCCTTGTCACCCAGCCGGGGTGCCCGCCCACAACCCAGTCAAACTCACAACCCGGCTCTCCAGCCGAACCCGGGTACCCACTATTAAGCCACCCTCCCGGAACCTTTACCAATAGCTGCGGGCGCACCGAGGCCGGGGACCTGGTGGTACGAATCCAGCTTTTTGGCAAAGCATTGTGGCCGTTTTGGGGAGCTCCCCACGCCAAAATGGGGCAACCTAAGGGGACTCCAGTCGGCCAGTTGGAGCCAAAGTAAAGTCTAGGTCTGTGTCCTGCTGCCCAACGGGGCTTTCTTCGCTGTGGGCGCCCCCTGGTGCTTCTCTAAGTTGTCCAATATTTCACATTGACAACAGTCTGCCACAAGGAAAAAAAGAAGGACAAAAAAAGCTTACAGCACCTGGTACCCAGGCGGTCTCCCATCCAAGTACTAACCAGGCCCGACCCTGCTTAGCTTCCGAGATCGGACGAGATTGGGCGTGTTCAGGGTGGTATGGACATGAGCGACAGTCAACCGCAGCCGGTAGGCCTTATTGGGCCAGCAGAGGCCCTTGCTATCGTGTGTGCTTCTGTCACGGCCACTCATAAACGACGATTGCTCCTTCAGTCTGGCAAAATGAAAAAGCTTACAGCACCTGGTATTCCCAGGCGGTCTCCCATCCAAGTACTAACCAGGCCCGACCCTGCTTAGCTTCCGAGATCGGACGAGATCGGGCGTGTTCAGGGTGGTATGGCCGTAAGCAAGTAAGGCAGCAGCCGCTAGGCCTCATATGCCAGTGTCACGCTAACGCGGAGGGGACTGGCGGGTGTCAGACCGGATGAGAAAAGCATCAGCAGAGGCTGCGGTCGTTCAGGCAGTCAGTTAAGGGGTTATCGCTTCTCGGCCTTTTGGCTAAGATCAAGTGTAGTATCTGTTCTTATCAGTTTAATATCTGATACGTCCCCTATACGGGGACTACATATTAAACGGATTTTTGGACTCGGGAGTTGAAACAGGGGCTTGCTCCGTTCACTCCACGCATCGACCCGGCATTGCAGTGCCGCTGGGAACGGTGCGCCTCCTTCTGCTTTGTCGAAAGAAACTCGCATACACAAGGGCACCATATCGTTCTGAACGGCGTGCCCGGTGGTTTACGCCCCGCCCCCTAGGCCGTGCCCCCCATTTGTGTTAACCAACGCCCCCAAAGTGGTTGGGGGTTGGGGCGACGGGAGGAGTAGACTAATTCCGGGGTACAGGTGAAAAATCTTCAAAGTGTGGGCTGCTGAAAAAAAAAAAAACCTGCATGTGCCGTTTTGCCCGGCTCTCCGCGGGGCCCCGGGGAGCCTTGTCACCCAGCCGGGGTGCCCGCCCACAACCCAGTCAAACTCACAACCCGGCTCTCCAGCCGAACCCGGGTACCCACTATTAAGCCACCCTCCCGGAACCTTTACCAATAGCTGCGGGCGCACCGAGGCCGGGGACCTGGTGGTACGAATCCAGCTTTTTGGCAAAGCATTGTGGCCGTTTTGGGGAGCTCCCCACGCCAAAATGGGGCAACCTAAGGGGACTCCAGTCGGCCAGTTGGAGCCAAAGTAAAGTCTAGGTCTGTGTCCTGCTGCCCAACGGGGCTTTCTTCGCTGTGGGCGCCCCCTGGTGCTTCTCTAAGTTGTCCAATATTTCACATTGACAACAGTCTGCCACAAGGAAAAAAAGAAGGACAAAAAAAGCTTACAGCACCTGGTATTCCCAGGCGGTCTCCCATCCAAGTACTAACCAGGCCCGACCCTGCTTAGCTTCCGAGATCGGACGAGATCGGGCGTGTTCAGGGTGGTATGGCCGTAAGCGACAGTGAACCGCAGCCGGTAGGCCTTAATGGGCCAGCAGAGGCCCTTGCTATCGTGTGTGCTTCTGTCACGGCCACTCATAAACACCGATTGCTCCTTCAGTCTGGCAAAATGAAAAAGCTTACAGCACCTGGTATTCCCAGGCGGTCTCCCATCCAAGTACTAACCAGGCCCGACCCTGCTTAGCTTCCGAGATCGGACGAGATTGGGCGTGTTCAGGGTGGTATGGCCATGAGCGACAGTCAACCGCAGCCGGTAGGCCTTAATGGGCCAGCAGAGGCCCTTGCTATCGTGTGTGCTTCTGTCACGGCCACTCATAAACGACGATTGCTCCTTCAGTCTGGCAAAATGAAAAAGCTTACAGCACCTGGTATTCCCAGGCGGTCTCCCATCCAAGTACTAACCAGGCCCGACCCTGCTTAGCTTCCGAGATCGGACGAGATCGGGCGTGTTCAGGGTGGTATGGCCGTAAGCAAGTAAGGCAGCAGCCGCTAGGCCTCATATGCCAGTGTCACGCTAACGCGGAGGGGACTGGCGGGTGTCAGACCGGAGGAGAAAAGCATCAGCAGAGGCTGCGGTCGTTCAGGCAGTCAGTTAAGGGGTTATCGCTTCTCGGCCTTTTGGCTAAGATCAAGTGTAGTATCTGTTCTTATCAGTTTAATATCTGATACGTCCCCTATACGGGGACTACATATTAAACGGATTTTTGGACTCGGGAGTTGAAACAGGGGCTTGCTCCGTTCACTCCACGCATCGACCCGGCATTGCAGTGCCGCTGGGAACGGTGCGCCTCCTTCTGCTTTGTCGAAAGAAACTCGCATACACAAGGGCACCTTATCGTTCTGAACGGTGTGCCCGGTGGTTTACGCCCCGCCCCCTAGGCCGTGCCCCCCATTTGTGTTAACCAACGCCCCCAAAGTGGTTGGGGGTTGGGGCGACGGGAGGAGTAGACTAATTCCGGGGTACAGGTGAAAAATCTTCAAAGTGTGGGCTGCTGAAAAAAAAAAAAAACCTGCATGTGCCGTTTTGCCCGGCTCTCCGCGGGGCCCCGGGGAGCCTTGTCACCCAGCCGGGGTGCCCGCCCACAACCCAGTCAAACTCACAACCCGGCTCTCCAGCCGAACCCGGGTACCCACTATTAAGCCACCCTCCCGGAACCTTTACCAATAGCTGCGGGCGCACCGAGGCCGGGGACCTGGTGGTACGAATCCAGCTTTTTGGCAAAGCATTGTGGCCGTTTTGGGGAGCTCCCCACGCCAAAATGGGGCAACCTAAGGGGACTCCAGTCGGCCAGTTGGAGCCAAAGTAAAGTCTAGGTCTGTGTCCTGCTGCCCAACGGGGCTTTCTTCGCTGTGGGCGCCCCCTGGTGCTTCTCTAAGTTGTCCAATATTTCACATTGACAACAGTCTGCCACAAGGAAAAAAAGAAGGACAAAAAAAGCTTACAGCACCTGGTATTCCCAGGCGGTCTCCCATCCAAGTACTAACCAGGCCCGACCCTGCTTAGCTTCCGAGATCGGACGAGATTGGGCGTGTTCAGGGTGGTATGGCCATGAGCGACAGTCAACCGCAGCCGGTAGGCCTTAATGGGCCAGCAGAGGCCCTTGCTATCGTGTGTGCTTCTGTCACGGCCACTCATAAACGACGATTGCTCCTTCAGTCTGGCAAAATGAAAAAGCTTACAGCACCTGGTATTCCCAGGCGGTCTCCCATCCAAGTACTAACCAGGCCCGACCCTGCTTAGCTTCCGAGATCGGACGAGATCGGGCGTGTTCAGGGTGGTATGGCCGTAAGCAAGTAAGGCAGCAGCCGCTAGGCCTCATATGCCAGTGTCACGCTAACGCGGAGGGGACTGGCGGGTGTCAGACCGGAGGAGAAAAGCATCAGCAGAGGCTGCGGTCGTTCAGGCAGTCAGTTAAGGGGTTATCGCTTCTCGGCCTTTTGGCTAAGATCAAGTGTAGTATCTGTTCTTATCAGTTTAATATCTGATACGTCCCCTATACGGGGACTACATATTAAACGGATTTTTGGACTCGGGAGTTGAAACAGGGGCTTGCTCCGTTCACTCCACGCATCGACCCGGCATTGCAGTGCCGCTGGGAACGGTGCGCCTCCTTCTGCTTTGTCGAAAGAAACTCGCATACACAAGGGCACCTTATCGTTCTGAACGGTGTGCCCGGTGGTTTACGCCCCGCCCCCTAGGCCGTGCCCCCCATTTGTGTTAACCAACGCCCCCAAAGTGGTTGGGGGTTGGGGCGACGGGAGGAGTAGACTAATTCCGGGGTACAGGTGAAAAATCTTCAAAGTGTGGGCTGCTGAAAAAAAAAAAAAACCTGCATGTGCCGTTTTGCCCGGCTCTCCGCGGGGCCCCGGGGAGCCTTGTCACCCAGCCGGGGTGCCCGCCCACAACCCAGTCAAACTCACAACCCGGCTCTCCAGCCGAACCCGGGTACCCACTATTAAGCCACCCTCCCGGAACCTTTACCAATAGCTGCGGGCGCACCGAGGCCGGGGACCTGGTGGTACGAATCCAGCTTTTTGGCAAAGCATTGTGGCCGTTTTGGGGAGCTCCCCACGCCAAAATGGGGCAACCTAAGGGGACTCCAGTCGGCCAGTTGGAGCCAAAGTAAAGTCTAGGTCTGTGTCCTGCTGCCCAACGGGGCTTTCTTCGCTGTGGGCGCCCCCTGGTGCTTCTCTAAGTTGTCCAATATTTCACATTGACAACAGTCTGCCACAAGGAAAAAAAGAAGGACAAAAAAAGCTTACAGCACCTGGTACCCAGGCGGTCTCCCATCCAAGTACTAACCAGGCCCGACCCTGCTTAGCTTCCGAGATCGGACGAGATTGGGCGTGTTCAGGGTGGTATGGACATGAGCGACAGTCAACCGCAGCCGGTAGGCCTTATTGGGCCAGCAGAGGCCCTTGCTATCGTGTGTGCTTCTGTCACGGCCACTCATAAACGACGATTGCTCCTTCAGTCTGGCAAAATGAAAAAGCTTACAGCACCTGGTATTCCCAGGCGGTCTCCCATCCAAGTACTAACCAGGCCCGACCCTGCTTAGCTTCCGAGATCGGACGAGATCGGGCGTGTTCAGGGTGGTATGGCCGTAAGCAAGTAAGGCAGCAGCCGCTAGGCCTCATATGCCAGTGTCACGCTAACGCGGAGGGGACTGGCGGGTGTCAGACCGGATGAGAAAAGCATCAGCAGAGGCTGCGGTCGTTCAGGCAGTCAGTTAAGGGGTTATCGCTTCTCGGCCTTTTGGCTAAGATCAAGTGTAGTATCTGTTCTTATCAGTTTAATATCTGATACGTCCCCTATACGGGGACTACATATTAAACGGATTTTTGGACTCGGGAGTTGAAACAGGGGCTTGCTCCGTTCACTCCACGCATCGACCCGGCATTGCAGTGCCGCTGGGAACGGTGCGCCTCCTTCTGCTTTGTCGAAAGAAACTCGCATACACAAGGGCACCTTATCGTTCTGAACGGCGTGCCCGGTGGTTTACGCCCCGCCTCCTAGGCCGTGCCCCCCATTTGTGTTAACCAACGCCCCCAAAGTGGTTGGGGGTTGGGGCGACGGGAGGAGTAGACTAATTCCGGGGTACAGGTGAAAAATCTTCAAAGTGTGGGCTGCTGAAAAAAAAAAAAACCTGCATGTGCCATTTTGCCCGGCTCTCCGCGGGGCCCCGGGGAGCCTTGTCACCCAGCCGGGGTGCCCGCCCACAACCCAGTCAAACTCACAACCCGGCTCTCCAGCCGAACCCGGGTACCCACTATTAAGCCACCCTCCCGGAACCTTTACCAATAGCTGCGGGCGCACCGAGGCCGGGGACCTGGTGGTACGAATCCAGCTTTTTGGCAAAGCATTGTGGCCGTTTTGGGGAGCTCCCCACGCCAAAATGGGGCAACCTAAGGGGACTCCAGTCGGCCAGTTGGAGCCAAAGTAAAGTCTAGGTCTGTGTCCTGCTGCCCAACGGGGCTTTCTTCGCTGTGGGCGCCCCCTGGTGCTTCTCTAAGTTGTCCAATATTTCACATTGACAACAGTCTGCCACAAGGAAAAAAAGAAGGACAAAAAAAGCTTACAGCACCTGGTATTCCCAGGCGGTCTCCCATCCAAGTACTAACCAGGCCCGACCCTGCTTAGCTTCCGAGATGGGACGAGATCGGGCGTGTTCAGGGTGGTATGGCCGTAAGCGACAGTGAACCGCAGCCGGTAGGCCTTAATGGGCCAGCAGAGGCCCTTGCTATCGTGTGTGCTTCTGTCACGGCCACTCATAAACACCGATTGCTCCTTCAGTCTGGCAAAATGAAAAAGCTTACAGCACCTGGTATTCCCAGGCGGTCTCCCATCCAAGTACTAACCAGGCCCGACCCTGCTTAGCTTCCGAGATCGGACGAGATTGGGCGTGTTCAGGGTGGTATGGCCATGAGCGACAGTCAACCGCAGCCGGTAGGCCTTAATGGGCCAGCAGAGGCCCTTGCTATCGTGTGTGCTTCTGTCACGGCCACTCATAAACGACGATTGCTCCTTCAGTCTGGCAAAATGAAAAAGCTTACAGCACCTGGTATTCCCAGGCGGTCTCCCATCCAAGTACTAACCAGGCCCGACCCTGCTTAGCTTCCGAGATCGGACGAGATCGGGCGTGTTCAGGGTGGTATGGCCGTAAGCAAGTAAGGCAGCAGCCGCTAGGCCTCATATGCCAGTGTCACGCTAACGCGGAGGGGACTGGCGGGTGTCAGACCGGAGGAGAAAAGCATCAGCAGAGGCTGCGGTCGTTCAGGCAGTCAGTTAAGGGGTTATCGCTTCTCGGCCTTTTGGCTAAGATCAAGTGTAGTATCTGTTCTTATCAGTTTAATATCTGATACGTCCCCTATACGGGGACTACATATTAAACGGATTTTTGGACTCGGGAGTTGAAACAGGGGCTTGCTCCGTTCACTCCACGCATCGACCCGGCATTGCAGTGCCGCTGGGAACGGTGCGCCTCCTTCTGCTTTGTCGAAAGAAACTCGCATACACAAGGGCACCTTATCGTTCTGAACGGTGTGCCCGGTGGTTTACGCCCCGCCCCCTAGGCCGTGCCCCCCATTTGTGTTAACCAACGCCCCCAAAGTGGTTGGGGGTTGGGGCGACGGGAGGAGTAGACTAATTCCGGGGTACAGGTGAAAAATCTTCAAAGTGTGGGCTGCTGAAAAAAAAAAAAAACCTGCATGTGCCGTTTTGCCCGGCTCTCCGCGGGGCCCCGGGGAGCCTTGTCACCCAGCCGGGGTGCCCGCCCACAACCCAGTCAAACTCACAACCCGGCTCTCCAGCCGAACCCGGGTACCCACTATTAAGCCACCCTCCCGGAACCTTTACCAATAGCTGCGGGCGCACCGAGGCCGGGGACCTGGTGGTACGAATCCAGCTTTTTGGCAAAGCATTGTGGCCGTTTTGGGGAGCTCCCCACGCCAAAATGGGGCAACCTAAGGGGACTCCAGTCGGCCAGTTGGAGCCAAAGTAAAGTCTAGGTCTGTGTCCTGCTGCCCAACGGGGCTTTCTTCGCTGTGGGCGCCCCCTGGTGCTTCTCTAAGTTGTCCAATATTTCACATTGACAACAGTCTGCCACAAGGAAAAAAAGAAGGACAAAAAAAGCTTACAGCACCTGGTACCCAGGCGGTCTCCCATCCAAGTACTAACCAGGCCCGACCCTGCTTAGCTTCCGAGATCGGACGAGATTGGGCGTGTTCAGGGTGGTATGGACATGAGCGACAGTCAACCGCAGCCGGTAGGCCTTATTGGGCCAGCAGAGGCCCTTGCTATCGTGTGTGCTTCTGTCACGGCCACTCATAAACGACGATTGCTCCTTCAGTCTGGCAAAATGAAAAAGCTTACAGCACCTGGTATTCCCAGGCGGTCTCCCATCCAAGTACTAACCAGGCCCGACCCTGCTTAGCTTCCGAGATCGGACGAGATCGGGCGTGTTCAGGGTGGTATGGCCGTAAGCAAGTAAGGCAGCAGCCGCTAGGCCTCATATGCCAGTGTCACGCTAACGCGGAGGGGACTGGCGGGTGTCAGACCGGATGAGAAAAGCATCAGCAGAGGCTGCGGTCGTTCAGGCAGTCAGTTAAGGGGTTATCGCTTCTCGGCCTTTTGGCTAAGATCAAGTGTAGTATCTGTTCTTATCAGTTTAATATCTGATACGTCCCCTATACGGGGACTACATATTAAACGGATTTTTGGACTCGGGAGTTGAAACAGGGGCTTGCTCCGTTCACTCCACGCATCGACCCGGCATTGCAGTGCCGCTGGGAACGGTGCGCCTCCTTCTGCTTTGTCGAAAGAAACTCGCATACACAAGGGCACCATATCGTTCTGAACGGCGTGCCCGGTGGTTTACGCCCCGCCCCCTAGGCCGTGCCCCCCATTTGTGTTAACCAACGCCCCCAAAGTGGTTGGGGGTTGGGGCGACGGGAGGAGTAGACTAATTCCGGGGTACAGGTGAAAAATCTTCAAAGTGTGGGCTGCTGAAAAAAAAAAAAACCTGCATGTGCCGTTTTGCCCGGCTCTCCGCGGGGCCCCGGGGAGCCTTGTCACCCAGCCGGGGTGCCCGCCCACAACCCAGTCAAACTCACAACCCGGCTCTCCAGCCGAACCCGGGTACCCACTATTAAGCCACCCTCCCGGAACCTTTACCAATAGCTGCGGGCGCACCGAGGCCGGGGACCTGGTGGTACGAATCCAGCTTTTTGGCAAAGCATTGTGGCCGTTTTGGGGAGCTCCCCACGCCAAAATGGGGCAACCTAAGGGGACTCCAGTCGGCCAGTTGGAGCCAAAGTAAAGTCTAGGTCTGTGTCCTGCTGCCCAACGGGGCTTTCTTCGCTGTGGGCGCCCCCTGGTGCTTCTCTAAGTTGTCCAATATTTCACATTGACAACAGTCTGCCACAAGGAAAAAAAGAAGGACAAAAAAAGCTTACAGCACCTGGTATTCCCAGGCGGTCTCCCATCCAAGTACTAACCAGGCCCGACCCTGCTTAGCTTCCGAGATCGGACGAGATCGGGCGTGTTCAGGGTGGTATGGCCGTAAGCGACAGTGAACCGCAGCCGGTAGGCCTTAATGGGCCAGCAGAGGCCCTTGCTATCGTGTGTGCTTCTGTCACGGCCACTCATAAACACCGATTGCTCCTTCAGTCTGGCAAAATGAAAAAGCTTACAGCACCTGGTATTCCCAGGCGGTCTCCCATCCAAGTACTAACCAGGCCCGACCCTGCTTAGCTTCCGAGATCGGACGAGATTGGGCGTGTTCAGGGTGGTATGGCCATGAGCGACAGTCAACCGCAGCCGGTAGGCCTTAATGGGCCAGCAGAGGCCCTTGCTATCGTGTGTGCTTCTGTCACGGCCACTCATAAACGACGATTGCTCCTTCAGTCTGGCAAAATGAAAAAGCTTACAGCACCTGGTATTCCCAGGCGGTCTCCCATCCAAGTACTAACCAGGCCCGACCCTGCTTAGCTTCCGAGATCGGACGAGATCGGGCGTGTTCAGGGTGGTATGGCCGTAAGCAAGTAAGGCAGCAGCCGCTAGGCCTCATATGCCAGTGTCACGCTAACGCGGAGGGGACTGGCGGGTGTCAGACCGGAGGAGAAAAGCATCAGCAGAGGCTGCGGTCGTTCAGGCAGTCAGTTAAGGGGTTATCGCTTCTCGGCCTTTTGGCTAAGATCAAGTGTAGTATCTGTTCTTATCAGTTTAATATCTGATACGTCCCCTATACGGGGACTACATATTAAACGGATTTTTGGACTCGGGAGTTGAAACAGGGGCTTGCTCCGTTCACTCCACGCATCGACCCGGCATTGCAGTGCCGCTGGGAACGGTGCGCCTCCTTCTGCTTTGTCGAAAGAAACTCGCATACACAAGGGCACCTTATCGTTCTGAACGGTGTGCCCGGTGGTTTACGCCCCGCCCCCTAGGCCGTGCCCCCCATTTGTGTTAACCAACGCCCCCAAAGTGGTTGGGGGTTGGGGCGACGGGAGGAGTAGACTAATTCCGGGGTACAGGTGAAAAATCTTCAAAGTGTGGGCTGCTGAAAAAAAAAAAAAACCTGCATGTGCCGTTTTGCCCGGCTCTCCGCGGGGCCCCGGGGAGCCTTGTCACCCAGCCGGGGTGCCCGCCCACAACCCAGTCAAACTCACAACCCGGCTCTCCAGCCGAACCCGGGTACCCACTATTAAGCCACCCTCCCGGAACCTTTACCAATAGCTGCGGGCGCACCGAGGCCGGGGACCTGGTGGTACGAATCCAGCTTTTTGGCAAAGCATTGTGGCCGTTTTGGGGAGCTCCCCACGCCAAAATGGGGCAACCTAAGGGGACTCCAGTCGGCCAGTTGGAGCCAAAGTAAAGTCTAGGTCTGTGTCCTGCTGCCCAACGGGGCTTTCTTCGCTGTGGGCGCCCCCTGGTGCTTCTCTAAGTTGTCCAATATTTCACATTGACAACAGTCTGCCACAAGGAAAAAAAGAAGGACAAAAAAAGCTTACAGCACCTGGTATTCCCAGGCGGTCTCCCATCCAAGTACTAACCAGGCCCGACCCTGCTTAGCTTCCGAGATCGGACGAGATTGGGCGTGTTCAGGGTGGTATGGCCATGAGCGACAGTCAACCGCAGCCGGTAGGCCTTAATGGGCCAGCAGAGGCCCTTGCTATCGTGTGTGCTTCTGTCACGGCCACTCATAAACGACGATTGCTCCTTCAGTCTGGCAAAATGAAAAAGCTTACAGCACCTGGTATTCCCAGGCGGTCTCCCATCCAAGTACTAACCAGGCCCGACCCTGCTTAGCTTCCGAGATCGGACGAGATCGGGCGTGTTCAGGGTGGTATGGCCGTAAGCAAGTAAGGCAGCAGCCGCTAGGCCTCATATGCCAGTGTCACGCTAACGCGGAGGGGACTGGCGGGTGTCAGACCGGAGGAGAAAAGCATCAGCAGAGGCTGCGGTCGTTCAGGCAGTCAGTTAAGGGGTTATCGCTTCTCGGCCTTTTGGCTAAGATCAAGTGTAGTATCTGTTCTTATCAGTTTAATATCTGATACGTCCCCTATACGGGGACTACATATTAAACGGATTTTTGGACTCGGGAGTTGAAACAGGGGCTTGCTCCGTTCACTCCACGCATCGACCCGGCATTGCAGTGCCGCTGGGAACGGTGCGCCTCCTTCTGCTTTGTCGAAAGAAACTCGCATACACAAGGGCACCTTATCGTTCTGAACGGTGTGCCCGGTGGTTTACGCCCCGCCCCCTAGGCCGTGCCCCCCATTTGTGTTAACCAACGCCCCCAAAGTGGTTGGGGGTTGGGGCGACGGGAGGAGTAGACTAATTCCGGGGTACAGGTGAAAAATCTTCAAAGTGTGGGCTGCTGAAAAAAAAAAAAAACCTGCATGTGCCGTTTTGCCCGGCTCTCCGCGGGGCCCCGGGGAGCCTTGTCACCCAGCCGGGGTGCCCGCCCACAACCCAGTCAAACTCACAACCCGGCTCTCCAGCCGAACCCGGGTACCCACTATTAAGCCACCCTCCCGGAACCTTTACCAATAGCTGCGGGCGCACCGAGGCCGGGGACCTGGTGGTACGAATCCAGCTTTTTGGCAAAGCATTGTGGCCGTTTTGGGGAGCTCCCCACGCCAAAATGGGGCAACCTAAGGGGACTCCAGTCGGCCAGTTGGAGCCAAAGTAAAGTCTAGGTCTGTGTCCTGCTGCCCAACGGGGCTTTCTTCGCTGTGGGCGCCCCCTGGTGCTTCTCTAAGTTGTCCAATATTTCACATTGACAACAGTCTGCCACAAGGAAAAAAAGAAGGACAAAAAAAGCTTACAGCACCTGGTACCCAGGCGGTCTCCCATCCAAGTACTAACCAGGCCCGACCCTGCTTAGCTTCCGAGATCGGACGAGATTGGGCGTGTTCAGGGTGGTATGGACATGAGCGACAGTCAACCGCAGCCGGTAGGCCTTATTGGGCCAGCAGAGGCCCTTGCTATCGTGTGTGCTTCTGTCACGGCCACTCATAAACGACGATTGCTCCTTCAGTCTGGCAAAATGAAAAAGCTTACAGCACCTGGTATTCCCAGGCGGTCTCCCATCCAAGTACTAACCAGGCCCGACCCTGCTTAGCTTCCGAGATCGGACGAGATCGGGCGTGTTCAGGGTGGTATGGCCGTAAGCAAGTAAGGCAGCAGCCGCTAGGCCTCATATGCCAGTGTCACGCTAACGCGGAGGGGACTGGCGGGTGTCAGACCGGATGAGAAAAGCATCAGCAGAGGCTGCGGTCGTTCAGGCAGTCAGTTAAGGGGTTATCGCTTCTCGGCCTTTTGGCTAAGATCAAGTGTAGTATCTGTTCTTATCAGTTTAATATCTGATACGTCCCCTATACGGGGACTACATATTAAACGGATTTTTGGACTCGGGAGTTGAAACAGGGGCTTGCTCCGTTCACTCCACGCATCGACCCGGCATTGCAGTGCCGCTGGGAACGGTGCGCCTCCTTCTGCTTTGTCGAAAGAAACTCGCATACACAAGGGCACCATATCGTTCTGAACGGCGTGCCCGGTGGTTTACGCCCCGCCCCCTAGGCTGTGCCCCCCATTTGTGTTAACCAACGCCCCCAAAGTGGTTGGGGGTTGGGGCGACGGGAGGAGTAGACTAATTCCGGGGTACAGGTGAAAAATCTTCAAAGTGTGGGCTGCTGAAAAAAAAAAAAACCTGCATGTGCCGTTTTGCCCGGCTCTCCGCGGGGCCCCGGGGAGCCTTGTCACCCAGCCGGGGTGCCCGCCCACAACCCAGTCAAACTCACAACCCGGCTCTCCAGCCGAACCCGGGTACCCACTATTAAGCCACCCTCCCGGAACCTTTACCAATAGCTGCGGGCGCACCGAGGCCGGGGACCTGGTGGTACGAATCCAGCTTTTTGGCAAAGCATTGTGGCCGTTTTGGGGAGCTCCCCACGCCAAAATGGGGCAACCTAAGGGGACTCCAGTCGGCCAGTTGGAGCCAAAGTAAAGTCTAGGTCTGTGTCCTGCTGCCCAACGGGGCTTTCTTCGCTGTGGGCGCCCCCTGGTGCTTCTCTAAGTTGTCCAATATTTCACATTGACAACAGTCTGCCACAAGGAAAAAAAGAAGGACAAAAAAAGCTTACAGCACCTGGTATTCCCAGGCGGTCTCCCATCCAAGTACTAACCAGGCCCGACCCTGCTTAGCTTCCGAGATCGGACGAGATCGGGCGTGTTCAGGGTGGTATGGCCGTAAGCGACAGTGAACCGCAGCCGGTAGGCCTTAATGGGCCAGCAGAGGCCCTTGCTATCGTGTGTGCTTCTGTCACGGCCACTCATAAACACCGATTGCTCCTTCAGTCTGGCAAAATGAAAAAGCTTACAGCACCTGGTATTCCCAGGCGGTCTCCCATCCAAGTACTAACCAGGCCCGACCCTGCTTAGCTTCCGAGATCGGACGAGATTGGGCGTGTTCAGGGTGGTATGGCCATGAGCGACAGTCAACCGCAGCCGGTAGGCCTTAATGGGCCAGCAGAGGCCCTTGCTATCGTGTGTGCTTCTGTCACGGCCACTCATAAACGACGATTGCTCCTTCAGTCTGGCAAAATGAAAAAGCTTACAGCACCTGGTATTCCCAGGCGGTCTCCCATCCAAGTACTAACCAGGCCCGACCCTGCTTAGCTTCCGAGATCGGACGAGATCGGGCGTGTTCAGGGTGGTATGGCCGTAAGCAAGTAAGGCAGCAGCCGCTAGGCCTCATATGCCAGTGTCACGCTAACGCGGAGGGGACTGGCGGGTGTCAGACCGGAGGAGAAAAGCATCAGCAGAGGCTGCGGTCGTTCAGGCAGTCAGTTAAGGGGTTATCGCTTCTCGGCCTTTTGGCTAAGATCAAGTGTAGTATCTGTTCTTATCAGTTTAATATCTGATACGTCCCCTATACGGGGACTACATATTAAACGGATTTTTGGACTCGGGAGTTGAAACAGGGGCTTGCTCCGTTCACTCCACGCATCGACCCGGCATTGCAGTGCCGCTGGGAACGGTGCGCCTCCTTCTGCTTTGTCGAAAGAAACTCGCATACACAAGGGCACCTTATCGTTCTGAACGGTGTGCCCGGTGGTTTACGCCCCGCCCCCTAGGCCGTGCCCCCCATTTGTGTTAACCAACGCCCCCAAAGTGGTTGGGGGTTGGGGCGACGGGAGGAGTAGACTAATTCCGGGGTACAGGTGAAAAATCTTCAAAGTGTGGGCTGCTGAAAAAAAAAAAAAACCTGCATGTGCCGTTTTGCCCGGCTCTCCGCGGGGCCCCGGGGAGCCTTGTCACCCAGCCGGGGTGCCCGCCCACAACCCAGTCAAACTCACAACCCGGCTCTCCAGCCGAACCCGGGTACCCACTATTAAGCCACCCTCCCGGAACCTTTACCAATAGCTGCGGGCGCACCGAGGCCGGGGACCTGGTGGTACGAATCCAGCTTTTTGGCAAAGCATTG
Source organism: Nannobrachium achirus (assembly GCF_963921795.1). Taxonomy (NCBI): domain Eukaryota; kingdom Metazoa; phylum Chordata; class Actinopteri; order Myctophiformes; family Myctophidae; genus Nannobrachium; species Nannobrachium achirus. The sequence continues at coordinate 187,178 of NW_027664712.1, forward strand.
TGGCCGTTTTGGGGAGCTCCCCACGCCAAAATGGGGCAACCTAAGGGGACTCCAGTCGGCCAGTTGGAGCCAAAGTAAAGTCTAGGTCTGTGTCCTGCTGCCCAACGGGGCTTTCTTCGCTGTGGGCGCCCCCTGGTGCTTCTCTAAGTTGTCCAATATTTCACATTGACAACAGTCTGCCACAAGGAAAAAAAGAAGGACAAAAAAAGCTTACAGCACCTGGTATTCCCAGGCGGTCTCCCATCCAAGTACTAACCAGGCCCGACCCTGCTTAGCTTCCGAGATCGGACGAGATTGGGCGTGTTCAGGGTGGTATGGCCATGAGCGACAGTCAACCGCAGCCGGTAGGCCTTAATGGGCCAGCAGAGGCCCTTGCTATCGTGTGTGCTTCTGTCACGGCCACTCATAAACGACGATTGCTCCTTCAGTCTGGCAAAATGAAAAAGCTTACAGCACCTGGTATTCCCAGGCGGTCTCCCATCCAAGTACTAACCAGGCCCGACCCTGCTTAGCTTCCGAGATCGGACGAGATCGGGCGTGTTCAGGGTGGTATGGCCGTAAGCAAGTAAGGCAGCAGCCGCTAGGCCTCATATGCCAGTGTCACGCTAACGCGGAGGGGACTGGCGGGTGTCAGACCGGAGGAGAAAAGCATCAGCAGAGGCTGCGGTCGTTCAGGCAGTCAGTTAAGGGGTTATCGCTTCTCGGCCTTTTGGCTAAGATCAAGTGTAGTATCTGTTCTTATCAGTTTAATATCTGATACGTCCCCTATACGGGGACTACATATTAAACGGATTTTTGGACTCGGGAGTTGAAACAGGGGCTTGCTCCGTTCACTCCACGCATCGACCCGGCATTGCAGTGCCGCTGGGAACGGTGCGCCTCCTTCTGCTTTGTCGAAAGAAACTCGCATACACAAGGGCACCTTATCGTTCTGAACGGTGTGCCCGGTGGTTTACGCCCCGCCCCCTAGGCCGTGCCCCCCATTTGTGTTAACCAACGCCCCCAAAGTGGTTGGGGGTTGGGGCGACGGGAGGAGTAGACTAATTCCGGGGTACAGGTGAAAAATCTTCAAAGTGTGGGCTGCTGAAAAAAAAAAAAAACCTGCATGTGCCGTTTTGCCCGGCTCTCCGCGGGGCCCCGGGGAGCCTTGTCACCCAGCCGGGGTGCCCGCCCACAACCCAGTCAAACTCACAACCCGGCTCTCCAGCCGAACCCGGGTACCCACTATTAAGCCACCCTCCCGGAACCTTTACCAATAGCTGCGGGCGCACCGAGGCCGGGGACCTGGTGGTACGAATCCAGCTTTTTGGCAAAGCATTGTGGCCGTTTTGGGGAGCTCCCCACGCCAAAATGGGGCAACCTAAGGGGACTCCAGTCGGCCAGTTGGAGCCAAAGTAAAGTCTAGGTCTGTGTCCTGCTGCCCAACGGGGCTTTCTTCGCTGTGGGCGCCCCCTGGTGCTTCTCTAAGTTGTCCAATATTTCACATTGACAACAGTCTGCCACAAGGAAAAAAAGAAGGACAAAAAAAGCTTACAGCACCTGGTATTCCCAGGCGGTCTCCCATCCAAGTACTAACCAGGCCCGACCCTGCTTAGCTTCCGAGATCGGACGAGATCGGGCGTGTTCAGGGTGGTATGGCCGTAAGCGACAGTGAACCGCAGCCGGTAGGCCTTAATGGGCCAGCAGAGGCCCTTGCTATCGTGTGTGCTTCTGTCACGGCCACTCATAAACACCGATTGCTCCTTCAGTCTGGCAAAATGAAAAAGCTTACAGCACCTGGTATTCCCAGGCGGTCTCCCATCCAAGTACTAACCAGGCCCGACCCTGCTTAGCTTCCGAGATCGGACGAGATTGGGCGTGTTCAGGGTGGTATGGCCATGAGCGACAGTCAACCGCAGCCGGTAGGCCTTAATGGGCCAGCAGAGGCCCTTGCTATCGTGTGTGCTTCTGTCACGGCCACTCATAAACGACGATTGCTCCTTCAGTCTGGCAAAATGAAAAAGCTTACAGCACCTGGTATTCCCAGGCGGTCTCCCATCCAAGTACTAACCAGGCCCGACCCTGATTAGCTTCCGAGATCGGACGAGATCGGGCGTGTTCAGGGTGGTATGGCCGTAAGCAAGTAAGGCAGCAGCCGCTAGGCCTCATATGCCAGTGTCACGCTAACGCGGAGGGGACTGGCGGGTGTCAGACCGGAGGAGAAAAGCATCAGCAGAGGCTGCGGTCGTTCAGGCAGTCAGTTAAGGGGTTATCGCTTCTCGGCCTTTTGGCTAAGATCAAGTGTAGTATCTGTTCTTATCAGTTTAATATCTGATACGTCCCCTATACGGGGACTACATATTAAACGGATTTTTGGACTCGGGAGTTGAAACAGGGGCTTGCTCCGTTCACTCCACGCATCGACCCGGCATTGCAGTGCCGCTGGGAACGGTGCGCCTCCTTCTGCTTTGTCGAAAGAAACTCGCATACACAAGGGCACCTTATCGTTCTGAACGGCGTGCCCGGTGGTTTACGCCCCGCCTCCTAGGCCGTGCCCCCCATTTGTGTTAACCAACGCCCCCAAAGTGGTTGGGGGTTGGGGCGACGGGAGGAGTAGACTAATTCCGGGGTACAGGTGAAAAATCTTCAAAGTGTGGGCTGCTGAAAAAAAAAAAAACCTGCATGTGCCGTTTTGCCCGGCTCTCCGCGGGGCCCCGGGGAGCCTTGTCACCCAGCCGGGGTGCCCGCCCACAACCCAGTCAAACTCACAACCCGGCTCTCCAGCCGAACCCGGGTACCCACTATTAAGCCACCCTCCCGGAACCTTTACCAATAGCTGCGGGCGCACCGAGGCCGGGGACCTGGTGGTACGAATCCAGCTTTTTGGCAAAGCATTGTGGCCGTTTTGGGGAGCTCCCCACGCCAAAATGGGGCAACCTAAGGGGACTCCAGTCGGCCAGTTGGAGCCAAAGTAAAGTCTAGGTCTGTGTCCTGCTGCCCAACGGGGCTTTCTTCGCTGTGGGCGCCCCCTGGTGCTTCTCTAAGTTGTCCAATATTTCACATTGACAACAGTCTGCCACAAGGAAAAAAAGAAGGACAAAAAAAGCTTACAGCACCTGGTATTCCCAGGCGGTCTCCCATCCAAGTACTAACCAGGCCCGACCCTGCTTAGCTTCCGAGATCGGACGAGATTGGGCGTGTTCAGGGTGGTATGGCCATGAGCGACAGTCAACCGCAGCCGGTAGGCCTTAATGGGCCAGCAGAGGCCCTTGCTATCGTGTGTGCTTCTGTCACGGCCACTCATAAACGACGATTGCTCCTTCAGTCTGGCAAAATGAAAAAGCTTACAGCACCTGGTATTCCCAGGCGGTCTCCCATCCAAGTACTAACCAGGCCCGACCCTGCTTAGCTTCCGAGATCGGACGAGATCGGGCGTGTTCAGGGTGGTATGGCCGTAAGCAAGTAAGGCAGCAGCCGCTAGGCCTCATATGCCAGTGTCACGCTAACGCGGAGGGGACTGGCGGGTGTCAGACCGGAGGAGAAAAGCATCAGCAGAGGCTGCGGTCGTTCAGGCAGTCAGTTAAGGGGTTATCGCTTCTCGGCCTTTTGGCTAAGATCAAGTGTAGTATCTGTTCTTATCAGTTTAATATCTGATACGTCCCCTATACGGGGACTACATATTAAACGGATTTTTGGACTCGGGAGTTGAAACAGGGGCTTGCTCCGTTCACTCCACGCATCGACCCGGCATTGCAGTGCCGCTGGGAACGGTGCGCCTCCTTCTGCTTTGTCGAAAGAAACTCGCATACACAAGGGCACCTTATCGTTCTGAACGGTGTGCCCGGTGGTTTACGCCCCGCCCCCTAGGCCGTGCCCCCCATTTGTGTTAACCAACGCCCCCAAAGTGGTTGGGGGTTGGGGCGACGGGAGGAGTAGACTAATTCCGGGGTACAGGTGAAAAATCTTCAAAGTGTGGGCTGCTGAAAAAAAAAAAAAACCTGCATGTGCCGTTTTGCCCGGCTCTCCGCGGGGCCCCGGGGAGCCTTGTCACCCAGCCGGGGTGCCCGCCCACAACCCAGTCAAACTCACAACCCGGCTCTCCAGCCGAACCCGGGTACCCACTATTAAGCCACCCTCCCGGAACCTTTACCAATAGCTGCGGGCGCACCGAGGCCGGGGACCTGGTGGTACGAATCCAGCTTTTTGGCAAAGCATTGTGGCCGTTTTGGGGAGCTCCCCACGCCAAAATGGGGCAACCTAAGGGGACTCCAGTCGGCCAGTTGGAGCCAAAGTAAAGTCTAGGTCTGTGTCCTGCTGCCCAACGGGGCTTTCTTCGCTGTGGGCGCCCCCTGGTGCTTCTCTAAGTTGTCCAATATTTCACATTGACAACAGTCTGCCACAAGGAAAAAAAGAAGGACAAAAAAAGCTTACAGCACCTGGTACCCAGGCGGTCTCCCATCCAAGTACTAACCAGGCCCGACCCTGCTTAGCTTCCGAGATCGGACGAGATTGGGCGTGTTCAGGGTGGTATGGACATGAGCGACAGTCAACCGCAGCCGGTAGGCCTTATTGGGCCAGCAGAGGCCCTTGCTATCGTGTGTGCTTCTGTCACGGCCACTCATAAACGACGATTGCTCCTTCAGTCTGGCAAAATGAAAAAGCTTACAGCACCTGGTATTCCCAGGCGGTCTCCCATCCAAGTACTAACCAGGCCCGACCCTGCTTAGCTTCCGAGATCGGACGAGATCGGGCGTGTTCAGGGTGGTATGGCCGTAAGCAAGTAAGGCAGCAGCCGCTAGGCCTCATATGCCAGTGTCACGCTAACGCGGAGGGGACTGGCGGGTGTCAGACCGGATGAGAAAAGCATCAGCAGAGGCTGCGGTCGTTCAGGCAGTCAGTTAAGGGGTTATCGCTTCTCGGCCTTTTGGCTAAGATCAAGTGTAGTATCTGTTCTTATCAGTTTAATATCTGATACGTCCCCTATACGGGGACTACATATTAAACGGATTTTTGGACTCGGGAGTTGAAACAGGGGCTTGCTCCGTTCACTCCACGCATCGACCCGGCATTGCAGTGCCGCTGGGAACGGTGCGCCTCCTTCTGCTTTGTCGAAAGAAACTCGCATACACAAGGGCACCTTATCGTTCTGAACGGCGTGCCCGGTGGTTTACGCCCCGCCCCCTAGGCCGTGCCCCCCATTTGTGTTAACCAACGCCCCCAAAGTGGTTGGGGGTTGGGGCGACGGGAGGAGTAGACTAATTCCGGGGTACAGGTGAAAAATCTTCAAAGTGTGGGCTGCTGAAAAAAAAAAAAAACCTGCATGTGCCGTTTTGCCCGGCTCTCCGCGGGGCCCCGGGGAGCCTTGTCACCCAGCCGGGGTGCCCGCCCACAACCCAGTCAAACTCACAACCCGGCTCTCCAGCCGAACCCGGGTACCCACTATTAAGCCACCCTCCCGGAACCTTTACCAATAGCTGCGGGCGCACCGAGGCCGGGGACCTGGTGGTACGAATCCAGCTTTTTGGCAAAGCATTGTGGCCGTTTTGGGGAGCTCCCCACGCCAAAATGGGGCAACCTAAGGGGACTCCAGTCGGCCAGTTGGAGCCAAAGTAAAGTCTAGGTCTGTGTTTTGCTGCCCAACGGGGCTTTCTTCGCTGTGGGCGCCCCCTGGTGCTTCTCTAAGTTGTCCAATATTTCACATTGACAACAGTCTGCCACAAGGAAAAAAAGAAGGACAAAAAAAGCTTACAGCACCTGGTATTCCCAGGCGGTCTCCCATCCAAGTACTAACCAGGCCCGACCCTGCTTAGCTTCCGAGATCGGACGAGATCGGGCGTGTTCAGGGTGGTATGGCCGTAAGCGACAGTGAACCGCAGCCGGTAGGCCTTAATGGGCCAGCAGAGGCCCTTGCTATCGTGTGTGCTTCTGTCACGGCCACTCATAAACACCGATTGCTCCTTCAGTCTGGCAAAATGAAAAAGCTTACAGCACCTGGTATTCCCAGGCGGTCTCCCATCCAAGTACTAACCAGGCCCGACCCTGCTTAGCTTCCGAGATCGGACGAGATTGGGCGTGTTCAGGGTGGTATGGCCATGAGCGACAGTCAACCGCAGCCGGTAGGCCTTAATGGGCCAGCAGAGGCCCTTGCTATCGTGTGTGCTTCTGTCACGGCCACTCATAAACGACGATTGCTCCTTCAGTCTGGCAAAATGAAAAAGCTTACAGCACCTGGTATTCCCAGGCGGTCTCCCATCCAAGTACTAACCAGGCCCGACCCTGCTTAGCTTCCGAGATCGGACGAGATCGGGCGTGTTCAGGGTGGTATGGCCGTAAGCAAGTAAGGCAGCAGCCGCTAGGCCTCATATGCCAGTGTCACGCTAACGCGGAGGGGACTGGCGGGTGTCAGACCGGATGAGAAAAGCATCAGCAGAGGCTGCGGTCGTTCAGGCAGTCAGTTAAGGGGTTATCGCTTCTCGGCCTTTTGGCTAAGATCAAGTGTAGTATCTGTTCTTATCAGTTTAATATCTGATACGTCCCCTATACGGGGACTACATATTAAACGGATTTTTGGACTCGGGAGTTGAAACAGGGGCTTGCTCCGTTCACTCCACGCATCGACCCGGCATTGCAGTGCCGCTGGGAACGGTGCGCCTCCTTCTGCTTTGTCGAAAGAAACTCGCATACACAAGGGCACCTTATCGTTCTGAACGGCGTGCCCGGTGGTTTACGCCCCGCCTCCTAGGCCGTGCCCCCCATTTGTGTTAACCAACGCCCCCAAAGTGGTTGGGGGTTGGGGCGACGGGAGGAGTAGACTAATTCCGGGGTACAGGTGAAAAATCTTCAAAGTGTGGGCTGCTGAAAAAAAAAAAAACCTGCATGTGCCGTTTTGCCCGGCTCTCCGCGGGGCCCCGGGGAGCCTTGTCACCCAGCCGGGGTGCCCGCCCACAACCCAGTCAAACTCACAACCCGGCTCTCCAGCCGAACCCGGGTACCCACTATTAAGCCACCCTCCCGGAACCTTTACCAATAGCTGCGGGCGCACCGAGGCCGGGGACCTGGTGGTACGAATCCAGCTTTTTGGCAAAGCATTGTGGCCGTTTTGGGGAGCTCCCCACGCCAAAATGGGGCAACCTAAGGGGACTCCAGTCGGCCAGTTGGAGCCAAAGTAAAGTCTAGGTCTGTGTCCTGCTGCCCAACGGGGCTTTCTTCGCTGTGGGCGCCCCCTGGTGCTTCTCTAAGTTGTCCAATATTTCACATTGACAACAGTCTGCCACAAGGAAAAAAAGAAGGACAAAAAAAGCTTACAGCACCTGGTATTCCCAGGCGGTCTCCCATCCAAGTACTAACCAGGCCCGACCCTGCTTAGCTTCCGAGATCGGACGAGATCGGGCGTGTTCAGGGTGGTATGGCCGTAAGCGACAGTGAACCGCAGCCGGTAGGCCTTAATGGGCCAGCAGAGGCCCTTGCTATCGTGTGTGCTTCTGTCACGGCCACTCATAAACACCGATTGCTCCTTCAGTCTGGCAAAATGAAAAAGCTTACAGCACCTGGTATTCCCAGGCGGTCTCCCATCCAAGTACTAACCAGGCCCGACCCTGCTTAGCTTCCGAGATCGGACGAGATTGGGCGTGTTCAGGGTGGTATGGCCATGAGCGACAGTCAACCGCAGCCGGTAGGCCTTAATGGGCCAGCAGAGGCCCTTGCTATCGTGTGTGCTTCTGTCACGGCCACTCATAAACGACGATTGCTCCTTCAGTCTGGCAAAATGAAAAAGCTTACAGCACCTGGTATTCCCAGGCGGTCTCCCATCCAAGTACTAACCAGGCCCGACCCTGCTTAGCTTCCGAGATCGGACGAGATCGGGCGTGTTCAGGGTGGTATGGCCGTAAGCAAGTAAGGCAGCAGCCGCTAGGCCTCATATGCCAGTGTCACGCTAACGCGGAGGGGACTGGCGGGTGTCAGACCGGAGGAGAAAAGCATCAGCAGAGGCTGCGGTCGTTCAGGCAGTCAGTTAAGGGGTTATCGCTTCTCGGCCTTTTGGCTAAGATCAAGTGTAGTATCTGTTCTTATCAGTTTAATATCTGATACGTCCCCTATACGGGGACTACATATTAAACGGATTTTTGGACTCGGGAGTTGAAACAGGGGCTTGCTCCGTTCACTCCACGCATCGACCCGGCATTGCAGTGCCGCTGGGAACGGTGCGCCTCCTTCTGCTTTGTCGAAAGAAACTCGCATACACAAGGGCACCTTATCGTTCTGAACGGTGTGCCCGGTGGTTTACGCCCCGCCCCCTAGGCCGTGCCCCCCATTTGTGTTAACCAACGCCCCCAAAGTGGTTGGGGGTTGGGGCGACGGGAGGAGTAGACTAATTCCGGGGTACAGGTGAAAAATCTTCAAAGTGTGGGCTGCTGAAAAAAAAAAAAAACCTGCATGTGCCGTTTTGCCCGGCTCTCCGCGGGGCCCCGGGGAGCCTTGTCACCCAGCCGGGGTGCCCGCCCACAACCCAGTCAAACTCACAACCCGGCTCTCCAGCCGAACCCGGGTACCCACTATTAAGCCACCCTCCCGGAACCTTTACCAATAGCTGCGGGCGCACCGAGGCCGGGGACCTGGTGGTACGAATCCAGCTTTTTGGCAAAGCATTGTGGCCGTTTTGGGGAGCTCCCCACGCCAAAATGGGGCAACCTAAGGGGACTCCAGTCGGCCAGTTGGAGCCAAAGTAAAGTCTAGGTCTGTGTCCTGCTGCCCAACGGGGCTTTCTTCGCTGTGGGCGCCCCCTGGTGCTTCTCTAAGTTGTCCAATATTTCACATTGACAACAGTCTGCCACAAGGAAAAAAAGAAGGACAAAAAAAGCTTACAGCACCTGGTATTCCCAGGCGGTCTCCCATCCAAGTACTAACCAGGCCCGACCCTGCTTAGCTTCCGAGATCGGACGAGATTGGGCGTGTTCAGGGTGGTATGGCCATGAGCGACAGTCAACCGCAGCCGGTAGGCCTTAATGGGCCAGCAGAGGCCCTTGCTATCGTGTGTGCTTCTGTCACGGCCACTCATAAACGACGATTGCTCCTTCAGTCTGGCAAAATGAAAAAGCTTACAGCACCTGGTATTCCCAGGCGGTCTCCCATCCAAGTACTAACCAGGCCCGACCCTGCTTAGCTTCCGAGATCGGACGAGATCGGGCGTGTTCAGGGTGGTATGGCCGTAAGCAAGTAAGGCAGCAGCCGCTAGGCCTCATATGCCAGTGTCACGCTAACGCGGAGGGGACTGGCGGGTGTCAGACCGGAGGAGAAAAGCATCAGCAGAGGCTGCGGTCGTTCAGGCAGTCAGTTAAGGGGTTATCGCTTCTCGGCCTTTTGGCTAAGATCAAGTGTAGTATCTGTTCTTATCAGTTTAATATCTGATACGTCCCCTATACGGGGACTACATATTAAACGGATTTTTGGACTCGGGAGTTGAAACAGGGGCTTGCTCCGTTCACTCCACGCATCGACCCGGCATTGCAGTGCCGCTGGGAACGGTGCGCCTCCTTCTGCTTTGTCGAAAGAAACTCGCATACACAAGGGCACCTTATCGTTCTGAACGGCGTGCCCGGTGGTTTACGCCCCGCCCCCTAGGCCGTGCCCCCCATTTGTGTTAACCAACGCCCCCAAAGTGGTTGGGGGTTGGGGCGACGGGAGGAGTAGACTAATTCCGGGGTACAGGTGAAAAATCTTCAAAGTGTGGGCTGCTGAAAAAAAAAAAAAACCTGCATGTGCCGTTTTGCCCGGCTCTCCGCGGGGCCCCGGGGAGCCTTGTCACCCAGCCGGGGTGCCCGCCCACAACCCAGTCAAACTCACAACCCGGCTCTCCAGCCGAACCCGGGTACCCACTATTAAGCCACCCTCCCGGAACCTTTACCAATAGCTGCGGGCGCACCGAGGCCGGGGACCTGGTGGTACGAATCCAGCTTTTTGGCAAAGCATTGTGGCCGTTTTGGGGAGCTCCCCACGCCAAAATGGGGCAACCTAAGGGGACTCCAGTCGGCCAGTTGGAGCCAAAGTAAAGTCTAGGTCTGTGTTTTGCTGCCCAACGGGGCTTTCTTCGCTGTGGGCGCCCCCTGGTGCTTCTCTAAGTTGTCCAATATTTCACATTGACAACAGTCTGCCACAAGGAAAAAAAGAAGGACAAAAAAAGCTTACAGCACCTGGTATTCCCAGGCGGTCTCCCATCCAAGTACTAACCAGGCCCGACCCTGCTTAGCTTCCGAGATCGGACGAGATCGGGCGTGTTCAGGGTGGTATGGCCGTAAGCGACAGTGAACCGCAGCCGGTAGGCCTTAATGGGCCAGCAGAGGCCCTTGCTATCGTGTGTGCTTCTGTCACGGCCACTCATAAACACCGATTGCTCCTTCAGTCTGGCAAAATGAAAAAGCTTACAGCACCTGGTATTCCCAGGCGGTCTCCCATCCAAGTACTAACCAGGCCCGACCCTGCTTAGCTTCCGAGATCGGACGAGATTGGGCGTGTTCAGGGTGGTATGGCCATGAGCGACAGTCAACCGCAGCCGGTAGGCCTTAATGGGCCAGCAGAGGCCCTTGCTATCGTGTGTGCTTCTGTCACGGCCACTCATAAACGACGATTGCTCCTTCAGTCTGGCAAAATGAAAAAGCTTACAGCACCTGGTATTCCCAGGCGGTCTCCCATCCAAGTACTAACCAGGCCCGACCCTGCTTAGCTTCCGAGATCGGACGAGATCGGGCGTGTTCAGGGTGGTATGGCCGTAAGCAAGTAAGGCAGCAGCCGCTAGGCCTCATATGCCAGTGTCACGCTAACGCGGAGGGGACTGGCGGGTGTCAGACCGGATGAGAAAAGCATCAGCAGAGGCTGCGGTCGTTCAGGCAGTCAGTTAAGGGGTTATCGCTTCTCGGCCTTTTGGCTAAGATCAAGTGTAGTATCTGTTCTTATCAGTTTAATATCTGATACGTCCCCTATACGGGGACTACATATTAAACGGATTTTTGGACTCGGGAGTTGAAACAGGGGCTTGCTCCGTTCACTCCACGCATCGACCCGGCATTGCAGTGCCGCTGGGAACGGTGCGCCTCCTTCTGCTTTGTCGAAAGAAACTCGCATACACAAGGGCACCTTATCGTTCTGAACGGCGTGCCCGGTGGTTTACGCCCCGCCTCCTAGGCCGTGCCCCCCATTTGTGTTAACCAACGCCCCCAAAGTGGTTGGGGGTTGGGGCGACGGGAGGAGTAGACTAATTCCGGGGTACAGGTGAAAAATCTTCAAAGTGTGGGCTGCTGAAAAAAAAAAAAACCTGCATGTGCCGTTTTGCCCGGCTCTCCGCGGGGCCCCGGGGAGCCTTGTCACCCAGCCGGGGTGCCCGCCCACAACCCAGTCAAACTCACAACCCGGCTCTCCAGCCGAACCCGGGTACCCACTATTAAGCCACCCTCCCGGAACCTTTACCAATAGCTGCGGGCGCACCGAGGCCGGGGACCTGGTGGTACGAATCCAGCTTTTTGGCAAAGCATTGTGGCCGTTTTGGGGAGCTCCCCACGCCAAAATGGGGCAACCTAAGGGGACTCCAGTCGGCCAGTTGGAGCCAAAGTAAAGTCTAGGTCTGTGTCCTGCTGCCCAACGGGGCTTTCTTCGCTGTGGGCGCCCCCTGGTGCTTCTCTAAGTTGTCCAATATTTCACATTGACAACAGTCTGCCACAAGGAAAAAAAGAAGGACAAAAAAAGCTTACAGCACCTGGTATTCCCAGGCGGTCTCCCATCCAAGTACTAACCAGGCCCGACCCTGCTTAGCTTCCGAGATCGGACGAGATCGGGCGTGTTCAGGGTGGTATGGCCGTAAGCGACAGTGAACCGCAGCCGGTAGGCCTTAATGGGCCAGCAGAGGCCCTTGCTATCGTGTGTGCTTCTGTCACGGCCACTCATAAACACCGATTGCTCCTTCAGTCTGGCAAAATGAAAAAGCTTACAGCACCTGGTATTCCCAGGCGGTCTCCCATCCAAGTACTAACCAGGCCCGACCCTGCTTAGCTTCCGAGATCGGACGAGATTGGGCGTGTTCAGGGTGGTATGGCCATGAGCGACAGTCAACCGCAGCCGGTAGGCCTTAATGGGCCAGCAGAGGCCCTTGCTATCGTGTGTGCTTCTGTCACGGCCACTCATAAACGACGATTGCTCCTTCAGTCTGGCAAAATGAAAAAGCTTACAGCACCTGGTATTCCCAGGCGGTCTCCCATCCAAGTACTAACCAGGCCCGACCCTGCTTAGCTTCCGAGATCGGACGAGATCGGGCGTGTTCAGGGTGGTATGGCCGTAAGCAAGTAAGGCAGCAGCCGCTAGGCCTCATATGCCAGTGTCACGCTAACGCGGAGGGGACTGGCGGGTGTCAGACCGGAGGAGAAAAGCATCAGCAGAGGCTGCGGTCGTTCAGGCAGTCAGTTAAGGGGTTATCGCTTCTCGGCCTTTTGGCTAAGATCAAGTGTAGTATCTGTTCTTATCAGTTTAATATCTGATACGTCCCCTATACGGGGACTACATATTAAACGGATTTTTGGACTCGGGAGTTGAAACAGGGGCTTGCTCCGTTCACTCCACGCATCGACCCGGCATTGCAGTGCCGCTGGGAACGGTGCGCCTCCTTCTGCTTTGTCGAAAGAAACTCGCATACACAAGGGCACCTTATCGTTCTGAACGGTGTGCCCGGTGGTTTACGCCCCGCCCCCTAGGCCGTGCCCCCCATTTGTGTTAACCAACGCCCCCAAAGTGGTTGGGGGTTGGGGCGACGGGAGGAGTAGACTAATTCCGGGGTACAGGTGAAAAATCTTCAAAGTGTGGGCTGCTGAAAAAAAAAAAAAACCTGCATGTGCCGTTTTGCCCGGCTCTCCGCGGGGCCCCGGGGAGCCTTGTCACCCAGCCGGGGTGCCCGCCCACAACCCAGTCAAACTCACAACCCGGCTCTCCAGCCGAACCCGGGTACCCACTATTAAGCCACCCTCCCGGAACCTTTACCAATAGCTGCGGGCGCACCGAGGCCGGGGACCTGGTGGTACGAATCCAGCTTTTTGGCAAAGCATTGTGGCCGTTTTGGGGAGCTCCCCACGCCAAAATGGGGCAACCTAAGGGGACTCCAGTCGGCCAGTTGGAGCCAAAGTAAAGTCTAGGTCTGTGTCCTGCTGCCCAACGGGGCTTTCTTCGCTGTGGGCGCCCCCTGGTGCTTCTCTAAGTTGTCCAATATTTCACATTGACAACAGTCTGCCACAAGGAAAAAAAGAAGGACAAAAAAAGCTTACAGCACCTGGTATTCCCAGGCGGTCTCCCATCCAAGTACTAACCAGGCCCGACCCTGCTTAGCTTCCGAGATCGGACGAGATTGGGCGTGTTCAGGGTGGTATGGCCATGAGCGACAGTCAACCGCAGCCGGTAGGCCTTAATGGGCCAGCAGAGGCCCTTGCTATCGTGTGTGCTTCTGTCACGGCCACTCATAAACGACGATTGCTCCTTCAGTCTGGCAAAATGAAAAAGCTTACAGCACCTGGTATTCCCAGGCGGTCTCCCATCCAAGTACTAACCAGGCCCGACCCTGCTTAGCTTCCGAGATCGGACGAGATCGGGCGTGTTCAGGGTGGTATGGCCGTAAGCAAGTAAGGCAGCAGCCGCTAGGCCTCATATGCCAGTGTCACGCTAACGCGGAGGGGACTGGCGGGTGTCAGACCGGAGGAGAAAAGCATCAGCAGAGGCTGCGGTCGTTCAGGCAGTCAGTTAAGGGGTTATCGCTTCTCGGCCTTTTGGCTAAGATCAAGTGTAGTATCTGTTCTTATCAGTTTAATATCTGATACGTCCCCTATACGGGGACTACATATTAAACGGATTTTTGGACTCGGGAGTTGAAACAGGGGCTTGCTCCGTTCACTCCACGCATCGACCCGGCATTGCAGTGCCGCTGGGAACGGTGCGCCTCCTTCTGCTTTGTCGAAAGAAACTCGCATACACAAGGGCACCTTATCGTTCTGAACGGCGTGCCCGGTGGTTTACGCCCCGCCCCCTAGGCCGTGCCCCCCATTTGTGTTAACCAACGCCCCCAAAGTGGTTGGGGGTTGGGGCGACGGGAGGAGTAGACTAATTCCGGGGTACAGGTGAAAAATCTTCAAAGTGTGGGCTGCTGAAAAAAAAAAAAAACCTGCATGTGCCGTTTTGCCCGGCTCTCCGCGGGGCCCCGGGGAGCCTTGTCACCCAGCCGGGGTGCCCGCCCACAACCCAGTCAAACTCACAACCCGGCTCTCCAGCCGAACCCGGGTACCCACTATTAAGCCACCCTCTCGGAACCTTTACCAATAGCTGCGGGCGCACCGAGGCCGGGGACCTGGTGGTACGAATCCAGCTTTTTGGCAAAGCATTGTGGCCGTTTTGGGGAGCTCCCCACGCCAAAATGGGGCAACCTAAGGGGACTCCAGTCGGCCAGTTGGAGCCAAAGTAAAGTCTAGGTCTGTGTCCTGCTGCCCAACGGGGCTTTCTTCGCTGTGGGCGCCCCCTGGTGCTTCTCTAAGTTGTCCAATATTTCACATTGACAACAGTCTGCCACAAGGAAAAAAAGAAGGACAAAAAAAGCTTACAGCACCTGGTATTCCCAGGCGGTCTCCCATCCAAGTACTAACCAGGCCCGACCCTGCTTAGCTTCCGAGATCGGACGAGATCGGGCGTGTTCAGGGTGGTATGGCCGTAAGCGACAGTGAACCGCAGCCGGTAGGCCTTAATGGGCCAGCAGAGGCCCTTGCTATCGTGTGTGCTTCTGTCACGACCACTCATAAACACCGATTGCTCCTTCAGTCTGGCAAAATGAAAAAGCTTACAGCACCTGGTATTCCCAGGCGGTCTCCCATCCAAGTACTAACCAGGCCCGACCCTGCTTAGCTTCCGAGATCGGACGAGATTGGGCGTGTTCAGGGTGGTATGGCCATGAGCGACAGTCAACCGCAGCCGGTAGGCCTTAATGGGCCAGCAGAGGCCCTTGCTATCGTGTGTGCTTCTGTCACGGCCACTCATAAACGACGATTGCTCCTTCAGTCTGGCAAAATGAAAAAGCTTACAGCACCTGGTATTCCCAGGCGGTCTCCCATCCAAGTACTAACCAGGCCCGACCCTGCTTAGCTTCCGAGATCGGACGAGATCGGGCGTGTTCAGGGTGGTATGGCCGTAAGCAAGTAAGGCAGCAGCCGCTAGGCCTCATATGCCAGTGTCACGCTAACGCGGAGGGGACTGGCGGGTGTCAGACCGGATGAGAAAAGCATCAGCAGAGGCTGCGGTCGTTCAGGCAGTCAGTTAAGGGGTTATCGCTTCTCGGCCTTTTGGCTAAGATCAAGTGTAGTATCTGTTCTTATCAGTTTAATATCTGATACGTCCCCTATACGGGGACTACATATTAAACGGATTTTTGGACTCGGGAGTTGAAACAGGGGCTTGCTCCGTTCACTCCACGCATCGACCCGGCATTGCAGTGCCGCTGGGAACGGTGCGCCTCCTTCTGCTTTGTCGAAAGAAACTCGCATACACAAGGGCACCTTATCGTTCTGAACGGCGTGCCCGGTGGTTTACGCCCCGCCTCCTAGGCCGTGCCCCCCATTTGTGTTAACCAACGCCCCCAAAGTGGTTGGGGGTTGGGGCGACGGGAGGAGTAGACTAATTCCGGGGTACAGGTGAAAAATCTTCAAAGTGTGGGCTGCTGAAAAAAAAAAAAACCTGCATGTGCCATTTTGCCCGGCTCTCCGCGGGGCCCCGGGGAGCCTTGTCACCCAGCCGGGGTGCCCGCCCACAACCCAGTCAAACTCACAACCCGGCTCTCCAGCCGAACCCGGGTACCCACTATTAAGCCACCCTCCCGGAACCTTTACCAATAGCTGCGGGCGCACCGAGGCCGGGGACCTGGTGGTACGAATCCAGCTTTTTGGCAAAGCATTGTGGCCGTTTTGGGGAGCTCCCCACGCCAAAATGGGGCAACCTAAGGGGACTCCAGTCGGCCAGTTGGAGCCAAAGTAAAGTCTAGGTCTGTGTCCTGCTGCCCAACGGGGCTTTCTTCGCTGTGGGCGCCCCCTGGTGCTTCTCTAAGTTGTCCAATATTTCACATTGACAACAGTCTGCCACAAGGAAAAAAAGAAGGACAAAAAAAGCTTACAGCACCTGGTATTCCCAGGCGGTCTCCCATCCAAGTACTAACCAGGCCCGACCCTGCTTAGCTTCCGAGATCGGACGAGATCGGGCGTGTTCAGGGTGGTATGGCCGTAAGCGACAGTGAACCGCAGCCGGTAGGCCTTAATGGGCCAGCAGAGGCCCTTGCTATCGTGTGTGCTTCTGTCACGACCACTCATAAACACCGATTGCTCCTTCAGTCTGGCAAAATGAAAAAGCTTACAGCACCTGGTATTCCCAGGCGGTCTCCCATCCAAGTACTAACCAGGCCCGACCCTGCTTAGCTTCCGAGATCGGACGAGATTGGGCGTGTTCAGGGTGGTATGGCCATGAGCGACAGTCAACCGCAGCCGGTAGGCCTTAATGGGCCAGCAGAGGCCCTTGCTATCGTGTGTGCTTCTGTCACGGCCACTCATAAACGACGATTGCTCCTTCAGTCTGGCAAAATGAAAAAGCTTACAGCACCTGGTATTCCCAGGCGGTCTCCCATCCAAGTACTAACCAGGCCCGACCCTGCTTAGCTTCCGAGATCGGACGAGATCGGGCGTGTTCAGGGTGGTATGGCCGTAAGCAAGTAAGGCAGCAGCCGCTAGGCCTCATATGCCAGTGTCACGCTAACGCGGAGGGGACTGGCGGGTGTCAGACCGGATGAGAAAAGCATCAGCAGAGGCTGCGGTCGTTCAGGCAGTCAGTTAAGGGGTTATCGCTTCTCGGCCTTTTGGCTAAGATCAAGTGTAGTATCTGTTCTTATCAGTTTAATATCTGATACGTCCCCTATACGGGGACTACATATTAAACGGATTTTTGGACTCGGGAGTTGAAACAGGGGCTTGCTCCGTTCACTCCACGCATCGACCCGGCATTGCAGTGCCGCTGGGAACGGTGCGCCTCCTTCTGCTTTGTCGAAAGAAACTCGCATACACAAGGGCACCTTATCGTTCTGAACGGCGTGCCCGGTGGTTTACGCCCCGCCTCCTAGGCCGTGCCCCCCATTTGTGTTAACCAACGCCCCCAAAGTGGTTGGGGGTTGGGGCGACGGGAGGAGTAGACTAATTCCGGGGTACAGGTGAAAAATCTTCAAAGTGTGGGCTGCTGAAAAAAAAAAAAACCTGCATGTGCCATTTTGCCCGGCTCTCCGCGGGGCCCCGGGGAGCCTTGTCACCCAGCCGGGGTGCCCGCCCACAACCCAGTCAAACTCACAACCCGGCTCTCCAGCCGAACCCGGGTACCCACTATTAAGCCACCCTCCCGGAACCTTTACCAATAGCTGCGGGCGCACCGAGGCCGGGGACCTGGTGGTACGAATCCAGCTTTTTGGCAAAGCATTGTGGCCGTTTTGGGGAGCTCCCCACGCCAAAATGGGGCAACCTAAGGGGACTCCAGTCGGCCAGTTGGAGCCAAAGTAAAGTCTAGGTCTGTGTCCTGCTGCCCAACGGGGCTTTCTTCGCTGTGGGCGCCCCCTGGTGCTTCTCTAAGTTGTCCAATATTTCACATTGACAACAGTCTGCCACAAGGAAAAAAAGAAGGACAAAAAAAGCTTACAGCACCTGGTATTCCCAGGCGGTCTCCCATCCAAGTACTAACCAGGCCCGACCCTGCTTAGCTTCCGAGATCGGACGAGATCGGGCGTGTTCAGGGTGGTATGGCCGTAAGCGACAGTGAACCGCAGCCGGTAGGCCTTAATGGGCCAGCAGAGGCCCTTGCTATCGTGTGTGCTTCTGTCACGGCCACTCATAAACACCGATTGCTCCTTCAGTCTGGCAAAATGAAAAAGCTTACAGCACCTGGTATTCCCAGGCGGTCTCCCATCCAAGTACTAACCAGGCCCGACCCTGCTTAGCTTCCGAGATCGGACGAGATTGGGCGTGTTCAGGGTGGTATGGCCATGAGCGACAGTCAACCGCAGCCGGTAGGCCTTAATGGGCCAGCAGAGGCCCTTGCTATCGTGTGTGCTTCTGTCACGGCCACTCATAAACGACGATTGCTCCTTCAGTCTGGCAAAATGAAAAAGCTTACAGCACCTGGTATTCCCAGGCGGTCTCCCATCCAAGTACTAACCAGGCCCGACCCTGCTTAGCTTCCGAGATCGGACGAGATTGGGCGTGTTCAGGGTGGTATGGCCATGAGCGACAGTCAACCGCAGCCGGTAGGCCTTAATGGGCCAGCAGAGGCCCTTGCTATCGTGTGTGCTTCTGTCACGGCCACTCATAAACGACGATTGCTCCTTCAGTCTGGCAAAATGAAAAAGCTTACAGCACCTGGTATTCCCAGGCGGTCTCCCATCCAAGTACTAACCAGGCCCGACCCTGCTTAGCTTCCGAGATCGGACGAGATCGGGCGTGTTCAGGGTGGTATGGCCGTAAGCAAGTAAGGCAGCAGCCGCTAGGCCTCATATGCCAGTGTCACGCTAACGCGGAGGGGACTGGCGGGTGTCAGACCGGAGGAGAAAAGCATCAGCAGAGGCTGCGGTCGTTCAGGCAGTCAGTTAAGGGGTTATCGCTTCTCGGCCTTTTGGCTAAGATCAAGTGTAGTATCTGTTCTTATCAGTTTAATATCTGATACGTCCCCTATACGGGGACTACATATTAAACGGATTTTTGGACTCGGGAGTTGAAACAGGGGCTTGCTCCGTTCACTCCACGCATCGACCCGGCATTGCAGTGCCGCTGGGAACGGTGCGCCTCCTTCTGCTTTGTCGAAAGAAACTCGCATACACAAGGGCACCTTATCGTTCTGAACGGCGTGCCCGGTGGTTTACGCCCCGCCCCCTAGGCCGTGCCCCCCATTTGTGTTAACCAACGCCCCCAAAGTGGTTGGGGGTTGGGGCGACGGGAGGAGTAGACTAATTCCGGGGTACAGGTGAAAAATCTTCAAAGTGTGGGCTGCTGAAAAAAAAAAAAAACCTGCATGTGCCGTTTTGCCCGGCTCTCCGCGGGGCCCCGGGGAGCCTTGTCACCCAGCCGGGGTGCCCGCCCACAACCCAGTCAAACTCACAACCCGGCTCTCCAGCCGAACCCGGGTACCCACTATTAAGCCACCCTCTCGGAACCTTTACCAATAGCTGCGGGCGCACCGAGGCCGGGGACCTGGTGGTACGAATCCAGCTTTTTGGCAAAGCATTGTGGCCGTTTTGGGGAGCTCCCCACGCCAAAATGGGGCAACCTAAGGGGACTCCAGTCGGCCAGTTGGAGCCAAAGTAAAGTCTAGGTCTGTGTCCTGCTGCCCAACGGGGCTTTCTTCGCTGTGGGCGCCCCCTGGTGCTTCTCTAAGTTGTCCAATATTTCACATTGACAACAGTCTGCCACAAGGAAAAAAAGAAGGACAAAAAAAGCTTACAGCACCTGGTATTCCCAGGCGGTCTCCCATCCAAGTACTAACCAGGCCCGACCCTGCTTAGCTTCCGAGATCGGACGAGATCGGGCGTGTTCAGGGTGGTATGGCCGTAAGCGACAGTGAACCGCAGCCGGTAGGCCTTAATGGGCCAGCAGAGGCCCTTGCTATCGTGTGTGCTTCTGTCACGACCACTCATAAACACCGATTGCTCCTTCAGTCTGGCAAAATGAAAAAGCTTACAGCACCTGGTATTCCCAGGCGGTCTCCCATCCAAGTACTAACCAGGCCCGACCCTGCTTAGCTTCCGAGATCGGACGAGATTGGGCGTGTTCAGGGTGGTATG
Source organism: Nannobrachium achirus (assembly GCF_963921795.1). Taxonomy (NCBI): domain Eukaryota; kingdom Metazoa; phylum Chordata; class Actinopteri; order Myctophiformes; family Myctophidae; genus Nannobrachium; species Nannobrachium achirus. The sequence goes on from NW_027664712.1 coordinate 207,018, forward strand.
GCCATGAGCGACAGTCAACCGCAGCCGGTAGGCCTTAATGGGCCAGCAGAGGCCCTTGCTATCGTGTGTGCTTCTGTCACGGCCACTCATAAACGACGATTGCTCCTTCAGTCTGGCAAAATGAAAAAGCTTACAGCACCTGGTATTCCCAGGCGGTCTCCCATCCAAGTACTAACCAGGCCCGACCCTGCTTAGCTTCCGAGATCGGACGAGATCGGGCGTGTTCAGGGTGGTATGGCCGTAAGCAAGTAAGGCAGCAGCCGCTAGGCCTCATATGCCAGTGTCACGCTAACGCGGAGGGGACTGGCGGGTGTCAGACCGGATGAGAAAAGCATCAGCAGAGGCTGCGGTCGTTCAGGCAGTCAGTTAAGGGGTTATCGCTTCTCGGCCTTTTGGCTAAGATCAAGTGTAGTATCTGTTCTTATCAGTTTAATATCTGATACGTCCCCTATACGGGGACTACATATTAAACGGATTTTTGGACTCGGGAGTTGAAACAGGGGCTTGCTCCGTTCACTCCACGCATCGACCCGGCATTGCAGTGCCGCTGGGAACGGTGCGCCTCCTTCTGCTTTGTCGAAAGAAACTCGCATACACAAGGGCACCTTATCGTTCTGAACGGCGTGCCCGGTGGTTTACGCCCCGCCTCCTAGGCCGTGCCCCCCATTTGTGTTAACCAACGCCCCCAAAGTGGTTGGGGGTTGGGGCGACGGGAGGAGTAGACTAATTCCGGGGTACAGGTGAAAAATCTTCAAAGTGTGGGCTGCTGAAAAAAAAAAAAACCTGCATGTGCCATTTTGCCCGGCTCTCCGCGGGGCCCCGGGGAGCCTTGTCACCCAGCCGGGGTGCCCGCCCACAACCCAGTCAAACTCACAACCCGGCTCTCCAGCCGAACCCGGGTACCCACTATTAAGCCACCCTCCCGGAACCTTTACCAATAGCTGCGGGCGCACCGAGGCCGGGGACCTGGTGGTACGAATCCAGCTTTTTGGCAAAGCATTGTGGCCGTTTTGGGGAGCTCCCCACGCCAAAATGGGGCAACCTAAGGGGACTCCAGTCGGCCAGTTGGAGCCAAAGTAAAGTCTAGGTCTGTGTCCTGCTGCCCAACGGGGCTTTCTTCGCTGTGGGCGCCCCCTGGTGCTTCTCTAAGTTGTCCAATATTTCACATTGACAACAGTCTGCCACAAGGAAAAAAAGAAGGACAAAAAAAGCTTACAGCACCTGGTATTCCCAGGCGGTCTCCCATCCAAGTACTAACCAGGCCCGACCCTGCTTAGCTTCCGAGATCGGACGAGATCGGGCTTGTTCAGGGTGGTATGGCCGTAAGCGACAGTGAACCGCAGCCGGTAGGCCTTAATGGGCCAGCAGAGGCCCTTGCTATCGTGTGTGCTTCTGTCACGACCACTCATAAACACCGATTGCTCCTTCAGTCTGGCAAAATGAAAAAGCTTACAGCACCTGGTATTCCCAGGCGGTCTCCCATCCAAGTACTAACCAGGCCCGACCCTGCTTAGCTTCCGAGATCGGACGAGATTGGGCGTGTTCAGGGTGGTATGGCCATGAGCGACAGTCAACCGCAGCCGGTAGGCCTTAATGGGCCAGCAGAGGCCCTTGCTATCGTGTGTGCTTCTGTCACGGCCACTCATAAACGACGATTGCTCCTTCAGTCTGGCAAAATGAAAAAGCTTACAGCACCTGGTATTCCCAGGCGGTCTCCCATCCAAGTACTAACCAGGCCCGACCCTGCTTAGCTTCCGAGATCGGACGAGATCGGGCGTGTTCAGGGTGGTATGGCCGTAAGCAAGTAAGGCAGCAGCCGCTAGGCCTCATATGCCAGTGTCACGCTAACGCGGAGGGGACTGGCGGGTGTCAGACCGGATGAGAAAAGCATCAGCAGAGGCTGCGGTCGTTCAGGCAGTCAGTTAAGGGGTTATCGCTTCTCGGCCTTTTGGCTAAGATCAAGTGTAGTATCTGTTCTTATCAGTTTAATATCTGATACGTCCCCTATACGGGGACTACATATTAAACGGATTTTTGGACTCGGGAGTTGAAACAGGGGCTTGCTCCGTTCACTCCACGCATCGACCCGGCATTGCAGTGCCGCTGGGAACGGTGCGCCTCCTTCTGCTTTGTCGAAAGAAACTCGCATACACAAGGGCACCTTATCGTTCTGAACGGCGTGCCCGGTGGTTTACGCCCCGCCTCCTAGGCCGTGCCCCCCATTTGTGTTAACCAACGCCCCCAAAGTGGTTGGGGGTTGGGGCGACGGGAGGAGTAGACTAATTCCGGGGTACAGGTGAAAAATCTTCAAAGTGTGGGCTGCTGAAAAAAAAAAAAACCTGCATGTGCCATTTTGCCCGGCTCTCCGCGGGGCCCCGGGGAGCCTTGTCACCCAGCCGGGGTGCCCGCCCACAACCCAGTCAAACTCACAACCCGGCTCTCCAGCCGAACCCGGGTACCCACTATTAAGCCACCCTCCCGGAACCTTTACCAATAGCTGCGGGCGCACCGAGGCCGGGGACCTGGTGGTACGAATCCAGCTTTTTGGCAAAGCATTGTGGCCGTTTTGGGGAGCTCCCCACGCCAAAATGGGGCAACCTAAGGGGACTCCAGTCGGCCAGTTGGAGCCAAAGTAAAGTCTAGGTCTGTGTCCTGCTGCCCAACGGGGCTTTCTTCGCTGTGGGCGCCCCCTGGTGCTTCTCTAAGTTGTCCAATATTTCACATTGACAACAGTCTGCCACAAGGAAAAAAAGAAGGACAAAAAAAGCTTACAGCACCTGGTATTCCCAGGCGGTCTCCCATCCAAGTACTAACCAGGCCCGACCCTGCTTAGCTTCCGAGATCGGACGAGATCGGGCGTGTTCAGGGTGGTATGGCCGTAAGCGACAGTGAACCGCAGCCGGTAGGCCTTAATGGGCCAGCAGAGGCCCTTGCTATCGTGTGTGCTTCTGTCACGGCCACTCATAAACACCGATTGCTCCTTCAGTCTGGCAAAATGAAAAAGCTTACAGCACCTGGTATTCCCAGGCGGTCTCCCATCCAAGTACTAACCAGGCCCGACCCTGCTTAGCTTCCGAGATCGGACGAGATTGGGCGTGTTCAGGGTGGTATGGCCATGAGCGACAGTCAACCGCAGCCGGTAGGCCTTAATGGGCCAGCAGAGGCCCTTGCTATCGTGTGTGCTTCTGTCACGGCCACTCATAAACGACGATTGCTCCTTCAGTCTGGCAAAATGAAAAAGCTTACAGCACCTGGTATTCCCAGACGGTCTCCCATCCAAGTACTAACCAGGCCCGACCCTGCTTAGCTTCCGAGATCGGACGAGATCGGGCGTGTTCAGGGTGGTATGGCCGTAAGCAAGTAAGGCAGCAGCCGCTAGGCCTCATATGCCAGTGTCACGCTAACGCGGAGGGGACTGGCGGGTGTCAGACCGGATGAGAAAAGCATCAGCAGAGGCTGCGGTCGTTCAGGCAGTCAGTTAAGGGGTTATCGCTTCTCGGCCTTTTGGCTAAGATCAAGTGTAGTATCTGTTCTTATCAGTTTAATATCTGATACGTCCCCTATACGGGGACTACATATTAAACGGATTTTTGGACTCGGGAGTTGAAACAGGGGCTTGCTCCGTTCACTCCACGCATCGACCCGGCATTGCAGTGCCGCTGGGAACGGTGCGCCTCCTTCTGCTTTGTCGAAAGAAACTCGCATACACAAGGGCACCTTATCGTTCTGAACGGCGTGCCCGGTGGTTTACGCCCCGCCCCCTAGGCCGTGCCCCCCATTTGTGTTAACCAACGCCCCCAAAGTGGTTGGGGGTTGGGGCGACGGGAGGAGTAGACTAATTCCGGGGTACAGGTGAAAAATCTTCAAAGTGTGGGCTGCTGAAAAAAAAAAAAAACCTGCATGTGCCGTTTTGCCCGGCTCTCCGCGGGGCCCCGGGGAGCCTTGTCACCCAGCCGGGGTGCCCGCCCACAACCCAGTCAAACTCACAACCCGGCTCTCCAGCCGAACCCGGGTACCCACTATTAAGCCACCCTCCCGGAACCTTTACCAATAGCTGCGGGCGCACCGAGGCCGGGGACCTGGTGGTACGAATCCAGCTTTTTGGCAAAGCATTGTGGCCGTTTTGGGGAGCTCCCCACGCCAAAATGGGGCAACCTAAGGGGACTCCAGTCGGCCAGTTGGAGCCAAAGTAAAGTCTAGGTCTGTGTCCTGCTGCCCAACGGGGCTTTCTTCGCTGTGGGCGCCCCCTGGTGCTTCTCTAAGTTGTCCAATATTTCACATTGACAACAGTCTGCCACAAGGAAAAAAAGAAGGACAAAAAAAGCTTACAGCACCTGGTATTCCCAGGCGGTCTCCCATCCAAGTACTAACCAGGCCCGACCCTGCTTAGCTTCCGAGATCGGACGAGATCGGGCGTGTTCAGGGTGGTATGGCCGTAAGCGACAGTGAACCGCAGCCGGTAGGCCTTAATGGGCCAGCAGAGGCCCTTGCTATCGTGTGTGCTTCTGTCACGGCCACTCATAAACACCGATTGCTCCTTCAGTCTGGCAAAATGAAAAAGCTTACAGCACCCGGTATTCCCAGGCGGTCTCCCATCCAAGTACTAACCAGGCCCGACCCTGCTTAGCTTCCGAGATCGGACTAGATTGGGCGTGTTCAGGGTGGTATGGCCATGAGCGACAGTCAACCGCAGCCGGTAGGCCTTAATGGGCCAGCAGAGGCCCTTGCTATCGTGTGTGCTTCTGTCACGGCCACTCATAAACGACGATTGCTCCTTCAGTCTGGCAAAATGAAAAAGCTTACAGCACCTGGTATTCCCAGGCGGTCTCCCATCCAAGTACTAACCAGGCCCGACCCTGCTTAGCTTCCGAGATCGGACGAGATCGGGCGTGTTCAGGGTGGTATGGCCGTAAGCAAGTAAGGCAGCAGCCGCTAGGCCTCATATGCCAGTGTCACGCTAACGCGGAGGGGACTGGCGGGTGTCAGACCGGATGAGAAAAGCATCAGCAGAGGCTGCGGTCGTTCAGGCAGTCAGTTAAGGGGTTATCGCTTCTCGGCCTTTTGGCTAAGATCAAGTGTAGTATCTGTTCTTATCAGTTTAATATCTGATACGTCCCCTATACGGGGACTACATATTAAACGGATTTTTGGACTCGGGAGTTGAAACAGGGGCTTGCTCCGTTCACTCCACGCATCGACCCGGCATTGCAGTGCCGCTGGGAACGGTGCGCCTCCTTCTGCTTTGTCGAAAGAAACTCGCATACACAAGGGCACCTTATCGTTCTGAACGGCGTGCCCGGTGGTTTACGCCCCGCCCCCTAGGCCGTGCCCCCCATTTGTGTTAACCAACGCCCCCAAAGTGGTTGGGGGTTGGGGCGACGGGAGGAGTAGACTAATTCCGGGGTACAGGTGAAAAATCTTCAAAGTGTGGGCTGCTGAAAAAAAAAAAAAACCTGCATGTGCCGTTTTGCCCGGCTCTCCGCGGGGCCCCGGGGAGCCTTGTCACCCAGCCGGGGTGCCCGCCCACAACCCAGTCAAACTCACAACCCGGCTCTCCAGCCGAACCCGGGTACCCACTATTAAGCCACCCTCCCGGAACCTTTACCAATAGCTGCGGGCGCACCGAGGCCGGGGACCTGGTGGTACGAATCCAGCTTTTTGGCAAAGCATTGTGGCCGTTTTGGGGAGCTCCCCACGCCAAAATGGGGCAACCTAAGGGGACTCCAGTCGGCCAGTTGGAGCCAAAGTAAAGTCTAGGTCTGTGTCCTGCTGCCCAACGGGGCTTTCTTCGCTGTGGGCGCCCCCTGGTGCTTCTCTAAGTTGTCCAATATTTCACATTGACAACAGTCTGCCACAAGGAAAAAAAGAAGGACAAAAAAAGCTTACAGCACCTGGTATTCCCAGGCGGTCTCCCATCCAAGTACTAACCAGGCCCGACCCTGCTTAGCTTCCGAGATCGGACGAGATCGGGCGTGTTCAGGGTGGTATGGCCGTAAGCGACAGTGAACCGCAGCCGGTAGGCCTTAATGGGCCAGCAGAGGCCCTTGCTATCGTGTGTGCTTCTGTCACGGCCACTCATAAACACCGATTGCTCCTTCAGTCTGGCAAAATGAAAAAGCTTACAGCACCCGGTATTCCCAGGCGGTCTCCCATCCAAGTACTAACCAGGCCCGACCCTGCTTAGCTTCCGAGATCGGACTAGATTGGGCGTGTTCAGGGTGGTATGGCCATGAGCGACAGTCAACCGCAGCCGGTAGGCCTTAATGGGCCAGCAGAGGCCCTTGCTATCGTGTGTGCTTCTGTCACGGCCACTCATAAACGACGATTGCTCCTTCAGTCTGGCAAAATGAAAAAGCTTACAGCACCTGGTATTCCCAGGCGGTCTCCCATCCAAGTACTAACCAGGCCCGACCCTGCTTAGCTTCCGAGATCGGACGAGATCGGGCGTGTTCAGGGTGGTATGGCCGTAAGCAAGTAAGGCAGCAGCCGCTAGGCCTCATATGCCAGTGTCACGCTAACGCGGAGGGGACTGGCGGGTGTCAGACCGGATGAGAAAAGCATCAGCAGAGGCTGCGGTCGTTCAGGCAGTCAGTTAAGGGGTTATCGCTTCTCGGCCTTTTGGCTAAGATCAAGTGTAGTATCTGTTCTTATCAGTTTAATATCTGATACGTCCCCTATACGGGGACTACATATTAAACGGATTTTTGGACTCGGGAGTTGAAACAGGGGCTTGCTCCGTTCACTCCACGCATCGACCCGGCATTGCAGTGCCGCTGGGAACGGTGCGCCTCCTTCTGCTTTGTCGAAAGAAACTCGCATACACAAGGGCACCTTATCGTTCTGAACGGCGTGCCCGGTGGTTTACGCCCCGCCCCCTAGGCCGTGCCCCCCATTTGTGTTAACCAACGCCCCCAAAGTGGTTGGGGGTTGGGGCGACGGGAGGAGTAGACTAATTCCGGGGTACAGGTGAAAAATCTTCAAAGTGTGGGCTGCTGAAAAAAAAAAAAACCTGCATGTGCCGTTTTGCCCGGCTCTCCGCGGGGCCCCGGGGAGCCTTGTCACCCAGCCGGGGTGCCCGCCCACAACCCAGTCAAACTCACAACCCGGCTCTCCAGCCGAACCCGGGTACCCACTATTAAGCCACCCTCCCGGAACCTTTACCAATAGCTGCGGGCGCACCGAGGCCGGGGACCTGGTGGTACGAATCCAGCTTTTTGGCAAAGCATTGTGGCCGTTTTGGGGAGCTCCCCACGCCAAAATGGGGCAACCTAAGGGGACTCCAGTCGGCCAGTTGGAGCCAAAGTAAAGTCTAGGTCTGTGTCCTGCTGCCCAACGGGGCTTTCTTCGCTGTGGGCGCCCCCTGGTGCTTCTCTAAGTTGTCCAATATTTCACATTGACAACAGTCTGCCACAAGGAAAAAAAGAAGGACAAAAAAAGCTTACAGCACCTGGTATTCCCAGGCGGTCTCCCATCCAAGTACTAACCAGGCCCGACCCTGCTTAGCTTCCGAGATCGGACGAGATCGGGCGTGTTCAGGGTGGTATGGCCGTAAGCGACAGTGAACCGCAGCCGGTAGGCCTTAATGGGCCAGCAGAGGCCCTTGCTATCGTGTGTGCTTCTGTCACGACCACTCATAAACACCGATTGCTCCTTCAGTCTGGCAAAATGAAAAAGCTTACAGCACCTGGTATTCCCAGGCGGTCTCCCATCCAAGTACTAACCAGGCCCGACCCTGCTTAGCTTCCGAGATCGGACGAGATTGGGCGTGTTCAGGGTGGTATGGCCATGAGCGACAGTCAACCGCAGCCGGTAGGCCTTAATGGGCCAGCAGAGGCCCTTGCTATCGTGTGTGCTTCTGTCACGGCCACTCATAAACGACGATTGCTCCTTCAGTCTGGCAAAATGAAAAAGCTTACAGCACCTGGTATTCCCAGGCGGTCTCCCATCCAAGTACTAACCAGGCCCGACCCTGCTTAGCTTCCGAGATCGGACGAGATCGGGCGTGTTCAGGGTGGTATGGCCGTAAGCAAGTAAGGCAGCAGCCGCTAGGCCTCATATGCCAGTGTCACGCTAACGCGGAGGGGACTGGCGGGTGTCAGACCGGATGAGAAAAGCATCAGCAGAGGCTGCGGTCGTTCAGGCAGTCAGTTAAGGGGTTATCGCTTCTCGGCCTTTTGGCTAAGATCAAGTGTAGTATCTGTTCTTATCAGTTTAATATCTGATACGTCCCCTATACGGGGACTACATATTAAACGGATTTTTGGACTCGGGAGTTGAAACAGGGGCTTGCTCCGTTCACTCCACGCATCGACCCGGCATTGCAGTGCCGCTGGGAACGGTGCGCCTCCTTCTGCTTTGTCGAAAGAAACTCGCATACACAAGGGCACCTTATCGTTCTGAACGGCGTGCCCGGTGGTTTACGCCCCGCCTCCTAGGCCGTGCCCCCCATTTGTGTTAACCAACGCCCCCAAAGTGGTTGGGGGTTGGGGCGACGGGAGGAGTAGACTAATTCCGGGGTACAGGTGAAAAATCTTCAAAGTGTGGGCTGCTGAAAAAAAAAAAAACCTGCATGTGCCATTTTGCCCGGCTCTCCGCGGGGCCCCGGGGAGCCTTGTCACCCAGCCGGGGTGCCCGCCCACAACCCAGTCAAACTCACAACCCGGCTCTCCAGCCGAACCCGGGTACCCACTATTAAGCCACCCTCCCGGAACCTTTACCAATAGCTGCGGGCGCACCGAGGCCGGGGACCTGGTGGTACGAATCCAGCTTTTTGGCAAAGCATTGTGGCCGTTTTGGGGAGCTCCCCACGCCAAAATGGGGCAACCTAAGGGGACTCCAGTCGGCCAGTTGGAGCCAAAGTAAAGTCTAGGTCTGTGTCCTGCTGCCCAACGGGGCTTTCTTCGCTGTGGGCGCCCCCTGGTGCTTCTCTAAGTTGTCCAATATTTCACATTGACAACAGTCTGCCACAAGGAAAAAAAGAAGGACAAAAAAAGCTTACAGCACCTGGTATTCCCAGGCGGTCTCCCATCCAAGTACTAACCAGGCCCGACCCTGCTTAGCTTCCGAGATCGGACGAGATCGGGCGTGTTCAGGGTGGTATGGCCGTAAGCGACAGTGAACCGCAGCCGGTAGGCCTTAATGGGCCAGCAGAGGCCCTTGCTATCGTGTGTGCTTCTGTCACGGCCACTCATAAACACCGATTGCTCCTTCAGTCTGGCAAAATGAAAAAGCTTACAGCACCTGGTATTCCCAGGCGGTCTCCCATCCAAGTACTAACCAGGCCCGACCCTGCTTAGCTTCCGAGATCGGACGAGATTGGGCGTGTTCAGGGTGGTATGGCCATGAGCGACAGTCAACCGCAGCCGGTAGGCCTTAATGGGCCAGCGGAGGCCCTTGCTATCGTGTGTGCTTCTGTCACGGCCACTCATAAACGACGATTGCTCCTTCAGTCTGGCAAAATGAAAAAGCTTACAGCACCTGGTATTCCCAGGCGGTCTCCCATCCAAGTACTAACCAGGCCCGACCCTGCTTAGCTTCCGAGATCGGACGAGATCGGGCGTGTTCAGGGTGGTATGGCCGTAAGCAAGTAAGGCAGCAGCCGCTAGGCCTCATATGCCAGTGTCACGCTAACGCGGAGGGGACTGGCGGGTGTCAGACCGGATGAGAAAAGCATCAGCAGAGGCTGCGGTCGTTCAGGCAGTCAGTTAAGGGGTTATCGCTTCTCGGCCTTTTGGCTAAGATCAAGTGTAGTATCTGTTCTTATCAGTTTAATATCTGATACGTCCCCTATACGGGGACTACATATTAAACGGATTTTTGGACTCGGGAGTTGAAACAGGGGCTTGCTCCGTTCACTCCACGCATCGACCCGGCATTGCAGTGCCGCTGGGAACGGTGCGCCTCCTTCTGCTTTGTCGAAAGAAACTCGCATACACAAGGGCACCTTATCGTTCTGAACGGCGTGCCCGGTGGTTTACGCCCCGCCCCCTAGGCCGTGCCCCCCATTTGTGTTAACCAACGCCCCCAAAGTGGTTGGGGGTTGGGGCGACGGGAGGAGTAGACTAATTCCGGGGTACAGGTGAAAAATCTTCAAAGTGTGGGCTGCTGAAAAAAAAAAAAAACCTGCATGTGCCGTTTTGCCCGGCTCTCCGCGGGGCCCCGGGGAGCCTTGTCACCCAGCCGGGGTGCCCGCCCACAACCCAGTCAAACTCACAACCCGGCTCTCCAGCCGAACCCGGGTACCCACTATTAAGCCACCCTCCCGGAACCTTTACCAATAGCTGCGGGCGCACCGAGGCCGGGGACCTGGTGGTACGAATCCAGCTTTTTGGCAAAGCATTGTGGCCGTTTTGGGGAGCTCCCCACGCCAAAATGGGGCAACCTAAGGGGACTCCAGTCGGCCAGTTGGAGCCAAAGTAAAGTCTAGGTCTGTGTCCTGCTGCCCAACGGGGCTTTCTTCGCTGTGGGCGCCCCCTGGTGCTTCTCTAAGTTGTCCAATATTTCACATTGACAACAGTCTGCCACAAGGAAAAAAAGAAGGACAAAAAAAGCTTACAGCACCTGGTATTCCCAGGCGGTCTCCCATCCAAGTACTAACCAGGCCCGACCCTGCTTAGCTTCCGAGATCGGACGAGATTGGGCGTGTTCAGGGTGGTATGGCCATGAGCGACAGTCAACTGCAGCCGGTAGGCCTTAATGGGCCAGCAGAGGCCCTTGCTATCGTGTGTGCTTCTGTCACGGCCACTCATAAACGACGATTGCTCCTTCAGTCTGGCAAAATGAAAAAGCTTACAGCACCTGGTATTCCCAGGCGGTCTCCCATCCAAGTACTAACCAGGCCCGACCCTGCTTAGCTTCCGAGATCGGACGAGATCGGGCGTGTTCAGGGTGGTATGGCCGTAAGCAAGTAAGGCAGCAGCCGCTAGGCCTCATATGCCAGTGTCACGCTAACGCGGAGGGGACTGGCGGGTGTCAGACCGGATGAGAAAAGCATCAGCAGAGGCTGCGGTCGTTCAGGCAGTCAGTTAAGGGGTTATCGCTTCTCGGCCTTTTGGCTAAGATCAAGTGTAGTATCTGTTCTTATCAGTTTAATATCTGATACGTCCCCTATACGGGGACTACATATTAAACGGATTTTTGGACTCGGGAGTTGAAACAGGGGCTTGCTCCGTTCACTCCACGCATCGACCCGGCATTGCAGTGCCGCTGGGAACGGTGCGCCTCCTTCTGCTTTGTCGAAAGAAACTCGCATACACAAGGGCACCTTATCGTTCTGAACGGCGTGCCCGGTGGTTTACGCCCCGCCTCCTAGGCCGTGCCCCCCATTTGTGTTAACCAACGCCCCCAAAGTGGTTGGGGGTTGGGGCGACGGGAGGAGTAGACTAATTCCGGGGTACAGGTGAAAAATCTTCAAAGTGTGGGCTGCTGAAAAAAAAAAAAACCTGCATGTGCCATTTTGCCCGGCTCTCCGCGGGGCCCCGGGGAGCCTTGTCACCCAGCCGGGGTGCCCGCCCACAACCCAGTCAAACTCACAACCCGGCTCTCCAGCCGAACCCGGGTACCCACTATTAAGCCACCCTCCCGGAACCTTTACCAATAGCTGCGGGCGCACCGAGGCCGGGGACCTGGTGGTACGAATCCAGCTTTTTGGCAAAGCATTGTGGCCGTTTTGGGGAGCTCCCCACGCCAAAATGGGGCAACCTAAGGGGACTCCAGTCGGCCAGTTGGAGCCAAAGTAAAGTCTAGGTCTGTGTCCTGCTGCCCAACGGGGCTTTCTTCGCTGTGGGCGCCCCCTGGTGCTTCTCTAAGTTGTCCAATATTTCACATTGACAACAGTCTGCCACAAGGAAAAAAAGAAGGACAAAAAAAGCTTACAGCACCTGGTATTCCCAGGCGGTCTCCCATCCAAGTACTAACCAGGCCCGACCCTGCTTAGCTTCCGAGATCGGACGAGATCGGGCGTGTTCAGGGTGGTATGGCCGTAAGCGACAGTGAACCGCAGCCGGTAGGCCTTAATGGGCCAGCAGAGGCCCTTGCTATCGTGTGTGCTTCTGTCACGGCCACTCATAAACACCGATTGCTCCTTCAGTCTGGCAAAATGAAAAAGCTTACAGCACCTGGTATTCCCAGGCGGTCTCCCATCCAAGTACTAACCAGGCCCGACCCTGCTTAGCTTCCGAGATCGGACGAGATTGGGCGTGTTCAGGGTGGTATGGCCATGAGCGACAGTCAACCGCAGCCGGTAGGCCTTAATGGGCCAGCAGAGGCCCTTGCTATCGTGTGTGCTTCTGTCACGGCCACTCATAAACGACGATTGCTCCTTCAGTCTGGCAAAATGAAAAAGCTTACAGCACCTGGTATTCCCAGGCGGTCTCCCATCCAAGTACTAACCAGGCCCGACCCTGCTTAGCTTCCGAGATCGGACGAGATCGGGCGTGTTCAGGGTGGTATGGCCGTAAGCAAGTAAGGCAGCAGCCGCTAGGCCTCATATGCCAGTGTCACGCTAACGCGGAGGGGACTGGCGGGTGTCAGACCGGATGAGAAAAGCATCAGCAGAGGCTGCGGTCGTTCAGGCAGTCAGTTAAGGGGTTATCGCTTCTCGGCCTTTTGGCTAAGATCAAGTGTAGTATCTGTTCTTATCAGTTTAATATCTGATACGTCCCCTATACGGGGACTACATATTAAACGGATTTTTGGACTCGGGAGTTGAAACAGGGGCTTGCTCCGTTCACTCCACGCATCGACCCGGCATTGCAGTGCCGCTGGGAACGGTGCGCCTCCTTCTGCTTTGTCGAAAGAAACTCGCATACACAAGGGCACCTTATCGTTCTGAACGGCGTGCCCGGTGGTTTACGCCCCGCCCCCTAGGCCGTGCCCCCCATTTGTGTTAACCAACGCCCCCAAAGTGGTTGGGGGTTGGGGCGACGGGAGGAGTAGACTAATTCCGGGGTACAGGTGAAAAATCTTCAAAGTGTGGGCTGCTGAAAAAAAAAAAAACCTGCATGTGCCGTTTTGCCCGGCTCTCCGCGGGGCCCCGGGGAGCCTTGTCACCCAGCCGGGTTGCCCGCCCACAACCCAGTCAAACTCACAACCCGGCTCTCCAGCCGAACCCGGGTACCCACTATTAAGCCACCCTCCCGGAACCTTTACCAATACCTGCGGGCGCACCGAGGCCGGGGACCTGGTGGTACGAATCCAGCTTTTTGGCAAAGCATTGTGGCCGTTTTGGGGAGCTCCCCACGCCAAAATGGGGCAACCTAAGGGGACTCCAGTCGGCCAGTTGGAGCCAAAGTAAAGTCTAGGTCTGTGTCCTGCTGCCCAACGGGGCTTTCTTCGCTGTGGGCGCCCCCTGGTGCTTCTCTAAGTTGTCCAATATTTCACATTGACAACAGTCTGCCACAAGGAAAAAAAGAAGGACAAAAAAAGCTTACAGCACCTGGTATTCCCAGGCGGTCTCCCATCCAAGTACTAACCAGGCCCGACCCTGCTTAGCTTCCGAGATCGGACGAGATCGGGCGTGTTCAGGGTGGTATGGTCGTAAGCGACAGTGAACCGCAGCCGGTAGGCCTTAATGGGCCAGCAGAGGCCCTTGCTATCGTGTGTGCTTCTGTCACGACCACTCATAAACACCGATTGCTCCTTCAGTCTGGCAAAATGAAAAAGCTTACAGCACCTGGTATTCCCAGGCGGTCTCCCATCCAAGTACTAACCAGGCCCGACCCTGCTTAGCTTCCGAGATCGGACGAGATTGGGCGTGTTCAGGGTGGTATGGCCATGAGCGACAGTCAACCGCAGCCGGTAGGCCTTAATGGGCCAGCAGAGGCCCTTGCTATCGTGTGTGCTTCTGTCACGGCCACTCATAAACGACGATTGCTCCTTCAGTCTGGCAAAATGAAAAAGCTTACAGCACCTGGTATTCCCAGGCGGTCTCCCATCCAAGTACTAACCAGGCCCGACCCTGCTTAGCTTCCGAGATCGGACGAGATCGGGCGTGTTCAGGGTGGTATGGCCGTAAGCAAGTAAGGCAGCAGCCGCTAGGCCTCATATGCCAGTGTCACGCTAACGCGGAGGGGACTGGCGGGTGTCAGACCGGATGAGAAAAGCATCAGCAGAGGCTGCGGTCGTTCAGGCAGTCAGTTAAGGGGTTATCGCTTCTCGGCCTTTTGGCTAAGATCAAGTGTAGTATCTGTTCTTATCAGTTTAATATCTGATACGTCCCCTATACGGGGACTACATATTAAACGGATTTTTGGACTCGGGAGTTGAAACAGGGGCTTGCTCCGTTCACTCCACGCATCGATCCGGCATTGCAGTGCCGCTGGGAACGGTGCGCCTCCTTCTGCTTTGTCGAAAGAAACTCGCATACACAAGGGCACCTTATCGTTCTGAACGGCGTGCCCGGTGGTTTACGCCCCGCCCCCTAGGCCGTGCCCCCCATTTGTGTTAACCAACGCCCCCAAAGTGGTTGGGGGTTGGGGCGACGGGAGGAGTAGACTAATTCCGGGGTACAGGTGAAAAATCTTCAAAGTGTGGGCTGCTGAAAAAAAAAAAAAACCTGCATGTGCCGTTTTGCCCGGCTCTCCGCGGGGCCCCGGGGAGCCTTGTCACCCAGCCGGGGTGCCCGCCCACAACCCAGTCAAACTCACAACCCGGCTCTCCAGCCGAACCCGGGTACCCACTATTAAGCCACCCTCCCGGAACCTTTACCAATAGCTGCGGGCGCACCGAGGCCGGGGACCTGGTGGTACGAATCCAGCTTTTTGGCAAAGCATTGTGGCCGTTTTGGGGAGCTCCCCACGCCAAAATGGGGCAACCTAAGGGGACTCCAGTCGGCCAGTTGGAGCCAAAGTAAAGTCTAGGTCTGTGTCCTGCTGCCCAACGGGGCTTTCTTCGCTGTGGGCGCCCCCTGGTGCTTCTCTAAGTTGTCCAATATTTCACATTGACAACAGTCTGCCACAAGGAAAAAAAGAAGGACAAAAAAAGCTTACAGCACCTGGTATTCCCAGGCGGTCTCCCATCCAAGTACTAACCAGGCCCGACCCTGCTTAGCTTCCGAGATCGGACGAGATTGGGCGTGTTCAGGGTGGTATGGCCATGAGCGACAGTCAACTGCAGCCGGTAGGCCTTAATGGGCCAGCAGAGGCCCTTGCTATCGTGTGTGCTTCTGTCACGGCCACTCATAAACGACGATTGCTCCTTCAGTCTGGCAAAATGAAAAAGCTTACAGCACCTGGTATTCCCAGGCGGTCTCCCATCCAAGTACTAACCAGGCCCGACCCTGCTTAGCTTCCGAGATCGGACGAGATCGGGCGTGTTCAGGGTGGTATGGCCGTAAGCAAGTAAGGCAGCAGCCGCTAGGCCTCATATGCCAGTGTCACGCTAACGCGGAGGGGACTGGCGGGTGTCAGACCGGATGAGAAAAGCATCAGCAGAGGCTGCGGTCGTTCAGGCAGTCAGTTAAGGGGTTATCGCTTCTCGGCCTTTTGGCTAAGATCAAGTGTAGTATCTGTTCTTATCAGTTTAATATCTGATACGTCCCCTATACGGGGACTACATATTAAACGGATTTTTGGACTCGGGAGTTGAAACAGGGGCTTGCTCCGTTCACTCCACGCATCGACCCGGCATTGCAGTGCCGCTGGGAACGGTGCGCCTCCTTCTGCTTTGTCGAAAGAAACTCGCATACACAAGGGCACCTTATCGTTCTGAACGGCGTGCCCGGTGGTTTACGCCCCGCCTCCTAGGCCGTGCCCCCCATTTGTGTTAACCAACGCCCCCAAAGTGGTTGGGGGTTGGGGCGACGGGAGGAGTAGACTAATTCCGGGGTACAGGTGAAAAATCTTCAAAGTGTGGGCTGCTGAAAAAAAAAAAAACCTGCATGTGCCATTTTGCCCGGCTCTCCGCGGGGCCCCGGGGAGCCTTGTCACCCAGCCGGGGTGCCCGCCCACAACCCAGTCAAACTCACAACCCGGCTCTCCAGCCGAACCCGGGTACCCACTATTAAGCCACCCTCCCGGAACCTTTACCAATAGCTGCGGGCGCACCGAGGCCGGGGACCTGGTGGTACGAATCCAGCTTTTTGGCAAAGCATTGTGGCCGTTTTGGGGAGCTCCCCACGCCAAAATGGGGCAACCTAAGGGGACTCCAGTCGGCCAGTTGGAGCCAAAGTAAAGTCTAGGTCTGTGTCCTGCTGCCCAACGGGGCTTTCTTCGCTGTGGGCGCCCCCTGGTGCTTCTCTAAGTTGTCCAATATTTCACATTGACAACAGTCTGCCACAAGGAAAAAAAGAAGGACAAAAAAAGCTTACAGCACCTGGTATTCCCAGGCGGTCTCCCATCCAAGTACTAACCAGGCCCGACCCTGCTTAGCTTCCGAGATCGGACGAGATCGGGCGTGTTCAGGGTGGTATGGCCGTAAGCGACAGTGAACCGCAGCCGGTAGGCCTTAATGGGCCAGCAGAGGCCCTTGCTATCGTGTGTGCTTCTGTCACGGCCACTCATAAACACCGATTGCTCCTTCAGTCTGGCAAAATGAAAAAGCTTACAGCACCTGGTATTCCCAGGCGGTCTCCCATCCAAGTACTAACCAGGCCCGACCCTGCTTAGCTTCCGAGATCGGACGAGATTGGGCGTGTTCAGGGTGGTATGGCCATGAGCGACAGTCAACCGCAGCCGGTAGGCCTTAATGGGCCAGCAGAGGCCCTTGCTATCGTGTGTGCTTCTGTCACGGCCACTCATAAACGACGATTGCTCCTTCAGTCTGGCAAAATGAAAAAGCTTACAGCACCTGGTATTCCCAGGCGGTCTCCCATCCAAGTACTAACCAGGCCCGACCCTGCTTAGCTTCCGAGATCGGACGAGATCGGGCGTGTTCAGGGTGGTATGGCCGTAAGCAAGTAAGGCAGCAGCCGCTAGGCCTCATATGCCAGTGTCACGCTAACGCGGAGGGGACTGGCGGGTGTCAGACCGGATGAGAAAAGCATCAGCAGAGGCTGCGGTCGTTCAGGCAGTCAGTTAAGGGGTTATCGCTTCTCGGCCTTTTGGCTAAGATCAAGTGTAGTATCTGTTCTTATCAGTTTAATATCTGATACGTCCCCTATACGGGGACTACATATTAAACGGATTTTTGGACTCGGGAGTTGAAACAGGGGCTTGCTCCGTTCACTCCACGCATCGACCCGGCATTGCAGTGCCGCTGGGAACGGTGCGCCTCCTTCTGCTTTGTCGAAAGAAACTCGCATACACAAGGGCACCTTATCGTTCTGAACGGCGTGCCCGGTGGTTTACGCCCCGCCCCCTAGGCCGTGCCCCCCATTTGTGTTAACCAACGCCCCCAAAGTGGTTGGGGGTTGGGGCGACGGGAGGAGTAGACTAATTCCGGGGTACAGGTGAAAAATCTTCAAAGTGTGGGCTGCTGAAAAAAAAAAAAAACCTGCATGTGCCGTTTTGCCCGGCTCTCCGCGGGGCCCCGGGGAGCCTTGTCACCCAGCCGGGTTGCCCGCCCACAACCCAGTCAAACTCACAACCCGGCTCTCCAGCCGAACCCGGGTACCCACTATTAAGCCACCCTCCCGGAACCTTTACCAATAGCTGCGGGCGCACCGAGGCCGGGGACCTGGTGGTACGAATCCAGCTTTTTGGCAAAGCATTGTGGCCGTTTTGGGGAGCTCCCCACGCCAAAATGGGGCAACCTAAGGGGACTCCAGTCGGCCAGTTGGAGCCAAAGTAAAGTCTAGGTCTGTGTCCTGCTGCCCAACGGGGCTTTCTTCGCTGTGGGCGCCCCCTGGTGCTTCTCTAAGTTGTCCAATATTTCACATTGACAACAGTCTGCCACAAGGAAAAAAAGAAGGACAAAAAAAGCTTACAGCACCTGGTATTCCCAGGCGGTCTCCCATCCAAGTACTAACCAGGCCCGACCCTGCTTAGCTTCCGAGATCGGACGAGATCGGGCGTGTTCAGGGTGGTATGGTCGTAAGCGACAGTGAACCGCAGCCGGTAGGCCTTAATGGGCCAGCAGAGGCCCTTGCTATCGTGTGTGCTTCTGTCACGACCACTCATAAACACCGATTGCTCCTTCAGTCTGGCAAAATGAAAAAGCTTACAGCACCTGGTATTCCCAGGCGGTCTCCCATCCAAGTACTAACCAGGCCCGACCCTGCTTAGCTTCCGAGATCGGACGAGATTGGGCGTGTTCAGGGTGGTATGGCCATGAGCGACAGTCAACCGCAGCCGGTAGGCCTTAATGGGCCAGCAGAGGCCCTTGCTATCGTGTGTGCTTCTGTCACGGCCACTCATAAACGACGATTGCTCCTTCAGTCTGGCAAAATG
This sequence comes from Nannobrachium achirus, assembly GCF_963921795.1. Classification (NCBI taxonomy): domain Eukaryota; kingdom Metazoa; phylum Chordata; class Actinopteri; order Myctophiformes; family Myctophidae; genus Nannobrachium; species Nannobrachium achirus. The sequence goes on from NW_027664712.1 coordinate 225,344, forward strand.
AAAAAGCTTACAGCACCTGGTATTCCCAGGCGGTCTCCCATCCAAGTACTAACCAGGCCCGACCCTGCTTAGCTTCCGAGATCGGACGAGATCGGGCGTGTTCAGGGTGGTATGGCCGTAAGCAAGTAAGGCAGCAGCCGCTAGGCCTCATATGCCAGTGTCACGCTAACGCGGAGGGGACTGGCGGGTGTCAGACCGGATGAGAAAAGCATCAGCAGAGGCTGCGGTCGTTCAGGCAGTCAGTTAAGGGGTTATCGCTTCTCGGCCTTTTGGCTAAGATCAAGTGTAGTATCTGTTCTTATCAGTTTAATATCTGATACGTCCCCTATACGGGGACTACATATTAAACGGATTTTTGGACTCGGGAGTTGAAACAGGGGCTTGCTCCGTTCACTCCACGCATCGACCCGGCATTGCAGTGCCGCTGGGAACGGTGCGCCTCCTTCTGCTTTGTCGAAAGAAACTCGCATACACAAGGGCACCTTATCGTTCTGAACGGCGTGCCCGGTGGTTTACGCCCCGCCTCCTAGGCCGTGCCCCCCATTTGTGTTAACCAACGCCCCCAAAGTGGTTGGGGGTTGGGGCGACGGGAGGAGTAGACTAATTCCGGGGTACAGGTGAAAAATCTTCAAAGTGTGGGCTGCTGAAAAAAAAAAAAACCTGCATGTGCCATTTTGCCCGGCTCTCCGCGGGGCCCCGGGGAGCCTTGTCACCCAGCCGGGGTGCCCGCCCACAACCCAGTCAAACTCACAACCCGGCTCTCCAGCCGAACCCGGGTACCCACTATTAAGCCACCCTCCCGGAACCTTTACCAATAGCTGCGGGCGCACCGAGGCCGGGGACCTGGTGGTACGAATCCAGCTTTTTGGCAAAGCATTGTGGCCGTTTTGGGGAGCTCCCCACGCCAAAATGGGGCAACCTAAGGGGACTCCAGTCGGCCAGTTGGAGCCAAAGTAAAGTCTACGTCTGTGTCCTGCTGCCCAACGGGGCTTTCTTCGCTGTGGGCGCCCCCTGGTGCTTCTCTAAGTTGTCCAATATTTCACATTGACAACAGTCTGCCACAAGGAAAAAAAGAAGGACAAAAAAAGCTTACAGCACCTGGTATTCCCAGGCGGTCTCCCATCCAAGTACTAACCAGGCCCGACCCTGCTTAGCTTCCGAGATCGGACGAGATCGGGCGTGTTCAGGGTGGTATGGCCGTAAGCGACAGTGAACCGCAGGCGGTAGGCCTTAATGGGCCAGCAGAGGCCCTTGCTATCGTGTGTGCTTCTGTCACGGCCACTCATAAACACCGATTGCTCCTTCAGTCTGGCAAAATGAAAAAGCTTACAGCACCTGGTATTCCCAGGCGGTCTCCCATCCAAGTACTAACCAGGCCCGACCCTGCTTAGCTTCCGAGATCGGACGAGATTGGGCGTGTTCAGGGTGGTATGGCCATGAGCGACAGTCAACCGCAGCCGGTAGGCCTTAATGGGCCAGCAGAGGCCCTTGCTATCGTGTGTGCTTCTGTCACGGCCACTCATAAACGACGATTGCTCCTTCAGTCTGGCAAAATGAAAAAGCTTACAGCACCTGGTATTCCCAGGCGGTCTCCCATCCAAGTACTAACCAGGCCCGACCCTGCTTAGCTTCCGAGATCGGACGAGATCGGGCGTGTTCAGGGTGGTATGGCCGTAAGCAAGTAAGGCAGCAGCCGCTAGGCCTCATATGCCAGTGTCACGCTAACGCGGAGGGGACTGGCGGGTGTCAGACCGGATGAGAAAAGCATCAGCAGAGGCTGCGGTCGTTCAGGCAGTCAGTTAAGGGGTTATCGCTTCTCGGCCTTTTGGCTAAGATCAAGTGTAGTATCTGTTCTTATCAGTTTAATATCTGATACGTCCCCTATACGGGGACTACATATTAAACGGATTTTTGGACTCGGGAGTTGAAACAGGGGCTTGCTCCGTTCACTCCACGCATCGACCCGGCATTGCAGTGCCGCTGGGAACGGTGCGCCTCCTTCTGCTTTGTCGAAAGAAACTCGCATACACAAGGGCACCTTATCGTTCTGAACGGCGTGCCCGGTGGTTTACGCCCCGCCCCCTAGGCCGTGCCCCCCATTTGTGATAACCAACGCCCCCAAAGTGGTTGGGGGTTGGGGCGACGGGAGGAGTAGACTAATTCCGGGGTACAGGTGAAAAATCTTCAAAGTGTGGGCTGCTGAAAAAAAAAAAAAACCTGCATGTGCCGTTTTGCCCGGCTCTCCGCGGGGCCCCGGGGAGCCTTGTCACCCAGCCGGGGTGCCCGCCCACAACCCAGTCAAACTCACAACCCGGCTCTCCAGCCGAACCCGGGTACCCACTATTAAGCCACCCTCCCGGAACCTTTACCAATAGCTGCGGGCGCACCGAGGCCGGGGACCTGGTGGTACGAATCCAGCTTTTTGGCAAAGCATTGTGGCCGTTTTGGGGAGCTCCCCACGCCAAAATGGGGCAACCTAAGGGGACTCCAGTCGGCCAGTTGGAGCCAAAGTAAAGTCTAGGTCTGTGTCCTGCTGCCCAACGGGGCTTTCTTCGCTGTGGGCGCCCCCTGGTGCTTCTCTAAGTTGTCCAATATTTCACATTGACAACAGTCTGCCACAAGGAAAAAAAGAAGGACAAAAAAAGCTTACAGCACCTGGTATTCCCAGGCGGTCTCCCATCCAAGTACTAACCAGGCCCGACCCTGCTTAGCTTCCGAGATCGGACGAGATCGGGCGTGTTCAGGGTGGTATGGCCGTAAGCGACAGTGAACCGCAGCCGGTAGGCCTTAATGGGCCAGCAGAGGCCCTTGCTATCGTGTGTGCTTCTGTCACGACCACTCATAAACACCGATTGCTCCTTCAGTCTGGCAAAATGAAAAAGCTTACAGCACCTGGTATTCCCAGGCGGTCTCCCATCCAAGTACTAACCAGGCCCGACCCTGCTTAGCTTCCGAGATCGGACGAGATTGGGCGTGTTCAGGGTGGTATGGCCATGAGCGACAGTCAACCGCAGCCGGTAGGCCTTAATGGGCCAGCAGAGGCCCTTGCTATCGTGTGTGCTTCTGTCACGGCCACTCATAAACGACGATTGCTCCTTCAGTCTGGCAAAATGAAAAAGCTTACAGCACCTGGTATTCCCAGGCGGTCTCCCATCCAAGTACTAACCAGGCCCGACCCTGCTTAGCTTCCGAGATCGGACGAGATCGGGCGTGTTCAGGGTGGTATGGCCGTAAGCAAGTAAGGCAGCAGCCGCTAGGCCTCATATGCCAGTGTCACGCTAACGCGGAGGGGACTGGCGGGTGTCAGACCGGATGAGAAAAGCATCAGCAGAGGCTGCGGTCGTTCAGGCAGTCAGTTAAGGGGTTATCGCTTCTCGGCCTTTTGGCTAAGATCAAGTGTAGTATCTGTTCTTATCAGTTTAATATCTGATACGTCCCCTATACGGGGACTACATATTAAACGGATTTTTGGACTCGGGAGTTGAAACAGGGGCTTGCTCCGTTCACTCCACGCATCGACCCGGCATTGCAGTGCCGCTGGGAACGGTGCGCCTCCTTCTGCTTTGTCGAAAGAAACTCGCATACACAAGGGCACCTTATCGTTCTGAACGGCGTGCCCGGTGGTTTACGCCCCGCCTCCTAGGCCGTGCCCCCCATTTGTGTTAACCAACGCCCCCAAAGTGGTTGGGGGTTGGGGCGACGGGAGGAGTAGACTAATTCCGGGGTACAGGTGAAAAATCTTCAAAGTGTGGGCTGCTGAAAAAAAAAAAACCTGCATGTGCCATTTTGCCCGGCTCTCCGCGGGGCCCCGGGGAGCCTTGTCACCCAGCCGGGGTGCCCGCCCACAACCCAGTCAAACTCACAACCCGGCTCTCCAGCCGAACCCGGGTACCCACTATTAAGCCACCCTCCCGGAACCTTTACCAATAGCTGCGGGCGCACCGAGGCCGGGGACCTGGTGGTACGAATCCAGCTTTTTGGCAAAGCATTGTGGCCGTTTTGGGGAGCTCCCCACGCCAAAATGGGGCAACCTAAGGGGACTCCAGTCGGCCAGTTGGAGCCAAAGTAAAGTCTAGGTCTGTGTCCTGCTGCCCAACGGGGCTTTCTTCGCTGTGGGCGCCCCCTGGTGCTTCTCTAAGTTGTCCAATATTTCACATTGACAACAGTCTGCCACAAGGAAAAAAAGAAGGACAAAAAAAGCTTACAGCACCTGGTATTCCCAGGCGGTCTCCCATCCAAGTACTAACCAGGCCCGACCCTGCTTAGCTTCCGAGATCGGACGAGATCGGGCGTGTTCAGGGTGGTATGGCCGTAAGCGACAGTGAACCGCAGCCGGTAGGCCTTAATGGGCCAGCAGAGGCCCTTGCTATCGTGTGTGCTTCTGTCACGGCCACTCATAAACACCGATTGCTCCTTCAGTCTGGCAAAATGAAAAAGCTTACAGCACCTGGTATTCCCAGGCGGTCTCCCATCCAAGTACTAACCAGGCCCGACCCTGCTTAGCTTCCGAGATCGGACGAGATTGGGCGTGTTCAGGGTGATATGGCCATGAGCGACAGTCAACCGCAGCCGGTAGGCCTTAATGGGCCAGCAGAGGCCCTTGCTATCGTGTGTGCTTCTGTCACGGCCACTCATAAACGACGATTGCTCCTTCAGTCTGGCAAAATGAAAAAGCTTACAGCACCTGGTATTCCCAGGCGGTCTCCCATCCAAGTACTAACCAGGCCCGACCCTGCTTAGCTTCCGAGATCGGACGAGATCGGGCGTGTTCAGGGTGGTATGGCCGTAAGCAAGTAAGGCAGCAGCCGCTAGGCCTCATATGCCAGTGTCACGCTAACGCGGAGGGGACTGGCGGGTGTCAGACCGGATGAGAAAAGCATCAGCAGAGGCTGCGGTCGTTCAGGCAGTCAGTTAAGGGGTTATCGCTTCTCGGCCTTTTGGCTAAGATCAAGTGTAGTATCTGTTCTTATCAGTTTAATATCTGATACGTCCCCTATACGGGGACTACATATTAAACGGATTTTTGGACTCGGGAGTTGAAACAGGGGCTTGCTCCGTTCACTCCACGCATCGACCCGGCATTGCAGTGCCGCTGGGAACGGTGCGCCTCCTTCTGCTTTGTCGAAAGAAACTCGCATACACAAGGGCACCTTATCGTTCTGAACGGTGTGCCCGGTGGTTTACGCCCCGCCCCCTAGGCCGTGCCCCCCATTTGTGTTAACCAACGCCCCCAAAGTGGTTGGGGGTTGGGGCGACGGGAGGAGTAGACTAATTCCGGGGTACAGGTGAAAAATCTTCAAAGTGTGGGCTGCTGAAAAAAAAAAAAAACCTGCATGTGCCGTTTTGCCCGGCTCTCCGCGGGGCCCCGGGGAGCCCGCCCACAACCCAGTCAAACTCACAACCCGGCTCTCCAGCCGAACCCGGGTACCCACTATTAAGCCACCCTCCCGGAACCTTTACCAATAGCTGCGGGCGCACCGAGGCCGGGGACCTGGTGGTACGAATCCAGCTTTTTGGCAAAGCATTGTGGCCGTTTTGGGGAGCTCCCCACGCCAAAATGGGGCAACCTAAGGGGACTCCAGTCGGCCAGTTGGAGCCAAAGTAAAGTCTAGGTCTGTGTCCTGCTGCCCAACGGGGCTTTCTTCGCTGTGGGCGCCCCCTGGTGCTTCTCTAAGTTGTCCAATATTTCACATTGACAACAGTCTGCCACAAGGAAAAAAAGAAGGACAAAAAAAGCTTACAGCACCTGGTATTCCCAGGCGGTCTCCCATCCAAGTACTAACCAGGCCCGACCCTGCTTAGCTTCCGAGATCGGACGAGATCGGGCGTGTTCAGGGTGGTATGGCCGTAAGCGACAGTGAACCGCAGCCGGTAGGCCTTAATGGGCCAGCAGAGGCCCTTGCTATCGTGTGTGCTTCTGTCACGGCCACTCATAAACACCGATTGCTCCTTCAGTCTGGCAAAATGAAAAAGCTTACAGCACCTGGTATTCCCAGGCGGTCTCCCATCCAAGTACTAACCAGGCCCGACCCTGCTTAGCTTCCGAGATCGGACGAGATTGGGCGTGTTCAGGGTGGTATGGCCATGAGCGACAGTCAACCGCAGCCGGTAGGCCTTAATGGGCCAGCAGAGGCCCTTGCTATCGTGTGTGCTTCTGTCACGGCCACTCATAAACGACGATTGCTCCTTCAGTCTGGCAAAATGAAAAAGCTTACAGCACCTGGTATTCCCAGGCGGTCTCCCATCCAAGTACTAACCAGGCCCGACCCTGCTTAGCTTCCGAGATCGGACGAGATCGGGCGTGTTCAGGGTGGTATGGCCGTAAGCAAGTAAGGCAGCAGCCGCTAGGCCTCATATGCCAGTGTCACGCTAACGCGGAGGGGACTGGCGGGTGTCAGACCGGATGAGAAAAGCATCAGCAGAGGCTGCGGTCGTTCAGGCAGTCAGTTAAGGGGTTATCGCTTCTCGGCCTTTTGGCTAAGATCAAGTGTAGTATCTGTTCTTATCAGTTTAATATCTGATACGTCCCCTATACGGGGACTACATATTAAACGGATTTTTGGACTCGGGAGTTGAAACAGGGGCTTGCTCCGTTCACTCCACGCATCGACCCGGCATTGCAGTGCCGCTGGGAACGGTGCGCCTCCTTCTGCTTTGTCGAAAGAAACTCGCATACACAAGGGCACCTTATCGTTCTGAACGGCGTGCCCGGTGGTTTACGCCCCGCCTCCTAGGCCGTGCCCCCCATTTGTGTTAACCAACGCCCCCAAAGTGGTTGGGGGTTGGGGCGACGGGAGGAGTAGACTAATTCCGGGGTACAGGTGAAAAATCTTCAAAGTGTGGGCTGCTGAAAAAAAAAAAAACCTGCATGTGCCGTTTTGCCCGGCTCTCCGCGGGGCCCCGGGGAGCCTTGTCACCCAGCCGGGGTGCCCGCCCACAACCCAGTCAAACTCACAACCCGGCTCTCCAGCCGAACCCGGGTACCCACTATTAAGCCACCCTCCCGGAACCTTTACCAATAGCTGCGGGCGCACCGAGGCCGGGGACCTGGTGGTACGAATCCAGCTTTTTGGCAAAGCATTGTGGCTGTTTTGGGGAGCTCCCCACGCCAAAATGGGGCAACCTAAGGGGACTCCAGTCGGCCAGTTGGAGCCAAAGTAAAGTCTAGGTCTGTGTCCTGCTGCCCAACGGGGCTTTCTTCGCTGTGGGCGCCCCCTGGTGCTTCTCTAAGTTGTCCAATATTTCACATTGACAACAGTCTGCCACAAGGAAAAAAAGAAGGACAAAAAAAGCTTACAGCACCTGGTATTCCCAGGCGGTCTCCCATCCAAGTACTAACCAGGCCCGACCCTGCTTAGCTTCCGAGATCGGACGAGATCGGGCGTGTTCAGGGTGGTATGGCCGTAAGCGACAGTGAACCGCAGCCGGTAGGCCTTAATGGGCCAGCAGAGGCCCTTGCTATCGTGTGTGCTTCTGTCACGGCCACTCATAAACACCGATTGCTCCTTCAGTCTGGCAAAATGAAAAAGCTTACAGCACCTGGTATTCCCAGGCGGTCTCCCATCCAAGTACTAACCAGGCCCGACCCTGCTTAGCTTCCGAGATCGGACGAGATTGGGCGTGTTCAGGGTGGTATGGCCATGAGCGACAGTCAACCGCAGCCGGTAGGCCTTAATGGGCCAGCAGAGGCCCTTGCTATCGTGTGTGCTTCTGTCACGGCCACTCATAAACGACGATTGCTCCTTCAGTCTGGCAAAATGAAAAAGCTTACAGCACCTGGTATTCCCAGGCGGTCTCCCATCCAAGTACTAACCAGGCCCGACCCTGCTTAGCTTCCGAGATCGGACGAGATCGGGCGTGTTCAGGGTGGTATGGCCGTAAGCAAGTAAGGCAGCAGCCGCTAGGCCTCATATGCCAGTGTCACGCTAACGCGGAGGGGACTGGCGGGTGTCAGACCGGAGGAGAAAAGCATCAGCAGAGGCTGCGGTCGTTCAGGCAGTCAGTTAAGGGGTTATCGCTTCTCGGCCTTTTGGCTAAGATCAAGTGTAGTATCTGTTCTTATCAGTTTAATATCTGATACGTCCCCTATACGGGGACTACATATTAAACGGATTTTTGGACTCGGGAGTTGAAACAGGGGCTTGCTCCGTTCACTCCACGCATCGACCCGGCATTGCAGTGCCGCTGGGAACGGTGCGCCTCCTTCTGCTTTGTCGAAAGAAACTCGCATACACAAGGGCACCTTATCGTTCTGAACGGTGTGCCCGTTGGTTTACGCCCCGCCCCCTAGGCCGTGCCCCCCATTTGTGTTAACCAACGCCCCCAAAGTGGTTGGGGGTTGGGGCGACGGGAGGAGTAGACTAATTCCGGGGTACAGGTGAAAAATCTTCAAAGTGTGGGCTGCTGAAAAAAAAAAAAAACCTGCATGTGCCGTTTTGCCCGGCTCTCCGCGGGGCCCCGGGGAGCCTTGTCACCCAGCCGGGGTGCCCGCCCACAACCCAGTCAAACTCACAACCCGGCTCTCCAGCCGAACCCGGGTACCCACTATTAAGCCACCCTCCCGGAACCTTTACCAATAGCTGCGGGCGCACCGAGGCCGGGGACCTGGTGGTACGAATCCAGCTTTTTGGCAAAGCATTGTGGCCGTTTTGGGGAGCTCCCCACGCCAAAATGGGGCAACCTAAGGGGACTCCAGTCGGCCAGTTGGAGCCAAAGTAAAGTCTAGGTCTGTGTCCTGCTGCCCAACGGGGCTTTCTTCGCTGTGGGCGCCCCCTGGTGCTTCTCTAAGTTGTCCAATATTTCACATTGACAACAGTCTGCCACAAGGAAAAAAAGAAGGACAAAAAAAGCTTACAGCACCTGGTATTCCCAGGCGGTCTCCCATCCAAGTACTAACCAGGCCCGACCCTGCTTAGCTTCCGAGATCGGACGAGATTGGGCGTGTTCAGGGTGGTATGGCCATGAGCGACAGTCAACCGCAGTCGGTAGGCCTTAATGGGCCAGCAGAGGCCCTTGCTATCGTGTGTGCTTCTGTCACGGCCACTCATAAACGACGATTGCTCCTTCAGTCTGGCAAAATGAAAAAGCTTACAGCACCTGGTATTCCCAGGCGGTCTCCCATCCAAGTACTAACCAGGCCCGACCCTGCTTAGCTTCCGAGATCGGACGAGATCGGGCGTGTTCAGGGTGGTATGGCCGTAAGCAAGTAAGGCAGCAGCCGCTAGGCCTCATATGCCAGTGTCACGCTAACGCGGAGGGGACTGGCGGGTGTCAGACCGGAGGAGAAAAGCATCAGCAGAGGCTGCGGTCGTTCAGGCAGTCAGTTAAGGGGTTATCGCTTCTCGGCCTTTTGGCTAAGATCAAGTGTAGTATCTGTTCTTATCAGTTTAATATCTGATACGTCCCCTATACGGGGACTACATATTAAACGGATTTTTGGACTCGGGAGTTGAAACAGGGGCTTGCTCCGTTCACTCCACGCATCGACCCGGCATTGCAGTGCCGCTGGGAACGGTGCGCCTCCTTCTGCTTTGTCGAAAGAAACTCGCATACACAAGGGCACCTTATCGTTCTGAACGGTGTGCCCGGTGGTTTACGCCCCGCCCCCTAGGCCGTGCCCCCCATTTGTGTTAACCAACGCCCCCAAAGTGGTTGGGGGTTGGGGCGACGGGAGGAGTAGACTAATTCCGGGGTACAGGTGAAAAATCTTCAAAGTGTGGGCTGCTGAAAAAAAAAAAAAACCTGCATGTGCCGTTTTGCCCGGCTCTCCGCGGGGCCCCGGGGAGCCTTGTCACCCAGCCGGGGTGCCCGCCCACAACCCAGTCAAACTCACAACCCGGCTCTCCAGCCGAACCCGGGTACCCACTATTAAGCCACCCTCCCGGAACCTTTACCAATAGCTGCGGGCGCACCGAGGCCGGGGACCTGGTGGTACGAATCCAGCTTTTTGGCAAAGCATTGTGGCCGTTTTGGGGAGCTCCCCACGCCAAAATGGGGCAACCTAAGGGGACTCCAGTCGGCCAGTTGGAGCCAAAGTAAAGTCTAGGTCTGTGTCCTGCTGCCCAACGGGGCTTTCTTCGCTGTGGGCGCCCCCTGGTGCTTCTCTAAGTTGTCCAATATTTCACATTGACAACAGTCTGCCACAAGGAAAAAAAGAAGGACAAAAAAAGCTTACAGCACCTGGTATTCCCAGGCGGTCTCCCATCCAAGTACTAACCAGGCCCGACCCTGCTTAGCTTCCGAGATCGGACGAGATTGGGCGTGTTCAGGGTGGTATGGCCATGAGCGACAGTCAACCGCAGTCGGTAGGCCTTAATGGGCCAGCAGAGGCCCTTGCTATCGTGTGTGCTTCTGTCACGGCCACTCATAAACGACGATTGCTCCTTCAGTCTGGCAAAATGAAAAAGCTTACAGCACCTGGTATTCCCAGGCGGTCTCCCATCCAAGTACTAACCAGGCCCGACCCTGCTTAGCTTCCGAGATCGGACGAGATCGGGCGTGTTCAGGGTGGTATGGCCGTAAGCAAGTAAGGCAGCAGCCGCTAGGCCTCATATGCCAGTGTCACGCTAACGCGGAGGGGACTGGCGGGTGTCAGACCGGAGGAGAAAAGCATCAGCAGAGGCTGCGGTCGTTCAGGCAGTCAGTTAAGGGGTTATCGCTTCTCGGCCTTTTGGCTAAGATCAAGTGTAGTATCTGTTCTTATCAGTTTAATATCTGATACGTCCCCTATACGGGGACTACATATTAAACAGATTTTTGGACTCGGGAGTTGAAACAGGGGCTTGCTCCGTTCACTCCACGCATCGACCCGGCATTGCAGTGCCGCTGGGAACGGTGCGCCTCCTTCTGCTTTGTCGAAAGAAACTCGCATACACAAGGGCACCTTATCGTTCTGAACGGTGTGCCCGGTGGTTTACGCCCCGCCCCCTAGGCCGTGCCCCCCATTTGTGTTAACCAACGCCCCCAAAGTGGTTGGGGGTTGGGGCGACGGGAGGAGTAGACTAATTCCGGGGTACAGGTGAAAAATCTTCAAAGTGTGGGCTGCTGAAAAAAAAAAAAAACCTGCATGTGCCGTTTTGCCCGGCTCTCCGCGGGGCCCCGGGGAGCCTTGTCACCCAGCCGGGGTGCCCGCCCACAACCCAGTCAAACTCACAACCCGGCTCTCCAGCCGAACCCGGGTACCCACTATTAAGCCACCCTCCCGGAACCTTTACCAATAGCTGCGGGCGCACCGAGGAAGGGGACCTGGTGGTACGAATCCAGCTTTTTGGCAAAGCATTGTGGCCGTTTTGGGGAGCTCCCCACGCCAAAATGGGGCAACCTAAGGGGACTCCAGTCGGCCAGTTGGAGCCAAAGTAAAGTCTAGGTCTGTGTCCTGCTGCCCAACGGGGCTTTCTTCGCTGTGGGCGCCCCCTGGTGCTTCTCTAAGTTGTCCAATATTTCACATTGACAACAGTCTGCCACAAGGAAAAAAAGAAGGACAAAAAAAGCTTACAGCACCTGGTATTCCCAGGCGGTCTCCCATCCAAGTACTAACCAGGCCCGACCCTGCTTAGCTTCCGAGATCGGACGAGATTGGGCGTGTTCAGGGTGGTATGGCCATGAGCGACAGTCAACCGCAGCCGGTAGGCCTTATTGGGCCAGCAGAGGCCCTTGCTATCGTGTGTGCTTCTGTCACGGCCACTCATAAACGACGATTGCTCCTTCAGTCTGGCAAAATGAAAAAGCTTACAGCACCTGGTATTCCCAGGCGGTCTCCCATCCAAGTACTAACCAGGCCCGACCCTGCTTAGCTTCCGAGATCGGACGAGATCGGGCGTGTTCAGGGTGGTATGGCCGTAAGCAAGTAAGGCAGCAGCCGCTAGGCCTCATATGCCAGTGTCACGCTAACGCGGAGGGGACTGGCGGGTGTCAGACCGGATGAGAAAAGCATCAGCAGAGGCTGCGGTCGTTCAGGCAGTCAGTTAAGGGGTTATCGCTTCTCGGCCTTTTGGCTAAGATCAAGTGTAGTATCTGTTCTTATCAGTTTAATATCTGATACGTCCCCTATACGGGGACTACATATTAAACGGATTTTTGGACTCGGGAGTTGAAACAGGGGCTTGCTCCGTTCACTCCACGCATCGACCCGGCATTGCAGTGCCGCTGGGAACGGTGCGCCTCCTTCTGCTTTGTCGAAAGAAACTCGCATACACAAGGGCACCTTATCGTTCTGAACGGCGTGCCCGGTGGTTTACGCCCCGCCCCCTAGGCCGTGCCCCCCATTTGTGTTAACCAACGCCCCCAAAGTGGTTGGGGGTTGGGGCGACGGGAGGAGTAGACTAATTCCGGGGTACAGGTGAAAAATCTTCAAAGTGTGGGCTGCTGAAAAAAAAAAAAAACCTGCATGTGCCGTTTTGCCCGGCTCTCCGCGGGGCCCCGGGGAGCCTTGTCACCCAGCCGGGGTGCCCGCCCACAACCCAGTCAAACTCACAACCCGGCTCTCCAGCCGAACCCGGGTACCCACTATTAAGCCACCCTCCCGGAACCTTTACCAATAGCTGCGGGCGCACCGAGGCCGGGGACCTGGTGGTACGAATCCAGCTTTTTGGCAAAGCATTGTGGCCGTTTTGGGGAGCTCCCCACGCCAAAATGGGGCAACCTAAGGGGACTCCAGTCGGCCAGTTGGAGCCAAAGTAAAGTCTAGGTCTGTGTTTTGCTGCCCAACGGGGCTTTCTTCGCTGTGGGCGCCCCCTGGTGCTTCTCTAAGTTGTCCAATATTTCACATTGACAACAGTCTGCCACAAGGAAAAAAAGAAGGACAAAAAAAGCTTACAGCACCTGGTATTCCCAGGCGGTCTCCCATCCAAGTACTAACCAGGCCCGACCCTGCTTAGCTTCCGAGATCGGACGAGATCGGGCGTGTTCAGGGTGGTATGGCCGTAAGCGACAGTGAACCGCAGCCGGTAGGCCTTAATGGGCCAGCAGAGGCCCTTGCTATCGTGTGTGCTTCTGTCACGGCCACTCATAAACACCGATTGCTCCTTCAGTCTGGCAAAATGAAAAAGCTTACAGCACCTGGTATTCCCAGGCGGTCTCCCATCCAAGTACTAACCAGGCCCGACCCTGCTTAGCTTCCGAGATCGGACGAGATTGGGCGTGTTCAGGGTGGTATGGCCATGAGCGACAGTCAACCGCAGCCGGTAGGCCTTAATGGGCCAGCAGAGGCCCTTGCTATCGTGTGTGCTTCTGTCACGGCCACTCATAAACGACGATTGCTCCTTCAGTCTGGCAAAATGAAAAAGCTTACAGCACCTGGTATTCCCAGGCGGTCTCCCATCCAAGTACTAACCAGGCCCGACCCTGCTTAGCTTCCGAGATCGGACGAGATCGGGCGTGTTCAGGGTGGTATGGCCGTAAGCAAGTAAGGCAGCAGCCGCTAGGCCTCATATGCCAGTGTCACGCTAACGCGGAGGGGACTGGCGGGTGTCAGACCGGATGAGAAAAGCATCAGCAGAGGCTGCGGTCGTTCAGGCAGTCAGTTAAGGGGTTATCGCTTCTCGGCCTTTTGGCTAAGATCAAGTGTAGTATCTGTTCTTATCAGTTTAATATCTGATACGTCCCCTATACGGGGACTACATATTAAACGGATTTTTGGACTCGGGAGTTGAAACAGAGGCTTGCTCCGTTCACTCCACGCATCGACCCGGCATTGCAGTGCCGCTGGGAACGGTGCGCCTCCTTCTGCTTTGTCGAAAGAAACTCGCATACACAAGGGCACCTTATCGTTCTGAACGGTGTGCCCGGTGGTTTACGCCCCGCCCCCTAGGCCGTGCCCCCCATTTGTGTTAACCAACGCCCCCAAAGTGGTTGGGGGTTGGGGCGACGGGAGGAGTAGACTAATTCCGGGGTACAGGTGAAAAATCTTCAAAGTGTGGGCTGCTGAAAAAAAAAAAAAACCTGCATGTGCCGTTTTGCCCGGCTCTCCGCGGGGCCCCGGGGAGCCTTGTCACCCAGCCGGGGTGCCCGCCCACAACCCAGTCAAACTCACAACCCGGCTCTCCAGCCGAACCCGGGTACCCACTATTAAGCCACCCTCCCGGAACCTTTACCAATAGCTGCGGGCGCACCGAGGCCGGGGACCTGGTGGTACGAATCCAGCTTTTTGGCAAAGCATTGTGGCTGTTTTGGGGAGCTCCCCACGCCAAAATGGGGCAACCTAAGGGGACTCCAGTCGGCCAGTTGGAGCCAAAGTAAAGTCTAGGTCTGTGTCCTGCTGCCCAACGGGGCTTTCTTCGCTGTGGGCGCCCCCTGGTGCTTCTCTAAGTTGTCCAATATTTCACATTGACAACAGTCTGCCACAAGGAAAAAAAGAAGGACAAAAAAAGCTTACAGCACCTGGTATTCCCAGGCGGTCTCCCATCCAAGTACTAACCAGGCCCGACCCTGCTTAGCTTCCGAGATCGGACGAGATCGGGCGTGTTCAGGGTGGTATGGCCGTAAGCGACAGTGAACCGCAGCCGGTAGGCCTTAATGGGCCAGCAGAGGCCCTTGCTATCGTGTGTGCTTCTGTCACGGCCACTCATAAACACCGATTGCTCCTTCAGTCTGGCAAAATGAAAAAGCTTACAGCACCTGGTATTCCCAGGCGGTCTCCCATCCAAGTACTAACCAGGCCCGACCCTGCTTAGCTTCCGAGATCGGACGAGATTGGGCGTGTTCAGGGTGGTATGGCCATGAGCGACAGTCAACCGCAGTCGGTAGGCCTTAATGGGCCAGCAGAGGCCCTTGCTATCGTGTGTGCTTCTGTCACGGCCACTCATAAACGACGATTGCTCCTTCAGTCTGGCAAAATGAAAAAGCTTACAGCACCTGGTATTCCCAGGCGGTCTCCCATCCAAGTACTAACCAGGCCCGACCCTGCTTAGCTTCCGAGATCGGACGAGATCGGGCGTGTTCAGGGTGGTATGGCCGTAAGCAAGTAAGGCAGCAGCCGCTAGGCCTCATATGCCAGTGTCACGCTAACGCGGAGGGGACTGGCGGGTGTCAGACCGGAGGAGAAAAGCATCAGCAGAGGCTGCGGTCGTTCAGGCAGTCAGTTAAGGGGTTATCGCTTCTCGGCCTTTTGGCTAAGATCAAGTGTAGTATCTGTTCTTATCAGTTTAATATCTGATACGTCCCCTATACGGGGACTACATATTAAACGGATTTTTGGACTCGGGAGTTGAAACAGGGGCTTGCTCCGTTCACTCCACGCATCGACCCGGCATTGCAGTGCCGCTGGGAACGGTGCGCCTCCTTCTGCTTTGTCGAAAGAAACTCGCATACACAAGGGCACCTTATCGTTCTGAACGGTGTGCCCGGTGGTTTACGCCCCGCCCCCTAGGCCGTGCCCCCCATTTGTGTTAACCAACGCCCCCAAAGTGGTTGGGGGTTGGGGCGACGGGAGGAGTAGACTAATTCCGGGGTACAGGTGAAAAATCTTCAAAGTGTGGGCTGCTGAAAAAAAAAAAAAACCTGCATGTGCCGTTTTGCCCGGCTCTCCGCGGGGCCCCGGGGAGCCTTGTCACCCAGCCGGGGTGCCCGCCCACAACCCAGTCAAACTCACAACCCGGCTCTCCAGCCGAACCCGGGTACCCACTATTAAGCCACCCTCCCGGAACCTTTACCAATAGCTGCGGGCGCACCGAGGCCGGGGACCTGGTGGTACGAATCCAGCTTTTTGGCAAAGCATTGTGGCCGTTTTGGGGAGCTCCCCACGCCAAAATGGGGCAACCTAAGGGGACTCCAGTCGGCCAGTTGGAGCCAAAGTAAAGTCTAGGTCTGTGTCCTGCTGCCCAACGGGGCTTTCTTCGCTGTGGGCGCCCCCTGGTGCTTCTCTAAGTTGTCCAATATTTCACATTGACAACAGTCTGCCACAAGGAAAAAAAGAAGGACAAAAAAAGCTTACAGCACCTGGTATTCCCAGGCGGTCTCCCATCCAAGTACTAACCAGGCCCGACCCTGCTTAGCTTCCGAGATCGGACGAGATTGGGCGTGTTCAGGGTGGTATGGCCATGAGCGACAGTCAACCGCAGCCGGTAGGCCTTATTGGGCCAGCAGAGGCCCTTGCTATCGTGTGTGCTTCTGTCACGGCCACTCATAAACGACGATTGCTCCTTCAGTCTGGCAAAATGAAAAAGCTTACAGCACCTGGTATTCCCAGGCGGTCTCCCATCCAAGTACTAACCAGGCCCGACCCTGCTTAGCTTCCGAGATCGGACGAGATCGGGCGTGTTCAGGGTGGTATGGCCGTAAGCAAGTAAGGCAGCAGCCGCTAGGCCTCATATGCCAGTGTCACGCTAACGCGGAGGGGACTGGCGGGTGTCAGACCGGATGAGAAAAGCATCAGCAGAGGCTGCGGTCGTTCAGGCAGTCAGTTAAGGGGTTATCGCTTCTCGGCCTTTTGGCTAAGATCAAGTGTAGTATCTGTTCTTATCAGTTTAATATCTGATACGTCCCCTATACGGGGACTACATATTAAACGGATTTTTGGACTCGGGAGTTGAAACAGGGGCTTGCTCCGTTCACTCCACGCATCGACCCGGCATTGCAGTGCCGCTGGGAACGGTGCGCCTCCTTCTGCTTTGTCGAAAGAAACTCGCATACACAAGGGCACCTTATCGTTCTGAACGGCGTGCCCGGTGGTTTACGCCCCGCCCCCTAGGCCGTGCCCCCCATTTGTGTTAACCAACGCCCCCAAAGTGGTTGGGGGTTGGGGCGACGGGAGGAGTAGACTAATTCCGGGGTACAGGTGAAAAATCTTCAAAGTGTGGGCTGCTGAAAAAAAAAAAAAACCTGCATGTGCCGTTTTGCCCGGCTCTCCGCGGGGCCCCGGGGAGCCTTGTCACCCAGCCGGGGTGCCCGCCCACAACCCAGTCAAACTCACAACCCGGCTCTCCAGCCGAACCCGGGTACCCACTATTAAGCCACCCTCCCGGAACCTTTACCAATAGCTGCGGGCGCACCGAGGCCGGGGACCTGGTGGTACGAATCCAGCTTTTTGGCAAAGCATTGTGGCCGTTTTGGGGAGCTCCCCACGCCAAAATGGGGCAACCTAAGGGGACTCCAGTCGGCCAGTTGGAGCCAAAGTAAAGTCTAGGTCTGTGTTTTGCTGCCCAACGGGGCTTTCTTCGCTGTGGGCGCCCCCTGGTGCTTCTCTAAGTTGTCCAATATTTCACATTGACAACAGTCTGCCACAAGGAAAAAAAGAAGGACAAAAAAAGCTTACAGCACCTGGTATTCCCAGGCGGTCTCCCATCCAAGTACTAACCAGGCCCGACCCTGCTTAGCTTCCGAGATCGGACGAGATCGGGCGTGTTCAGGGTGGTATGGCCGTAAGCGACAGTGAACCGCAGCCGGTAGGCCTTAATGGGCCAGCAGAGGCCCTTGCTATCGTGTGTGCTTCTGTCACGGCCACTCATAAACACCGATTGCTCCTTCAGTCTGGCAAAATGAAAAAGCTTACAGCACCTGGTATTCCCAGGCGGTCTCCCATCCAAGTACTAACCAGGCCCGACCCTGCTTAGCTTCCGAGATCGGACGAGATTGGGCGTGTTCAGGGTGGTATGGCCATGAGCGACAGTCAACCGCAGCCGGTAGGCCTTAATGGGCCAGCAGAGGCCCTTGCTATCGTGTGTGCTTCTGTCACGGCCACTCATAAACGACGATTGCTCCTTCAGTCTGGCAAAATGAAAAAGCTTACAGCACCTGGTATTCCCAGGCGGTCTCCCATCCAAGTACTAACCAGGCCCGACCCTGCTTAGCTTCCGAGATCGGACGAGATCGGGCGTGTTCAGGGTGGTATGGCCGTAAGCAAGTAAGGCAGCAGCCGCTAGGCCTCATATGCCAGTGTCACGCTAACGCGGAGGGGACTGGCGGGTGTCAGACCGGATGAGAAAAGCATCAGCAGAGGCTGCGGTCGTTCAGGCAGTCAGTTAAGGGGTTATCGCTTCTCGGCCTTTTGGCTAAGATCAAGTGTAGAATCTGTTCTTATCAGTTTAATATCTGATACGTCCCCTATACGGGGACTACATATTAAACGGATTTTTGGACTCGGGAGTTGAAACAGAGGCTTGCTCCGTTCACTCCACGCATCGACCCGGCATTGCAGTGCCGCTGGGAACGGTGCGCCTCCTTCTGCTTTGTCGAAAGAAACTCGCATACACAAGGGCACCTTATCGTTCTGAACGGTGTGCCCGGTGGTTTACGCCCCGCCCCCTAGGCCGTGCCCCCCATTTGTGTTAACCAACGCCCCCAAAGTGGTTGGGGGTTGGGGCGACGGGAGGAGTAGACTAATTCCGGGGTACAGGTGAAAAATCTTCAAAGTGTGGGCTGCTGAAAAAAAAAAAAAACCTGCATGTGCCGTTTTGCCCGGCTCTCCGCGGGGCCCCGGGGAGCCTTGTCACCCAGCCGGGGTGCCCGCCCACAACCCAGTCAAACTCACAACCCGGCTCTCCAGCCGAACCCGGGTACCCACTATTAAGCCACCCTCCCGGAACCTTTACCAATAGCTGCGGGCGCACCGAGGCCGGGGACCTGGTGGTACGAATCCAGCTTTTTGGCAAAGCATTGTGGCTGTTTTGGGGAGCTCCCCACGCCAAAATGGGGCAACCTAAGGGGACTCCAGTCGGCCAGTTGGAGCCAAAGTAAAGTCTAGGTCTGTGTCCTGCTGCCCAACGGGGCTTTCTTCGCTGTGGGCGCCCCCTGGTGCTTCTCTAAGTTGTCCAATATTTCACATTGACAACAGTCTGCCACAAGGAAAAAAAGAAGGACAAAAAAAGCTTACAGCACCTGGTATTCCCAGGCGGTCTCCCATCCAAGTACTAACCAGGCCCGACCCTGCTTAGCTTCCGAGATCGGACGAGATCGGGCGTGTTCAGGGTGGTATGGCCGTAAGCGACAGTGAACCGCAGCCGGTAGGCCTTAATGGGCCAGCAGAGGCCCTTGCTATCGTGTGTGCTTCTGTCACGGCCACTCATAAACACCGATTGCTCCTTCAGTCTGGCAAAATGAAAAAGCTTACAGCACCTGGTATTCCCAGGCGGTCTCCCATCCAAGTACTAACCAGGCCCGACCCTGCTTAGCTTCCGAGATCGGACGAGATTGGGCGTGTTCAGGGTGGTATGGCCATGAGCGACAGTCAACCGCAGCCGGTAGGCCTTAATGGGCCAGCAGAGGCCCTTGCTATCGTGTGTGCTTCTGTCACGGCCACTCATAAACGACGATTGCTCCTTCAGTCTGGCAAAATGAAAAAGCTTACAGCACCTGGTATTCCCAGGCGGTCTCCCATCCAAGTACTAACCAGGCCCGACCCTGCTTAGCTTCCGAGATCGGACGAGATCGGGCGTGTTCAGGGTGGTATGGCCGTAAGCAAGTAAGGCAGCAGCCGCTAGGCCTCATATGCCAGTGTCACGCTAACGCGGAGGGGACTGGCGGGTGTCAGACCGGAGGAGAAAAGCATCAGCAGAGGCTGCGGTCGTTCAGGCAGTCAGTTAAGGGGTTATCGCTTCTCGGCCTTTTGGCTAAGATCAAGTGTAGTATCTGTTCTTATCAGTTTAATATCTGATACGTCCCCTATACGGGGACTACATATTAAACGGATTTTTGGACTCGGGAGTTGAAACAGGGGCTTGCTCCGTTCACTCCACGCATCGACCCGGCATTGCAGTGCCGCTGGGAACGGTGCGCCTCCTTCTGCTTTGTCGAAAGAAACTCGCATACACAAGGGCACCTTATCGTTCTGAACGGTGTGCCCGGTGGTTTACGCCCCGCCCCCTAGGCCGTGCCCCCCATTTGTGTTAACCAACGCCCCCAAAGTGGTTGGGGGTTGGGGCGACGGGAGGAGTAGACTAATTCCGGGGTACAGGTGAAAAATCTTCAAAGTGTGGGCTGCTGAAAAAAAAAAAAAACCTGCATGTGCCGTTTTGCCCGGCTCTCCGCGGGGCCCCGGGGAGCCTTGTCACCCAGCCGGGGTGCCCGCCCACAACCCAGTCAAACTCACAACCCGGCTCTCCAGCCGAACCCGGGTACCCACTATTAAGCCACCCTCCCGGAACCTTTACCAATAGCTGCGGGCGCACCGAGGCCGGGGACCTGGTGGTACGAATCCAGCTTTTTGGCAAAGCATTGTGGCCGTTTTGGGGAGCTCCCCACGCCAAAATGGGGCAACCTAAGGGGACTCCAGTCGGCCAGTTGGAGCCAAAGTAAAGTCTAGGTCTGTGTCCTGCTGCCCAACGGGGCTTTCTTCGCTGTGGGCGCCCCCTGGTGCTTCTCTAAGTTGTCCAATATTTCACATTGACAACAGTCTGCCACAAGGAAAAAAAGAAGGACAAAAAAAGCTTACAGCACCTGGTATTCCCAGGCGGTCTCCCATCCAAGTACTAACCAGGCCCGACCCTGCTTAGCTTCCGAGATCGGACGAGATTGGGCGTGTTCAGGGTGGTATGGCCATGAGCGACAGTCAACCGCAGCCGGTAGGCCTTAATGGGCCAGCAGAGGCCCTTGCTATCGTGTGTGCTTCTGTCACGGCCACTCATAAACGACGATTGCTCCTTCAGTCTGGCAAAATGAAAAAGCTTACAGCACCTGGTATTCCCAGGCGGTCTCCCATCCAAGTACTAACCAGGCCCGACCCTGCTTAGCTTCCGAGATCGGACGAGATCGGGCGTGTTCAGGGTGGTATGGCCGTAAGCAAGTAAGGCAGCAGCCGCTAGGCCTCATATGCCAGTGTCACGCTAACGCGGAGGGGACTGGCGGGTGTCAGACCGGAGGAGAAAAGCATCAGCAGAGGCTGCGGTCGTTCAGGCAGTCAGTTAAGGGGTTATCGCTTCTCGGCCTTTTGGCTAAGATCAAGTGTAGTATCTGTTCTTATCAGTTTAATATCTGATACGTCCCCTATACGGGGACTACATATTAAACGGATTTTTGGACTCGGGAGTTGAAACAGGGCCTTGCTCCGTTCACTCCACGCATCGACCCGGCATTGCAGTGCCGCTGGGAACGGTGCGCCTCCTTCTGCTTTGTCGAAAGAAACTCGCATACACAAGGGCACCTTATCGTTCTGAACGGTGTGCCCGGTGGTTTACGCCCCGCCCCCTAGGCCGTGCCCCCCATTTGTGTTAACCAACGCCCCCAAAGTGGTTGGGGGTTGGGGCGACGGGAGGAGTAGACTAATTCCGGGGTACAGGTGAAAAATCTTCAAAGTGTGGGCTGCTGAAAAAAAAAAAAAACCTGCATGTGCCGTTTTGCCCGGCTCTCCGCGGGGCCCCGGGGAGCCTTGTCACCCAGCCGGGGTGCCCGCCCACAACCCAGTCAAACTCACAACCCGGCTCTCCAGCCGAACCCGGGTACCCACTATTAAGCCACCCTCCCGGAACCTTTACCAATAGCTGCGGGCGCACCGAGGCCGGGGACCTGGTGGTACGAATCCAGCTTTTTGGCAAAGCATTGTGGCCGTTTTGGGGAGCTCCCCACGCCAAAATGGGGCAACCTAAGGGGACTCCAGTCGGCCAGTTGGAGCCAAAGTAAAGTCTAGGTCTGTGTCCTGCTGCCCAACGGGGCTTTCTTCGCTGTGGGCGCCCCCTGGTGCTTCTCTAAGTTGTCCAATATTTCACATTGACAACAGTCTGCCACAAGGAAAAAAAGAAGGACAAAAAAAGCTTACAGCACCTGGTATTCCCAGGCGGTCTCCCATCCAAGTACTAACCAGGCCCGACCCTGCTTAGCTTCCGAGATCGGACGAGATTGGACGTGTTCAGGGTGGTATGGCCATGAGCGACAGTCAACCGCAGCCGGTAGGCCTTATTGGGCCAGCAGAGGCCCTTGCTATCGTGTGTGCTTCTGTCACGGCCACTCATAAACGACGATTGCTCCTTCAGTCTGGCAAAATGAAAAAGCTTACAGCACCTGGTATTCCCAGGCGGTCTCCCATCCAAGTACTAACCAGGCCCGACCCTGCTTAGCTTCCGAGATCGGACGAGATCGGGCGTGTTCAGGGTGGTATGGCCGTAAGCAAGTAAGGCAGCAGCCGCTAGGCCTCATATGCCAGTGTCACGCTAACGCGGAGGGGACTGGCGGGTGTCAGACCGGATGAGAAAAGCATCAGCAGAGGCTGCGGTCGTTCAGGCAGTCAGTTAAGGGGTTATCGCTTCTCGGCCTTTTGGCTAAGATCAAGTGTAGTATCTGTTCTTATCAGTTTAATATCTGATACGTCCCCTATACGGGGACTACATATTAAACGGATTTTTGGACTCGGGAGTTGAAACAGGGGCTTGCTCCGTTCACTCCACGCATCGACCCGGCATTGCAGTGCCGCTGGGAACGGTGCGCCTCCTTCTGCTTTGTCGAAAGAAACTCGCATACACAAGGGCACCTTATCGTTCTGAACGGCGTGCCCGGTGGTTTACGCCCCGCCCCCTAGGCCGTGCCCCCCATTTGTGTTAACCAACGCCCCCAAAGTGGTTGGGGGTTGGGGCGACGGGAGGAGTAGACTAATTCCGGGGTACAGGTGAAAAATCTTCAAAGTGTGGGCTGCTGAAAAAAAAAAAAAACCTGCATGTGCCGTTTTGCCCGGCTCTCCGCGGGGCCCCGGGGAGCCTTGTCACCCAGCCGGGGTGCCCGCCCACAACCCAGTCAAACTCACAACCCGGCTCTCCAGCCGAACCCGGGTACCCACTATTAAGCCACCCTCCCGGAACCTTTACCAATAGCTGCGGGCGCACCGAGGCCGGGGACCTGGTGGTACGAATCCAGCTTTTTGGCAAAGCATTGTGGCCGTTTTGGGGAGCTCCCCACGCCAAAATGGGGCAACCTAAGGGGACTCCAGTCGGCCAGTTGGAGCCAAAGTAAAGTCTAGGTCTGTGTTTTGCTGCCCAACGGGGCTTTCTTCGCTGTGGGCGCCCCCTGGTGCTTCTCTAAGTTGTCCAATATTTCACATTGACAACAGTCTGCCACAAGGAAAAAAAGAAGGACAAAAAAAGCTTACAGCACCTGGTATTCCCAGGCGGTCTCCCATCCAAGTACTAACCAGGCCCGACCCTGCTTAGCTTCCGAGATCGGACGAGATCGGGCGTGTTCAGGGTGGTATGGCCGTAAGCGACAGTGAACCGCAGCCGGTAGGCCTTAATGGGCCAGCAGAGGCCCTTGCTATCGTGTGTGCTTCTGTCACGGCCACTCATAAACACCGATTGCTCCTTCAGTCTGGCAAAATGAAAAAGCTTACAGCACCTGGTATTCCCAGGCGGTCTCCCATCCAAGTACTAACCAGGCCCGACCCTGCTTAGCTTCCGAGATCGGACGAGATTGGGCGTGTTCAGGGTGGTATGGCCATGAGCGACAGTCAACCGCAGCCGGTAGGCCTTAATGGGCCAGCAGAGGCCCTTGCTATCGTGTGTGCTTCTGTCACGGCCACTCATAAACGACGATTGCTCCTTCAGTCTGGCAAAATGAAAAAGCTTACAGCACCTGGTATTCCCAGGCGGTCTCCCATCCAAGTACTAACCAGGCCCGACCCTGCTTAGCTTCCGAGATCGGACGAGATCGGGCGTGTTCAGGGTGGTATGGCCGTAAGCAAGTAAGGCAGCAGCCGCTAGGCCTCATATGCCAGTGTCACGCTAACGCGGAGGGGACTGGCGGGTGTCAGACCGGATGAGAAAAGCATCAGCAGAGGCTGCGGTCGTTCAGGCAGTCAGTTAAGGGGTTATCGCTTCTCGGCCTTTTGGCTAAGATCAAGTGTAGTATCTGTTCTTATCAGTTTAATATCTGATACGTCCCCTATACGGGGACTACATATTAAACGGATTTTTGGACTCGGGAGTTGAAACAGAGGCTTGCTCCGTTCACTCCACGCATCGACCCGGCATTGCAGTGCCGCTGGGAACGGTGCGCCTCCTTCTGCTTTGTCGAAAGAAACTCGCATACACAAGGGCACCTTATCGTTCTGAACGGTGTGCCCGGTGGTTTACGCCCCGCCCCCTAGGCCGTGCCCCCCATTTGTGTTAACCAACGCCCCCAAAGTGGTTGGGGGTTGGGGCGACGGGAGGAGTAGACTAATTCCGGGGTACAGGTGAAAAATCTTCAAAGTGTGGGCTGCTGAAAAAAAAAAAAAACCTGCATGTGCCGTTTTGCCCGGATCTCCGCGGGGCCCCGGGGAGCCTTGTCACCCAGCCGGGGTGCCCGCCCACAACCCAGTCAAACTCACAACCCGGCTCTCCAGCCGAACCCGGGTACCCACTATTAAGCCACCCTCCCGGAACCTTTACCAATAGCTGCGGGCGCACCGAGGCCGGGGACCTGGTGGTACGAATCCAGCTTTTTGGCAAAGCATTGTGGCCGTTTTGGGGAGCTCCCCACGCCAAAATGGGGCAACCTAAGGGGACTCCAGTCGGCCAGTTGGAGCCAAAGTAAAGTCTAGGTCTGTGTCCTGCTGCCCAACGGGGCTTTCTTCGCTGTGGGCGCCCCCTGGTGCTTCTCTAAGTTGTCCAATATTTCACATTGACAACAGTCTGCCACAAGGAAAAAAAGAAGGACAAAAAAAGCTTACAGCACCTGGTATTCCCAGGCGGTCTCCCATCCAAGTACTAACCAGGCCCGACCCTGCTTAGCTTCCGAGATCGGACGAGATCGGGCGTGTTCAGGGTGGTATGGCCGTAAGCGACAGTGAACCGCAGCCGGTAGGCCTTAATGGGCCAGCAGAGGCCCTTGCTATCGTGTGTGCTTCTGTCACGGCCACTCATAAACACCGATTGCTCCTTCAGTCTGGCAAAATGAAAAAGCTTACAGCACCTGGTATTCCCAGGCGGTCTCCCATCCAAGTACTAACCAGGCCCGACCCTGCTTAGCTTCCGAGATCGGACGAGATTGGGCGTGTTCAGGGTGGTATGGCCATGAGCGACAGTCAACCGCAGCCGGTAGGCCTTAATGGGCCAGCAGAGGCCCTTGCTATCGTGTGTGCTTCTGTCACGGCCACTCATAAACGACGATTGCTCCTTCAGTCTGGCAAAATGAAAAAGCTTACAGCACCTGGTATTCCCAGGCGGTCTCCCATCCAAGTACTAACCAGGCCCGACCCGGCTTAGCTTCCGAGATCGGACGAGATCGGGCATGTTCAGGGTGGTATGGCCGTAAGCAAGTAAGGCAGCAGCCGCTAGGCCTCATATGCCAGTGTCACGCTAACGCGGAGGGGACTGGCGGGTGTCAGACCGGATGAGAAAAGCATCAGCAGAGGCTGCGGTCGTTCAGGCAGTCAGTTAAGGGGTTATCGCTTCTCGGCCTTTTGGCTAAGATCAAGTGTAGTATCTGTTCTTATCAGTTTAATATCTGATACGTCCCCTATACGGGGACTACATATTAAACGGATTTTTGGACTCGGGAGTTGAAACAGGGGCTTGCTCCGTTCACTCCACGCATCGACCCGGCATTGCAGTGCCGCTGGGAACGGTGCGCCTCCTTCTGCTTTGTCGAAAGAAACTCGCATACACAAGGGCACCTTATCGTTCTGAACGGCGTGCCCGGTGGTTTACGCCCCGCCTCCTAGGCTGTGCCCCCCATTTGTGTTAACCAACGCCCCCAAAGTGGTTGGGGGTTGGGGCGACGGGAGGAGTAGACTAATTCCGGGGTACAGGTGAAAAATCTTCAAAGTGTGGGCTGCTGAAAAAAAAAAAAACCTGCATGTGCCATTTTGCCCGGCTCTCCGCGGGGCCCCGGGGAGCCTTGTCACCCAGCCGGGGTGCCCGCCCACAACCCAGTCAAACTCACAACCCGGCTCTCCAGCCGAACCCGGGTACCCACTATTAAGCCACCCTCCCGGAACCTTTACCAATAGCTGCGGGCGCACCGAGGCCGGGGACCTGGTGGTACGAATCCAGCTTTTTGGCAAAGCATTGTGGCCGTTTTGGGGAGCTCCCCACGCCAAAATGGGGCAACCTAAGGGGACTCCAGTCGGCCAGTTGGAGCCAAAGTAAAGTCTAGGTCTGTGTCCTGCTGCCCAACGGGGCTTTCTTCGCTGTGGGCGCCCCCTGGTGCTTCTCTAAGTTGTCCAATATTTCACATTGACAACAGTCTGCCACAAGGAAAAAAAGAAGGACAAAAAAAGCTTACAGCACCTGGTATTCCCAGGCGGTCTCCCATCCAAGTACTAACCAGGCCCGACCCTGCTTAGCTTCCGAGATCGGACGAGATCGGGCGTGTTCAGGGTGGTATGGCCGTAAGCGACAGTGAACCGCAGCCGGTAGGCCTTAATGGGCCAGCAGAGGCCCTTGCTATCGTGTGTGCTTCTGTCACGGCCACTCATAAACACCGATTGCTCCTTCAGTCTGGCAAAATGAAAAAGCTTACAGCACCTGGTATTCCCAGGCGGTCTCCCATCCAAGTACTAACCAGGCCCGACCCTGCTTAGCTTCCGAGATCGGACGAGATTGGGCGTGTTCAGGGTGGTATGGCCATGAGCGACAGTCAACCGCAGCCGGTAGGCCTTAATGGGCCAGCAGAGGCCCTTGCTATCGTGTGTGCTTCTGTCACGGCCACTCATAAACGACGATTGCTCCTTCAGTCTGGCAAAATGAAAAAGCTTACAGCACCTGGTATTCCCAGGCGGTCTCCCATCCAAGTACTAACCAGGCCCGACCCT
Source organism: Nannobrachium achirus (assembly GCF_963921795.1). Lineage (NCBI taxonomy): Eukaryota > Metazoa > Chordata > Actinopteri > Myctophiformes > Myctophidae > Nannobrachium > Nannobrachium achirus. The sequence goes on from NW_027664712.1 coordinate 251,988, forward strand.
GCTTAGCTTCCGAGATCGGACGAGATCGGGCGTGTTCAGGGTGGTATGGCCGTAAGCAAGTAAGGCAGCAGCCGCTAGGCCTCATATGCCAGTGTCACGCTAACGCGGAGGGGACTGGCGGGTGTCAGACCGGATGAGAAAAGCATCAGCAGAGGCTGCGGTCGTTCAGGCAGTCAGTTAAGGGGTTATCGCTTCTCGGCCTTTTGGCTAAGATCAAGTGTAGTATCTGTTCTTATCAGTTTAATATCTGATACGTCCCCTATACGGGGACTACATATTAAACGGATTTTTGGACTCGGGAGTTGAAACAGGGGCTTGCTCCGTTCACTCCACGCATCGACCCGGCATTGCAGTGCCGCTGGGAACGGTGCGCCTCCTTCTGCTTTGTCGAAAGAAACTCGCATACACAAGGGCACCTTATCGTTCTGAACGGCGTGCCCGGTGGTTTACGCCCCGCCCCCTAGGCCGTGCCCCCCATTTGTGTTAACCAACGCCCCCAAAGTGGTTGGGGGTTGGGGCGACGGGAGGAGTAGACTAATTCCGGGGTACAGGTGAAAAATCTTCAAAGTGTGGGCTGCTGAAAAAAAAAAAAAACCTGCATGTGCCGTTTTGCCCGGCTCTCCGCGGGGCCCCGGGGAGCCTTGTCACCCAGCCGGGGTGCCCGCCCACAACCCAGTCAAACTCACAACCCGGCTCTCCAGCCGAACCCGGGTACCCACTATTAAGCCACCCTCCCGGAACCTTTACCAATAGCTGCGGGCGCACCGAGGCCGGGGACCTGGTGGTACGAATCCAGCTTTTTGGCAAAGCATTGTGGCCGTTTTGGGGAGCTCCCCACGCCAAAATGGGGCAACCTAAGGGGACTCCAGTCGGCCAGTTGGAGCCAAAGTAAAGTCTAGGTCTGTGTCCTGCTGCCCAACGGGGCTTTCTTCGCTGTGGGCGCCCCCTGGTGCTTCTCTAAGTTGTCCAATATTTCACATTGACAACAGTCTGCCACAAGGAAAAAAAGAAGGACAAAAAAAGCTTACAGCACCTGGTATTCCCAGGCGGTCTCCCATCCAAGTACTAACCAGGCCCGACCCTGCTTAGCTTCCGAGATCGGACGAGATCGGGCGTGTTCAGGGTGGTATGGCCGTAAGCGACAGTGAACCGCAGCCGGTAGGCCTTAATGGGCCAGCAGAGGCCCTTGCTATCGTGTGTGCTTCTGTCACGACCACTCATAAACACCGATTGCTCCTTCAGTCTGGCAAAATGAAAAAGCTTACAGCACCTGGTATTCCCAGGCGGTCTCCCATCCAAGTACTAACCAGGCCCGACCCTGCTTAGCTTCCGAGATCGGACGAGATTGGGCGTGTTCAGGGTGGTATGGCCATGAGCGACAGTCAACCGCAGCCGGTAGGCCTTAATGGGCCAGCAGAGGCCCTTGCTATCGTGTGTGCTTCTGTCACGGCCACTCATAAACGACGATTGCTCCTTCAGTCTGGCAAAATGAAAAAGCTTACAGCACCTGGTATTCCCAGGCGGTCTCCCATCCAAGTACTAACCAGGCCCGACCCTGCTTAGCTTCCGAGATCGGACGAGATCGGGCGTGTTCAGGGTGGTATGGCCGTAAGCAAGTAAGGCAGCAGCCGCTAGGCCTCATATGCCAGTGTCACGCTAACGCGGAGGGGACTGGCGGGTGTCAGACCGGATGAGAAAAGCATCAGCAGAGGCTGCGGTCGTTCAGGCAGTCAGTTAAGGGGTTATCGCTTCTCGGCCTTTTGGCTAAGATCAAGTGTAGTATCTGTTCTTATCAGTTTAATATCTGATACGTCCCCTATACGGGGACTACATATTAAACGGATTTTTGGACTCGGGAGTTGAAACAGGGGCTTGCTCCGTTCACTCCACGCATCGACCCGGCATTGCAGTGCCGCTGGGAACGGTGCGCCTCCTTCTGCTTTGTCGAAAGAAACTCGCATACACAAGGGCACCTTATCGTTCTGAACGGCGTGCCCGGTGGTTTACGCCCCGCCTCCTAGGCCGTGCCCCCCATTTGTGTTAACCAACGCCCCCAAAGTGGTTGGGGGTTGGGGCGACGGGAGGAGTAGACTAATTCCGGGGTACAGGTGAAAAATCTTCAAAGTGTGGGCTGCTGAAAAAAAAAAAACCTGCATGTGCCATTTTGCCCGGCTCTCCGCGGGGCCCCGGGGAGCCTTGTCACCCAGCCGGGGTGCCCGCCCACAACCCAGTCAAACTCACAACCCGGCTCTCCAGCCGAACCCGGGTACCCACTATTAAGCCACCCTCCCGGAACCTTTACCAATAGCTGCGGGCGCACCGAGGCCGGGGACCTGGTGGTACGAATCCAGCTTTTTGGCAAAGCATTGTGGCCGTTTTGGGGAGCTCCCCACGCCAAAATGGGGCAACCTAAGGGGACTCCAGTCGGCCAGTTGGAGCCAAAGTAAAGTCTAGGTCTGTGTCCTGCTGCCCAACGGGGCTTTCTTCGCTGTGGGCGCCCCCTGGTGCTTCTCTAAGTTGTCCAATATTTCACATTGACAACAGTCTGCCACAAGGAAAAAAAGAAGGACAAAAAAAGCTTACAGCACCTGGTATTCCCAGGCGGTCTCCCATCCAAGTACTAACCAGGCCCGACCCTGCTTAGCTTCCGAGATCGGACGAGATCGGGCGTGTTCAGGGTGGTATGGCCGTAAGCGACAGTGAACCGCAGCCGGTAGGCCTTAATGGGCCAGCAGAGGCCCTTGCTATCGTGTGTGCTTCTGTCACGGCCACTCATAAACACCGATTGCTCCTTCAGTCTGGCAAAATGAAAAAGCTTACAGCACCTGGTATTCCCAGGCGGTCTCCCATCCAAGTACTAACCAGGCCCGACCCTGCTTAGCTTCCGAGATCGGACGAGATTGGGCGTGTTCAGGGTGGTATGGCCATGAGCGACAGTCAACCGCAGCCGGTAGGCCTTAATGGGCCAGCAGAGGCCCTTGCTATCGTGTGTGCTTCTGTCACGGCCACTCATAAACGACGATTGCTCCTTCAGTCTGGCAAAATGAAAAAGCTTACAGCACCTGGTATTCCCAGGCGGTCTCCCATCCAAGTACTAACCAGGCCCGACCCTGCTTAGCTTCCGAGATCGGACGAGATCGGGCGTGTTCAGGGTGGTATGGCCGTAAGCAAGTAAGGCAGCAGCCGCTAGGCCTCATATGCCAGTGTCACGCTAACGCGGAGGGGACTGGCGGGTGTCAGACCGGATGAGAAAAGCATCAGCAGAGGCTGCGGTCGTTCAGGCAGTCAGTTAAGGGGTTATCGCTTCTCGGCCTTTTGGCTAAGATCAAGTGTAGTATCTGTTCTTATCAGTTTAATATCTGATACGTCCCCTATACGGGGACTACATATTAAACGGATTTTTGGACTCGGGAGTTGAAACAGGGGCTTGCTCCGTTCACTCCACGCATCGACCCGGCATTGCAGTGCCGCTGGGAACGGTGCGCCTCCTTCTGCTTTGTCGAAAGAAACTCGCATACACAAGGGCACCTTATCGTTCTGAACGGTGTGCCCGGTGGTTTACGCCCCGCCCCCTAGGCCGTGCCCCCCATTTGTGTTAACCAACGCCCCCAAAGTGGTTGGGGGTTGGGGCGACGGGAGGAGTAGACTAATTCCGGGGTACAGGTGAAAAATCTTCAAAGTGTGGGCTGCTGAAAAAAAAAAAAAACCTGCATGTGCCGTTTTGCCCGGCTCTCCGCGGGGCCCCGGGGAGCCTTGTCACCCAGCCGGGGTGCCCGCCCACAACCCAGTCAAACTCACAACCCGGCTCTCCAGCCGAACCCGGGTACCCACTATTAAGCCACCCTCCCGGAACCTTTACCAATAGCTGCGGGCGCACCGAGGCCGGGGACCTGGTGGTACGAATCCAGCTTTTTGGCAAAGCATTGTGGCCGTTTTGGGGAGCTCCCCACGCCAAAATGGGGCAACCTAAGGGGACTCCAGTCGGCCAGTTGGAGCCAAAGTAAAGTCTAGGTCTGTGTCCTGCTGCCCAACGGGGCTTTCTTCGCTGTGGGCGCCCCCTGGTGCTTCTCTAAGTTGTCCAATATTTCACATTGACAACAGTCTGCCACAAGGAAAAAAAGAAGGACAAAAAAAGCTTACAGCACCTGGTATTCCCAGGCGGTCTCCCATCCAAGTACTAACCAGGCCCGACCCTGCTTAGCTTCCGAGATCGGACGAGATCGGGCGTGTTCAGGGTGGTATGGCCGTAAGCGACAGTGAACCGCAGCCGGTAGGCCTTAATGGGCCAGCAGAGGCCCTTGCTATCGTGTGTGCTTCTGTCACGGCCACTCATAAACACCGATTGCTCCTTCAGTCTGGCAAAATGAAAAAGCTTACAGCACCTGGTATTCCCAGGCGGTCTCCCATCCAAGTACTAACCAGGCCCGACCCTGCTTAGCTTCCGAGATCGGACGAGATTGGGCGTGTTCAGGGTGGTATGGCCATGAGCGACAGTCAACCGCAGCCGGTAGGCCTTAATGGGCCAGCAGAGGCCCTTGCTATCGTGTGTGCTTCTGTCACGGCCACTCATAAACGACGATTGCTCCTTCAGTCTGGCAAAATGAAAAAGCTTACAGCACCTGGTATTCCCAGGCGGTCTCCCATCCAAGTACTAACCAGGCCCGACCCTGCTTAGTCTCCGAGATCGGACGAGATCGGGCGTGTTCAGGGTGGTATGGCCGTAAGCAAGTAAGGCAGCAGCCGCTAGGCCTCATATGCCAGTGTCACGCTAACGCGGAGGGGACTGGCGGGTGTCAGACCGGATGAGAAAAGCATCAGCAGAGGCTGCGGTCGTTCAGGCAGTCAGTTAAGGGGTTATCGCTTCTCGGCCTTTTGGCTAAGATCAAGTGTAGTATCTGTTCTTATCAGTTTAATATCTGATACGTCCCCTATACGGGGACTACATATTAAACGGATTTTTGGACTCGGGAGTTGAAACAGGGGCTTGCTCCGTTCACTCCACGCATCGACCCGGCATTGCAGTGCCGCTGGGAACGGTGCGCCTCCTTCTGCTTTGTCGAAAGAAACTCGCATACACAAGGGCACCTTATCGTTCTGAACGGCGTGCCCGGTGGTTTACGCCCCGCCTCCTAGGCCGTGCCCCCCATTTGTGTTAACCAACGCCCCCAAAGTGGTTGGGGGTTGGGGCGACGGGAGGAGTAGACTAATTCCGGGGTACAGGTGAAAAATCTTCAAAGTGTGGGCTGCTGAAAAAAAAAAAACCTGCATGTGCCATTTTGCCCGGCTCTCCGCGGGGCCCCGGGGAGCCTTGTCACCCAGCCGGGGTGCCCGCCCACAACCCAGTCAAACTCACAACCCGGCTCTCCAGCCGAACCCGGGTACCCACTATTAAGCCACCCTCCCGGAACCTTTACCAATAGCTGCGGGCGCACCGAGGCCGGGGACCTGGTGGTACGAATCCAGCTTTTTGGCAAAGCATTGTGGCCGTTTTGGGGAGCTCCCCACGCCAAAATGGGGCAACCTAAGGGGACTCCAGTCGGCCAGTTGGAGCCAAAGTAAAGTCTAGGTCTGTGTCCTGCTGCCCAACGGGGCTTTCTTCGCTGTGGGCGCCCCCTGGTGCTTCTCTAAGTTGTCCAATATTTCACATTGACAACAGTCTGCCACAAGGAAAAAAAGAAGGACAAAAAAAGCTTACAGCACCTGGTATTCCCAGGCGGTCTCCCATCCAAGTACTAACCAGGCCCGACCCTGCTTAGCTTCCGAGATCGGACGAGATCGGGCGTGTTCAGCGTGGTATGGCCGTAAGCGACAGTGAACCGCAGCCGGTAGGCCTTTATGGGCCAGCAGAGGCCCTTGCTATCGTGTGTGCTTCTGTCACGGCCACTCATAAACACCGATTGCTCCTTCAGTCTGGCAAAATGAAAAAGCTTACAGCACCTGGTATTCCCAGGCGGTCTCCCATCCAAGTACTAACCAGGCCCGACCCTGCTTAGCTTCCGAGATCGGACGAGATTGGGCGTGTTCAGGGTGGTATGGCCATGAGCGACAGTCAACCGCAGCCGGTAGGCCTTAATGGGCCAGCAGAGGCCCTTGCTATCGTGTGTGCTTCTGTCACGGCCACTCATAAACGACGATTGCTCCTTCAGTCTGGCAAAATGAAAAAGCTTACAGCACCTGGTATTCCCAGGCGGTCTCCCATCCAAGTACTAACCAGGCCCGACCCTGCTTAGCTTCCGAGATCGGACGAGATCGGGCGTGTTCAGGGTGGTATGGCCGTAAGCAAGTAAGGCAGCAGCCGCTAGGCCTCATATGCCAGTGTCACGCTAACGCGGAGGGGACTGGCGGGTGTCAGACCGGATGAGAAAAGCATCAGCAGAGGCTGCGGTCGTTCAGGCAGTCAGTTAAGGGGTTATCGCTTCTCGGCCTTTTGGCTAAGATCAAGTGTAGTATCTGTTCTTATCAGTTTAATATCTGATACGTCCCCTATACGGGGACTACATATTAAACGGATTTTTGGACTCGGGAGTTGAAACAGGGGCTTGCTCCGTTCACTCCACGCATCGACCCGGCATTGCAGTGCCGCTGGGAACGGTGCGCCTCCTTCTGCTTTGTCGAAAGAAACTCGCATACACAAGGGCACCTTATCGTTCTGAACGGTGTGCCCGGTGGTTTACGCCCCGCCCCCTAGGCCGTGCCCCCCATTTGTGTTAACCAACGCCCCCAAAGTGGTTGGGGGTTGGGGCGACGGGAGGAGTAGACTAATTCCGGGGTACAGGTGAAAAATCTTCAAAGTGTGGGCTGCTGAAAAAAAAAAAAAACCTGCATGTGCCGTTTTGCCCGGCTCTCCGCGGGGCCCCGGGGAGCCTTGTCACCCAGCCGGGGTGCCCGCCCACAACCCAGTCAAACTCACAACCCGGCTCTCCAGCCGAACCCGGGTACCCACTATTAAGCCACCCTCCCGGAACCTTTACCAATAGCTGCGGGCGCACCGAGGCCGGGGACCTGGTGGTACGAATCCAGCTTTTTGGCAAAGCATTGTGGCCGTTTTGGGGAGCTCCCCACGCCAAAATGGGGCAACCTAAGGGGACTCCAGTCGGCCAGTTGGAGCCAAAGTAAAGTCTAGGTCTGTGTCCTGCTGCCCAACGGGGCTTTCTTCGCTGTGGGCGCCCCCTGGTGCTTCTCTAAGTTGTCCAATATTTCACATTGACAACAGTCTGCCACAAGGAAAAAAAGAAGGACAAAAAAAGCTTACAGCACCTGGTATTCCCAGGCGGTCTCCCATCCAAGTACTAACCAGGCCCGACCCTGCTTAGCTTCCGAGATCGGACGAGATCGGGCGTGTTCAGGGTGGTATGGCCGTAAGCGACAGTGAACCGCAGCCGGTAGGCCTTAATGGGCCAGCAGAGGCCCTTGCTATCGTGTGTGCTTCTGTCACGGCCACTCATAAACACCGATTGCTCCTTCAGTCTGGCAAAATGAAAAAGCTTACAGCACCTGGTATTCCCAGGCGGTCTCCCATCCAAGTACTAACCAGGCCCGACCCTGCTTAGCTTCCGAGATCGGACGAGATTGGGCGTGTTCAGGGTGGTATGGCCATGAGCGACAGTCAACCGCAGCCGGTAGGCCTTAATGGGCCAGCAGAGGCCCTTGCTATCGTGTGTGCTTCTGTCACGGCCACTCATAAACGACGATTGCTCCTTCAGTCTGGCAAAATGAAAAAGCTTACAGCACCTGGTATTCCCAGGCGGTCTCCCATCCAAGTACTAACCAGGCCCGACCCTGCTTAGTCTCCGAGATCGGACGAGATCGGGCGTGTTCAGGGTGGTATGGCCGTAAGCAAGTAAGGCAGCAGCCGCTAGGCCTCATATGCCAGTGTCACGCTAACGCGGAGGGGACTGGCGGGTGTCAGACCGGATGAGAAAAGCATCAGCAGAGGCTGCGGTCGTTCAGGCAGTCAGTTAAGGGGTTATCGCTTCTCGGCCTTTTGGCTAAGATCAAGTGTAGTATCTGTTCTTATCAGTTTAATATCTGATACGTCCCCTATACGGGGACTACATATTAAACGGATTTTTGGACTCGGGAGTTGAAACAGGGGCTTGCTCCGTTCACTCCACGCATCGACCCGGCATTGCAGTGCCGCTGGGAACGGTGCGCCTCCTTCTGCTTTGTCGAAAGAAACTCGCATACACAAGGGCACCTTATCGTTCTGAACGGCGTGCCCGGTGGTTTACGCCCCGCCTCCTAGGCCGTGCCCCCCATTTGTGTTAACCAACGCCCCCAAAGTGGTTGGGGGTTGGGGCGACGGGAGGAGTAGACTAATTCCGGGGTACAGGTGAAAAATCTTCAAAGTGTGGGCTGCTGAAAAAAAAAAAACCTGCATGTGCCATTTTGCCCGGCTCTCCGCGGGGCCCCGGGGAGCCTTGTCACCCAGCCGGGGTGCCCGCCCACAACCCAGTCAAACTCACAACCCGGCTCTCCAGCCGAACCCGGGTACCCACTATTAAGCCACCCTCCCGGAACCTTTACCAATAGCTGCGGGCGCACCGAGGCCGGGGACCTGGTGGTACGAATCCAGCTTTTTGGCAAAGCATTGTGGCCGTTTTGGGGAGCTCCCCACGCCAAAATGGGGCAACCTAAGGGGACTCCAGTCGGCCAGTTGGAGCCAAAGTAAAGTCTAGGTCTGTGTCCTGCTGCCCAACGGGGCTTTCTTCGCTGTGGGCGCCCCCTGGTGCTTCTCTAAGTTGTCCAATATTTCACATTGACAACAGTCTGCCACAAGGAAAAAAAGAAGGACAAAAAAAGCTTACAGCACCTGGTATTCCCAGGCGGTCTCCCATCCAAGTACTAACCAGGCCCGACCCTGCTTAGCTTCCGAGATCGGACGAGATCGGGCGTGTTCAGCGTGGTATGGCCGTAAGCGACAGTGAACCGCAGCCGGTAGGCCTTTATGGGCCAGCAGAGGCCCTTGCTATCGTGTGTGCTTCTGTCACGGCCACTCATAAACACCGATTGCTCCTTCAGTCTGGCAAAATGAAAAAGCTTACAGCACCTGGTATTCCCAGGCGGTCTCCCATCCAAGTACTAACCAGGCCCGACCCTGCTTAGCTTCCGAGATCGGACGAGATTGGGCGTGTTCAGGGTGGTATGGCCATGAGCGACAGTCAACCGCAGCCGGTAGGCCTTAATGGGCCAGCAGAGGCCCTTGCTATCGTGTGTGCTTCTGTCACGGCCACTCATAAACGACGATTGCTCCTTCAGTCTGGCAAAATGAAAAAGCTTACAGCACCTGGTATTCCCAGGCGGTCTCCCATCCAAGTACTAACCAGGCCCGACCCTGCTTAGCTTCCGAGATCGGACGAGATCGGGCGTGTTCAGGGTGGTATGGCCGTAAGCAAGTAAGGCAGCAGCCGCTAGGCCTCATATGCCAGTGTCACGCTAACGCGGAGGGGACTGGCGGGTGTCAGACCGGATGAGAAAAGCATCAGCAGAGGCTGCGGTCGTTCAGGCAGTCAGTTAAGGGGTTATCGCTTCTCGGCCTTTTGGCTAAGATCAAGTGTAGTATCTGTTCTTATCAGTTTAATATCTGATACGTCCCCTATACGGGGACTACATATTAAACAGATTTTTGGACTCGGGAGTTGAAACAGGGGCTTGCTCCGTTCACTCCACGCATCGACCCGGCATTGCAGTGCCGCTGGGAACGGTGCGCCTCCTTCTGCTTTGTCGAAAGAAACTCGCATACACAAGGGCACCTTATCGTTCTGAACGGCGTGCCCGGTGGTTTACGCCCCGCCCCCTAGGCCGTGCCCCCCATTTGTGTTAACCAACGCCCCCAAAGTGGTTGGGGGTTGGGGCGACGGGAGGAGTAGACTAATTCCGGGGTACAGGTGAAAAATCTTCAAAGTGTGGGCTGCTGAAAAAAAAAAAAAACCTGCATGTGCCGTTTTGCCCGGCTCTCCGCGGGGCCCCGGGGAGCCTTGTTACCCAGCCGGGGTGCCCGCCCACAACCCAGTCAAACTCACAACCCGGCTCTCCAGCCGAACCCGGGTACCCACTATTAAGCCACCCTCCCGGAACCTTTACCAATAGCTGCGGGCGCACCGAGGCCGGGGACCTGGTGGTACGAATCCAGCTTTTTGGCAAAGCATTGTGGCCGTTTTGGGGAGCTCCCCACGCCAAAATGGGGCAACCTAACGGGACTCCAGTCGGCCAGTTGGAGCCAAAGTAAAGTCTAGGTCTGTGTCCTGCTGCCCAACGGGGCTTTCTTCGCTGTGGGCGCCCCCTGGTGCTTCTCTAAGTTGTCCAATATTTCACATTGACAACAGTCTGCCACAAGGAAAAAAAGAAGGACAAAAAAAGCTTACAGCACCTGGTATTCCCAGGCGGTCTCCCATCCAAGTACTAACCAGGCCCGACCCTGCTTAGCTTCCGAGATCGGACGAGATTGGGCGTGTTCAGGGTGGTATGGCCATGAGCGACAGTCAACCGCAGCCGGTAGGCCTTAATGGGCCAGCAGAGGCTCTTGCTATCGTGTGTGCTTCTGTCACGGCCACTCATAAACGACGATTGCTCCTTCAGTCTGGCAAAATGAAAAAGCTTACAGCACCTGGTATTCCCAGGCGGTCTCCCATCCAAGTACTAACCAGGCCCGACCCTGCTTAGCTTCCGAGATCGGACGAGATCGGGCGTGTTCAGGGTGGTATGGCCGTAAGCAAGTAAGGCAGCAGCCGCTAGGCCTCATATGCCAGTGTCACGCTAACGCGGAGGGGACTGGCGGGTGTCAGACCGGATGAGAAAAGCATCAGCAGAGGCTGCGGTCGTTCAGGCAGTCAGTTAAGGGGTTATCGCTTCTCGGCCTTTTGGCTAAGATCAAGTGTAGTATCTGTTCTTATCAGTTTAATATCTGATACGTCCCCTATACGGGGACTACATATTAAACGGATTTTTGGACTCGGGAGTTGAAACAGGGGCTTGCTCCGTTCACTCCACGCATCGACCCGGCATTGCAGTGCCGCTGGGAACGGTGCGCCTCCTTCTGCTTTGTCGAAAGAAACTCGCATACACAAGGGCACCTTATCGTTCTGAACGGCGTGCCCGGTGGTTTACGCCCCGCCCCCTAGGCCGTGCCCCCCATTTGTGTTAACCAACGCCCCCAAAGTGGTTGGGGGTTGGGGCGACGGGAGGAGTAGACTAATTCCGGGGTACAGGTGAAAAATCTTCAAAGTGTGGGCTGCTGAAAAAAAAAAAAAACCTGCATGTGCCGTTTTGCCCGGCTCTCCGCGGGGCCCCGGGGAGCCTTGTCACCCAGCCGGGGTGCCCGCCCACAACCCAGTCAAACTCACAACCCGGCTCTCCAGCCGAACCCGGGTACCCACTATTAAGCCACCCTCCCGGAACCTTTACCAATAGCTGCGGGCGCACCGAGGCCGGGGACCTGGTGGTACGAATCCAGCTTTTTGGCAAAGCATTGTGGCCGTTTTGGGGAGCTCCCCACGCCAAAATGGGGCAACCTAAGGGGACTCCAGTCTGCCAGTTGGAGCCAAAGTAAAGTCTAGGTCTGTGTCCTGCTGCCCAACGGGGCTTTCTTCGCTGTGGGCGCCCCCTGGTGCTTCTCTAAGTTGTCCAATATTTCACATTGACAACAGTCTGCCACAAGGAAAAAAAGAAGGACAAAAAAAGCTTACAGTACCTGGTATTCCCAGGCGGTCTCCCATCCAAGTACTAACCAGGCCCGACCCTGCTTAGCTTCCGAGATCGGACGAGATCGGGCGTGTTCAGGGTGGTATGGCCGTAAGCGACAGTGAACCGCAGCCGGTAGGCCTTAATGGGCCAGCAGAGGCCCTTGCTATCGTGTGTGCTTCTGTCACGGCCACTCATAAACACCGATTGCTCCTTCAGTCTGGCAAAATGAAAAAGCTTACAGCACCTGGTATTCCCAGGCGGTCTCCCATCCAAGTACTAACCAGGCCCGACCCTGCTTAGCTTCCGAGATCGGACGAGATTGGGCGTGTTCAGGGTGGTATGGCCATGAGCGACAGTCAACCGCAGCCGGTAGGCCTTAATGGGCCAGCAGAGGCCCTTGCTATCGTGTGTGCTTCTGTCACGGCCACTCATAAACGACGATTGCTCCTTCAGTCTGGCAAAATGAAAAAGCTTACAGCACCTGGTATTCCCAGGCGGTCTCCCATCCAAGTACTAACCAGGCCCGACCCTGCTTAGCTTCCGAGATCGGACGAGATCGGGCGTGTTCAGGGTGGTATGGCCGTAAGCAAGTAAGGCAGCAGCCGCTAGGCCTCATATGCCAGTGTCACGCTAACGCGGAGGGGACTGGCGGGTGTCAGACCGGATGAGAAAAGCATCAGCAGAGGCTGCGGTCGTTCAGGCAGTCAGTTAAGGGGTTATCGCTTCTCGGCCTTTTGGCTAAGATCAAGTGTAGTATCTGTTCTTATCAGTTTAATATCTGATACGTCCCCTATACGGGGACTACATATTAAACGGATTTTTGGACTCGGGAGTTGAAACAGGGGCTTGCTCCGTTCACTCCACGCATCGACCCGGCATTGCAGTGCCGCTGGGAACGGTGCGCCTCCTTCTGCTTTGTCGAAAGAAACTCGCATACACAAGGGCACCTTATCGTTCTGAACGGCGTGCCCGGTGGTTTACGCCCCGCCTCCTAGGCCGTGCCCCCCATTTGTGTTAACCAACGCCCCCAAAGTGGTTGGGGGTTGGGGCGACGGGAGGAGTAGACTAATTCCGGGGTACAGGTGAAAAATCTTCAAAGTGTGGGCTGCTGAAAAAAAAAAAAACCTGCATGTGCCATTTTGCCCGGCTCTCCGCGGGGCCCCGGGGAGCCTTGTCACCCAGCCGGGGTGCCCGCCCACAACCCAGTCAAACTCACAACCCGGCTCTCCAGCCGAACCCGGGTACCCACTATTAAGCCACCCTCCCGGAACCTTTACCAATAGCTGCGGGCGCACCGAGGCCGGGGACCTGGTGGTACGAATCCAGCTTTTTGGCAAAGCATTGTGGCCGTTTTGGGGAGCTCCCCACGCCAAAATGGGGCAACCTAAGGGGACTCCAGTCGGCCAGTTGGAGCCAAAGTAAAGTCTAGGTCTGTGTCCTGCTGCCCAACGGGGCTTTCTTCGCTGTGGGCGCCCCCTGGTGCTTCTCTAAGTTGTCCAATATTTCACATTGACAACAGTCTGCCACAAGGAAAAAAAGAAGGACAAAAAAAGCTTACAGCACCTGGTATTCCCAGGCGGTCTCCCATCCAAGTACTAACCAGGCCCGACCCTGCTTAGCTTCCGAGATCGGACGAGATCGGGCGTGTTCAGGGTGGTATGGCCGTAAGCGACAGTGAACCGCAGCCGGTAGGCCTTAATGGGCCAGCAGAGGCCCTTGCTATCGTGTGTGCTTCTGTCACGGCCACTCATAAACACCGATTGCTCCTTCAGTCTGGCAAAATGAAAAAGCTTACAGCACCTGGTATTCCCAGGCGGTCTCCCATCCAAGTACTAACCAGGCCCGACCCTGCTTAGCTTCCGAGATCGGACGAGATCGGGCGTGTTCAGGGTGGTATGGCCGTAAGCAAGTAAGGCAGCAGCCGCTAGGCCTCATATGCCAGTGTCACGCTAACGCGGAGGGGACTGGCGGGTGTCAGACCGGATGAGAAAAGCATCAGCAGAGGCTGCGGTCGTTCAGGCAGTCAGTTAAGGGGTTATCGCTTCTCGGCCTTTTGGCTAAGATCAAGTGTAGTATCTGTTCTTATCAGTTTAATATCTGATACGTCCCCTATACGGGGACTACATATTAAACGGATTTTTGGACTCGGGAGTTGAAACAGGGGCTTGCTCCGTTCACTCCACGCATCGACCCGGCATTGCAGTGCCGCTGGGAACGGTGCGCCTCCTTCTGCTTTGTCGAAAGAAACTCGCATACACAAGGGCACCTTATCGTTCTGAACGGCGTGCCCGGTGGTTTACGCCCCGCCTCCTAGGCCGTGCCCCCCATTTGTGTTAACCAACGCCCCCAAAGTGGTTGGGGGTTGGGGCGACGGGAGGAGTAGACTAATTCCGGGGTACAGGTGAAAAATCTTCAAAGTGTGGGCTGCTGAAAAAAAAAAAAACCTGCATGTGCCATTTTGCCCGGCTCTCCGCGGGGCCCCGGGGAGCCTTGTCACCCAGCCGGGGTGCCCGCCCACAACCCAGTCAAACTCACAACCCGGCTCTCCAGCCGAACCCGGGTACCCACTATTAAGCCACCCTCCCGGAACCTTTACCAATAGCTGCGGGCGCACCGAGGCCGGGGACCTGGTGGTACGAATCCAGCTTTTTGGCAAAGCATTGTGGCCGTTTTGGGGAGCTCCCCACGCCAAAATGGGGCAACCTAAGGGGACTCCAGTCGGCCAGTTGGAGCCAAAGTAAAGTCTAGGTCTGTGTCCTGCTGCCCAACGGGGCTTTCTTCGCTGTGGGCGCCCCCTGGTGCTTCTCTAAGTTGTCCAATATTTCACATTGACAACAGTCTGCCACAAGGAAAAAAAGAAGGACAAAAAAAGCTTACAGCACCTGGTATTCCCAGGCGGTCTCCCATCCAAGTACTAACCAGGCCCGACCCTGCTTAGCTTCCGAGATCGGACGAGATCGGGCGTGTTCAGGGTGGTATGGCCGTAAGCGACAGTGAACCGCAGCCGGTAGGCCTTAATGGGCCAGCAGAGGCCCTTGCTATCGTGTGTGCTTCTGTCACGGCCACTCATAAACACCGATTGCTCCTTCAGTCTGGCAAAATGAAAAAGCTTACAGCACCTGGTATTCCCAGGCGGTCTCCCATCCAAGTACTAACCAGGCCCGACCCTGCTTAGCTTCCGAGATCGGACGAGATTGGGCGTGTTCAGGGTGGTATGGCCATGAGCGACAGTCAACCGCAGCTGGTAGGCCTTAATGGGCCAGCAGAGGCCCTTGCTATCGTGTGTGCTTCTGTCACGGCCACTCATAAACGACGATTGCTCCTTCAGTCTGGCAAAATGAAAAAGCTTACAGCACCTGGTATTCCCAGGCGGTCTCCCATCCAAGTACTAACCAGGCCCGACCCTGCTTAGCTTCCGAGATCGGATGAGATCGGGCGTGTTCAGGGTGGTATGGCCGTAAGCAAGTAAGGCAGCAGCCGCTAGGCCTCATATGCCAGTGTCACGCTAACGCGGAGGGGACTGGCGGGTGTCAGACCGGATGAGAAAAGCATCAGCAGAGGCTGCGGTCGTTCAGGCAGTCAGTTAAGGGGTTATCGCTTCTCGGCCTTTTGGCTAAGATCAAGAGGTCAAGGGGTGGATGTACAGTTTGAGGAGCAGATTGGTTGGAGAATTGGAAACTGAAGATGGCGTACGGTGAAGTGAAGAACACGTTGCGTTTCAGATGGATGAAGAAGGATGTTCCACTGATGGAGAGGAGAATCTTCACAAAGAGTTTTCTGATGGAGGTTCTGAAGATTAAGGTAGAGGAATTGTTTTGCCTGCAAGATAACCCCCGTGAGAGAGGGTACGATGTAACTTTCTTCACTGAGCAAACCACGCAAGATGTGTTTGTCCGCTGGTGGAAGTTGCAAGAAGAGGAGGCTGTTGAGGACTTTGAGGTGTTGTACATGGGTTCCAAGAATGACAAACGGATCATCGTGCACATGTATGATCCACATGTGACCGTGAGAGAAATTGGGGCTTTCTTGCAGAGATACGCCACCACAGTTGGAAATACAACGAGAAAGTTAATGGATGACATGGGGATATGGACAGGAAAAATAGACTTTTTGCGAGTGACATTGAAAAGAGACCCGGAAGGTTTTGAAGGATTTGCACATCCCCCTGCCTTCTTCAACATCGGGAAGGTGAGAGGTTACCTGTTTTATCACGGGCAGCCCCCCTTCTGCAAGAAGTGCAGGGGGAGCGGGCACAGAGCGGGGGAATGTAAGGACGGGCCTGCACTAAAAGCATGTCATTCCTGTAGGTCCACGGACCACCTGTTGAAGAACTGCCCTGGAAGGGGTGGGGCAGGTGGTGGTGGGCCTAGGAGAGGAGCAACGAGGGAAAAGGCAGGTGAAGCTGGGTCTTTCTCTCCAGCCGGGGAGGAAGGCCAGAAGGGCCCGAAGACAAGTGGGAGAAAGGAGGCCCTTTCAAAGCCTGCTGCAGCTCTTGGAGCAGCAAAAGATGGGGCAAGGACAGGCTCCCAGGCCTTTAATGGTACTTGGGATGTATCGAGGACTGATGGAGGGAAGAAGGTGAGGCTGGAAGGAGAGACAGAGGACGAAATGGAATCTGTGGAGAATATAGAGGATATGACTGGTGGGGGGTGGGATGGGGAGGCAGTGAGGCTGCTGGGTTTTGACACTCGTCAGCCTGCCTGCCTTTTTGGCCCCACATCACCGGTCACTGAAACTGGGGCGTCGCCAACATGGGCGGAGGGAGGAGATCCCCCAGAGGAGAAAGGTTAATGACTACATTTTGGTTTGATATGGACTTATACTTTTGGTTTTGAGAAAAATGATGATTGATATGGATTTATTATTCTGGTGTTGAAAATGAATCATGATGATTTTGTTTGATGTTGGTTTTGAGGCATTTGTTGAAGATGTTTTGATTGATGATGATTATTGTATGTTTGAAGTTTATAATAAAAAAAAAAAAAAAAATCTGTTCTTATCAGTTTAATATCTGATACGTCCCCTATACGGGGACTACATATTAAACGGATTTTTGGACTCGGGAGTTGAAACAGGGGCTTGCTCCGTTCACTCCACGCATCGACCCGGCATTGCAGTGCCGCTGGGAACGGTGCGCCTCCTTCTGCTTTGTCGAAAGAAACTCGCATACACAAGGGCACCTTATCGTTCTGAACGGTGTGCCCGGTGGTTTACGCCCCGCCCCCTAGGCCGTGCCCCCCATTTGTGTTAACCAACGCCCCCAAAGTGGTTGGGGGTTGGGGCGACGGGAGGAGTAGACTAATTCCGGGGTACAGGTGAAAAATCTTCAAAGTGTGGGCTGCTGAAAAAAAAAAAAAACCTGCATGTGCCGTTTTGCCCGGCTCTCCGCGGGGCCCCGGGGAGCCTTGTCACCCAGCCGGGGTGCCCGCCCACAACCCAGTCAAACTCACAACCCGGCTCTCCAGCCGAACCCGGGTACCCACTATTAAGCCACCCTCCCGGAACCTTTACCAATAGCTGCGGGCGCACCGAGGCCGGGGACCTGGTGGTACGAATCCAGCTTTTTGGCAAAGCATTGTGGCCGTTTTGGGGAGCTCCCCACGCCAAAATGGGGCAACCTAAGGGGACTCCAGTCGGCCAGTTGGAGCCAAAGTAAAGTCTAGGTCTGTGTCCTGCTGCCCAACGGGGCTTTCTTCGCTGTGGGCGCCCCCTGGTGCTTCTCTAAGTTGTCCAATATTTCACATTGACAACAGTCTGCCACAAGGAAAAAAAGGACAAAAAAAGCTTACAGCACCTGGTATTCCCAGGCGGTCTCCCATCCAAGTACTAACCAGGCCCGACCCTGCTTAGCTTCCGAGATCGGACGAGATCGGGCGTGTTCAGGGTGGTATGGCCGTAAGCGACAGTGAACCGCAGCCGGTAGGCCTTAATGGGCCAGCAGAGGCCCTTGCTATCGTGTGTGCTTCTGTCACGGCCACTCATAAACACCGATTGCTCCTTCAGTCTGGCAAAATGAAAAAGCTTACAGCACCTGGTATTCCCAGGCGGTCTCCCATCCAAGTACTAACCAGGCCTGACCCTGCTTAGCTTCCGAGATCGGACGAGATTGGGCGTGTTCAGGGTGGTATGGCCATGAGCGACAGTCAACCGCAGCCGGTAGGCCTTAATGGGCCAGCAGAGGCCCTTGCTATCGTGTGTGCTTCTGTCACGGCCACTCATAAACGACGATTGCTCCTTCAGTGTGGCAAAATGAAAAAGCTTACAGCACCTGGTATTCCCAGGCGGTCTCCCATCCAAGTACTAACCAGGCCCGACCCTGCTTAGCTTCCGAGATCGGACGAGATCGGGCGTGTTCAGGGTGGTATGGCCGTAAGCAAGTAAGGCAGCAGCCGCTAGGCCTCATATGCCAGTGTCACGCTAACGCGGAGGGGACTGGCGGGTGTCAGACCGGATGAGAAAAGCATCAGCAGAGGCTGCGGTCGTTCAGGCAGTCAGTTAAGGGGTTATCGCTTCTCGGCCTTTTGGCTAAGATCAAGTGTAGTATCTGTTCTTATCAGTTTAATATCTGATACGTCCCCTATACGGGGACTACATATTAAACGGATTTTTGGACTCGGGAGTTGAAACAGGGGCTTGCTCCGTTCACTCCACGCATCGACCCGGCATTGCAGTGCCGCTGGGAACGGTGCGCCTCCTTCTGCTTTGTCGAAAGAAACTCGCATACACAAGGGCACCTTATCGTTCTGAACGGCGTGCCCGGTGGTTTACGCCCCGCCCCCTAGGCCGTGCCCCCCATTTGTGTTAACCAACGCCCCCAAAGTGGTTGGGGGTTGGGGCGACGGGAGGAGTAGACTAATTCCGGGGTACAGGTGAAAAATCTTCAAAGTGTGGGCTGCTGAAAAAAAAAAAAAACCTGCATGTGCCGTTTTGCCCGGCTCTCCGCGGGGCCCCGGGGAGCCTTGTCACCCAGCCGGGGTGCCCGCCCACAACCCAGTCAAACTCACAACCCGGCTCTCCAGCCGAACCCGGGTACCCACTATTAAGCCACCCTCCCGGAACCTTTACCAATAGCTGCGGGCGCACCGAGGCCGGGGACCTGGTGGTACGAATCCAGCTTTTTGGCAAAGCATTGTGGCCGTTTTGGGGAGCTCCCCACGCCAAAATGGGGCAACCTAAGGGGACTCCAGTCGGCCAGTTGGAGCCAAAGTAAAGTCTAGGTCTGTGTCCTGCTGCCCAACGGGGCTTTCTTCGCTGTGGGCGCCCCCTGGTGCTTCTCTAAGTTGTCCAATATTTCACATTGACAACAGTCTGCCACAAGGAAAAAAAGAAGGACAAAAAAAGCTTACAGCACCTGGTATTCCCAGGCGGTCTCCCATCCAAGTACTAACCAGGCCCGACCCTGCTTAGCTTCCGAGATCGGACGAGATCGGGCGTGTTCAGGGTGGTATGGCCGTAAGCGACAGTGAACCGCAGCCGGTAGGCCTTAATGGGCCAGCAGAGGCCCTTGCTATCGTGTGTGCTTCTGTCACGGCCACTCATAAACACCGATTGCTCCTTCAGTCTGGCAAAATGAAAAAGCTTACAGCACCTGGTATTCCCAGGCGGTCTCCCATCCAAGTACTAACCAGGCCTGACCCTGCTTAGCTTCCGAGATCGGACGAGATTGGGCGTGTTCAGGGTGGTATGGCCATGAGCGACAGTCAACCGCAGCCGGTAGGCCTTAATGGGCCAGCAGAGGCCCTTGCTATCGTGTGTGCTTCTGTCACGGCCACTCATAAACGACGATTGCTCCTTCAGTCTGGCAAAATGAAAAAGCTTACAGCACCTGGTATTCCCAGGCGGTCTCCCATCCAAGTACTAACCAGGCCCGACCCTGCTTAGCTTCCGAGATCGGACGAGATCGGGCGTGTTCAGGGTGGTATGGCCGTAAGCAAGTAAGGCAGCAGCCGCTAGGCCTCATATGCCAGTGTCACGCTAACGCGGAGGGGACTGGCGGGTGTCAGACCGGATGAGAAAAGCATCAGCAGAGGCTGCGGTCGTTCAGGCAGTCAGTTAAGGGGTTATCGCTTCTCGGCCTTTTGGCTAAGATCAAGTGTAGTATCTGTTCTTATCAGTTTAATATCTGATACGTCCCCTATACGGGGACTACATATTAAACGGATTTTTGGACTCGGGAGTTGAAACAGGGGCTTGCTCCGTTCACTCCACGCATCGACCCGGCATTGCAGTGCCGCTGGGAACGGTGCGCCTCCTTCTGCTTTGTCGAAAGAAACTCGCATACACAAGGGCACCTTATCGTTCTGAACGGCGTGCCCGGTGGTTTACGCCCCGCCCCCTAGGCCGTGCCCCCCATTTGTGTTAACCAACGCCCCCAAAGTGGTTGGGGGTTGGGGCGACGGGAGGAGTAGACTAATTCCGGGGTACAGGTGAAAAATCTTCAAAGTGTGGGCTGCTGAAAAAAAAAAAAAACCTGCATGTGCCGTTTTGCCCGGCTCTCCGCGGGGCCCCGGGGAGCCTTGTCACCCAGCCGGGGTGCCCGCCCACAACCCAGTCAAACTCACAACCCGGCTCTCCAGCCGAACCCGGGTACCCACTATTAAGCCACCCTCCCGGAACCTTTACCAATAGCTGCGGGCGCACCGAGGCCGGGGACCTGGTGGTACGAATCCAGCTTTTTGGCAAAGCATTGTGGCCGTTTTGGGGAGCTCCCCACGCCAAAATGGGGCAACCTAAGGGGACTCCAGTCTGCCAGTTGGAGCCAAAGTAAAGTCTAGGTCTGTGTCCTGCTGCCCAACGGGGCTTTCTTCGCTGTGGGCGCCCCCTGGTGCTTCTCTAAGTTGTCCAATATTTTACATTGACAACAGTCTGCCACAAGGAAAAAAAGAAGGACAAAAAAAGCTTACAGCACCTGGTATTCCCAGGCGGTCTCCCATCCAAGTACTAACCAGGCCCGACCCTGCTTAGCTTCCGAGATCGGACGAGATCGGGCGTGTTCAGGGTGGTATGGCCGTAAGCGACAGTGAACCGCAGCCGGTAGGCCTTAATGGGCCAGCAGAGGCCCTTGCTATCGTGTGTGCTTCTGTCACGGCCACTCATAAACACCGATTGCTCCTTCAGTCTGGCAAAATGAAAAAGCTTACAGCACCTGGTATTCCCAGGCGGTCTCCCATCCAAGTACTAACCAGGCCCGACCCTGCTTAGCTTCCGAGATCGGACGAGATTGGGCGTGTTCAGGGTGGTATGGCCATGAGCAAACCGCAGCCGGTAGGCCTTAATGGGCCAGCAGAGGCCCTTGCTATCGTGTGTGCTTCTGTCACGGCCACTCATAAACGACGATTGCTCCTTCAGTCTGGCAAAATGAAAAAGCTTACAGCACCTGGTATTCCCAGGCGGTCTCCCATCCAAGTACTAACCAGGCCCGACCCTGCTTAGCTTCCGAGATCGGGCGTGTTCAGGGTGGTATGGCCGTAAGCAAGTAAGGCAGCAGCCGCTAGGCCTCATATGCCAGTGTCACGCTAACGCGGAGGGGACTGGCGGGTGTCAGACCGGATGAGAAAAGCATCAGCAGAGGCTGCGGTCGTTCAGGCAGTCAGTTAAGGGGTTATCGCTTCTCGGCCTTTTGGCTAAGATCAAGTGTAGTATCTGTTCTTATCAGTTTAATATCTGATACGTCCCCTATACGGGGACTACATATTAAACGGATTTTTGGACTCGGGAGTTGAAACAGGGGCTTGCTCCGTTCACTCCACGCATCGACCCGGCATTGCAGTGCCGCTGGGAACGGTGCGCCTCCTTCTGCTTTGTCGAAAGAAACTCGCATACACAAGGGCACCTTATCGTTCTGAACGGTGTGCCCGGTGGTTTACGCCCCGCCCCCTAGGCCGTGCCCCCCATTTGTGTTAACCAACGCCCCCAAAGTGGTTGGGGGTTGGGGCGACGGGAGGAGTAGACTAATTCCGGGGTACAGGTGAAAAATCTTCAAAGTGTGGGCTGCTGAAAAAAAAAAAAAACCTGCATGTGCCGTTTTGCCCGGCTCTCCGCGGGGCCCCGGGGAGCCTTGTCACCCAGCCGGGGTGCCCGCCCACAACCCAGTCAAACTCACAACCCGGCTCTCCAGCCGAACCCGGGTACCCACTATTAAGCCACCCTCCCGGAACCTTTACCAATAGCTGCGGGCGCACCGAGGCCGGGGACCTGGTGGTACGAATCCAGCTTTTTGGCAAAGCATTGTGGCCGTTTTGGGGAGCTCCCCACGCCAAAATGGGGCAACCTAACGGGACTCCAGTCGGCCAGTTGGAGCCAAAGTAAAGTCTAGGTCTGTGTCCTGCTGCCCAACGGGGCTTTCTTCGCTGTGGGCGCCCCCTGGTGCTTCTCTAAGTTGTCCAATATTTCACATTGACAACAGTCTGCCACAAGGAAAAAAAGGACAAAAAAAGCTTACAGCACCTGGTATTCCCAGGCGGTCTCCCATCCAAGTACTAACCAGGCCCGACCCTGCTTAGCTTCCGAGATCGGACGAGATCGGGCGTGTTCAGGGTGGTATGGTCGTAAGCGACAGTGAACCGCAGCCGGTAGGCCTTAATGGGCCAGCAGAGGCCCTTGCTATCGTGTGTGCTTCTGTCACGGCCACTCATAAACACCGATTGCTCCTTCAGTCTGGCAAAATGAAAAAGCTTACAGCACCTGGTATTCCCAGGCGGTCTCCCATCCAAGTACTAACCAGGCCTGACCCTGCTTAGCTTCCGAGATCGGACGAGATTGGGCGTGTTCAGGGTGGTATGGCCATGAGCGACAGTCAACCGCAGCCGGTAGGCCTTAATGGGCCAGCAGAGGCCCTTGCTATCGTGTGTGCTTCTGTCACGGCCACTCATAAACGACGATTGCTCCTTCAGTGTGGCAAAATGAAAAAGCTTACAGCACCTGGTATTCCCAGGCGGTCTCCCATCCAAGTACTAACCAGGCCCGACCCTGCTTAGCTTCCGAGATCGGACGAGATCGGGCGTGTTCAGGGTGGTATGGCCGTAAGCAAGTAAGGCAGCAGCCGCTAGGCCTCATATGCCAGTGTCACGCTAACGCGGAGGGGACTGGCGGGTGTCAGACCTGATGAGAAAAGCATCAGCAGAGGCTGCGGTCGTTCAGGCAGTCAGTTAAGGGGTTATCGCTTCTCGGCCTTTTGGCTAAGATCAAGTGTAGTATCTGTTCTTATCAGTTTAATATCTGATACGTCCCCTATACGGGGACTACATATTAAACGGATTTTTGGACTCGGGAGTTGAAACAGGGGCTTGCTCCGTTCACTCCACGCATCGACCCGGCATTGCAGTGCCGCTGGGAACGGTGCGCCTCCTTCTGCTTTGTCGAAAGAAACTCGCATACACAAGGGCACCTTATCGTTCTGAACGGCGTGCCCGGTGGTTTACGCCCCGCCCCCTAGGCCGTGCCCCCCATTTGTGTTAACCAACGCCCCCAAAGTGGTTGGGGGTTGGGGCGACGGGAGGAGTAGACTAATTCCGGGGTACAGGTGAAAAATCTTCAAAGTGTGGGCTGCTGAAAAAAAAAAAAAACCTGCATGTGCCGTTTTGCCCGGCTCTCCGCGGGGCCCCGGGGAGCCTTGTCACCCAGCCGGGGTGCCCGCCCACAACCCAGTCAAACTCACAACCCGGCTCTCCAGCCGAACCCGGGTACCCACTATTAAGCCACCCTCCCGGAACCTTTACCAATAGCTGCGGGCGCACCGAGGCCGGGGACCTGGTGGTACGAATCCAGCTTTTTGGCAAAGCATTGTGGCCGTTTTGGGGAGCTCCCCACGCCAAAATGGGGCAACCTAAGGGGACTCCAGTCGGCCAGTTGGAGCCAAAGTAAAGTCTAGGTCTGTGTCCTGCTGCCCAACGGGGCTTTCTTCGCTGTGGGCGCCCCCTGGTGCTTCTCTAAGTTGTCCAATATTTCACATTGACAACAGTCTGCCACAAGGAAAAAAAGAAGGACAAAAAAAGCTTACAGCACCTGGTATTCCCAGGCGGTCTCCCATCCAAGTACTAACCAGGCCCGACCCTGCTTAGCTTCCGAGATCGGACGAGATCGGGCGTGTTCAGGGTGGTATGGCCGTAAGCGACAGTGAACCGCAGCCGGTAGGCCTTAATGGGCCAGCAGAGGCCCTTGCTATCGTGTGTGCTTCTGTCACGGCCACTCATAAACACCGATTGCTCCTTCAGTCTGGCAAAATGAAAAAGCTTACAGCACCTGGTATTCCCAGGCGGTCTCCCATCCAAGTACTAACCAGGCCTGACCCTGCTTAGCTTCCGAGATCGGACGAGATTGGGCGTGTTCAGGGTGGTATGGCCATGAGCGACAGTCAACCGCAGCCGGTAGGCCTTAATGGGCCAGCAGAGGCCCTTGCTATCGTGTGTGCTTCTGTCACGGCCACTCATAAACGACGATTGCTCCTTCAGTCTGGCAAAATGAAAAAGCTTACAGCACCTGGTATTCCCAGGCGGTCTCCCATCCAAGTACTAACCAGGCCCGACCCTGCTTAGCTTCCGAGATCGGACGAGATCGGGCGTGTTCAGGGTGGTATGGCCGTAAGCAAGTAAGGCAGCAGCCGCTAGGCCTCATATGCCAGTGTCACGCTAACGCGGAGGGGACTGGCGGGTGTCAGACCGGATGAGAAAAGCATCAGCAGAGGCTGCGGTCGTTCAGGCAGTCAGTTAAGGGGTTATCGCTTCTCGGCCTTTTGGCTAAGATCAAGTGTAGTATCTGTTCTTATCAGTTTAATATCTGATACGTCCCCTATACGGGGACTACATATTAAACGGATTTTTGGACTCGGGAGTTGAAACAGGGGCTTGCTCCGTTCACTCCACGCATCGACCCGGCATTGCAGTGCCGCTGGGAACGGTGCGCCTCCTTCTGCTTTGTCGAAAGAAACTCGCATACACAAGGGCACCTTATCGTTCTGAACGGCGTGCCCGGTGGTTTACGCCCCGCCCCCTAGGCCGTGCCCCCCATTTGTGTTAACCAACGCCCCCAAAGTGGTTGGGGGTTGGGGCGACGGGAGGAGTAGACTAATTCCGGGGTACAGGTGAAAAATCTTCAAAGTGTGGGCTGCTGAAAAAAAAAAAAAACCTGCATGTGCCGTTTTGCCCGGCTCTCCGCGGGGCCCCGGGGAGCCTTGTCACCCAGCCGGGGTGCCCGCCCACAACCCAGTCAAACTCACAACCCGGCTCTCCAGCCGAACCCGGGTACCCACTATTAAGCCACCCTCCCGGAACCTTTACCAATAGCTGCGGGCGCACCGAGGCCGGGGACCTGGTGGTACGAATCCAGCTTTTTGGCAAAGCATTGTGGCCGTTTTGGGGAGCTCCCCACGCCAAAATGGGGCAACCTAAGGGGACTCCAGTCTGCCAGTTGGAGCCAAAGTAAAGTCTAGGTCTGTGTCCTGCTGCCCAACGGGGCTTTCTTCGCTGTGGGCGCCCCCTGGTGCTTCTCTAAGTTGTCCAATATTTTACATTGACAACAGTCTGCCACAAGGAAAAAAAGAAGGACAAAAAAAGCTTACAGCACCTGGTATTCCCAGGCGGTCTCCCATCCAAGTACTAACCAGGCCCGACCCTGCTTAGCTTCCGAGATCGGACGAGATCGGGCGTGTTCAGGGTGGTATGGCCGTAAGCGACAGTGAACCGCAGCCGGTAGGCCTTAATGGGCCAGCAGAGGCCCTTGCTATCGTGTGTGCTTCTGTCACGGCCACTCATAAACACCGATTGCTCCTTCAGTCTGGCAAAATGAAAAAGCTTACAGCACCTGGTATTCCCAGGCGGTCTCCCATCCAAGTACTAACCAGGCCCGACCCTGCTTAGCTTCCGAGATCGGACGAGATTGGGCGTGTTCAGGGTGGTATGGCCATGAGCAAACCGCAGCCGGTAGGCCTTAATGGGCCAGCAGAGGCCCTTGCTATCGTGTGTGCTTCTGTCACGGCCACTCATAAACGACGATTGCTCCTTCAGTCTGGCAAAATGAAAAAGCTTACAGCACCTGGTATTCCCAGGCGGTCTCCCATCCAAGTACTAACCAGGCCCGACCCTGCTTAGCTTCCGAGATCGGGCGTGTTCAGGGTGGTATGGCCGTAAGCAAGTAAGGCAGCAGCCGCTAGGCCTCATATGCCAGTGTCACGCTAACGCGGAGGGGACTGGCGGGTGTCAGACCGGATGAGAAAAGCATCAGCAGAGGCTGCGGTCGTTCAGGCAGTCAGTTAAGGGGTTATCGCTTCTCGGCCTTTTGGCTAAGATCAAGTGTAGTATCTGTTCTTATCAGTTTAATATCTGATACGTCCCCTATACGGGGACTACATATTAAACGGATTTTTGGACTCGGGAGTTGAAACAGGGGCTTGCTCCGTTCACTCCACGCATCGACCCGGCATTGCAGTGCCGCTGGGAACGGTGCGCCTCCTTCTGCTTTGTCGAAAGAAACTCGCATACACAAGGGCACCTTATCGTTCTGAACGGTGTGCCCGGTGGTTTACGCCCCGCCCCCTAGGCCGTGCCCCCCATTTGTGTTAACCAACGCCCCCAAAGTGGTTGGGGGTTGGGGCGACGGGAGGAGTAGACTAATTCCGGGGTACAGGTGAAAAATCTTCAAAGTGTGGGCTGCTGAAAAAAAAAAAAAACCTGCATGTGCCGTTTTGCCCGGCTCTCCGCGGGGCCCCGGGGAGCCTTGTCACCCAGCCGGGGTGCCCGCCCACAACCCAGTCAAACTCACAACCCGGCTCTCCAGCCGAACCCGGGTACCCACTATTAAGCCACCCTCCCGGAACCTTTACCAATAGCTGCGGGCGCACCGAGGCCGGGGACCTGGTGGTACGAATCCAGCTTTTTGGCAAAGCATTGTGGCCGTTTTGGGGAGCTCCCCACGCCAAAATGGGGCAACCTAACGGGACTCCAGTCGGCCAGTTGGAGCCAAAGTAAAGTCTAGGTCTGTGTCCTGCTGCCCAACGGGGCTTTCTTCGCTGTGGGCGCCCCCTGGTGCTTCTCTAAGTTGTCCAATATTTCACATTGACAACAGTCTGCCACAAGGAAAAAAAGGACAAAAAAAGCTTACAGCACCTGGTATTCCCAGGCGGTCTCCCATCCAAGTACTAACCAGGCCCGACCCTGCTTAGCTTCCGAGATCGGACGAGATCGGGCGTGTTCAGGGTGGTATGGCCGTAAGCGACAGTGAACCGCAGCCGGTAGGCCTTAATGGGCCAGCAGAGGCCCTTGCTATCGTGTGTGCTTCTGTCACGGCCACTCATAAACACCGATTGCTCCTTCAGTCTGGCAAAATGAAAAAGCTTACAGCACCTGGTATTCCCAGGCGGTCTCCCATCCAAGTACTAACCAGGCCTGACCCTGCTTAGCTTCCGAGATCGGACGAGATTGGGCGTGTTCAGGGTGGTATGGCCATGAGCGACAGTCAACCGCAGCCGGTAGGCCTTAATGGGCCAGCAGAGGCCCTTGCTATCGTGTGTGCTTCTGTCACGGCCACTCATAAACGACGATTGCTCCTTCAGTGTGGCAAAATGAAAAAGCTTACAGCACCTGGTATTCCCAGGCGGTCTCCCATCCAAGTACTAACCAGGCCCGACCCTGCTTAGCTTCCGAGATCGGACGAGATCGGGCGTGTTCAGGGTGGTATGGCCGTAAGCAAGTAAGGCAGCAGCCGCTAGGCCTCATATGCCAGTGTCACGCTAACGCGGAGGGGACTGGCGGGTGTCAGACCTGATGAGAAAAGCATCAGCAGAGGCTGCGGTCGTTCAGGCAGTCAGTTAAGGGGTTATCGCTTCTCGGCCTTTTGGCTAAGATCAAGTGTAGTATCTGTTCTTATCAGTTTAATATCTGATACGTCCCCTATACGGGGACTACATATTAAACGGATTTTTGGACTCGGGAGTTGAAACAGGGGCTTGCTCCGTTCACTCCACGCATCGACCCGGCATTGCAGTGCCGCTGGGAACGGTGCGCCTCCTTCTGCTTTGTCGAAAGAAACTCGCATACACAAGGGCACCTTATCGTTCTGAACGGCGTGCCCGGTGGTTTACGCCCCGCCCCCTAGGCCGTGCCCCCCATTTGTGTTAACCAACGCCCCCAAAGTGGTTGGGGGTTGGGGCGACGGGAGGAGTAGACTAATTCCGGGGTACAGGTGAAAAATCTTCAAAGTGTGGGCTGCTGAAAAAAAAAAAAAACCTGCATGTGCCGTTTTGCCCGGCTCTCCGCGGGGCCCCGGGGAGCCTTGTCACCCAGCCGGGGTGCCCGCCCACAACCCAGTCAAACTCACAACCCGGCTCTCCAGCCGAACCCGGGTACCCACTATTAAGCCACCCTCCCGGAACCTTTACCAATAGCTGCGGGCGCACCGAGGCCGGGGACCTGGTGGTACGAATCCAGCTTTTTGGCAAAGCATTGTGGCCGTTTTGGGGAGCTCCCCACGCCAAAATGGGGCAACCTAAGGGGACTCCAGTCGGCCAGTTGGAGCCAAAGTAAAGTCTAGGTCTGTGTCCTGCTGCCCAACGGGGCTTTCTTCGCTGTGGGCGCCCCCTGGTGCTTCTCTAAGTTGTCCAATATTTCACATTGACAACAGTCTGCCACAAGGAAAAAAAGAAGGACAAAAAAAGCTTACAGCACCTGGTATTCCCAGGCGGTCTCCCATCCAAGTACTAACCAGGCCCGACCCTGCTTAGCTTCCGAGATCGGACGAGATCGGGCGTGTTCAGGGTGGTATGGCCGTAAGCAAGTAAGGCAGCAGCCGCTAGGCCTCATATGCCAGTGTCACGCTAACGCGGAGGGGACTGGCGGGTGTCAGACCGGATGAGAAAAGCATCAGCAGAGGCTGCGGTCGTTCAGGCAGTCAGTTAAGGGGTTATCGCTTCTCGGCCTTTTGGCTAAGATCAAGTGTAGTATCTGTTCTTATCAGTTTAATATCTGATACGTCCCCTATACGGGGACTACATATTAAACAGATTTTTGGACTCGGGAGTTGAAACAGGGGCTTGCTCCGTTCACTCCACGCATCGACCCGGCATTGCAGTGCCGCTGGGAACGGTGCGCCTCCTTCTGCTTTGTCGAAAGAAACTCGCATACACAAGGGCACCTTATCGTTCTGAACGGCGTGCCCGGTGGTTTACGCCCCGCCTCCTAGGCCGTGCCCCCCATTTGTGTTAACCAACGCCCCCAAAGTGGTTGGGGGTTGGGGCGACGGGAGG
The DNA here is from genome assembly GCF_963921795.1 of Nannobrachium achirus. Lineage (NCBI taxonomy): Eukaryota > Metazoa > Chordata > Actinopteri > Myctophiformes > Myctophidae > Nannobrachium > Nannobrachium achirus. The sequence goes on from NW_027664712.1 coordinate 280,903, forward strand.
AGTAGACTAATTCCGGGGTACAGGTGAAAAATCTTCAAAGTGTGGGCTGCTGAAAAAAAAAAAAACCTGCATGTGCCATTTTGCCCGGCTCTCCGCGGGGCCCCGGGGAGCCTTGTCACCCAGCCGGGGTGCCCGCCCACAACCCAGTCAAACTCACAACCCGGCTCTCCAGCCGAACCCGGGTACCCACTATTAAGCCACCCTCCCGGAACCTTTACCAATAGCTGCGGGCGCACCGAGGCCGGGGACCTGGTGGTACGAATCCAGCTTTTTGGCAAAGCATTGTGGCCGTTTTGGGGAGCTCCCCACGCCAAAATGGGGCAACCTAAGGGGACTCCAGTCGGCCAGTTGGAGCCAAAGTAAAGTCTAGGTCTGTGTCCTGCTGCCCAACGGGGCTTTCTTCGCTGTGGGCGCCCCCTGGTGCTTCTCTAAGTTGTCCAATATTTCACATTGACAACAGTCTGCCACAAGGAAAAAAAGAAGGACAAAAAAAGCTTACAGCACCTGGTATTCCCAGGCGGTCTCCCATCCAAGTACTAACCAGGCCCGACCCTGCTTAGCTTCCGAGATCGGACGAGATCGGGCGTGTTCAGGGTGGTATGGCCGTAAGCGACAGTGAACCGCAGCCGGTAGGCCTTAATGGGCCAGCAGAGGCCCTTGCTATCGTGTGTGCTTCTGTCACGGCCACTCATAAACACCGATTGCTCCTTCAGTCTGGCAAAATGAAAAAGCTTACAGCACCTGGTATTCCCAGGCGGTCTCCCATCCAAGTACTAACCAGGCCCGACCCTGCTTAGCTTCCGAGATCGGACGAGATTGGGCGTGTTCAGGGTGGTATGGCCATGAGCGACAGTCAACCGCAGCCGGTAGGCCTTAATGGGCCAGCAGAGGCCCTTGCTATCGTGTGTGCTTCTGTCACGGCCACTCATAAACGACGATTGCTCCTTCAGTCTGGCAAAATGAAAAAGCTTACAGCACCTGGTATTCCCAGGCGGTCTCCCATCCAAGTACTAACCAGGCCCGACCCTGCTTAGCTTCCGAGATCGGACGAGATCGGGCGTGTTCAGGGTGGTATGGCCGTAAGCAAGTAAGGCAGCAGCCGCTAGGCCTCATATGCCAGTGTCACGGTAACGCGGAGGGGACTGGCGGGTGTCAGACCGGATGAGAAAAGCATCAGCAGAGGCTGCGGTCGTTCAGGCAGTCAGTTAAGGGGTTATCGCTTCTCGGCCTTTTGGCTAAGATCAAGTGTAGTATCTGTTCTTATCAGTTTAATATCTGATACGTCCCCTATACGGGGACTACATATTAAACGGATTTTTGGACTCGGGAGTTGAAACAGGGGCTTGCTCCGTTCACTCCACGCATCGACCCGGCATTGCAGTGCCGCTGGGAACGGTGCGCCTCCTTCTGCTTTGTCGAAAGAAACTCGCATACACAAGGGCACCTTATCGTTCTGAACGGCGTGCCCGGTGGTTTACGCCCCGCCCCCTAGGCCGTGCCCCCCATTTGTGTTAACCAACGCCCCCAAAGTGGTTGGGGGTTGGGGCGACGGGAGGAGTAGACTAATTCCGGGGTACAGGTGAAAAATCTTCAAAGTGTGGGCTGCTGAAAAAAAAAAAAAACCTGCATGTGCCGTTTTGCCCGGCTCTCCGCGGGGCCCCGGGGAGCCTTGTCACCCAGCCGGGGTGCCCGCCCAAAACCCAGTCAAACTCACAACCCGGCTCTCCAGCCGAACCCGGGTACCCACTATTAAGCCACCCTCCCGGAACCTTTACCAATAGCTGCGGGCGCACCGAGGCCGGGGACCTGGTGGTACGAATCCAGCTTTTTGGCAAAGCATTGTGGCCGTTTTGGGGAGCTCCCCACGCCAAAATGGGGCAACCTAAGGGGACTCCAGTCGGCCAGTTGGAGCCAAAGTAAAGTCTAGGTCTGTGTCCTGCTGCCCAACGGGGCTTTCTTCGCTGTGGGCGCCCCCTGGTGCTTCTCTAAGTTGTCCAATATTTCACATTGACAACAGTCTGCCACAAGGAAAAAAAGAAGGACAAAAAAAGCTTACAGCACCTGGTATTCCCAGGCGGTCTCCCATCCAAGTACTAACCAGGCCCGACCCTGCTTAGCTTCCGAGATCGGACGAGATCGGGCGTGTTCAGGGTGGTATGGCCGTAAGCGACAGTGAACCGCAGCCGGTAGGCCTTAATGGGCCAGCAGAGGCCCTTGCTATCGTGTGTGCTTCTGTCACGGCCACTCATAAACACCGATTGCTCCTTCAGTCTGGCAAAATGAAAAAGCTTACAGCACCTGGTATTCCCAGGCGGTCTCCCATCCAAGTACTAACCAGGCCTGACCCTGCTTAGCTTCCGAGATCGGACGAGATTGGGCGTGTTCAGGGTGGTATGGCCATGAGCGACAGTCAACCGCAGCCGGTAGGCCTTAATGGGCCAGCAGAGGCCCTTGCTATCGTGTGTGCTTCTGTCACGGCCACTCATAAACGACGATTGCTCCTTCAGTCTGGCAAAATGAAAAAGCTTACAGCACCTGGTATTCCCAGGCGGTCTCCCATCCAAGTACTAACCAGGCCCGACCCTGCTTAGCTTCCGAGATCGGACGAGATCGGGCGTGTTCAGGGTGGTATGGCCGTAAGCAAGTAAGGCAGCAGCCGCTAGGCCTCATATGCCAGTGTCACGCTAACGCGGAGGGGACTGGCGGGTGTCAGACCGGATGAGAAAAGCATCAGCAGAGGCTGCGGTCGTTCAGGCAGTCAGTTAAGGGGTTATCGCTTCTCGGCCTTTTGGCTAAGATCAAGTGTAGTATCTGTTCTTATCAGTTTAATATCTGATACGTCCCCTATACGGGGACTACATATTAAACGGATTTTTGGACTCGGGAGTTGAAACAGGGGCTTGCTCCTTTCACTCCACGCATCGACCCGGCATTGCAGTGCCGCTGGGAACGGTGCGCCTCCTTCTGCTTTGTCGAAAGAAACTCGCATACACAAGGGCACCTTATCGTTCTGAACGGCGTGCCCGGTGGTTTACGCCCCGCCCCCTAGGCCGTGCCCCCCATTTGTGTTAACCAACGCCCCCAAAGTGGTTGGGGGTTGGGGCGACGGGAGGAGTAGACTAATTCCGGGGTACAGGTGAAAAATCTTCAAAGTGTGGGCTGCTGAAAAAAAAAAAAAACCTGCATGTGCCGTTTTGCCCGGCTCTCCGCGGGGCCCCGGGGAGCCTTGTCACCCAGCCGGGGTGCCCGCCCACAACCCAGTCAAACTCACAACCCGGCTCTCCAGCCGAACCCGGGTACCCACTATTAAGCCACCCTCCCGGAACCTTTACCAATAGCTGCGGGCGCACCGAGGCCGGGGACCTGGTGGTACGAATCCAGCTTTTTGGCAAAGCATTGTGGCCGTTTTGGGGAGCTCCCCACGCCAAAATGGGGCAACCTAAGGGGACTCCAGTCGGCCAGTTGGAGCCAAAGTAAAGTCTAGGTCTGTGTCCTGCTGCCCAACGGGGCTTTCTTCGCTGTGGGCGCCCCCTGGTGCTTCTCTAAGTTGTCCAATATTTCACATTGACAACAGTCTGCCACAAGGAAAAAAAGAAGGACAAAAAAAGCTTACAGCACCTGGTATTCCCAGGCGGTCTCCCATCCAAGTACTAACCAGGCCCGACCCTGCTTAGCTTCCGAGATCGGACGAGATCGGGCGTGTTCAGGGTGGTATGGCCGTAAGCGACAGTGAACCGCAGCCGGTAGGCCTTAATGGGCCAGCAGAGGCCCTTGCTATCGTGTGTGCTTCTGTCACGGCCACTCATAAACACCGATTGCTCCTTCAGTCTGGCAAAATGAAAAAGCTTACAGCACCTGGTATTCCCAGGCGGTCTCCCATCCAAGTACTAACCAGGCCCGACCCTGCTTAGCTTCCGAGATCGGACGAGATTGGGCGTGTTCAGGGTGGTATGGCCATGAGCGACAGTCAACCGCAGCCGGTAGGCCTTAATGGGCCAGCAGAGGCCCTTGCTATCGTGTGTGCTTCTGTCACGGCCACTCATAAACGACGATTGCTCCTTCAGTCTGGCAAAATGAAAAAGCTTACAGCACCTGGTATTCCCAGGCGGTCTCCCATCCAAGTACTAACCAGGCCCGACCCTGCTTAGCTTCCGAGATCGGACGAGATCGGGCGTGTTCAGGGTGGTATGGCCGTAAGCAAGTAAGGCAGCAGCCGCTAGGCCTCATATGCCAGTGTCACGGTAACGCGGAGGGGACTGGCGGGTGTCAGACCGGATGAGAAAAGCATCAGCAGAGGCTGCGGTCGTTCAGGCAGTCAGTTAAGGGGTTATCGCTTCTCGGCCTTTTGGCTAAGATCAAGTGTAGTATCTGTTCTTATCAGTTTAATATCTGATACGTCCCCTATACGGGGACTACATATTAAACGGATTTTTGGACTCGGGAGTTGAAACAGGGGCTTGCTCCGTTCACTCCACGCATCGACCCGGCATTGCAGTGCCGCTGGGAACGGTGCGCCTCCTTCTGCTTTGTCGAAAGAAACTCGCATACACAAGGGCACCTTATCGTTCTGAACGGCGTGCCCGGTGGTTTACGCCCCGCCCCCTAGGCCGTGCCCCCCATTTGTGTTAACCAACGCCCCCAAAGTGGTTGGGGGTTGGGGCGACGGGAGGAGTAGACTAATTCCGGGGTACAGGTGAAAAATCTTCAAAGTGTGGGCTGCTGAAAAAAAAAAAAAACCTGCATGTGCCGTTTTGCCCGGCTCTCCGCGGGGCCCCGGGGAGCCTTGTCACCCAGCCGGGGTGCCCGCCCACAACCCAGTCAAACTCACAACCCGGCTCTCCAGCCGAACCCGGGTACCCACTATTAAGCCACCCTCCCGGAACCTTTACCAATAGCTGCGGGCGCACCGAGGCCGGGGACCTGGTGGTACGAATCCAGCTTTTTGGCAAAGCATTGTGGCCGTTTTGGGGAGCTCCCCACGCCAAAATGGGGCAACCTAAGGGGACTCCAGTCGGCCAGTTGGAGCCAAAGTAAAGTCTAGGTCTGTGTCCTGCTGCCCAACGGGGCTTTCTTCGCTGTGGGCGCCCCCTGGTGCTTCTCTAAGTTGTCCAATATTTCACATTGACAACAGTCTGCCACAAGGAAAAAAAGAAGGACAAAAAAAGCTTACAGCACCTGGTATTCCCAGGCGGTCTCCCATCCAAGTACTAACCAGGCCCGACCCTGCTTAGCTTCCGAGATCGGACGAGATCGGGCGTGTTCAGGGTGGTATGGCCGTAAGCGACAGTGAACCGCAGCCGGTAGGCCTTAATGGGCCAGCAGAGGCCCTTGCTATCGTGTTTGCTTCTGTCACGGCCACTCATAAACACCGATTGCTCCTTCAGTCTGGCAAAATGAAAAAGCTTACAGCACCTGGTATTCCCAGGCGGTCTCCCATCCAAGTACTAACCAGGCCTGACCCTGCTTAGCTTCCGAGATCGGACGAGATTGGGCGTGTTCAGGGTGGTATGGCCATGAGCGACAGTCAACCGCAGCCGGTAGGCCTTAATGGGCCAGCAGAGGCCCTTGCTATCGTGTGTGCTTCTGTCACGGCCACTCATAAACGACGATTGCTCCTTCAGTCTGGCAAAATGAAAAAGCTTACAGCACCTGGTATTCCCAGGCGGTCTCCCATCCAAGTACTAACCAGGCCCGACCCTGCTTAGCTTCCGAGATCGGACGAGATCGGGCGTGTTCAGGGTGGTATGGCCGTAAGCAAGTAAGGCAGCAGCCGCTAGGCCTCATATGCCAGTGTCACGCTAACGCGGAGGGGACTGGCGGGTGTCAGACCGGATGAGAAAAGCATCAGCAGAGGCTGCGGTCGTTCAGGCAGTCAGTTAAGGGGTTATCGCTTCTCGGCCTTTTGGCTAAGATCAAGTGTAGTATCTGTTCTTATCAGTTTAATATCTGATACGTCCCCTATACGGGGACTACATATTAAACGGATTTTTGGACTCGGGAGTTGAAACAGGGGCTTGCTCCGTTCACTCCACGCATCGACCCGGCATTGCAGTGCCGCTGGGAACGGTGCGCCTCCTTCTGCTTTGTCGAAAGAAACTCGCATACACAAGGGCACCTTATCGTTCTGAACGGCGTGCCCGGTGGTTTACGCCCCGCCCCCTAGGCCGTGCCCCCCATTTGTGTTAACCAACGCCCCCAAAGTGGTTGGGGGTTGGGGCGACGGGAGGAGTAGACTAATTCCGGGGTACAGGTGAAAAATCTTCAAAGTGTGGGCTGCTGAAAAAAAAAAAAAACCTGCATGTGCCGTTTTGCCCGGCTCTCCGCGGGGCCCCGGGGAGCCTTGTCACCCAGCCGGGGTGCCCGCCCACAACCCAGTCAAACTCACAACCCGGCTCTCCAGCCGAACCCGGGTACCCACTATTAAGCCACCCTCCCGGAACCTTTACCAATAGCTGCGGGCGCACCGAGGCCGGGGACCTGGTGGTACGAATCCAGCTTTTTGGCAAAGCATTGTGGCCGTTTTGGGGAGCTCCCCACGCCAAAATGGGGCAACCTAAGGGGACTCCAGTCTGCCAGTTGGAGCCAAAGTAAAGTCTAGGTCTGTGTCCTGCTGCCCGACGGGGCTTTCTTCGCTGTGGGCGCCCCCTGGTGCTTCTCTAAGTTGTCCAATATTTCACATTGACAACAGTCTGCCAAAAGGAAAAAAAGAAGGACAAAAAAAGCTTACAGCACCTGGTATTCCCAGGCGGTCTCCCATCCAAGTACTAACCAGGCCCGACCCTGCTTAGCTTCCGAGATCGGACGAGATCGGGCGTGTTCAGGGTGGTATGGCCGTAAGCGACAGTGAACCGCAGCCGGTAGGCCTTAATGGGCCAGCAGAGGCCCTTGCTATCGTGTGTGCTTCTGTCACGGCCACTCATAAACACCGATTGCTCCTTCAGTCTGGCAAAATGAAAAAGCTTACAGCACCTGGTATTCCCAGGCGGTCTCCCATCCAAGTACTAACCAGGCCCGACCCTGCTTAGCTTCCGAGATCGGACGAGATTGGGCGTGTTCAGGGTGGTATGGCCATGAGCAAACCGCAGCCGGTAGGCCTTAATGGGCCAGCAGAGGCCCTTGCTATCGTGTGTGCTTCTGTCACGGCCACTCATAAACGACGATTGCTCCTTCAGTCTGGCAAAATGAAAAAGCTTACAGCACCTGGTATTCCCAGGCGGTCTCCCATCCAAGTACTAACCAGGCCCGACCCTGCTTAGCTTCCGAGATCGGACGAGATCGGGCGTGTTCAGGGTGGTATGGCCGTAAGCAAGTAAGGCAGCAGCCGCTAGGCCTCATATGCCAGTGTCACGCTAACGCGGAGGGGACTGGCGGGTGTCAGACCGGATGAGAAAAGCATCAGCAGAGGCTGCGGTCGTTCAGGCAGTCAGTTAAGGGGTTATCGCTTCTCGGCCTTTTGGCTAAGATCAAGTGTAGTATCTGTTCTTATCAGTTTAATATCTGATACGTCCCCTATACGGGGACTACATATTAAACGGATTTTTGGACTCGGGAGTTGAAACAGGGGCTTGCTCCGTTCACTCCACGCATCGACCCGGCATTGCAGTGCCGCTGGGAACGGTGCGCCTCCTTCTGCTTTGTCGAAAGAAACTCGCATACACAAGGGCACCTTATCGTTCTGAACGGTGTGCCCGGTGGTTTACGCCCCGCCCCCTAGGCCGTGCCCCCCATTTGTGTTAACCAACGCCCCCAAAGTGGTTGGGGGTTGGGGCGACGGGAGGAGTAGACTAATTCCGGGGTACAGGTGAAAAATCTTCAAAGTGTGGGCTGCTGAAAAAAAAAAAAAACCTGCATGTGCCGTTTTGCCCGGCTCTCCGCGGGGCCCCGGGGAGCCTTGTCACCCAGCCGGGGTGCCCGCCCACAACCCAGTCAAACTCACAACCCGGCTCTCCAGCCGAACCCGGGTACCCACTATTAAGCCACCCTCCCGGAACCTTTACCAATAGCTGCGGGCGCACCGAGGCCGGGGACCTGGTGGTACGAATCCAGCTTTTTGGCAAAGCATTGTGGCCGTTTTGGGGAGCTCCCCACGCCAAAATGGGGCAACCTAACGGGACTCCAGTCGGCCAGTTGGAGCCAAAGTAAAGTCTAGGTCTGTGTCCTGCTGCCCAACGGGGCTTTCTTCGCTGTGGGCGCCCCCTGGTGCTTCTCTAAGTTGTCCAATATTTCACATTGACAACAGTCTGCCACAAGGAAAAAAAGGACAAAAAAAGCTTACAGCACCTGGTATTCCCAGGCGGTCTCCCATCCAAGTACTAACCAGGCCCGACCCTGCTTAGCTTCCGAGATCGGACGAGATCGGGCGTGTTCAGGGTGGTATGGCCGTAAGCGACAGTGAACCGCAGCCGGTAGGCCTTAATGGGCCAGCAGAGGCCCTTGCTATCGTGTGTGCTTCTGTCACGGCCACTCATAAACACCGATTGCTCCTTCAGTCTGGCAAAATGAAAAAGCTTACAGCACCTGGTATTCCCAGGCGGTCTCCCATCCAAGTACTAACCAGGCCTGACCCTGCTTAGCTTCCGAGATCGGACGAGATTGGGCGTGTTCAGGGTGGTATGGCCATGAGCGACAGTCAACCGCAGCCGGTAGGCCTTAATGGGCCAGCAGAGGCCCTTGCTATCGTGTGTGCTTCTGTCACGGCCACTCATAAACGACGATTGCTCCTTCAGTGTGGCAAAATGAAAAAGCTTACAGCACCTGGTATTCCCAGGCGGTCTCCCATCCAAGTACTAACCAGGCCCGACCCTGCTTAGCTTCCGAGATCGGACGAGATCGGGCGTGTTCAGGGTGGTATGGCCGTAAGCAAGTAAGGCAGCAGCCGCTAGGCCTCATATGCCAGTGTCACGCTAACGCGGAGGGGACTGGCGGGTGTCAGACCGGATGAGAAAAGCATCAGCAGAGGCTGCGGTCGTTCAGGCAGTCAGTTAAGGGGTTATCGCTTCTCTGCCTTTTGGCTAAGATCAAGTGTAGTATCTGTTCTTATCATTTTAATATCTGATACGTCCCCTATACGGGGACTACATATTAAACGGATTTTTGGACTCGGGAGTTGAAACAGGGGCTTGCTCCGTTCACTCCACGCATCGACCCGGCATTGCAGTGCCGCTGGGAACGGTGCGCCTCCTTCTGCTTTGTCGAAAGAAACTCGCATACACAAGGGCACCTTATCGTTCTGAACGGCGTGCCCGGTGGTTTACGCCCCGCCCCCTAGGCCGTGCCCCCCATTTGTGTTAACCAACGCCCCCAAAGTGGTTGGGGGTTGGGGCGACGGGAGGAGTAGACTAATTCCGGGGTACAGGTGAAAAATCTTCAAAGTGTGGGCTGCTGAAAAAAAAAAAAAACCTGCATGTGCCGTTTTGCCCGGCTCTCCGCGGGGCCCCGGGGAGCCTTGTCACCCAGCCGGGGTGCCCGCCCACAACCCAGTCAAACTCACAACCCGGCTCTCCAGCCGAACCCGGGTACCCACTATTAAGCCACCCTCCCGGAACCTTTACCAATAGCTGCGGGCGCACCGAGGCCGGGGACCTGGTGGTACGAATCCAGCTTTTTGGCAAAGCATTGTGGCCGTTTTGGGGAGCTCCCCACGCCAAAATGGGGCAACCTAAGGGGACTCCAGTCGGCCAGTTGGAGCCAAAGTAAAGTCTAGGTCTGTGTCCTGCTGCCCAACGGGGCTTTCTTCGCTGTGGGCGCCCCCTGGTGCTTCTCTAAGTTGTCCAATATTTCACATTGACAACAGTCTGCCACAAGGAAAAAAAGAAGGACAAAAAAAGCTTACAGCACCTGGTATTCCCAGGCGGTCTCCCATCCAAGTACTAACCAGGCCCGACCCTGCTTAGCTTCCGAGATCGGACGAGATCGGGCGTGTTCAGGGTGGTATGGCCGTAAGCGACAGTGAACCGCAGCCGGTAGGCCTTAATGGGCCAGCAGAGGCCCTTGCTATCGTGTGTGCTTCTGTCACGGCCACTCATAAACACCGATTGCTCCTTCAGTCTGGCAAAATGAAAAAGCTTACAGCACCTGGTATTCCCAGGCGGTCTCCCATCCAAGTACTAAACAGGCCCGACCCTGCTTAGCTTCCGAGATCGGACGAGATTGGGCGTGTTCAGGGTGGTATGGCCATGAGCGACAGTCAACCGCAGCCGGTAGGCCTTAATGGGCCAGCAGAGGCCCTTGCTATCGTGTGTGCTTCTGTCACGGCCACTCATAAACGACGATTGCTCCTTCAGTCTGGCAAAATGAAAAAGCTTACAGCACCTGGTATTCCCAGGCGGTCTCCCATCCAAGTACTAACCAGGCCCGACCCTGCTTAGCTTCCGAGATCGGACGAGATCGGGCGTGTTCAGGGTGGTATGGCCGTAAGCAAGTAAGGCAGCAGCCGCTAGGCCTCATATGCCAGTGTCACGGTAACGCGGAGGGGACTGGCGGGTGTCAGACCGGATGAGAAAAGCATCAGCAGAGGCTGCGGTCGTTCAGGCAGTCAGTTAAGGGGTTATCGCTTCTCGGCCTTTTGGCTAAGATCAAGTTTAGTATCTGTTCTTATCAGTTTAATATCTGATACGTCCCCTATACGGGGACTACATATTAAACGGATTTTTGGACTCGGGAGTTGAAACAGGGGCTTGCTCCGTTCACTCCACGCATCGACCCGGCATTGCAGTGCCGCTGGGAACGGTGCGCCTCCTTCTGCTTTGTCGAAAGAAACTCGCATACACAAGGGCACCTTATCGTTCTGAACGGCGTGCCCGGTGGTTTACGCCCCGCCCCCTAGGCCGTGCCCCCCATTTGTGTTAACCAACGCCCCCAAAGTGGTTGGGGGTTGGGGCGACGGGAGGAGTAGACTAATTCCGGGGTACAGGTGAAAAATCTTCAAAGTGTGGGCTGCTGAAAAAAAAAAAAAACCTGCATGTGCCGTTTTGCCCGGCTCTCCGCGGGGCCCCGGGGAGCCTTGTCACCCAGCCGGGGTGCCCGCCCACAACCCAGTCAAACTCACAACCCGGCTCTCCAGCCGAACCCGGGTACCCACTATTAAGCCACCCTCCCGGAACCTTTACCAATAGCTGCGGGCGCACCGAGGCCGGGGACCTGGTGGTACGAATCCAGCTTTTTGGCAAAGCATTGTGGCCGTTTTGGGGAGCTCCCCACGCCAAAATGGGGCAACCTAAGGGGACTCCAGTCTGCCAGTTGGAGCCAAAGTAAAGTCTAGGTCTGTGTCCTGCTGCCCAACGGGGCTTTCTTCGCTGTGGGCGCCCCCTGGTGCTTCTCTAAGTTGTCCAATATTTCACATTGACAACAGTCTGCCACAAGGAAAAAAAGAAGGACAAAAAAAGCTTACAGCACCTGGTATTCCCAGGCGGTCTCCCATCCAAGTACTAACCAGGCCCGACCCTGCTTAGCTTCCGAGATCGGACGAGATCGGGCGTGTTCAGGGTGGTATGGCCGTAAGCGACAGTGAACCGCAGCCGGTAGGCCTTAATGGGCCAGCAGAGGCCCTTGCTATCGTGTGTGCTTCTGTCACGGCCACTCATAAACACCGATTGCTCCTTCAGTCTGGCAAAATGAAAAAGCTTACAGCACCTGGTATTCCCAGGCGGTCTCCCATCCAAGTACTAACCAGGCCCGACCCTGCTTAGCTTCCGAGATCGGACGAGATTGGGCGTGTTCAGGGTGGTATGGCCATGAGCAAACCGCAGCCGGTAGGCCTTAATGGGCCAGCAGAGGCCCTTGCTATCGTGTGTGCTTCTGTCACGGCCACTCATAAACGACGATTGCTCCTTCAGTCTGGCAAAATGAAAAAGCTTACAGCACCTGGTATTCCCAGGCGGTCTCCCATCCAAGTACTAACCAGGCCCGACCCTGCTTAGCTTCCGAGATCGGACGAGATCGGGCGTGTTCAGGGTGGTATGGCCGTAAGCAAGTAAGGCAGCAGCCGCTAGGCCTCATATGCCAGTGTCACGCTAACGCGGAGGGGACTGGCGGGTGTCAGACCGGATGAGAAAAGCATCAGCAGAGGCTGCGGTCGTTCAGGCAGTCAGTTAAGGGGTTATCGCTTCTCGGCCTTTTGGCTAAGATCAAGTGTAGTATCTGTTCTTATCAGTTTAATATCTGATACGTCCCCTATACGGGGACTACATATTAAACGGATTTTTGGACTCGGGAGTTGAAACAGGGGCTTGCTCCGTTCACTCCACGCATCGACCCGGCATTGCAGTGCCGCTGGGAACGGTGCGCCTCCTTCTGCTTTGTCGAAAGAAACTCGCATACACAAGGGCACCTTATCGTTCTGAACGGTGTGCCCGGTGGTTTACGCCCCGCCCCCTAGGCCGTGCCCCCCATTTGTGTTAACCAACGCCCCCAAAGTGGTTGGGGGTTGGGGCGACGGGAGGAGTAGACTAATTCCGGGGTACAGGTGAAAAATCTTCAAAGTGTGGGCTGCTGAAAAAAAAAAAAAACCTGCATGTGCCGTTTTGCCCGGCTCTCCGCGGGGCCCCGGGGAGCCTTGTCACCCAGCCGGGGTGCCCGCCCACAACCCAGTCAAACTCACAACCCGGCTCTCCAGCCGAACCCGGGTACCCACTATTAAGCCACCCTCCCGGAACCTTTACCAATAGCTGCGGGCGCACCGAGGCCGGGGACCTGGTGGTACGAATCCAGCTTTTTGGCAAAGCATTGTGGCCGTTTTGGGGAGCTCCCCACGCCAAAATGGGGCAACCTAACGGGACTCCAGTCGGCCAGTTGGAGCCAAAGTAAAGTCTAGGTCTGTGTCCTGCTGCCCAACGGGGCTTTCTTCGCTGTGGGCGCCCCCTGGTGCTTCTCTAAGTTGTCCAATATTTCACATTGACAACAGTCTGCCACAAGGAAAAAAAGGACAAAAAAAGCTTACAGCACCTGGTATTCCCAGGCGGTCTCCCATCCAAGTACTAACCAGGCCCGACCCTGCTTAGCTTCCGAGATCGGACGAGATCGGGCGTGTTCAGGGTGGTATGGCCGTAAGCGACAGTGAACCGCAGCCGGTAGGCCTTAATGGGCCAGCAGAGGCCCTTGCTATCGTGTGTGCTTCTGTCACGGCCACTCATAAACACCGATTGCTCCTTCAGTCTGGCAAAATGAAAAAGCTTACAGCACCTGGTATTCCCAGGCGGTCTCCCATCCAAGTACTAACCAGGCCTGACCCTGCTTAGCTTCCGAGATCGGACGAGATTGGGCGTGTTCAGGGTGGTATGGCCATGAGCGACAGTCAACCGCAGCCGGTAGGCCTTAATGGGCCAGCAGAGGCCCTTGCTATCGTGTGTGCTTCTGTCACGGCCACTCATAAACGACGATTGCTCCTTCAGTGTGGCAAAATGAAAAAGCTTACAGCACCTGGTATTCCCAGGCGGTCTCCCATCCAAGTACTAACCAGGCCCGACCCTGCTTAGCTTCCGAGATCGGACGAGATCGGGCGTGTTCAGGGTGGTATGGCCGTAAGCAAGTAAGGCAGCAGCCGCTAGGCCTCATATGCCAGTGTCACGCTAACGCGGAGGGGACTGGCGGGTGTCAGACCGGATGAGAAAAGCATCAGCAGAGGCTGCGGTCGTTCAGGCAGTCAGTTAAGGGGTTATCGCTTCTCGGCCTTTTGGCTAAGATCAAGTGTAGTATCTGTTCTTATCAGTTTAATATCTGATACGTCCCCTATACGGGGACTACATATTAAACGGATTTTTGGACTCGGGAGTTGAAACAGGGGCTTGCTCCGTTCACTCCACGCATCGACCCGGCATTGCAGTGCCGCTGGGAACGGTGCGCCTCCTTCTGCTTTGTCGAAAGAAACTCGCATACACAAGGGCACCTTATCGTTCTGAACGGCGTGCCCGGTGGTTTACGCCCCGCCCCCTAGGCCGTGCCCCCCATTTGTGTTAACCAACGCCCCCAAAGTGGTTGGGGGTTGGGGCGACGGGAGGAGTAGACTAATTCCGGGGTACAGGTGAAAAATCTTCAAAGTGTGGGCTGCTGAAAAAAAAAAAAAACCTGCATGTGCCGTTTTGCCCGGCTCTCCGCGGGGCCCCGGGGAGCCTTGTCACCCAGCCGGGGTGCCCGCCCACAACCCAGTCAAACTCACAACCCGGCTCTCCAGCCGAACCCGGGTACCCACTATTAAGCCACCCTCCCGGAACCTTTACCAATAGCTGCGGGCGCACCGAGGCCGGGGACCTGGTGGTACGAATCCAGCTTTTTGGCAAAGCATTGTGGCCGTTTTGGGGAGCTCCCCACGCCAAAATGGGGCAACCTAAGGGGACTCCAGTCGGCCAGTTGGAGCCAAAGTAAAGTCTAGGTCTGTGTCCTGCTGCCCAACGGGGCTTTCTTCGCTGTGGGCGCCCCCTGGTGCTTCTCTAAGTTGTCCAATATTTCACATTGACAACAGTCTGCCACAAGGAAAAAAAGAAGGACAAAAAAAGCTTACAGCACCTGGTATTCCCAGGCGGTCTCCCATCCAAGTACTAACCAGGCCCGACCCTGCTTAGCTTCCGAGATCGGACGAGATCGGGCGTGTTCAGGGTGGTATGGCCGTAAGCAAGTAAGGCAGCAGCCGCTAGGCCTCATATGCCAGTGTCACGCTAACGCGGAGGGGACTGGCGGGTGTCAGACCGGATGAGAAAAGCATCAGCAGAGGCTGCGGTCGTTCAGGCAGTCAGTTAAGGGGTTATCGCTTCTCGGCCTTTTGGCTAAGATCAAGTGTAGTATCTGTTCTTATCAGTTTAATATCTGATACGTCCCCTATACGGGGACTACATATTAAACGGATTTTTGGACTCGGGAGTTGAAACAGGGGCTTGCTCCGTTCACTCCACGCATCGACCCGGCATTGCAGTGCCGCTGGGAACGGTGCGCCTCCTTCTGCTTTGTCGAAAGAAACTCGCATACACAAGGGCACCTTATCCTTCTGAACGGCGTGCCCGGTGGTTTACGCCCCGCCTCCTAGGCCGTGCCCCCCATTTGTGTTAACCAACGCCCCCAAAGTGGTTGGGGGTTGGGGCGACGGGAGGAGTAGACTAATTCCGGGGTACAGGTGAAAAATCTTCAAAGTGTGGGCTGCTGAAAAAAAAAAAAACCTGCATGTGCCATTTTGCCCGGCTCTCCGCGGGGCCCCGGGGAGCCTTGTCACCCAGCCGGGGTGCCCGCCCACAACCCAGTCAAACTCACAACCCGGCTCTCCAGCCGAACCCGGGTACCCACTATTAAGCCACCCTCCCGGAACCTTTACCAATAGCTGCGGGCGCACCGAGGCCGGGGACCTGGTGGTACGAATCCAGCTTTTTGGCAAAGCATTGTGGCCGTTTTGGGGAGCTCCCCACGCCAAAATGGGGCAACCTAAGGGGACTCCAGTCGGCCAGTTGGAGCCAAAGTAAAGTCTAGGTCTGTGTCCTGCTGCCCAACGGGGCTTTCTTCGCTGTGGGCGCCCCCTGGTGCTTCTCTAAGTTGTCCAATATTTCACATTGACAACAGTCTGCCACAAGGAAAAAAAGAAGGACAAAAAAAGCTTACAGCACCTGGTATTCCCAGGCGGTCTCCCATCCAAGTACTAACCAGGCCCGACCCTGCTTAGCTTCCGAGATCGGACGAGATCGGGCGTGTTCAGGGTGGTATGGCCGTAAGCGACAGTGAACCGCAGCCGGTAGGCCTTAATGGGCCAGCAGAGGCCCTTGCTATCGTGTGTGCTTCTGTCACGGCCACTCATAAACACCGATTGCTCCTTCAGTCTGGCAAAATGAAAAAGCTTACAGCACCTGGTATTCCCAGGCGGTCTCCCATCCAAGTACTAACCAGGCCTGACCCTGCTTAGCTTCCGAGATCGGACGAGATTGGGCGTGTTCAGGGTGGTATGGCCATGAGCGACAGTCAACCGCAGCCGGTAGGCCTTAATGGGCCAGCAGAGGCCCTTGCTATCGTGTGTGCTTCTGTCACGGCCACTCATAAACGACGATTGCTCCTTCAGTCTGGCAAAATGAAAAAGCTTACAGCACCTGGTATTCCCAGGCGGTCTCCCATCCAAGTACTAACCAGGCCCGACCCTGCTTAGCTTCCGAGATCGGACGAGATCGGGCGTGTTCAGGGTGGTATGGCCGTAAGCAAGTAAGGCAGCAGCCGCTAGGCCTCATATGCCAGTGTCACGCTAACGCGGAGGGGACTGGCGGGTGTCAGACCGGATGAGAAAAGCATCAGCAGAGGCTGCGGTCGTTCAGGCAGTCAGTTAAGGGGTTATCGCTTCTCGGCCTTTTGGCTAAGATCAAGTGTAGTATCTGTTCTTATCAGTTTAATATCTGATACGTCCCCTATACGGGGACTACATATTAAACGGATTTTTGGACTCGGGAGTTGAAACAGGGGCTTGCTCCGTTCACTTCACGCATCGACCCGGCATTGCAGTGCCGCTGGGAACGGTGCGCCTCCTTCTGCTTTGTCGAAAGAAACTCGCATACACAAGGGCACCTTATCGTTCTGAACGGCGTGCCCGGTGGTTTACGCCCCGCCCCCTAGGCCGTGCCCCCCATTTGTGTTAACCAACGCCCCCAAAGTGGTTGGGGGTTGGGGCGACGGGAGGAGTAGACTAATTCCGGGGTACAGGTGAAAAATCTTCAAAGTGTGGGCTGCTGAAAAAAAAAAAAAACCTGCATGTGCCGTTTTGCCCGGCTCTCCGCGGGGCCCCGGGGAGCCTTGTCACCCAGCCGGGGTGCCCGCCCACAACCCAGTCAAACTCACAACCCGGCTCTCCAGCCGAACCCGGGTACCCACTATTAAGCCACCCTCCCGGAACCTTTACCAATAGCTGCGGGCGCACCGAGGCCGGGGACCTGGTGGTACGAATCCAGCTTTTTGGCAAAGCATTGTGGCCGTTTTGGGGAGCTCCCCACGCCAAAATGGGGCAACCTAAGGGGACTCCAGTCTGCCAGTTGGAGCCAAAGTAAAGTCTAGGTCTGTGTCCTGCTGCCCAACGGGGCTTTCTTCGCTGTGGGCGCCCCCTGGTGCTTCTCTAAGTTGTCCAATATTTCACATTGACAACAGTCTGCCACAAGGAAAAAAAGAAGGACAAAAAAAGCTTACAGCACCTGGTATTCCCAGGCGGTCTCCCATCCAAGTACTAACCAGGCCCGACCCTGCTTAGCTTCCGAGATCGGACGAGATCGGGCGTGTTCAGGGTGGTATGGCCGTAAGCGACAGTGAACCGCAGCCGGTAGGCCTTAATGGGCCAGCAGAGGCCCTTGCTATCGTGTGTGCTTCTGTCACGGCCACTCATAAACACCGATTGCTCCTTCAGTCTGGCAAAATGAAAAAGCTTACAGCACCTGGTATTCCCAGGCGGTCTCCCATCCAAGTACTAACCAGGCCCGACCCTGCTTAGCTTCCGAGATCGGACGAGATTGGGCGTGTTCAGGGTGGTATGGCCATGAGCGACAGTCAACCGCAGCCGGTAGGCCTTAATGGGCCAGCAGAGGCCCTTGCTATCGTGTGTGCTTCTGTCACGGCCACTCATAAACGACGATTGCTCCTTCAGTCTGGCAAAATGAAAAAGCTTACAGCACCTGGTATTCCCAGGCGGTCTCCCATCCAAGTACTAACCAGGCCCGACCCTGCTTAGCTTCCGAGATCGGACGAGATCGGGCGTGTTCAGGGTGGTATGGCCGTAAGCAAGTAAGGCAGCAGCCGCTAGGCCTCATATGCCAGTGTCACGCTAACGCGGAGGGGACTGGCGGGTGTCAGACCGGATGAGAAAAGCATCAGCAGAGGCTGCGGTCGTTCAGGCAGTCAGTTAAGGGGTTATCGCTTCTCGGCCTTTTGGCTAAGATCAAGTGTAGTGTCTGTTCTTATCAGTTTAATATCTGATACGTCCCCTATACGGGGACTACATATTAAACGGATTTTTGGACTCGGGAGTTGAAACAGGGGCTTGCTCCGTTCACTCCACGCATCGACCCGGCATTGCAGTGCCGCTGGGAACGGTGCGCCTCCTTCTGCTTTGTCGAAAGAAACTCGCATACACAAGGGCACCTTATCGTTCTGAACGGCGTGCCCGGTGGTTTACGCCCCGCCTCCTAGGCCGTGCCCCCCATTTGTGTTAACCAACGCCCCCAAAGTGGTTGGGGGTTGGGGCGACGGGAGGAGTAGACTAATTCCGGGGTACAGGTGAAAAATCTTCAAAGTGTGGGCTGCTGAAAAAAAAAAAAACCTGCATGTGCCATTTTGCCCGGCTCTCCGCGGGGCCCCGGGGAGCCTTGTCACCCAGCCGGGGTGCCCGCCCACAACCCAGTCAAACTCACAACCCGGCTCTCCAGCCGAACCCGGGTACCCACTATTAAGCCACCCTCCCGGAACCTTTACCAATAGCTGCGGGCGCACCGAGGCCGGGGACCTGGTGGTACGAATCCAGCTTTTTGGCAAAGCATTGTGGCCGTTTTGGGGAGCTCCCCACGCCAAAATGGGGCAACCTAAGGGGACTCCAGTCGGCCAGTTGGAGCCAAAGTAAAGTCTAGGTCTGTGTCCTGCTGCCCAACGGGGCTTTCTTCGCTGTGGGCGCCCCCTGGTGCTTCTCTAAGTTGTCCAATATTTCACATTGACAACAGTCTGCCACAAGGAAAAAAAGAAGGACAAAAAAAGCTTACAGCACCTGGTATTCCCAGGCGGTCTCCCATCCAAGTACTAACCAGGCCCGACCCTGCTTAGCTTCCGAGATCGGACGAGATCGGGCGTGTTCAGGGTGGTATGGCCGTAAGCGACAGTGAACCGCAGCCGGTAGGCCTTAATGGGCCAGCAGAGGCCCTTGCTATCGTGTGTGCTTCTGTCACGGCCACTCATAAACACCGATTGCTCCTTCAGTCTGGCAAAATGAAAAAGCTTACAGCACCTGGTATTCCCAGGCGGTCTCCCATCCAAGTACTAACCAGGCCCGACCCTGCTTAGCTTCCGAGATCGCACGAGATTGGGCGTGTTCAGGGTGGTATGGCCATGAGCGACAGTCAACTGCAGCCGGTAGGCCTTAATGGGCCAGCAGAGGCCCTTGCTATCGTGTGTGCTTCTGTCACGGCCACTCATAAACGACGATTGCTCCTTCAGTCTGGCAAAATGAAAAAGCTTACAGCACCTGGTATTCCCAGGCGGTCTCCCATCCAAGTACTAACCAGGCCCGACCCTGCTTAGCTTCCGAGATCGGACGAGATCGGGCGTGTTCAGGGTGGTATGGCCGTAAGCAAGTAAGGCAGCAGCCGCTAGGCCTCATATGCCAGTGTCACGGTAACGCGGAGGGGACTGGCGGGTGTCAGACCGGATGAGAAAAGCATCAGCAGAGGCTGCGGTCGTTCAGGCAGTCAGTTAAGGGGTTATCGCTTCTCGGCCTTTTGGCTAAGATCAAGTGTAGTATCTGTTCTTATCAGTTTAATATCTGATACGTCCCCTATACGGGGACTACATATTAAACGGATTTTTGGACTCGGGAGTTGAAACAGGGGCTTGCTCCGTTCACTCCACGCATCGACCCGGCATTGCAGTGCCGCTGGGAACGGTGCGCCTCCTTCTGCTTTGTCGAAAGAAACTCGCATACACAAGGGCACCTTATCGTTCTGAACGGCGTGCCCGGTGGTTTACGCCCCGCCCCCTAGGCCGTGCCCCCCATTTGTGTTAACCAACGCCCCCAAAGTGGTTGGGGGTTGGGGCGACGGGAGGAGTAGACTAATTCCGGGGTACAGGTGAAAAATCTTCAAAGTGTGGGCTGCTGAAAAAAAAAAAAAACCTGCATGTGCCGTTTTGCCCGGCTCTCCGCGGGGCCCCGGGGAGCCTTGTCACCCAGCCGGGGTGCCCGCCCACAACCCAGTCAAACTCACAACCCGGCTCTCCAGCCGAACCCGGGTACCCACTATTAAGCCACCCTCCCGGAACCTTTACCAATAGCTGCGGGCGCACCGAGGCCGGGGACCTGGTGGTACGAATCCAGCTTTTTGGCAAAGCATTGTGGCCGTTTTGGGGAGCTCCCCACGCCAAAATGGGGCAACCTAAGGGGACTCCAGTCGGCCAGTTGGAGCCAAAGTAAAGTCTAGGTCTGTGTCCTGCTGCCCAACGGGGCTTTCTTCGCTGTGGGCGCCCCCTGGTGCTTCTCTAAGTTGTCCAATATTTCACATTGACAACAGTCTGCCACAAGGAAAAAAAGAAGGACAAAAAAAGCTTACAGCACCTGGTATTCCCAGGCGGTCTCCCATCCAAGTACTAACCAGGCCCGACCCTGCTTAGCTTCCGAGATCGGACGAGATCGGGCGTGTTCAGGGTGGTATGGCCGTAAGCGACAGTGAACCGCAGCCGGTAGGCCTTAATGGGCCAGCAGAGGCCCTTGCTATCGTGTGTGCTTCTGTCACGGCCACTCATAAACACCGATTGCTCCTTCAGTCTGGCAAAATGAAAAAGCTTACAGCACCTGGTATTCCCAGGCGGTCTCCCATCCAAGTACTAACCAGGCCTGACCCTGCTTAGCTTCCGAGATCGGACGAGATTGGGCGTGTTCAGGGTGGTATGGCCATGAGCGACAGTCAACCGCAGCCGGTAGGCCTTAATGGGCCAGCAGAGGCCCTTGCTATCGTGTGTGCTTCTGTCACGGCCACTCATAAACGACGATTGCTCCTTCAGTCTGGCAAAATGAAAAAGCTTACAGCACCTGGTATTCCCAGGCGGTCTCCCATCCAAGTACTAACCAGGCCCGACCCTGCTTAGCTTCCGAGATCGGACGAGATCGGGCGTGTTCAGGGTGGTATGGCCGTAAGCAAGTAAGGCAGCAGCCGCTAGGCCTCATATGCCAGTGTCACGCTAACGCGGAGGGGACTGGCGGGTGTCAGACCGGATGAGAAAAGCATCAGCAGAGGCTGCGGTCGTTCAGGCAGTCAGTTAAGGGGTTATCGCTTCTCGGCCTTTTGGCTAAGATCAAGTGTAGTATCTGTTCTTATCAGTTTAATATCTGATACGTCCCCTATACGGGGACTACATATTAAACAGATTTTTGGACTCGGGAGTTGAAACAGGGGCTTGCTCCGTTCACTCCACGCATCGACCCGGCATTGCAGTGCCGCTGGGAACGGTGCGCCTCCTTCTGCTTTGTCGAAAGAAACTCGCATACACAAGGGCACCTTATCGTTCTGAACGGCGTGCCCGGTGGTTTACGCCCCGCCTCCTAGGCCGTGCCCCCCATTTGTGTTAACCAACGCCCCCAAAGTGGTTGGGGGTTGGGGCGACGGGAGGAGTAGACTAATTCCGGGGTACAGGTGAAAAATCTTCAAAGTGTGGGCTGCTGAAAAAAAAAAAAACCTGCATGTGCCATTTTGCCCGGCTCTCCGCGGGGCCCCGGGGAGCCTTGTCACCCAGCCGGGGTGCCCGCCCACAACCCAGTCAAACTCACAACCCGGCTCTCCAGCCGAACCCGGGTACCCACTATTAAGCCACCCTCCCGGAACCTTTACCAATAGCTGCGGGCGCACCGAGGCCGGGGACCTGGTGGTACGAATCCAGCTTTTTGGCAAAGCATTGTGGCCGTTTTGGGGAGCTCCCCACGCCAAAATGGGGCAACCTAAGGGGACTCCAGTCGGCCAGTTGGAGCCAAAGTAAAGTCTAGGTCTGTGTCCTGCTGCCCAACGGGGCTTTCTTCGCTGTGGGCGCCCCCTGGTGCTTCTCTAAGTTGTCCAATATTTCACATTGACAACAGTCTGCCACAAGGAAAAAAAGAAGGACAAAAAAAGCTTACAGCACCTGGTATTCCCAGGCGGTCTCCCATCCAAGTACTAACCAGGCCCGACCCTGCTTAGCTTCCGAGATCGGACGAGATCGGGCGTGTTCAGGGTGGTATGGCCGTAAGCAAGTAAGGCAGCAGCCGCTAGGCCTCATATGCCAGTGTCACGCTAACGCGGAGGGGACTGGCGGGTGTCAGACCGGATGAGAAAAGCATCAGCAGAGGCTGCGGTCGTTCAGGCAGTCAGTTAAGGGGTTATCGCTTCTCGGCCTTTTGGCTAAGATCAAGTGTAGTATCTGTTCTTATCAGTTTAATATCTGATACGTCCCCTATACGGGGACTACATATTAAACGGATTTTTGGACTCGGGAGTTGAAACAGGGGCTTGCTCCGTTCACTCCACGCATCGACCCGGCATTGCAGTGCCGCTGGGAACGGTGCGCCTCCTTCTGCTTTGTCGAAAGAAACTCGCATACACAAGGGCACCTTATCGTTCTGAACGGCGTGCCCGGTGGTTTACGCCCCGCCTCCTAGGCCGTGCCCCCCATTTGTGTTAACCAACGCCCCCAAAGTGGTTGGGGGTTGGGGCGACGGGAGGAGTAGACTAATTCCGGGGTACAGGTGAAAAATCTTCAAAGTGTGGGCTGCTGAAAAAAAAAAAAACCTGCATGTGCCATTTTGCCCGGCTCTCCGCGGGGCCCCGGGGAGCCCGCCCACAACCCAGTCAAACTCACAACCCGGCTCTCCAGCCGAACCCGGGTACCCACTATTAAGCCACCCTCCCGGAACCTTTACCAATAGCTGCGGGCGCACCGAGGCCGGGGACCTGGTGGTACGAATCCAGCTTTTTGGCAAAGCATTGTGGCCGTTTTGGGGAGCTCCCCACGCCAAAATGGGGCAACCTAAGGGGACTCCAGTCGGCCAGTTGGAGCCAAAGTAAAGTCTAGGTCTGTGTCCTGCTGCCCAACGGGGCTTTCTTCGCTGTGGGCGCCCCCTGGTGCTTCTCTAAGTTGTCCAATATTTCACATTGACAACAGTCTGCCACAAGGAAAAAAAGAAGGACAAAAAAAGCTTACAGCACCTGGTATTCCCAGGCGGTCTCCCATCCAAGTACTAACCAGGCCCGACCCTGCTTAGCTTCCGAGATCGGACGAGATCGGGCGTGTTCAGGGTGGTATGGCCGTAAGCGACAGTGAACCGCAGCCGGTAGGCCTTAATGGGCCAGCAGAGGCCCTTGCTATCGTGTGTGCTTCTGTCACGGCCACTCATAAACACCGATTGCTCCTTCAGTCTGGCAAAATGAAAAAGCTTACAGCACCTGGTATTCCCAGGCGGTCTCCCATCCAAGTACTAACCAGGCCTGACCCTGCTTAGCTTCCGAGATCGGACGAGATTGGGCGTGTTCAGGGTGGTATGGCCATGAGCGACAGTCAACCGCAGCCGGTAGGCCTTAATGGGCCAGCAGAGACCCTTGCTATCGTGTGTGCTTCTGTCACGGCCACTCATAAACGACGATTGCTCCTTCAGTCTGGCAAAATGAAAAAGCTTACAGCACCTGGTATTCCCAGGCGGTCTCCCATCCAAGTACTAACCAGGCCTGACCCTGCTTAGCTTCCGAGATCGGACGAGATTGGGCGTGTTCAGGGTGGTATGGCCGTAAGCAAGTAAGGCAGCAGCCGCTAGGCCTCATATGCCAGTGTCACGCTAACGCGGAGGGGACTGGCGGGTGTCAGACCGGATGAGAAAAGCATCAGCAGAGGCTGCGGTCGTTCAGGCAGTCAGTTAAGGGGTTATCGCTTCTCGGCCTTTTGGCTAAGATCAAGTGTAGTATCTGTTCTTATCAGTTTAATATCTGATACGTCCCCTATACGGGGACTACATATTAAACGGATTTTTGGACTCGGGAGTTGAAACAGGGGCTTGCTCCGTTCACTCCACGCATCGACCCGGCATTGCAGTGCCGCTGGGAACGGTGCGCCTCCTTCTGCTTTGTCGAAAGAAACTCGCATACACAAGGGCACCTTATCGTTCTGAACGGCGTGCCCGGTGGTTTACGCCCCGCCCCCTAGGCCGTGCCCCCCATTTGTGTTAACCAACGCCCCCAAAGTGGTTGGGGGTTGGGGCGACGGGAGGAGTAGACTAATTCCGGTGTACAGGTGAAAAATCTTCAAAGTGTGGGCTGCTGAAAAAAAAAAAAAACCTGCATGTGCCGTTTTGCCCGGCTCTCCGCGGGGCCCCGGGGAGCCTTGTCACCCAGCCGGGGTGCCCGCCCACAACCCAGTCAAACTCACAACCCGGCTCTCCAGCCGAACCCGGGTACCCACTATTAAGCCACCCTCCCGGAACCTTTACCAATAGCTGCGGGCGCACCGAGGCCGGGGACCTGGTGGTACGAATCCAGCTTTTTGGCAAAGCATTGTGGCCGTTTTGGGGAGCTCCCCACGCCAAAATGGGGCAACCTAAGGGGACTCCAGTCTGCCAGTTGGAGCCAAAGTAAAGTCTAGGTCTGTGTCCTGCTGCCCAACGGGGCTTTCTTCGCTGTGGGCGCCCCCTGGTGCTTCTCTAAGTTGTCCAATATTTCACATTGACAACAGTCTGCCACAAGGAAAAAAAGAAGGACAAAAAAAGCTTACAGCACCTGGTATTCCCAGGCGGTCTCCCATCCAAGTACTAACCAGGCCCGACCCTGCTTAGCTTCCGAGATCGGACGAGATCGGGCGTGTTCAGGGTGGTATGGCCGTAAGCGACAGTGAACCGCAGCCGGTAGGCCTTAATGGGCCAGCAGAGGCCCTTGCTATCGTGTGTGCTTCTGTCACGGCCACTCATAAACACCGATTGCTCCTTCAGTCTGGCAAAATGAAAAAGCTTACAGCACCTGGTATTCCCAGGCGGTCTCCCATCCAAGTACTAACCAGGCCCGACCCTGCTTAGCTTCCGAGATCGGACGAGATTGGGCGTGTTCAGGGTGGTATGGCCATGAGCGACAGTCAACCGCAGCCGGTAGGCCTTAATGGGCCAGCAGAGGCCCTTGCTATCGTGTGTGCTTCTGTCACGGCCACTCATAAACGACGATTGCTCCTTCAGTCTGGCAAAATGAAAAAGCTTACAGCACCTGGTATTCCCAGGCGGTCTCCCATCCAAGTACTAACCAGGCCCGACCCTGCTTAGCTTCCGAGATCGGACGAGATCGGGCGTGTTCAGGGTGGTATGGCCGTAAGCAAGTAAGGCAGCAGCCGCTAGGCCTCATATGCCAGTGTCACGCTAACGCGGAGGGGACTGGCGGGTGTCAGACCGGATGAGAAAAGCATCAGCAGAGGCTGCGGTCGTTCAGGCAGTCAGTTAAGGGGTTATCGCTTCTCGGCCTTTTGGCTAAGATCAAGTGTAGTATCTGTTCTTATCAGTTTAATATCTGATACGTCCCCTATACGGGGACTACATATTAAACAGATTTTTGGACTCGGGAGTTGAAACAGGGGCTTGCTCCGTTCACTCCACGCATCGACCCGGCATTGCAGTGCCGCTGGGAACGGTGCGCCTCCTTCTGCTTTGTCGAAAGAAACTCGCATACACAAGGGCACCTTATCGTTCTGAACGGCGTGCCCGGTGGTTTACGCCCCGCCTCCTAGGCCGTGCCCCCCATTTGTGTTAACCAACGCCCCCAAAGTGGTTGGGGGTTGGGGCGACGGGAGGAGTAGACTAATTCCGGGGTACAGGTGAAAAATCTTCAAAGTGTGGGCTGCTGAAAAAAAAAAAAACCTGCATGTGCCATTTTGCCCGGCTCTCCGCGGGGCCCCGGGGAGCCTTGTCACCCAGCCGGGGTGCCCGCCCACAACCCAGTCAAACTCACAACCCGGCTCTCCAGCCGAACCCGGGTACCCACTATTAAGCCACCCTCCCGGAACCTTTACCAATAGCTGCGGGCGCACCGAGGCCGGGGACCTGGTGGTACGAATCCAGCTTTTTGGCAAAGCATTGTGGCCGTTTTGGGGAGCTCCCCACGCCAAAATGGGGCAACCTAAGGGGACTCCAGTCGGCCAGTTGGAGCCAAAGTAAAGTCTAGGTCTGTGTCCTGCTGCCCAACGGGGCTTTCTTCGCTGTGGGCGCCCCCTGGTGCTTCTCTAAGTTGTCCAATATTTCACATTGACAACAGTCTGCCACAAGGAAAAAAAGAAGGACAAAAAAAGCTTACAGCACCTGGTATTCCCAGGCGGTCTCCCATCCAAGTACTAACCAGGCCCGACCCTGCTTAGCTTCCGAGATCGGACGAGATCGGGCGTGTTCAGGGTGGTATGGCCGTAAGCAAGTAAGGCAGCAGCCGCTAGGCCTCATATGCCAGTGTCACGCTAACGCGGAGGGGACTGGCGGGTGTCAGACCGGATGAGAAAAGCATCAGCAGAGGCTGCGGTCGTTCAGGCAGTCAGTTAAGGGGTTATCGCTTCTCGGCCTTTTGGCTAAGATCAAGTGTAGTATCTGTTCTTATCAGTTTAATATCTGATACGTCCCCTATACGGGGACTACATATTAAACGGATTTTTGGACTCGGGAGTTGAAACAGGGGCTTGCTCCGTTCACTCCACGCATCGACCCGGCATTGCAGTGCCGCTGGGAACGGTGCGCCTCCTTCTGCTTTGTCGAAAGAAACTCGCATACACAAGGGCACCTTATCGTTCTGAACGGCGTGCCCGGTGGTTTACGCCCCGCCTCCTAGGCCGTGCCCCCCATTTGTGTTAACCAACGCCCCCAAAGTGGTTGGGGGTTGGGGCGACGGGAGGAGTAGACTAATTCCGGGGTACAGGTGAAAAATCTTCAAAGTGTGGGCTGCTGAAAAAAAAAAAAACCTGCATGTGCCATTTTGCCCGGCTCTCCGCGGGGCCCCGGGGAGCCCGCCCACAACCCAGTCAAACTCACAACCCGGCTCTCCAGCCGAACCCGGGTACCCACTATTAAGCCACCCTCCCGGAACCTTTACCAATAGCTGCGGGCGCACCGAGGCCGGGGACCTGGTGGTACGAATCCAGCTTTTTGGCAAAGCATTGTGGCCGTTTTGGGGAGCTCCCCACGCCAAAATGGGGCAACCTAAGGGGACTCCAGTCGGCCAGTTGGAGCCAAAGTAAAGTCTAGGTCTGTGTCCTGCTGCCCAACGGGGCTTTCTTCGCTGTGGGCGCCCCCTGGTGCTTCTCTAAGTTGTCCAATATTTCACATTGACAACAGTCTGCCACAAGGAAAAAAAGAAGGACAAAAAAAGCTTACAGCACCTGGTATTCCCAGGCGGTCTCCCATCCAAGTACTAACCAGGCCCGACCCTGCTTAGCTTCCGAGATCGGACGAGATCGGGCGTGTTCAGGGTGGTATGGCCGTAAGCGACAGTGAACCGCAGCCGGTAGGCCTTAATGGGCCAGCAGAGGCCCTTGCTATCGTGTGTGCTTCTGTCACGGCCACTCATAAACACCGATTGCTCCTTCAGTCTGGCAAAATGAAAAAGCTTACAGCACCTGGTATTCCCAGGCGGTCTCCCATCCAAGTACTAACCAGGCCTGACCCTGCTTAGCTTCCGAGATCGGACGAGATTGGGCGTGTTCAGGGTGGTATGGCCATGAGCGACAGTCAACCGCAGCCGGTAGGCCTTAATGGGCCAGCAGAGGCCCTTGCTATCGTGTGTGCTTCTGTCACGGCCACTCATAAACGACGATTGCTCCTTCAGTCTGGCAAAATGAAAAAGCTTACAGCACCTGGTATTCCCAGGCGGTCTCCCATCCAAGTACTAACCAGGCCCGACCCTGCTTAGCTTCCGAGATCGGACGAGATCGGGCGTGTTCAGGGTGGTATGGCCGTAAGCAAGTAAGGCAGCAGCCGCTAGGCCTCATATGCCAGTGTCACGCTAACGCGGAGGGGACTGGCGGGTGTCAGACCGGATGAGAAAAGCATCAGCAGAGGCTGCGGTCGTTCAGGCAGTCAGTTAAGGGGTTATCGCTTCTCGGCCTTTTGGCTAAGATCAAGTGTAGTATCTGTTCTTATCAGTTTAATATCTGATACGTCCCCTATACGGGGACTACATATTAAACGGATTTTTGGACTCGGGAGTTGAAACAGGGGCTTGCTCCGTTCACTCCACGCATCGACCCGGCATTGCAGTGCCGCTGGGAACGGTGCGCCTCCTTCTGCTTTGTCGAAAGAAACTCGCATACACAAGGGCACCTTATCGTTCTGAACGGCGTGCCCGGTGGTTTACGCCCCGCCCCCTAGGCCGTGCCCCCCATTTGTGTTAACCAACGCCCCCAAAGTGGTTGGGGGTTGGGGCGACGGGAGGAGTAGACTAATTCCGGGGTACAGGTGAAAAATCTTCAAAGTGTGGGCTGCTGAAAAAAAAAAAAAACCTGCATGTGCCGTTTTGCCCGGCTCTCCGCGGGGCCCCGGGGAGCCTTGTCACCCAGCCGGGGTGCCCGCCCACAACCCAGTCAAACTCACAACCCGGCTCTCCAGCCGAACCCGGGTACCCACTATTAAGCCACCCTCCCGGAACCTTTACCAATAGCTGCGGGCGCACCGAGGCCGGGGACCTGGTGGTACGAATCCAGCTTTTTGGCAAAGCATTGTGGCCGTTTTGGGGAGCTCCCCACGCCAAAATGGGGCAACCTAAGGGGACTCCAGTCGGCCAGTTGGAGCCAAAGTAAAGTCTAGGTCTGTGTCCTGCTGCCCAACGGGGCTTTCTTCGCTGTGGGCGCCCCCTGGTGCTTCTCTAAGTTGTCCAATATTTCACATTGACAACAGTCTGCCACAAGGAAAAAAAGAAGGACAAAAAAAGCTTACAGCACCTGGTATTCCCAGGCGGTCTCCCATCCAAGTACTAACCAGGCCCGACCCTGCTTAGCTTCCGAGATCGGACGAGATCGGGCGTGTTCAGGGTGGTATGGCCGTAAGCGACAGTGAACCGCAGCCGGTAGGCCTTAATGGGCCAGCAGAGGCCCTTGCTATCGTGTGTGCTTCTGTCACGGCCACTCATAAACACCGATTGCTCCTTCAGTCTGGCAAAATGAAAAAGCTTACAGCACCTGGTATTCCCAGGCGGTCTCCCATCCAAGTACTAACCAGGCCTGACCCTGCTTAGCTTCCGAGATCGGACGAGATTGGGCGTGTTCAGGGTGGTATGGCCATGAGCGACAGTCAACCGCAGCCGGTAGGCCTTAATGGGCCAGCAGAGGCCCTTGCTATCGTGTGTGCTTCTGTCACGGCCACTCATAAACGACGATTGCTCCTTCAGTCTGGCAAAATGAAAAAGCTTACAGCACCTGGTATTCCCAGGCGGTCTCCCATCCAAGTACTAACCAGGCCCGACCCTGCTTAGCTTCCGAGATCGGACGAGATCGGGCGTGTTCAGGGTGGTATGGCCGTAAGCAAGTAAGGCAGCAGCCGCTAGGCCTCATATGCCAGTGTCACGCTAACGCGGAGGGGACTGGCGGGTGTCAGACCGGATGAGAAAAGCATCAGCAGAGGCTGCGGTCGTTCAGGCAGTCAGTTAAGGGGTTATCGCTTCTCGGCCTTTTGGCTAAGATCAAGTGTAGTATCTGTTCTTATCAGTTTAATATCTGATACGTCCCCTATACGGGGACTACATATTAAACGGATTTTTGGACTCGGGAGTTGAAACAGGGGCTTGCTCCGTTCACTCCACGCATCGACCCGGCATTGCAGTGCCGCTGGGAACGGTGCGCCTCCTTCTGCTTTGTCGAAAGAAACTCGCATACACAAGGGCACCTTATCGTTCTGAACGGCGTGCCCGGTGGTTTACGCCCCGCCCCCTAGGCCGTGCCCCCCATTTGTGTTAACCAACGCCCCCAAAGTGGTTGGGGGTTGGGGCGACGGGAGGAGTAGACTAATTCCGGGGTACAGGTGAAAAATCTTCAAAGTGTGGGCTGCTGAAAAAAAAAAAAAACCTGCATGTGCCGTTTTGCCCGGCTCTCCGCGGGGCCCCGGGGAGCCTTGTCACCCAGCCGGGGTGCCCGCCCACAACCCAGTCAAACTCACAACCCGGCTCTCCAGCCGAACCCGGGTACCCACTATTAAGCCACCCTCCCGGAACCTTTACCAATAGCTGCGGGCGCACCGAGGCCGGGGACCTGGTGGTACGAATCCAGCTTTTTGGCAAAGCATTGTGGCCGTTTTGGGGAGCTCCCCACGCCAAAATGGGGCAACCTAAGGGGACTCCAGTCTGCCAGTTGGAGCCAAAGTAAAGTCTAGGTCTGTGTCCTGCTGCCCAACGGGGCTTTCTTCGCTGTGGGCGCCCCCTGGTGCTTCTCTAAGTTGTCCAATATTTCACATTGACAACAGTCTGCCACAAGGAAAAAAAGAAGGACAAAAAAAGCTTACAGCACCTGGTATTCCCAGGCGGTCTCGCATCCAAGTACTAACCAGGCCCGACCCTGCTTAGCTTCCGAGATCGGACGAGATCGGGCGTGTTCAGGGTGGTATGGCCGTAAGCGACAGTGAACCGCAGCCGGTAGGCCTTAATGGGCCAGCAGAGGCCCTTGCTATCGTGTGTGCTTCTGTCACGGCCACTCATAAACACCGATTGCTCCTTCAGTCTGGCAAAATGAAAAAGCTTACAGCACCTGGTATTCCCAGGCGGTCTCCCATCCAAGTACTAACCAGGCCCGACCCTGCTTAGCTTCCGAGATCGGACGAGATTGGGCGTGTTCAGGGTGGTATGGCCATGAGCGACAGTCAACCGCAGCCGGTAGGCCTTAATGGGCCAGCAGAGGCCCTTGCTATCGTGTGTGCTTCTGTCACGGCCACTCATAAACGACGATTGCTCCTTCAGTCTGGCAAAATGAAAAAGCTTACAGCACCTGGTATTCCCAGGCGGTCTCCCATCCAAGTACTAACCAGGCCCGACCCTGCTTAGCTTCCGAGATCGGACGAGATCGGGCGTGTTCAGGGTGGTATGGCCGTAAGCAAGTAAGGCAGCAGCCGCTAGGCCTCATATGCCAGTGTCACGCTAACGCGGAGGGGACTGGCGGGTGTCAGACCGGATGAGAAAAGCATCAGCAGAGGCTGCGGTCGTTCAGGCAGTCAGTTAAGGGGTTATCGCTTCTCGGCCTTTTGGCTAAGATCAAGTGTAGTATCTGTTCTTATCAGTTTAATATCTGATACGTCCCCTATACGGGGACTACATATTAAACGGATTTTTGGACTCGGGAGTTGAAACAGGGGCTTGCTCCGTTCACTCCACGCATCGACCCGGCATTGCAGTGCCGCTGGGAACGGTGCGCCTCCTTCTGCTTTGTCGAAAGAAACTCGCATACACAAGGGCACCTTATCGTTCTGAACGGCGTGCCCGGTGGTTTACGCCCCGCCCCCTAGGCCGTGCCCCCCATTTGTGTTAACCAACGCCCCCAAAGTGGTTGGGGGTTGGGGCGACGGGAGGAGTAGACTAATTCCGGGGTACAGGTGAAAAATCTTCAAAGTGTGGGCTGCTGAAAAAAAAAAAAAACCTGCATGTGCCGTTTTGCCCGGCTCTCCGCGGGGCCCCGGAGAGCCTTGTCACCCAGCCGGGGTGCCCGCCCACAACCCAGTCAAACTCACAACCCGGCTCTCCAGCCGAACCCGGGTACCCACTATTAAGCCACCCTCCCGGAACCTTTACCAATAGCTGCGGGCGCACCGAGGCCGGGGACCTGGTGGTACGAATCCAGCTTTTTGGCAAAGCATTGTGGCCGTTTTGGGGAGCTCCCCACGCCAAAATGGGGCAACCTAAGGGGACTCCAGTCGGCCAGTTGGAGCCAAAGTAAAGTCTAGGTCTGTGTCCTGCTGCCCAACGGGGCTTTCTTCGCTGTGGGCGCCCCCTGGTGCTTCTCTAAGTTGTCCAATATTTCACATTGACAACAGTCTGCCACAAGGAAAAAAAGAAGGACAAAAAAAGCTTACAGCACCTGGTATTCCCAGGCGGTCTCCCATCCAAGTACTAACCAGGCCCGACCCTGCTTAGCTTCCGAGATCGGACGAGATCGGGCGTGTTCAGGGTGGTATGGCCGTAAGCGACAGTGAACCGCAGCCGGTAGGCCTTAATGGGCCAGCAGAGGCCCTTGCTATCGTGTGTGCTTCTGTCACGACCACTCATAAACACCGATTGCTCCTTCAGTCTGGCAAAATGAAAAAGCTTACAGCACCTGGTATTCCCAGGCGGTCTCCCATCCAAGTACTAACCAGGCCCGACCCTGCTTAGCTTCCGAGATCGGACGAGATTGGGCGTGTTCAGGGTGGTATGGCCATGAGCGACAGTCAACCGCAGCCGGTAGGCCTTAATGGGCCAGCAGAGGCCCTTGCTATCGTGTGTGCTTCTGTCACGGCCACTCATAAACGACGATTGCTCCTTCAGTCTGGCAAAATGAAAAAGCTTACAGCACCTGGTATTCCCAGGCGGTCTCCCATCCAAGTACTAACCAGGCCCGACCCTGTTTAGCTTCCGAGATCGGACGAGATCGGGCGTGTTCAGGGTGGTATGGCCGTAAGCAAGAAAGGCAGCAGCCGCTAGGCCTCATATGCCAGTGTCACGCTAACGCGGAGGGGACTGGCGGGTGTCAGACCGGATGAGAAAAGCATCAGCAGAGGCTGCGGTCGTTCAGGCAGTCAGTTAAGGGGTTATCGCTTCTCGGCCTTTTGGCTAAGATCAAGTGTAGTATCTGTTCTTATCAGTTTAATATCTGATACGTCCCCTATACGGGGACTACATATTAAACGGATTTTTGGACTCGGGAGTTGAAACAGGGGCTTGCTCCGTTCACTCCACGCATCGACCCGGCATTGCAGTGCCGCTGGGAACGGTGCGCCTCCTTCTGCTTTGTCGAAAGAAACTCGCATACACAAGGGCACCTTATCGTTCTGAACGGCGTGCCCGGTGGTTTACGCCCCGCCCCCTAGGCCGTGCCCCCCATTTGTGTTAACCAACGCCCCCAAAGTGGTTGGGGGTTGGGGCGACGGGAGGAGTAGACTAATTCCGGGGTACAGGTGAAAAATCTTCAAAGTGTGGGCTGCTGAAAAAAAAAAAAAACCTGCATGTGCCGTTTTGCCCGGCTCTCCGCGGGGCCCCGGGGAGCCTTGTCACCCAGCCGGGGTGCCCGCCCACAACCCAGTCAAACTCACAACCCGGCTCTCCAGCCGAACCCGGGTACCCACTATTAAGCCACCCTCCCGGAACCTTTACCAATAGCTGCGGGCGCACCGAGGCCGGGGACCTGGTGGTACGAATCCAGCTTTTTGGCAAAGCATTGTGGCCGTTTTGGGGAGCTCCCCACGCCAAAATGGGGCAACCTAAGGGGACTCCAGTCGGCCAGTTGGAGCCAAAGTAAAGTCTAGGTCTGTGTCCTGCTGCCCAACGGGGCTTTCTTCGCTGTGGGCGCCCCCTGGTGCTTCTCTAAGTTGTCCAATATTTCACATTGACAACAGTCTGCCACAAGGAAAAAAAGAAGGACAAAAAAAGCTTACAGCACCTGGTATTCCCAGGCGGTCTCCCATCCAAGTACTAACCAGGCCCGACCCTGCTTAGCTTCCGAGATCGGACGAGATCGGGCGTGTTCAGGGTGGTATGGCCGTAAGCGACAGTGAACCGCAGCCGGTAGGCCTTAATGGGCCAGCAGAGGCCCTTGCTATCGTGTGTGCTTCTGTCACGACCACTCATAAACACCGATTGCTCCTTCAGTCTGGCAAAATGAAAAAGCTTACAGCACCTGGTATTCCCAGGCGGTCTCCCATCCAAGTACTAACCAGGCCCGACCCTGCTTAGCTTCCGAGATCGGACGAGATTGGGCGTGTTCAGGGTGGTATGGCCATGAGCGACAGTCAACCGCAGCCGGTAGGCCTTAATGGGCCAGCAGAGGCCCTTGCTATCGTGTGTGCTTCTGTCACGGCCACTCATAAACGACGATTGCTCCTTCAGTCTGGCAAAATGAAAAAGCTTACAGCACCTGGTATTCCCAGGCGGTCTCCCATCCAAGTACTAACCAGGCCCGACCCTGCTTAGCTTCCGAGATCGGACGAGATCGGGCGTGTTCAGGGTGGTATGGCCGTAAGCAAGTAAGGCAGCAGCCGCTAGGCCTCATATGCCAGTGTCACGCTAACGCGGAGGGGACTGGCGGGTGTCAGACCGGATGAGAAAAGCATCAGCAGAGGCTGCGGTCGTTCAGGCAGTCAGTTAAGGGGTTATCGCTTCTCGGCCTTTTGGCTAAGATCAAGTGTAGTATCTGTTCTTATCAGTTTAATATCTGATACGTCCCCTATACGGGGACTACATATTAAACGGATTTTTGGACTCGGGAGTTGAAACAGGGGCTTGCTCCGTTCACTCCACGCATCGACCCGGCATTGCAGTGCCGCTGGGAACGGTGCGCCTCCTTCTGCTTTGTCGAAAGAAACTCGCATACACAAGGGCACCTTATCGTTCTGAACGGCGTGCCCGGTGGTTTACGCCCCGCCCCCTAGGCCGTGCCCCCCATTTGTGTTAACCAACGCCCCCAAAGTGGTTGGGGGTTGGGGCGACGGGAGGAGTAGACTAATTCCGGGGTACAGGTGAAAAATCTTCAAAGTGTGGGCTGCTGAAAAAAAAAAAAAACCTGCATGTGCCGTTTTGCCCGGCTCTCCGCGGGGCCCCGGGGAGCCTTGTCACCCAGCCGGGGTGCCCGCCCACAACCCAGTCAAACTCACAACCCGGCTCTCCAGCCGAACCCGGGTACCCACTATTAAGCCACCCTCCCGGAACCTTTACCAATAGCTGCGGGCGCACCGAGGCCGGGGACCTGGTGGTACGAATCCAGCTTTTTGGCAAAGCATTGTGGCCGTTTTGGGGAGCTCCCCACGCCAAAATGGGGCAACCTAAGGGGACTCCAGTCGGCCAGTTGGAGCCAAAGTAAAGTCTAGGTCTGTGTCCTGCTGCCCAACGGGGCTTTCTTCGCTGTGGGCGCCCCCTGGTGCTTCTCTAAGTTGTCCAATATTTCACATTGACAACAGTCTGCCACAAGGAAAAAAAGAAGGACAAAAAAAGCTTACAGCACCTGGTATTCCCAGGCGGTCTCCCATCCAAGTACTAACCAGGCCCGACCCTGCTTAGCTTCCGAGATCGGACGAGATCGGGCGTGTTCAGGGTGGTATGGCCGTAAGCGACAGTGAACCGCAGCCGGTAGGCCTTAATGGGCCAGCAGAGGCCCTTGCTATCGTGTGTGCTTCTGTCACGACCACTCATAAACACCGATTGCTCCTTCAGTCTGGCAAAATGAAAAAGCTTACAGCACCTGGTATTCCCAGGCGGTCTCCCATCCAAGTACTAACCAGGCCCGACCCTGCTTAGCTTCCGAGATCGGACGAGATTGGGCGTGTTCAGGGTGGTATGGCCATGAGCGACAGTCAACCGCAGCCGGTAGGCCTTAATGGGCCAGCAGAGGCCCTTGCTATCGTGTGTGCTTCTGTCACGGCCACTCATAAACGACGATTGCTCCTTCAGTCTGGCAAAATGAAAAAGCTTACAGCACCTGGTATTCCCAGGCGGTCTCCCATCCAAGTACTAACCAGGCCCGACCCTGTTTAGCTTCCGAGATCGGACGAGATCGGGCGTGTTCAGGGTGGTATGGCCGTAAGCAAGTAAGGCAGCAGCCGCTAGGCCTCATATGCCAGTGTCACGCTAACGCGGAGGGGACTGGCGGGTGTCAGACCGGATGAGAAAAGCATCAGCAGAGGCTGCGGTCGTTCAGGCAGTCAGTTAAGGGGTTATCGCTTCTCGGCCTTTTGGCTAAGATCAAGTGTAGTATCTGTTCTTATCAGTTTAATATCTGATACGTCCCCTATACGGGGACTACATATTAAACGGATTTTTGGACTCGGGAGTTGAAACAGGGGCTTGCTCCGTTCACTCCACGCATCGACCCGGCATTGCAGTGCCGCTGGGAACGGTGCGCCTCCTTCTGCTTTGTCGAAAGAAACTCGCATACACAAGGGCACCTTATCGTTCTGAACGGCGTGCCCGGTGGTTTACGCCCCGCCCCCTAGGCCGTGCCCCCCATTTGTGTTAACCAACGCCCCCAAAGTGGTTGGGGGTTGGGGCGACGGGAGGAGTAGACTAATTCCGGGGTACAGGTGAAAAATCTTCAAAGTGTGGGCTGCTGAAAAAAAAAAAAAACCTGCATGTGCCGTTTTGCCCGGCTCTCCGCGGGGCCCCGGGGAGCCTTGTCACCCAGCCGGGGTGCCCGCCCACAACCCAGTCAAACTCACAACCCGGCTCTCCAGCCGAACCCGGGTACCCACTATTAAGCCACCCTCCCGGAACCTTTACCAATAGCTGCGGGCGCACCGAGGCCGGGGACCTGGTGGTACGAATCCAGCTTTTTGGCAAAGCATTGTGGCCGTTTTGGGGAGCTCCCCACGCCAAAATGGGGCAACCTAAGGGGACTCCAGTCGGCCAGTTGGAGCCAAAGTAAAGTCTAGGTCTGTGTCCTGCTGCCCAACGGGGCTTTCTTCGCTGTGGGCGCCCCCTGGTGCTTCTCTAAGTTGTCCAATATTTCACATTGACAACAGTCTGCCACAAGGAAAAAAAGAAGGACAAAAAAAGCTTACAGCACCTGGTATTCCCAGGCGGTCTCCCATCCAAGTACTAACCAGGCCCGACCCTGCTTAGCTTCCGAGATCGGACGAGATCGGGCGTGTTCAGGGTGGTATGGCCGTAAGCGACAGTGAACCGCAGCCGGTAGGCCTTAATGGGCCAGCAGAGGCCCTTGCTATCGTGTGTGCTTCTGTCACGACCACTCATAAACACCGATTGCTCCTTCAGTCTGGCAAAATGAAAAAGCTTACAGCACCTGGTATTCCCAGGCGGTCTCCCATCCAAGTACTAACCAGGCCCGACCCTGCTTAGCTTCCGAGATCGGACGAGATTGGGCGTGTTCAGGGTGGTATGGCCATGAGCGACAGTCAACCGCAGCCGGTAGGCCTTAATGGGCCAGCAGAGGCCCTTGCTATCGTGTGTGCTTCTGTCACGGCCACTCATAAACGACGATTGCTCCTTCAGTCTGGCAAAATGAAAAAGCTTACAGCACCTGGTATTCCCAGGCGGTCTCCCATCCAAGTACTAACCAGGCCCGACCCTGTTTAGCTTCCGAGATCGGACGAGATCGGGCGTGTTCAGGGTGGTATGGCCGTAAGCAAGAAAGGCAGCAGCCGCTAGGCCTCATATGCCAGTGTCACGCTAACGCGGAGGGGACTGGCGGGTGTCAGACCGGATGAGAAAAGCATCAGCAGAGGCTGCGGTCGTTCAGGCAGTCAGTTAAGGGGTTATCGCTTCTCGGCCTTTTGGCTAAGATCAAGTGTAGTATCTGTTCTTATCAGTTTAATATCTGATACGTCCCCTATACGGGGACTACATATTAAACGGATTTTTGGACTCGGGAGTTGAAACAGGGGCTTGCTCCGTTCACTCCACGCATCGACCCGGCATTGCAGTGCCGCTGGGAACGGTGCGCCTCCTTCTGCTTTGTCGAAAGAAACTCGCATACACAAGGGCACCTTATCGTTCTGAACGGCGTGCCCGGTGGTTTACGCCCCGCCCCCTAGGCCGTGCCCCCCATTTGTGTTAACCAACGCCCCCAAAGTGGTTGGGGGTTGGGGCGACGGGAGGAGTAGACTAATTCCGGGGTACAGGTGAAAAATCTTCAAAGTGTGGGCTGCTGAAAAAAAAAAAAAACCTGCATGTGCCGTTTTGCCCGGCTCTCCGCGGGGCCCCGGGGAGCCTTGTCACCCAGCCGGGGTGCCCGCCCACAACCCAGTCAAACTCACAACCCGGCTCTCCAGCCGAACCCGGGTACCCACTATTAAGCCACCCTCCCGGAACCTTTACCAATAGCTGCGGGCGCACCGAGGCCGGGGACCTGGTGGTACGAATCCAGCTTTTTGGCAAAGCATTGTGGCCGTTTTGGGGAGCTCCCCACGCCAAAATGGGGCAACCTAAGGGGACTCCAGTCGGCCAGTTGGAGCCAAAGTAAAGTCTAGGTCTGTGTCCTGCTGCCCAACGGGGCTTTCTTCGCTGTGGGCGCCCCCTGGTGCTTCTCTAAGTTGTCCAATATTTCACATTGACAACAGTCTGCCACAAGGAAAAAAAGAAGGACAAAAAAAGCTTACAGCACCTGGTATTCCCAGGCGGTCTCCCATCCAAGTACTAACCAGGCCCGACCCTGCTTAGCTTCCGAGATCGGACGAGATCGGGCGTGTTCAGGGTGGTATGGCCGTAAGCGACAGTGAACCGCAGCCGGTAGGCCTTAATGGGCCAGCAGAGGCCCTTGCTATCGTGTGTGCTTCTGTCACGACCACTCATAAACACCGATTGCTCCTTCAGTCTGGCAAAATGAAAAAGCTTACAGCACCTGGTATTCCCAGGCGGTCTCCCATCCAAGTACTAACCAGGCCCGACCCTGCTTAGCTTCCGAGATCGGACGAGATTGGGCGTGTTCAGGGTGGTATGGCCATGAGCGACAGTCAACCGCAGCCGGTAGGCCTTAATGGGCCAGCAGAGGCCCTTGCTATCGTGTGTGCTTCTGTCACGGCCACTCATAAACGACGATTGCTCCTTCAGTCTGGCAAAATGAAAAAGCTTACAGCACCTGGTATTCCCAGGCGGTCTCCCATCCAAGTACTAACCAGGCCCGACCCTGTTTAGCTTCCGAGATCGGACGAGATCGGGCGTGTTCAGGGTGGTATGGCCGTAAGCAAGAAAGGCAGCAGCCGCTAGGCCTCATATGCCAGTGTCACGCTAACGCGGAGGGGACTGGCGGGTGTCAGACCGGATGAGAAAAGCATCAGCAGAGGCTGCGGTCGTTCAGGCAGTCAGTTAAGGGGTTATCGCTTCTCGGCCTTTTGGCTAAGATCAAGTGTAGTATCTGTTCTTATCAGTTTAATATCTGATACGTCCCCTATACGGGGACTACATATTAAACGGATTTTTGGACTCGGGAGTTGAAACAGGGGCTTGCTCCGTTCACTCCACGCATCGACCCGGCATTGCAGTGCCGCTGGGAACGGTGCGCCTCCTTCTGCTTTGTCGAAAGAAACTCGCATACACAAGGGCACCTTATCGTTCTGAACGGCGTGCCCGGTGGTTTA
This sequence comes from Nannobrachium achirus, assembly GCF_963921795.1. Classification (NCBI taxonomy): domain Eukaryota; kingdom Metazoa; phylum Chordata; class Actinopteri; order Myctophiformes; family Myctophidae; genus Nannobrachium; species Nannobrachium achirus. The sequence continues at coordinate 319,817 of NW_027664712.1, forward strand.
CGCCCCGCCCCCTAGGCCGTGCCCCCCATTTGTGTTAACCAACGCCCCCAAAGTGGTTGGGGGTTGGGGCGACGGGAGGAGTAGACTAATTCCGGGGTACAGGTGAAAAATCTTCAAAGTGTGGGCTGCTGAAAAAAAAAAAAAACCTGCATGTGCCGTTTTGCCCGGCTCTCCGCGGGGCCCCGGGGAGCCTTGTCACCCAGCCGGGGTGCCCGCCCACAACCCAGTCAAACTCACAACCCGGCTCTCCAGCCGAACCCGGGTACCCACTATTAAGCCACCCTCCCGGAACCTTTACCAATAGCTGCGGGCGCACCGAGGCCGGGGACCTGGTGGTACGAATCCAGCTTTTTGGCAAAGCATTGTGGCCGTTTTGGGGAGCTCCCCACGCCAAAATGGGGCAACCTAAGGGGACTCCAGTCGGCCAGTTGGAGCCAAAGTAAAGTCTAGGTCTGTGTCCTGCTGCCCAACGGGGCTTTCTTCGCTGTGGGCGCCCCCTGGTGCTTCTCTAAGTTGTCCAATATTTCACATTGACAACAGTCTGCCACAAGGAAAAAAAGAAGGACAAAAAAAGCTTACAGCACCTGGTATTCCCAGGCGGTCTCCCATCCAAGTACTAACCAGGCCCGACCCTGCTTAGCTTCCGAGATCGGACGAGATCGGGCGTGTTCAGGGTGGTATGGCCGTAAGCGACAGTGAACCGCAGCCGGTAGGCCTTAATGGGCCAGCAGAGGCCCTTGCTATCGTGTGTGCTTCTGTCACGACCACTCATAAACACCGATTGCTCCTTCAGTCTGGCAAAATGAAAAAGCTTACAGCACCTGGTATTCCCAGGCGGTCTCCCATCCAAGTACTAACCAGGCCCGACCCTGCTTAGCTTCCGAGATCGGACGAGATTGGGCGTGTTCAGGGTGGTATGGCCATGAGCGACAGTCAACCGCAGCCGGTAGGCCTTAATGGGCCAGCAGAGGCCCTTGCTATCGTGTGTGCTTCTGTCACGGCCACTCATAAACGACGATTGCTCCTTCAGTCTGGCAAAATGAAAAAGCTTACAGCACCTGGTATTCCCAGGCGGTCTCCCATCCAAGTACTAACCAGGCCCGACCCTGTTTAGCTTCCGAGATCGGACGAGATCGGGCGTGTTCAGGGTGGTATGGCCGTAAGCAAGAAAGGCAGCAGCCGCTAGGCCTCATATGCCAGTGTCACGCTAACGCGGAGGGGACTGGCGGGTGTCAGACCGGATGAGAAAAGCATCAGCAGAGGCTGCGGTCGTTCAGGCAGTCAGTTAAGGGGTTATCGCTTCTCGGCCTTTTGGCTAAGATCAAGTGTAGTATCTGTTCTTATCAGTTTAATATCTGATACGTCCCCTATACGGGGACTACATATTAAACGGATTTTTGGACTCGGGAGTTGAAACAGGGGCTTGCTCCGTTCACTCCACGCATCGACCCGGCATTGCAGTGCCGCTGGGAACGGTGCGCCTCCTTCTGCTTTGTCGAAAGAACCTCGCATACACAAGGGCACCTTATCGTTCTGAACGGCGTGCCCGGTGGTTTACGCCCCGCCCCCTAGGCCGTGCCCCCCATTTGTGTTAACCAACGCCCCCAAAGTGGTTGGGGGTTGGGGCGACGGGAGGAGTAGACTAATTCCGGGGTACAGGTGAAAAATCTTCAAAGTGTGGGCTGCTGAAAAAAAAAAAAAACCTGCATGTGCCGTTTTGCCCGGCTCTCCGCGGGGCCCCGGGGAGCCTTGTCACCCAGCCGGGGTGCCCGCCCACAACCCAGTCAAACTCACAACCCGGCTCTCCAGCCGAACCCGGGTACCCACTATTAAGCCACCCTCCCGGAACCTTTACCAATAGCTGCGGGCGCACCGAGGCCGGGGACCTGGTGGTACGAATCCAGCTTTTTGGCAAAGCATTGTGGCCGTTTTGGGGAGCTCCCCACGCCAAAATGGGGCAACCTAAGGGGACTCCAGTCGGCCAGTTGGAGCCAAAGTAAAGTCTAGGTCTGTGTCCTGCTGCCCAACGGGGCTTTCTTCGCTGTGGGCGCCCCCTGGTGCTTCTCTAAGTTGTCCAATATTTCACATTGACAACAGTCTGCCACAAGGAAAAAAAGAAGGACAAAAAAAGCTTACAGCACCTGGTATTCCCAGGCGGTCTCCCATCCAAGTACTAACCAGGCCCGACCCTGCTTAGCTTCCGAGATCGGACGAGATCGGGCGTGTTCAGGGTGGTATGGCCGTAAGCGACAGTGAACCGCAGCCGGTAGGCCTTAATGGGCCAGCAGAGGCCCTTGCTATCGTGTGTGCTTCTGTCACGACCACTCATAAACACCGATTGCTCCTTCAGTCTGGCAAAATGAAAAAGCTTACAGCACCTGGTATTCCCAGGCGGTCTCCCATCCAAGTACTAACCAGGCCCGACCCTGCTTAGCTTCCGAGATCGGACGAGATTGGGCGTGTTCAGGGTGGTATGGCCATGAGCGACAGTCAACCGCAGCCGGTAGGCCTTAATGGGCCAGCAGAGGCCCTTGCTATCGTGTGTGCTTCTGTCACGGCCACTCATAAACGACGATTGCTCCTTCAGTCTGGCAAAATGAAAAAGCTTACAGCACCTGGTATTCCCAGGCGGTCTCCCATCCAAGTACTAACCAGGCCCGACCCTGTTTAGCTTCCGAGATCGGACGAGATCGGGCGTGTTCAGGGTGGTATGGCCGTAAGCAAGTAAGGCAGCAGCCGCTAGGCCTCATATGCCAGTGTCACGCTAACGCGGAGGGGACTGGCGGGTGTCAGACCGGATGAGAAAAGCATCAGCAGAGGCTGCGGTCGTTCAGGCAGTCAGTTAAGGGGTTATCGCTTCTCGGCCTTTTGGCTAAGATCAAGTGTAGTATCTGTTCTTATCAGTTTAATATCTGATACGTCCCCTATACGGGGACTACATATTAAACGGATTTTTGGACTCGGGAGTTGAAACAGGGGCTTGCTCCGTTCACTCCACGCATCGACCCGGCATTGCAGTGCCGCTGGGAACGGTGCGCCTCCTTCTGCTTTGTCGAAAGAAACTCGCATACACAAGGGCACCTTATCGTTCTGAACGGCGTGCCCGGTGGTTTACGCCCCGCCCCCTAGGCCGTGCCCCCCATTTGTGTTAACCAACGCCCCCAAAGTGGTTGGGGGTTGGGGCGACGGGAGGAGTAGACTAATTCCGGGGTACAGGTGAAAAATCTTCAAAGTGTGGGCTGCTGAAAAAAAAAAAAAACCTGCATGTGCCGTTTTGCCCGGCTCTCCGCGGGGCCCCGGGGAGCCTTGTCACCCAGCCGGGGTGCCCGCCCACAACCCAGTCAAACTCACAACCCGGCTCTCCAGCCGAACCCGGGTACCCACTATTAAGCCACCCTCCCGGAACCTTTACCAATAGCTGCGGGCGCACCGAGGCCGGGGACCTGGTGGTACGAATCCAGCTTTTTGGCAAAGCATTGTGGCCGTTTTGGGGAGCTCCCCACGCCAAAATGGGGCAACCTAAGGGGACTCCAGTCGGCCAGTTGGAGCCAAAGTAAAGTCTAGGTCTGTGTCCTGCTGCCCAACGGGGCTTTCTTCGCTGTGGGCGCCCCCTGGTGCTTCTCTAAGTTGTCCAATATTTCACATTGACAACAGTCTGCCACAAGGAAAAAAAGAAGGACAAAAAAAGCTTACAGCACCTGGTATTCCCAGGCGGTCTCCCATCCAAGTACTAACCAGGCCCGACCCTGCTTAGCTTCCGAGATCGGACGAGATCGGGCGTGTTCAGGGTGGTATGGCCGTAAGCGACAGTGAACCGCAGCCGGTAGGCCTTAATGGGCCAGCAGAGGCCCTTGCTATCGTGTGTGCTTCTGTCACGACCACTCATAAACACCGATTGCTCCTTCAGTCTGGCAAAATGAAAAAGCTTACAGCACCTGGTATTCCCAGGCGGTCTCCCATCCAAGTACTAACCAGGCCCGACCCTGCTTAGCTTCCGAGATCGGACGAGATTGGGCGTGTTCAGGGTGGTATGGCCATGAGCGACAGTCAACCGCAGCCGGTAGGCCTTAATGGGCCAGCAGAGGCCCTTGCTATCGTGTGTGCTTCTGTCACGGCCACTCATAAACGACGATTGCTCCTTCAGTCTGGCAAAATGAAAAAGCTTACAGCACCTGGTATTCCCAGGCGGTCTCCCATCCAAGTACTAACCAGGCCCGACCCTGCTTAGCTTCCGAGATCGGACGAGATCGGGCGTGTTCAGGGTGGTATGGCCGTAAGCGACAGTGAACCGCAGCCGGTAGGCCTTAATGGGCCAGCAGAGGCCCTTGCTATCGTGTGTGCTTCTGTCACGACCACTCATAAACACCGATTGCTCCTTCAGTCTGGCAAAATGAAAAAGCTTACAGCACCTGGTATTCCCAGGCGGTCTCCCATCCAAGTACTAACCAGGCCCGACCCTGCTTAGCTTCCGAGATCGGACGAGATTGGGCGTGTTCAGGGTGGTATGGCCATGAGCGACAGTCAACCGCAGCCGGTAGGCCTTAATGGGCCAGCAGAGGCCCTTGCTATCGTGTGTGCTTCTGTCACGGCCACTCATAAACGACGATTGCTCCTTCAGTCTGGCAAAATGAAAAAGCTTACAGCACCTGGTATTCCCAGGCGGTCTCCCATCCAAGTACTAACCAGGCCCGACCCTGTTTAGCTTCCGAGATCGGACGAGATCGGGCGTGTTCAGGGTGGTATGGCCGTAAGCAAGAAAGGCAGCAGCCGCTAGGCCTCATATGCCAGTGTCACGCTAACGCGGAGGGGACTGGCGGGTGTCAGACCGGATGAGAAAAGCATCAGCAGAGGCTGCGGTCGTTCAGGCAGTCAGTTAAGGGGTTATCGCTTCTCGGCCTTTTGGCTAAGATCAAGTGTAGTATCTGTTCTTATCAGTTTAATATCTGATACGTCCCCTATACGGGGACTACATATTAAACGGATTTTTGGACTCGGGAGTTGAAACAGGGGCTTGCTCCGTTCACTCCACGCATCGACCCGGCATTGCAGTGCCGCTGGGAACGGTGCGCCTCCTTCTGCTTTGTCGAAAGAACCTCGCATACACAAGGGCACCTTATCGTTCTGAACGGCGTGCCCGGTGGTTTACGCCCCGCCCCCTAGGCCGTGCCCCCCATTTGTGTTAACCAACGCCCCCAAAGTGGTTGGGGGTTGGGGCGACGGGAGGAGTAGACTAATTCCGGGGTACAGGTGAAAAATCTTCAAAGTGTGGGCTGCTGAAAAAAAAAAAAAACCTGCATGTGCCGTTTTGCCCGGCTCTCCGCGGGGCCCCGGGGAGCCTTGTCACCCAGCCGGGGTGCCCGCCCACAACCCAGTCAAACTCACAACCCGGCTCTCCAGCCGAACCCGGGTACCCACTATTAAGCCACCCTCCCGGAACCTTTACCAATAGCTGCGGGCGCACCGAGGCCGGGGACCTGGTGGTACGAATCCAGCTTTTTGGCAAAGCATTGTGGCCGTTTTGGGGAGCTCCCCACGCCAAAATGGGGCAACCTAAGGGGACTCCAGTCGGCCAGTTGGAGCCAAAGTAAAGTCTAGGTCTGTGTCCTGCTGCCCAACGGGGCTTTCTTCGCTGTGGGCGCCCCCTGGTGCTTCTCTAAGTTGTCCAATATTTCACATTGACAACAGTCTGCCACAAGGAAAAAAAGAAGGACAAAAAAAGCTTACAGCACCTGGTATTCCCAGGCGGTCTCCCATCCAAGTACTAACCAGGCCCGACCCTGCTTAGCTTCCGAGATCGGACGAGATCGGGCGTGTTCAGGGTGGTATGGCCGTAAGCGACAGTGAACCGCAGCCGGTAGGCCTTAATGGGCCAGCAGAGGCCCTTGCTATCGTGTGTGCTTCTGTCACGACCACTCATAAACACCGATTGCTCCTTCAGTCTGGCAAAATGAAAAAGCTTACAGCACCTGGTATTCCCAGGCGGTCTCCCATCCAAGTACTAACCAGGCCCGACCCTGCTTAGCTTCCGAGATCGGACGAGATTGGGCGTGTTCAGGGTGGTATGGCCATGAGCGACAGTCAACCGCAGCCGGTAGGCCTTAATGGGCCAGCAGAGGCCCTTGCTATCGTGTGTGCTTCTGTCACGGCCACTCATAAACGACGATTGCTCCTTCAGTCTGGCAAAATGAAAAAGCTTACAGCACCTGGTATTCCCAGGCGGTCTCCCATCCAAGTACTAACCAGGCCCGACCCTGTTTAGCTTCCGAGATCGGACGAGATCGGGCGTGTTCAGGGTGGTATGGCCGTAAGCAAGTAAGGCAGCAGCCGCTAGGCCTCATATGCCAGTGTCACGCTAACGCGGAGGGGACTGGCGGGTGTCAGACCGGATGAGAAAAGCATCAGCAGAGGCTGCGGTCGTTCAGGCAGTCAGTTAAGGGGTTATCGCTTCTCGGCCTTTTGGCTAAGATCAAGTGTAGTATCTGTTCTTATCAGTTTAATATCTGATACGTCCCCTATACGGGGACTACATATTAAACGGATTTTTGGACTCGGGAGTTGAAACAGGGGCTTGCTCCGTTCACTCCACGAATCGACCCGGCATTGCAGTGCCGCTGGGAACGGTGCGCCTCCTTCTGCTTTGTCGAAAGAAACTCGCATACACAAGGGCACCTTATCGTTCTGAACGGCGTGCCCGGTGGTTTACGCCCCGCCCCCTAGGCCGTGCCCCCCATTTGTGTTAACCAACGCCCCCAAAGTGGTTGGGGGTTGGGGCGACGGGAGGAGTAGACTAATTCCGGGGTACAGGTGAAAAATCTTCAAAGTGTGGGCTGCTGAAAAAAAAAAAAAACCTGCATGTGCCGTTTTGCCCGGCTCTCCGCGGGGCCCCGGGGAGCCTTGTCACCCAGCCGGGGTGCCCGCCCACAACCCAGTCAAACTCACAACCCGGCTCTCCAGCCGAACCCGGGTACCCACTATTAAGCCACCCTCCCGGAACCTTTACCAATAGCTGCGGGCGCACCGAGGCCGGGGACCTGGTGGTACGAATCCAGCTTTTTGGCAAAGCATTGTGGCCGTTTTGGGGAGCTCCCCACGCCAAAATGGGGCAACCTAAGGGGACTCCAGTCGGCCAGTTGGAGCCAAAGTAAAGTCTAGGTCTGTGTCCTGCTGCCCAACGGGGCTTTCTTCGCTGTGGGCGCCCCCTGGTGCTTCTCTAAGTTGTCCAATATTTCACATTGACAACAGTCTGCCACAAGGAAAAAAAGAAGGACAAAAAAAGCTTACAGCACCTGGTATTCCCAGGCGGTCTCCCATCCAAGTACTAACCAGGCCCGACCCTGCTTAGCTTCCGAGATCGGACGAGATCGGGCGTGTTCAGGGTGGTATGGCCGTAAGCGACAGTGAACCGCAGCCGGTAGGCCTTAATGGGCCAGCAGAGGCCCTTGCTATCGTGTGTGCTTCTGTCACGACCACTCATAAACACCGATTGCTCCTTCAGTCTGGCAAAATGAAAAAGCTTACAGCACCTGGTATTCCCAGGCGGTCTCCCATCCAAGTACTAACCAGGCCCGACCCTGCTTAGCTTCCGAGATCGGACGAGATTGGGCGTGTTCAGGGTGGTATGGCCATGAGCGACAGTCAACCGCAGCCGGTAGGCCTTAATGGGCCAGCAGAGGCCCTTGCTATCGTGTGTGCTTCTGTCACGGCCACTCATAAACGACGATTGCTCCTTCAGTCTGGCAAAATGAAAAAGCTTACAGCACCTGGTATTCCCAGGCGGTCTCCCATCCAAGTACTAACCAGGCCCGACCCTGCTTAGCTTCCGAGATCGGACGAGATCGGGCGTGTTCAGGGTGGTATGGCCGTAAGCAAGTAAGGCAGCAGCCGCTAGGCCTCATATGCCAGTGTCACGCTAACGCGGAGGGGACTGGCGGGTGTCAGACCGGATGAGAAAAGCATCAGCAGAGGCTGCGGTCGTTCAGGCAGTCAGTTAAGGGGTTATCGCTTCTCGGCCTTTTGGCTAAGATCAAGTGTAGTATCTGTTCTTATCAGTTTAATATCTGATACGTCCCCTATACGGGGACTACATATTAAACGGATTTTTGGACTCGGGAGTTGAAACAGGGGCTTGCTCCGTTCACTCCACGAATCGACCCGGCATTGCAGTGCCGCTGGGAACGGTGCGCCTCCTTCTGCTTTGTCGAAAGAAACTCGCATACACAAGGGCACCTTATCGTTCTGAACGGCGTGCCCGGTGGTTTACGCCCCGCCCCCTAGGCCGTGCCCCCCATTTGTGTTAACCAACGCCCCCAAAGTGGTTGGGGGTTGGGGCGACGGGAGGAGTAGACTAATTCCGGGGTACAGGTGAAAAATCTTCAAAGTGTGGGCTGCTGAAAAAAAAAAAAAACCTGCATGTGCCGTTTTGCCCGGCTCTCCGCGGGGCCCCGGGGAGCCTTGTCACCCAGCCGGGGTGCCCGCCCACAACCCAGTCAAACTCACAACCCGGCTCTCCAGCCGAACCCGGGTACCCACTATTAAGCCACCCTCCCGGAACCTTTACCAATAGCTGCGGGCGCACCGAGGCCGGGGACCTGGTGGTACGAATCCAGCTTTTTGGCAAAGCATTGTGGCCGTTTTGGGGAGCTCCCCACGCCAAAATGGGGCAACCTAAGGGGACTCCAGTCGGCCAGTTGGAGCCAAAGTAAAGTCTAGGTCTGTGTCCTGCTGCCCAACGGGGCTTTCTTCGCTGTGGGCGCCCCCTGGTGCTTCTCTAAGTTGTCCAATATTTCACATTGACAACAGTCTGCCACAAGGAAAAAAAGAAGGACAAAAAAAGCTTACAGCACCTGGTATTCCCAGGCGGTCTCCCATCCAAGTACTAACCAGGCCCGACCCTGCTTAGCTTCCGAGATCGGACGAGATCGGGCGTGTTCAGGGTGGTATGGCCGTAAGCGACAGTGAACCGCAGCCGGTAGGCCTTAATGGGCCAGCAGAGGCCCTTGCTATCGTGTGTGCTTCTGTCACGACCACTCATAAACACCGATTGCTCCTTCAGTCTGGCAAAATGAAAAAGCTTACAGCACCTGGTATTCCCAGGCGGTCTCCCATCCAAGTACTAACCAGGCCCGACCCTGCTTAGCTTCCGAGATCGGACGAGATTGGGCGTGTTCAGGGTGGTATGGCCATGAGCGACAGTCAACCGCAGCCGGTAGGCCTTAATGGGCCAGCAGAGGCCCTTGCTATCGTGTGTGCTTCTGTCACGGCCACTCATAAACGACGATTGCTCCTTCAGTCTGGCAAAATGAAAAAGCTTACAGCACCTGGTATTCCCAGGCGGTCTCCCATCCAAGTACTAACCAGGCCCGACCCTGCTTAGCTTCCGAGATCGGACGAGATCGGGCGTGTTCAGGGTGGTATGGCCGTAAGCAAGTAAGGCAGCAGCCGCTAGGCCTCATATGCCAGTGTCACGCTAACGCGGAGGGGACTGGCGGGTGTCAGACCGGATGAGAAAAGCATCAGCAGAGGCTGCGGTCGTTCAGGCAGTCAGTTAAGGGGTTATCGCTTCTCGGCCTTTTGGCTAAGATCAAGTGTAGTATCTGTTCTTATCAGTTTAATATCTGATACGTCCCCTATACGGGGACTACATATTAAACGGATTTTTGGACTCGGGAGTTGAAACAGGGGCTTGCTCCGTTCACTCCACGCATCGACCCGGCATTGCAGTGCCGCTGGGAACGGTGCGCCTCCTTCTGCTTTGTCGAAAGAAACTCGCATACACAAGGGCACCTTATCGTTCTGAACGGCGTGCCCGGTGGTTTACGCCCCGCCCCCTAGGCCGTGCCCCCCATTTGTGTTAACCAACGCCCCCAAAGTGGTTGGGGGTTGGGGCGACGGGAGGAGTAGACTAATTCCGGGGTACAGGTGAAAAATTTTCAAAGTGTGGGCTGCTGAAAAAAAAAAAAAACCTGCATGTGCCGTTTTGCCCGGCTCTCCGCGGGGCCCCGGGGAGCCTTGTCACCCAGCCGGGGTGCCCGCCCACAACCCAGTCAAACTCACAACCCGGCTCTCCAGCCGAACCCGGGTACCCACTATTAAGCCACCCTCCCGGAACCTTTACCAATAGCTGCGGGCGCACCGAGGCCGGGGACCTGGTGGTACGAATCCAGCTTTTTGGCAAAGCATTGTGGCCGTTTTGGGGAGCTCCCCACGCCAAAATGGGGCAACCTAAGGGGACTCCAGTCGGCCAGTTGGAGCCAAAGTAAAGTCTAGGTCTGTGTCCTGCTGCCCAACGGGGCTTTCTTCGCTGTGGGCGCCCCCTGGTGCTTCTCTAAGTTGTCCAATATTTCACATTGACAACAGTCTGCCACAAGGAAAAAAAGAAGGACAAAAAAAGCTTACAGCACCTGGTATTCCCAGGCGGTCTCCCATCCAAGTACTAACCAGGCCCGACCCTGCTTAGCTTCCGAGATCGGACGAGATCGGGCGTGTTCAGGGTGGTATGGCCGTAAGCGACAGTGAACCGCAGCCGGTAGGCCTTAATGGGCCAGCAGAGGCCCTTGCTATCGTGTGTGCTTCTGTCACGACCACTCATAAACACCGATTGCTCCTTCAGTCTGGCAAAATGAAAAAGCTTACAGCACCTGGTATTCCCAGGCGGTCTCCCATCCAAGTACTAACCAGGCCCGACCCTGCTTAGCTTCCGAGATCGGACGAGATTGGGCGTGTTCAGGGTGGTATGGCCATGAGCGACAGTCAACCGCAGCCGGTAGGCCTTAATGGGCCAGCAGAGGCCCTTGCTATCGTGTGTGCTTCTGTCACGGCCACTCATAAACGACGATTGCTCCTTCAGTCTGGCAAAATGAAAAAGCTTACAGCACCTGGTATTCCCAGGCGGTCTCCCATCCAAGTACTAACCAGGCCCGACCCTGTTTAGCTTCCGAGATCGGACGAGATCGGGCGTGTTCAGGGTGGTATGGCCGTAAGCAAGTAAGGCAGCAGCCGCTAGGCCTCATATGCCAGTGTCACGCTAACGCGGAGGGGACTGGCGGGTGTCAGACCGGATGAGAAAAGCATCAGCAGAGGCTGCGGTCGTTCAGGCAGTCAGTTAAGGGGTTATCGCTTCTCGGCCTTTTGGCTAAGATCAAGTGTAGTATCTGTTCTTATCAGTTTAATATCTGATACGTCCCCTATACGGGGACTACATATTAAACGGATTTTTGGACTCGGGAGTTGAAACAGGGGCTTGCTCCGTTCACTCCACGCATCGACCCGGCATTGCAGTGCCGCTGGGAACGGTGCGCCTCCTTCTGCTTTGTCGAAAGAAACTCGCATACACAAGGGCACCTTATCGTTCTGAACGGCGTGCCCGGTGGTTTACGCCCCGCCCCCTAGGCCGTGCCCCCCATTTGTGTTAACCAACGCCCCCAAAGTGGTTGGGGGTTGGGGCGACGGGAGGAGTAGACTAATTCCGGGGTACAGGTGAAAAATCTTCAAAGTGTGGGCTGCTGAAAAAAAAAAAAAACCTGCATGTGCCGTTTTGCCCGGCTCTCCGCGGGGCCCCGGGGAGCCTTGTCACCCAGCCGGGGTGCCCGCCCACAACCCAGTCAAACTCACAACCCGGCTCTCCAGCCGAACCCGGGTACCCACTATTAAGCCACCCTCCCGGAACCTTTACCAATAGCTGCGGGCGCACCGAGGCCGGGGACCTGGTGGTACGAATCCAGCTTTTTGGCAAAGCATTGTGGCCGTTTTGGGGAGCTCCCCACGCCAAAATGGGGCAACCTAAGGGGACTCCAGTCGGCCAGTTGGAGCCAAAGTAAAGTCTAGGTCTGTGTCCTGCTGCCCAACGGGGCTTTCTTCGCTGTGGGCGCCCCCTGGTGCTTCTCTAAGTTGTCCAATATTTCACATTGACAACAGTCTGCCACAAGGAAAAAAAGAAGGACAAAAAAAGCTTACAGCACCTGGTATTCCCAGGCGGTCTCCCATCCAAGTACTAACCAGGCCCGACCCTGCTTAGCTTCCGAGATCGGACGAGATCGGGCGTGTTCAGGGTGGTATGGCCGTAAGCGACAGTGAACCGCAGCCGGTAGGCCTTAATGGGCCAGCAGAGGCCCTTGCTATCGTGTGTGCTTCTGTCACGACCACTCATAAACACCGATTGCTCCTTCAGTCTGGCAAAATGAAAAAGCTTACAGCACCTGGTATTCCCAGGCGGTCTCCCATCCAAGTACTAACCAGGCCCGACCCTGCTTAGCTTCCGAGATCGGACGAGATTGGGCGTGTTCAGGGTGGTATGGCCATGAGCGACAGTCAACCGCAGCCGGTAGGCCTTAATGGGCCAGCAGAGGCCCTTGCTATCGTGTGTGCTTCTGTCACGGCCACTCATAAACGACGATTGCTCCTTCAGTCTGGCAAAATGAAAAAGCTTACAGCACCTGGTATTCCCAGGCGGTCTCCCATCCAAGTACTAACCAGGCCCGACCCTGCTTAGCTTCCGAGATCGGACGAGATCGGGCGTGTTCAGGGTGGTATGGCCGTAAGCAAGTAAGGCAGCAGCCGCTAGGCCTCATATGCCAGTGTCACGCTAACGCGGAGGGGACTGGCGGGTGTCAGACCGGATGAGAAAAGCATCAGCAGAGGCTGCGGTCGTTCAGGCAGTCAGTTAAGGGGTTATCGCTTCTCGGCCTTTTGGCTAAGATCAAGTGTAGTATCTGTTCTTATCAGTTTAATATCTGATACGTCCCCTATACGGGGACTACATATTAAACGGATTTTTGGACTCGGGAGTTGAAACAGGGGCTTGCTCCGTTCACTCCACGCATCGACCCGGCATTGCAGTGCCGCTGGGAACGGTGCGCCTCCTTCTGCTTTGTCGAAAGAAACTCGCATACACAAGGGCACCTTATCGTTCTGAACGGCGTGCCCGGTGGTTTACGCCCCGCCCCCTAGGCCGTGCCCCCCATTTGTGTTAACCAACGCCCCCAAAGTGGTTGGGGGTTGGGGCGACGGGAGGAGTAGACTAATTCCGGGGTACAGGTGAAAAATCTTCAAAGTGTGGGCTGCTGAAAAAAAAAAAAAACCTGCATGTGCCGTTTTGCCCGGCTCTCCGCGGGGCCCCGGAGAGCCTTGTCACCCAGCCGGGGTGCCCGCCCACAACCCAGTCAAACTCACAACCCGGCTCTCCAGCCGAACCCGGGTACCCACTATTAAGCCACCCTCCCGGAACCTTTACCAATAGCTGCGGGCGCACCGAGGCCGGGGACCTGGTGGTACGAATCCAGCTTTTTGGCAAAGCATTGTGGCCGTTTTGGGGAGCTCCCCACGCCAAAATGGGGCAACCTAAGGGGACTCCAGTCGGCCAGTTGGAGCCAAAGTAAAGTCTAGGTCTGTGTCCTGCTGCCCAACGGGGCTTTCTTCGCTGTGGGCGCCCCCTGGTGCTTCTCTAAGTTGTCCAATATTTCACATTGACAACAGTCTGCCACAAGGAAAAAAAGAAGGACAAAAAAAGCTTACAGCACCTGGTATTCCCAGGCGGTCTCCCATCCAAGTACTAACCAGGCCCGACCCTGCTTAGCTTCCGAGATCGGACGAGATCGGGCGTGTTCAGGGTGGTATGGCCGTAAGCGACAGTGAACCGCAGCCGGTAGGCCTTAATGGGCCAGCAGAGGCCCTTGCTATCGTGTGTGCTTCTGTCACGACCACTCATAAACACCGATTGCTCCTTCAGTCTGGCAAAATGAAAAAGCTTACAGCACCTGGTATTCCCAGGCGGTCTCCCATCCAAGTACTAACCAGGCCCGACCCTGCTTAGCTTCCGAGATCGGACGAGATTGGGCGTGTTCAGGGTGGTATGGCCATGAGCGACAGTCAACCGCAGCCGGTAGGCCTTAATGGGCCAGCAGAGGCCCTTGCTATCGTGTGTGCTTCTGTCACGGCCACTCATAAACGACGATTGCTCCTTCAGTCTGGCAAAATGAAAAAGCTTACAGCACCTGGTATTCCCAGGCGGTCTCCCATCCAAGTACTAACCAGGCCCGACCCTGCTTAGCTTCCGAGATCGGACGAGATCGGGCGTGTTCAGGGTGGTATGGCCGTAAGCAAGTAAGGCAGCAGCCGCTAGGCCTCATATGCCAGTGTCACGCTAACGCGGAGGGGACTGGCGGGTGTCAGACCGGATGAGAAAAGCATCAGCAGAGGCTGCGGTCGTTCAGGCAGTCAGTTAAGGGGTTATCGCTTCTCGGCCTTTTGGCTAAGATCAAGTGTAGTATCTGTTCTTATCAGTTTAATATCTGATACGTCCCCTATACGGGGACTACATATTAAACGGATTTTTGGACTCGGGAGTTGAAACAGGGGCTTGCTCCGTTCACTCCACGCATCGACCCGGCATTGCAGTGCCGCTGGGAACGGTGCGCCTCCTTCTGCTTTGTCGAAAGAAACTCGCATACACAAGGGCACCTTATCGTTCTGAACGGCGTGCCCGGTGGTTTACGCCCCGCCCCCTAGGCCGTGCCCCCCATTTGTGTTAACCAACGCCCCCAAAGTGGTTGGGGGTTGGGGCGACGGGAGGAGTAGACTAATTCCGGGGTACAGGTGAAAAATCTTCAAAGTGTGGGCTGCTGAAAAAAAAAAAAAACCTGCATGTGCCGTTTTGCCCGGCTCTCCGCGGGGCCCCGGAGAGCCTTGTCACCCAGCCGGGGTGCCCGCCCACAACCCAGTCAAACTCACAACCCGGCTCTCCAGCCGAACCCGGGTACCCACTATTAAGCCACCCTCCCGGAACCTTTACCAATAGCTGCGGGCGCACCGAGGCCGGGGACCTGGTGGTACGAATCCAGCTTTTTGGCAAAGCATTGTGGCCGTTTTGGGGAGCTCCCCACGCCAAAATGGGGCAACCTAAGGGGACTCCAGTCGGCCAGTTGGAGCCAAAGTAAAGTCTAGGTCTGTGTCCTGCTGCCCAACGGGGCTTTCTTCGCTGTGGGCGCCCCCTGGTGCTTCTCTAAGTTGTCCAATATTTCACATTGACAACAGTCTGCCACAAGGAAAAAAAGAAGGACAAAAAAAGCTTACAGCACCTGGTATTCCCAGGCGGTCTCCCATCCAAGTACTAACCAGGCCCGACCCTGCTTAGCTTCCGAGATCGGACGAGATCGGGCGTGTTCAGGGTGGTATGGCCGTAAGCGACAGTGAACCGCAGCCGGTAGGCCTTAATGGGCCAGCAGAGGCCCTTGCTATCGTGTGTGCTTCTGTCACGACCACTCATAAACACCGATTGCTCCTTCAGTCTGGCAAAATGAAAAAGCTTACAGCACCTGGTATTCCCAGGCGGTCTCCCATCCAAGTACTAACCAGGCCCGACCCTGCTTAGCTTCCGAGATCGGACGAGATTGGGCGTGTTCAGGGTGGTATGGCCATGAGCGACAGTCAACCGCAGCCGGTAGGCCTTAATGGGCCAGCAGAGGCCCTTGCTATCGTGTGTGCTTCTGTCACGGCCACTCATAAACGACGATTGCTCCTTCAGTCTGGCAAAATGAAAAAGCTTACAGCACCTGGTATTCCCAGGCGGTCTCCCATCCAAGTACTAACCAGGCCCGACCCTGTTTAGCTTCCGAGATCGGACGAGATCGGGCGTGTTCAGGGTGGTATGGCCGTAAGCAAGAAAGGCAGCAGCCGCTAGGCCTCATATGCCAGTGTCACGCTAACGCGGAGGGGACTGGCGGGTGTCAGACCGGATGAGAAAAGCATCAGCAGAGGCTGCGGTCGTTCAGGCAGTCAGTTAAGGGGTTATCGCTTCTCGGCCTTTTGGCTAAGATCAAGTGTAGTATCTGTTCTTATCAGTTTAATATCTGATACGTCCCCTATACGGGGACTACATATTAAACGGATTTTTGGACTCGGGAGTTGAAACAGGGGCTTGCTCCGTTCACTCCACGCATCGACCCGGCATTGCAGTGCCGCTGGGAACGGTGCGCCTCCTTCTGCTTTGTCGAAAGAAACTCGCATACACAAGGGCACCTTATCGTTCTGAACGGCGTGCCCGGTGGTTTACGCCCCGCCCCCTAGGCCGTGCCCCCCATTTGTGTTAACCAACGCCCCCAAAGTGGTTGGGGGTTGGGGCGACGGGAGGAGTAGACTAATTCCGGGGTACAGGTGAAAAATCTTCAAAGTGTGGGCTGCTGAAAAAAAAAAAAAACCTGCATGTGCCGTTTTGCCCGGCTCTCCGCGGGGCCCCGGGGAGCCTTGTCACCCAGCCGGGGTGCCCGCCCACAACCCAGTCAAACTCACAACCCGGCTCTCCAGCCGAACCCGGGTACCCACTATTAAGCCACCCTCCCGGAACCTTTACCAATAGCTGCGGGCGCACCGAGGCCGGGGACCTGGTGGTACGAATCCAGCTTTTTGGCAAAGCATTGTGGCCGTTTTGGGGAGCTCCCCACGCCAAAATGGGGCAACCTAAGGGGACTCCAGTCGGCCAGTTGGAGCCAAAGTAAAGTCTAGGTCTGTGTCCTGCTGCCCAACGGGGCTTTCTTCGCTGTGGGCGCCCCCTGGTGCTTCTCTAAGTTGTCCAATATTTCACATTGACAACAGTCTGCCACAAGGAAAAAAAGAAGGACAAAAAAAGCTTACAGCACCTGGTATTCCCAGGCGGTCTCCCATCCAAGTACTAACCAGGCCCGACCCTGCTTAGCTTCCGAGATCGGACGAGATCGGGCGTGTTCAGGGTGGTATGGCCGTAAGCGACAGTGAACCGCAGCCGGTAGGCCTTAATGGGCCAGCAGAGGCCCTTGCTATCGTGTGTGCTTCTGTCACGACCACTCATAAACACCGATTGCTCCTTCAGTCTGGCAAAATGAAAAAGCTTACAGCACCTGGTATTCCCAGGCGGTCTCCCATCCAAGTACTAACCAGGCCCGACCCTGCTTAGCTTCCGAGATCGGACGAGATTGGGCGTGTTCAGGGTGGTATGGCCATGAGCGACAGTCAACCGCAGCCGGTAGGCCTTAATGGGCCAGCAGAGGCCCTTGCTATCGTGTGTGCTTCTGTCACGGCCACTCATAAACGACGATTGCTCCTTCAGTCTGGCAAAATGAAAAAGCTTACAGCACCTGGTATTCCCAGGCGGTCTCCCATCCAAGTACTAACCAGGCCCGACCCTGCTTAGCTTCCGAGATCGGACGAGATCGGGCGTGTTCAGGGTGGTATGGCCGTAAGCAAGTAAGGCAGCAGCCGCTAGGCCTCATATGCCAGTGTCACGCTAACGCGGAGGGGACTGGCGGGTGTCAGACCGGATGAGAAAAGCATCAGCAGAGGCTGCGGTCGTTCAGGCAGTCAGTTAAGGGGTTATCGCTTCTCGGCCTTTTGGCTAAGATCAAGTGTAGTATCTGTTCTTATCAGTTTAATATCTGATACGTCCCCTATACGGGGACTACATATTAAACGGATTTTTGGACTCGGGAGTTGAAACAGGGGCTTGCTCCGTTCACTCCACGCATCGACCCGGCATTGCAGTGCCGCTGGGAACGGTGCGCCTCCTTCTGCTTTGTCGAAAGAAACTCGCATACACAAGGGCACCTTATCGTTCTGAACGGCGTGCCCGGTGGTTTACGCCCCGCCCCCTAGGCCGTGCCCCCCATTTGTGTTAACCAACGCCCCCAAAGTGGTTGGGGGTTGGGGCGACGGGAGGAGTAGACTAATTCCGGGGTACAGGTGAAAAATCTTCAAAGTGTGGGCTGCTGAAAAAAAAAAAAAACCTGCATGTGCCGTTTTGCCCGGCTCTCCGCGGGGCCCCGGGGAGCCTTGTCACCCAGCCGGGGTGCCCGCCCACAACCCAGTCAAACTCACAACCCGGCTCTCCAGCCGAACCCGGGTACCCACTATTAAGCCACCCTCCCGGAACCTTTACCAATAGCTGCGGGCGCACCGAGGCCGGGGACCTGGTGGTACGAATCCAGCTTTTTGGCAAAGCATTGTGGCCGTTTTGGGGAGCTCCCCACGCCAAAATGGGGCAACCTAAGGGGACTCCAGTCGGCCAGTTGGAGCCAAAGTAAAGTCTAGGTCTGTGTCCTGCTGCCCAACGGGGCTTTCTTCGCTGTGGGCGCCCCCTGGTGCTTCTCTAAGTTGTCCAATATTTCACATTGACAACAGTCTGCCACAAGGAAAAAAAGAAGGACAAAAAAAGCTTACAGCACCTGGTATTCCCAGGCGGTCTCCCATCCAAGTACTAACCAGGCCCGACCCTGCTTAGCTTCCGAGATCGGACGAGATCGGGCGTGTTCAGGGTGGTATGGCCGTAAGCGACAGTGAACCGCAGCCGGTAGGCCTTAATGGGCCAGCAGAGGCCCTTGCTATCGTGTGTGCTTCTGTCACGACCACTCATAAACACCGATTGCTCCTTCAGTCTGGCAAAATGAAAAAGCTTACAGCACCTGGTATTCCCAGGCGGTCTCCCATCCAAGTACTAACCAGGCCCGACCCTGCTTAGCTTCCGAGATCGGACGAGATTGGGCGTGTTCAGGGTGGTATGGCCATGAGCGACAGTCAACCGCAGCCGGTAGGCCTTAATGGGCCAGCAGAGGCCCTTGCTATCGTGTGTGCTTCTGTCACGGCCACTCATAAACGACGATTGCTCCTTCAGTCTGGCAAAATGAAAAAGCTTACAGCACCTGGTATTCCCAGGCGGTCTCCCATCCAAGTACTAACCAGGCCCGACCCTGCTTAGCTTCCGAGATCGGACGAGATCGGGCGTGTTCAGGGTGGTATGGCCGTAAGCAAGTAAGGCAGCAGCCGCTAGGCCTCATATGCCAGTGTCACGCTAACGCGGAGGGGACTGGCGGGTGTCAGACCGGATGAGAAAAGCATCAGCAGAGGCTGCGGTCGTTCAGGCAGTCAGTTAAGGGGTTATCGCTTCTCGGCCTTTTGGCTAAGATCAAGTGTAGTATCTGTTCTTATCAGTTTAATATCTGATACGTCCCCTATACGGGGACTACATATTAAACGGATTTTTGGACTCGGGAGTTGAAACAGGGGCTTGCTCCGTTCACTCCACGCATCGACCCGGCATTGCAGTGCCGCTGGGAACGGTGCGCCTCCTTCTGCTTTGTCGAAAGAAACTCGCATACACAAGGGCACCTTATCGTTCTGAACGGCGTGCCCGGTGGTTTACGCCCCGCCCCCTAGGCCGTGCCCCCCATTTGTGTTAACCAACGCCCCCAAAGTGGTTGGGGGTTGGGGCGACGGGAGGAGTAGACTAATTCCGGGGTACAGGTGAAAAATCTTCAAAGTGTGGGCTGCTGAAAAAAAAAAAAAACCTGCATGTGCCGTTTTGCCCGGCTCTCCGCGGGGCCCCGGGGAGCCTTGTCACCCAGCCGGGGTGCCCGCCCACAACCCAGTCAAACTCACAACCCGGCTCTCCAGCCGAACCCGGGTACCCACTATTAAGCCACCCTCCCGGAACCTTTACCAATAGCTGCGGGCGCACCGAGGCCGGGGACCTGGTGGTACGAATCCAGCTTTTTGGCAAAGCATTGTGGCCGTTTTGGGGAGCTCCCCACGCCAAAATGGGGCAACCTAAGGGGACTCCAGTCGGCCAGTTGGAGCCAAAGTAAAGTCTAGGTCTGTGTCCTGCTGCCCAACGGGGCTTTCTTCGCTGTGGGCGCCCCCTGGTGCTTCTCTAAGTTGTCCAATATTTCACATTGACAACAGTCTGCCACAAGGAAAAAAAGAAGGACAAAAAAAGCTTACAGCACCTGGTATTCCCAGGCGGTCTCCCATCCAAGTACTAACCAGGCCCGACCCTGCTTAGCTTCCGAGATCGGACGAGATCGGGCGTGTTCAGGGTGGTATGGCCGTAAGCGACAGTGAACCGCAGCCGGTAGGCCTTAATGGGCCAGCAGAGGCCCTTGCTATCGTGTGTGCTTCTGTCACGACCACTCATAAACACCGATTGCTCCTTCAGTCTGGCAAAATGAAAAAGCTTACAGCACCTGGTATTCCCAGGCGGTCTCCCATCCAAGTACTAACCAGGCCCGACCCTGCTTAGCTTCCGAGATCGGACGAGATTGGGCGTGTTCAGGGTGGTATGGCCATGAGCGACAGTCAACCGCAGCCGGTAGGCCTTAATGGGCCAGCAGAGGCCCTTGCTATCGTGTGTGCTTCTGTCACGGCCACTCATAAACGACGATTGCTCCTTCAGTCTGGCAAAATGAAAAAGCTTACAGCACCTGGTATTCCCAGGCGGTCTCCCATCCAAGTACTAACCAGGCCCGACCCTGCTTAGCTTCCGAGATCGGACGAGATCGGGCGTGTTCAGGGTGGTATGGCCGTAAGCAAGTAAGGCAGCAGCCGCTAGGCCTCATATGCCAGTGTCACGCTAACGCGGAGGGGACTGGCGGGTGTCAGACCGGATGAGAAAAGCATCAGCAGAGGCTGCGGTCGTTCAGGCAGTCAGTTAAGGGGTTATCGCTTCTCGGCCTTTTGGCTAAGATCAAGTGTAGTATCTGTTCTTATCAGTTTAATATCTGATACGTCCCCTATACGGGGACTACATATTAAACGGATTTTTGGACTCGGGAGTTGAAACAGGGGCTTGCTCCGTTCACTCCACGCATCGACCCAGCATTGCAGTGCCGCTGGGAACGGTGCGCCTCCTTCTGCTTTGTCGAAAGAAACTCGCATACACAAGGGCACCTTATCGTTCTGAACGGCGTGCCCGGTGGTTTACGCCCCGCCCCCTAGGCCGTGCCCCCCATTTGTGTTAACCAACGCCCCCAAAGTGGTTGGGGGTTGGGGCGACGGGAGGAGTAGACTAATTCCGGGGTACAGGTGAAAAATCTTCAAAGTGTGGGCTGCTGAAAAAAAAAAAAAACCTGCATGTGCCGTTTTGCCCGGCTCTCCGCGGGGCCCCGGGGAGCCTTGTCACCCAGCCGGGGTGCCCGCCCACAACCCAGTCAAACTCACAACCCGGCTCTCCAGCCGAACCCGGGTACCCACTATTAAGCCACCCTCCCGGAACCTTTACCAATAGCTGCGGGCGCACCGAGGCCGGGGACCTGGTGGTACGAATCCAGCTTTTTGGCAAAGCATTGTGGCCGTTTTGGGGAGCTCCCCACGCCAAAATGGGGCAACCTAAGGGGACTCCAGTCGGCCAGTTGGAGCCAAAGTAAAGTCTAGGTCTGTGTCCTGCTGCCCAACGGGGCTTTCTTCGCTGTGGGCGCCCCCTGGTGCTTCTCTAAGTTGTCCAATATTTCACATTGACAACAGTCTGCCACAAGGAAAAAAAGAAGGACAAAAAAAGCTTACAGCACCTGGTATTCCCAGGCGGTCTCCCATCCAAGTACTAACCAGGCCCGACCCTGCTTAGCTTCCGAGATCGGACGAGATCGGGCGTGTTCAGGGTGGTATGGCCGTAAGCGACAGTGAACCGCAGCCGGTAGGCCTTAATGGGCCAGCAGAGGCCCTTGCTATCGTGTGTGCTTCTGTCACGACCACTCATAAACACCGATTGCTCCTTCAGTCTGGCAAAATGAAAAAGCTTACAGCACCTGGTATTCCCAGGCGGTCTCCCATCCAAGTACTAACCAGGCCCGACCCTGCTTAGCTTCCGAGATCGGACGAGATTGGGCGTGTTCAGGGTGGTATGGCCATGAGCGACAGTCAACCGCAGCCGGTAGGCCTTAATGGGCCAGCAGAGGCCCTTGCTATCGTGTGTGCTTCTGTCACGGCCACTCATAAACGACGATTGCTCCTTCAGTCTGGCAAAATGAAAAAGCTTACAGCACCTGGTATTCCCAGGCGGTCTCCCATCCAAGTACTAACCAGGCCCGACCCTGCTTAGCTTCCGAGATCGGACGAGATCGGGCGTGTTCAGGGTGGTATGGCCGTAAGCAAGTAAGGCAGCAGCCGCTAGGCCTCATATGCCAGTGTCACGCTAACGCGGAGGGGACTGGCGGGTGTCAGACCGGATGAGAAAAGCATCAGCAGAGGCTGCGGTCGTTCAGGCAGTCAGTTAAGGGGTTATCGCTTCTCTGCCTTTTGGCTAAGATCAAGTGTAGTATCTGTTCTTATCAGTTTAATATCTGATACGTCCCCTATACGGGGACTACATATAAAACGGATTTTTGGACTCGGGAGTTGAAACAGGGGCTTGCTCCGTTCACTCCACGCATCGACCCGGCATTGCAGTGCCGCTGGGAACGGTGCGCCTCCTTCTGCTTTGTCGAAAGAAACTCGCATACACAAGGGCACCTTATCGTTCTGAACGGCGTGCCCGGTGGTTTACGCCCCGCCCCCTAGGCCGTGCCCCCCATTTGTGTTAACCAACGCCCCCAAAGTGGTTGGGGGTTGGGGCGACGGGAGGAGTAGACTAATTCCGGGGTACAGGTGAAAAATCTTCAAAGTGTGGGCTGCTGAAAAAAAAAAAAAACCTGCATGTGCCGTTTTGCCCGGCTCTCCGCGGGGCCCCGGGGAGCCTTGTCACCCAGCCGGGGTGCCCGCCCACAACCCAGTCAAACTCACAACCCGGCTCTCCAGCCGAACCCGGGTACCCACTATTAAGCCACCCTCCCGGAACCTTTACCAATAGCTGCGGGCGCACCGAGGCCGGGGACCTGGTGGTACGAATCCAGCTTTTTGGCAAAGCATTGTGGCCGTTTTGGGGAGCTCCCCACGCCAAAATGGGGCAACCTAAGGGGACTCCAGTCGGCCAGTTGGAGCCAAAGTAAAGTCTAGGTCTGTGTCCTGCTGCCCAACGGGGCTTTCTTCGCTGTGGGCGCCCCCTGGTGCTTCTCTAAGTTGTCCAATATTTCACATTGACAACAGTCTGCCACAAGGAAAAAAAGAAGGACAAAAAAAGCTTACAGCACCTGGTATTCCCAGGCGGTCTCCCATCCAAGTACTAACCAGGCCCGACCCTGCTTAGCTTCCGAGATCGGACGAGATCGGGCGTGTTCAGGGTGGTATGGCCGTAAGCGACAGTGAACCGCAGCCGGTAGGCCTTAATGGGCCAGCAGAGGCCCTTGCTATCGTGTGTGCTTCTGTCACGGCCACTCATAAACACCGATTGCTCCTTCAGTCTGGCAAAATGAAAAAGCTTACAGCACCTGGTATTCCCAGGCGGTCTCCCATCCAAGTACTAACCAGGCCCGACCCTGCTTAGCTTCCGAGATCGGACGAGATTGGGCGTGTTCAGGGTGGTATGGCCATGAGCGACAGTCAACCGCAGCCGGTAGGCCTTAATGGGCCAGCAGAGGCCCTTGCTATCGTGTGTGCTTCTGTCACGGCCACTCATAAACGACGATTGCTCCTTCAGTCTGGCAAAATGAAAAAGCTTACAGCACCTGGTATTCCCAGGCGGTCTCCCATCCAAGTACTAACCAGGCCCGACCCTGCTTAGCTTCCGAGATCGGACGAGATCGGGCGTGTTCAGGGTGGTATGGCCGTAAGCAAGTAAGGCAGCAGCCGCTAGGCCTCATATGCCAGTGTCACGCTAACGCGGAGGGGACTGGCGGGTGTCAGACCGGATGAGAAAAGCATCAGCAGAGGCTGCGGTCGTTCAGGCAGTCAGTTAAGGGGTTATCGCTTCTCGGCCTTTTGGCTAAGATCAAGTGTAGTATCTGTTCTTATCAGTTTAATATCTGATACGTCCCCTATACGGGGACTACATATTAAACGGATTTTTGGACTCGGGAGTTGAAACAGGGGCTTGCTCCGTTCACTCCACGCATCGACCCGGCATTGCAGTGCCGCTGGGAACGGTGCGCCTCCTTCTGCTTTGTCGAAAGAAACTCGCATACACAAGGGCACCTTATCGTTCTGAACGGCGTGCCCGGTGGTTTACGCCCCGCCCCCTAGGCCGTGCCCCCCATTTGTGTTAACCAACGCCCCCAAAGTGGTTGGGGGTTGGGGCGACGGGAGGAGTAGACTAATTCCGGGGTACAGGTGAAAAATCTTCAAAGTGTGGGCTGCTGAAAAAAAAAAAAAACCTGCATGTGCCGTTTTGCCCGGCTCTCCGCGGGGCCCCGGGGAGCCTTGTCACCCAGCCGGGGTGCCCGCCCACAACCCAGTCAAACTCACAACCCGGCTCTCCAGCCGAACCCGGGTACCCACTATTAAGCCACCCTCCCGGAACCTTTACCAATAGCTGCGGGCGCACCGAGGCCGGGGACCTGGTGGTACGAATCCAGCTTTTTGGCAAAGCATTGTGGCCGTTTTGGGGAGCTCCCCACGCCAAAATGGGGCAACCTAAGGGGACTCCAGTCGGCCAGTTGGAGCCAAAGTAAAGTCTAGGTCTGTGTCCTGCTGCCCAACGGGGCTTTCTTCGCTGTGGGCGCCCCCTGGTGCTTCTCTAAGTTGTCCAATATTTCACATTGACAACAGTCTGCCACAAGGAAAAAAAGAAGGACAAAAAAAGCTTACAGCACCTGGTATTCCCAGGCGGTCTCCCATCCAAGTACTAACCAGGCCCGACCCTGCTTAGCTTCCGAGATCGGACGAGATCGGGCGTGTTCAGGGTGGTATGGCCGTAAGCGACAGTGAACCGCAGCCGGTAGGCCTTAATGGGCCAGCAGAGGCCCTTGCTATCGTGTGTGCTTCTGTCACGACCACTCATAAACACCGATTGCTCCTTCAGTCTGGCAAAATGAAAAAGCTTACAGCACCTGGTATTCCCAGGCGGTCTCCCATCCAAGTACTAACCAGGCCCGACCCTGCTTAGCTTCCGAGATCGGACGAGATTGGGCGTGTTCAGGGTGGTATGGCCATGAGCGACAGTCAACCGCAGCCGGTAGGCCTTAATGGGCCAGCAGAGGCCCTTGCTATCGTGTGTGCTTCTGTCACGGCCACTCATAAACGACGATTGCTCCTTCAGTCTGGCAAAATGAAAAAGCTTACAGCACCTGGTATTCCCAGGCGGTCTCCCATCCAAGTACTAACCAGGCCCGACCCTGCTTAGCTTCCGAGATCGGACGAGATCGGGCGTGTTCAGGGTGGTATGGCCGTAAGCAAGTAAGGCAGCAGCCGCTAGGCCTCATATGCCAGTGTCACGCTAACGCGGAGGGGACTGGCGGGTGTCAGACCGGATGAGAAAAGCATCAGCAGAGGCTGCGGTCGTTCAGGCAGTCAGTTAAGGGGTTATCGCTTCTCTGCCTTTTGGCTAAGATCAAGTGTAGTATCTGTTCTTATCAGTTTAATATCTGATACGTCCCCTATACGGGGACTACATATAAAACGGATTTTTGGACTCGGGAGTTGAAACAGGGGCTTGCTCCGTTCACTCCACGCATCGACCCGGCATTGCAGTGCCGCTGGGAACGGTGCGCCTCCTTCTGCTTTGTCGAAAGAAACTCGCATACACAAGGGCACCTTATCGTTCTGAACGGCGTGCCCGGTGGTTTACGCCCCGCCCCCTAGGCCGTGCCCCCCATTTGTGTTAACCAACGCCCCCAAAGTGGTTGGGGGTTGGGGCGACGGGAGGAGTAGACTAATTCCGGGGTACAGGTGAAAAATCTTCAAAGTGTGGGCTGCTGAAAAAAAAAAAAAACCTGCATGTGCCGTTTTGCCCGGCTCTCCGCGGGGCCCCGGGGAGCCTTGTCACCCAGCCGGGGTGCCCGCCCACAACCCAGTCAAACTCACAACCCGGCTCTCCAGCCGAACCCGGGTACCCACTATTAAGCCACCCTCCCGGAACCTTTACCAATAGCTGCGGGCGCACCGAGGCCGGGGACCTGGTGGTACGAATCCAGCTTTTTGGCAAAGCATTGTGGCCGTTTTGGGGAGCTCCCCACGCCAAAATGGGGCAACCTAAGGGGACTCCAGTCGGCCAGTTGGAGCCAAAGTAAAGTCTAGGTCTGTGTCCTGCTGCCCAACGGGGCTTTCTTCGCTGTGGGCGCCCCCTGGTGCTTCTCTAAGTTGTCCAATATTTCACATTGACAACAGTCTGCCACAAGGAAAAAAAGAAGGACAAAAAAAGCTTACAGCACCTGGTATTCCCAGGCGGTCTCCCATCCAAGTACTAACCAGGCCCGACCCTGCTTAGCTTCCGAGATCGGACGAGATCGGGCGTGTTCAGGGTGGTATGGCCGTAAGCGACAGTGAACCGCAGCCGGTAGGCCTTAATGGGCCAGCAGAGGCCCTTGCTATCGTGTGTGCTTCTGTCACGGCCACTCATAAACACCGATTGCTCCTTCAGTCTGGCAAAATGAAAAAGCTTACAGCACCTGGTATTCCCAGGCGGTCTCCCATCCAAGTACTAACCAGGCCCGACCCTGCTTAGCTTCCGAGATCGGACGAGATTGGGCGTGTTCAGGGTGGTATGGCCATGAGCGACAGTCAACCGCAGCCGGTAGGCCTTAATGGGCCAGCAGAGGCCCTTGCTATCGTGTGTGCTTCTGTCACGGCCACTCATAAACGACGATTGCTCCTTCAGTCTGGCAAAATGAAAAAGCTTACAGCACCTGGTATTCCCAGGCGGTCTCCCATCCAAGTACTAACCAGGCCCGACCCTGCTTAGCTTCCGAGATCGGACGAGATCGGGCGTGTTCAGGGTGGTATGGCCGTAAGCAAGTAAGGCAGCAGCCGCTAGGCCTCATATGCCAGTGTCACGCTAACGCGGAGGGGACTGGCGGGTGTCAGACCGGATGAGAAAAGCATCAGCAGAGGCTGCGGTCGTTCAGGCAGTCAGTTAAGGGGTTATCGCTTCTCGGCCTTTTGGCTAAGATCAAGTGTAGTATCTGTTCTTATCAGTTTAATATCTGATACGTCCCCTATACGGGGACTACATATTAAACGGATTTTTGGACTCGGGAGTTGAAACAGGGGCTTGCTCCGTTCACTCCACGCATCGACCCGGCATTGCAGTGCCGCTGGGAACGGTGCGCCTCCTTCTGCTTTGTCGAAAGAAACTCGCATACACAAGGGCACCTTATCGTTCTGAACGGCGTGCCCGGTGGTTTACGCCCCGCCCCCTAGGCCGTGCCCCCCATTTGTGTTAACCAACGCCCCCAAAGTGGTTGGGGGTTGGGGCGACGGGAGGAGTAGACTAATTCCGGGGTACAGGTGAAAAATCTTCAAAGTGTGGGCTGCTGAAAAAAAAAAAAAACCTGCATGTGCCGTTTTGCCCGGCTCTCCGCGGGGCCCCGGGGAGCCTTGTCACCCAGCCGGGGTGCCCGCCCACAACCCAGTCAAACTCACAACCCGGCTCTCCAGCCGAACCCGGGTACCCACTATTAAGCCACCCTCACGGAACCTTTACCAATAGCTGCGGGCGCACCGAGGCCGGGGACCTGGTGGTACGAATCCAGCTTTTTGGCAAAGCATTGTGGCCGTTTTGGGGAGCTCCCCACGCCAAAATGGGGCAACCTAAGGGGACTCCAGTCGGCCAGTTGGAGCCAAAGTAAAGTCTAGGTCTGTGTCCTGCTGCCCAACGGGGCTTTCTTCGCTGTGGGCGCCCCCTGGTGCTTCTCTAAGTTGTCCAATATTTCACATTGACAACAGTCTGCCACAAGGAAAAAAAGAAGGACAAAAAAAGCTTACAGCACCTGGTATTCCCAGGCGGTCTCCCATCCAAGTACTAACCAGGCCCGACCCTGCTTAGCTTCCGAGATCGGACGAGATCGGGCGTGTTCAGGGTGGTATGGCCGTAAGCGACAGTGAACCGCAGCCGGTAGGCCTTAATGGGCCAGCAGAGGCCCTTGCTATCGTGTGTGCTTCTGTCACGACCACTCATAAACACCGATTGCTCCTTCAGTCTGGCAAAATGAAAAAGCTTACAGCACCTGGTATTCCCAGGCGGTCTCCCATCCAAGTACTAACCAGGCCCGACCCTGCTTAGCTTCCGAGATCGGACGAGATTGGGCGTGTTCAGGGTGGTATGGCCATGAGCGACAGTCAACCGCAGCCGGTAGGCCTTAATGGGCCAGCAGAGGCCCTTGCTATCGTGTGTGCTTCTGTCACGGCCACTCATAAACGACGATTGCTCCTTCAGTCTGGCAAAATGAAAAAGCTTACAGCACCTGGTATTCCCAGGCGGTCTCCCATCCAAGTACTAACCAGGCCCGACCCTGCTTAGCTTCCGAGATCGGACGAGATCGGGCGTGTTCAGGGTGGTATGGCCGTAAGCAAGTAAGGCAGCAGCCGCTAGGCCTCATATGCCAGTGTCACGCTAACGCGGAGGGGACTGGCGGGTGTCAGACCGGATGAGAAAAGCATCAGCAGAGGCTGCGGTCGTTCAGGCAGTCAGTTAAGGGGTTATCGCTTCTCGGCCTTTTGGCTAAGATCAAGTGTAGTATCTGTTCTTATCAGTTTAATATCTGATACGTCCCCTATACGGGGACTACATATTAAACGGATTTTTGGACTCGGGAGTTGAAACAGGGGCTTGCTCCGTTCACTCCACGCATCGACCCGGCATTGCAGTGCCGCTGGGAACGGTGCGCCTCCTTCTGCTTTGTCGAAAGAAACTCGCATACACAAGGGCACCTTATCGTTCTGAACGGCGTGCCCGGTGGTTTACGCCCCGCCTCCTAGGCCGTGCCCCCCATTTGTGTTAACCAACGCCCCCAAAGTGGTTGGGGGTTGGGGCGACGGGAGGAGTAGACTAATTCCGGGGTACAGGTGAAAAATCTTCAAAGTGTGGGCTGCTGAAAAAAAAAAAAACCTGCATGTGCCATTTTGCCCGGCTCTCCGCGGGGCCCCGGGGAGCCTTGTCACCCAGCCGGGGTGCCCGCCCACAACCCAGTCAAACTCACAACCCGGCTCTCCAGCCGAACCCGGGTACCCACTATTAAGCCACCCTCCCGGAACCTTTACCAATAGCTGCGGGCGCACCGAGGCCGGGGACCTGGTGGTACGAATCCAGCTTTTTGGCAAAGCATTGTGGCCGTTTTGGCGAGCTCCCCACGCCAAAATGGGGCAACCTAAGGGGACTCCAGTCGGCCAGTTGGAGCCAAAGTAAAGTCTAGGTCTGTGTCCTGCTGCCCAACGGGGCTTTCTTCGCTGTGGGCGCCCCCTGGTGCTTCTCTAAGTTGTCCAATATTTCACATTGACAACAGTCTGCCACAAGGAAAAAGAGAAGGACAAAAAAAGCTTACAGCACCTGGTATTCCCAGGCGGTCTCCCATCCAAGTACTAACCAGGCCCGACCCTGCTTAGCTTCCGAGATCGGACGAGATCGGGCGTGTTCAGGGTGGTATGGCCGTAAGCGACAGTGAACCGCAGCCGGTAGGCCTTAATGGGCCAGCAGAGGCCCTTGCTATCGTGTGTGCTTCTGTCACGGCCACTCATAAACACCGATTGCTCCTTCAGTCTGGCAAAATGAAAAAGCTTACAGCACCTGGTATTCCCAGGCGGTCTCCCATCCAAGTACTAACCAGGCCTGACCCTGCTTAGCTTCCGAGATCGGACGAGATTGGGCGTGTTCAGGGTGGTATGGCCATGAGCGACAGTCAACCGCAGCCGGTAGGCCTTAATGGGCCAGCAGAGGCCCTTGCTATCGTGTGTGCTTCTGTCACGGCCACTCATAAACGACGATTGCTCCTTCAGTCTGGCAAAATGAAAAAGCTTACAGCACCTGGTATTCCCAGGCGGTCTCCCATCCAAGTACTAACCAGGCCCGACCCTGCTTAGCTTCCGAGATCGGACGAGATCGGGCGTGTTCAGGGTGGTATGGCCGTAAGCAAGTAAGGCAGCAGCCGCTAGGCCTCATATGCCAGTGTCACGCTAACGCGGAGGGGACTGGCGGGTGTCAGACCGGATGAGAAAAGCATCAGCAGAGGCTGCGGTCGTTCAGGCAGTCAGTTAAGGGGTTATCGCTTCTCGGCCTTTTGGCTAAGATCAAGTGTAGTATCTGTTCTTATCAGTTTAATATCTGATACGTCCCCTATACGGGGACTACATATTAAACGGATTTTTGGACTCGGGAGTTGAAACAGGGGCTTGCTCCGTTCACTCCACGCATCGACCCGGCATTGCAGTGCCGCTGGGAACGGTGCGCCTCCTTCTGCTTTGTCGAAAGAAACTCGCATACACAAGGGCACCTTATCGTTCTGAACGGCGTGCCCGGTGGTTTACGCCCCGCCCCCTAGGCCGTGCCCCCCATTTGTGTTAACCAACGCCCCCAAAGTGGTTGGGGGTTGGGGCGACGGGAGGAGTAGACTAATTCCGGGGTACAGGTGAAAAATCTTCAAAGTGTGGGCTGCTGAAAAAAAAAAAAAACCTGCATGTGCCGTTTTGCCCGGCTCTTCGCGGGGCCCCGGGGAGCCTTGTCACCCAGCCGGGGTGCCCGCCCACAACCCAGTCAAACTCACAACCCGGCTCTCCAGCCGAACCCGGGTACCCACTATTAAGCCACCCTCCCGGAACCTTTACCAATAGCTGCGGGCGCACCGAGGCCGGGGACCTGGTGGTACGAATCCAGCTTTTTGGCAAAGCATTGTGGCCGTTTTGGGGAGCTCCCCACGCCAAAATGGGGCAACCTAAGGGGACTCCAGTCTGCCAGTTGGAGCCAAAGTAAAGTCTAGGTCTGTGTCCTGCTGCCCAACGGGGCTTTCTTCGCTGTGGGCGCCCCCTGGTGCTTCTCTAAGTTGTCCAATATTTCACATTGACAACAGTCTGCCACAAGGAAAAAAAGAAGGACAAAAAAAGCTTACAGCACCTGGTATTCCCAGGCGGTCTCCCATCCAAGTACTAACCAGGCCCGACCCTGCTTAGCTTCCGAGATCGGACGAGATCGGGCGTTTTCAGGGTGGTATGGCCGTAAGCGACAGTGAACCGCAGCCGGTAGGCCTTAATGGGCCAGCAGAGGCCCTTGCTATCGTGTGTGCTTCTGTCACGGCCACTCATAAACACCGATTGCTCCTTCAGTCTGGCAAAATGAAAAAGCTTACAGCACCTGGTATTCCCAGGCGGTCTCCCATCCAAGTACTAACCAGGCCCGACCCTGCTTAGCTTCCGAGATCGGACGAGATTGGGCGTGTTCAGGGTGGTATGGCCATGAGCGACAGTCAACCGCAGCCGGTAGGCCTTAATGGGCCAGCAGAGGCCCTTGCTATCGTGTGTGCTTCTGTCACGGCCACTCATAAACGACGATTGCTCCTTCAGTCTGGCAAAATGAAAAAGCTTACAGCACCTGGTATTCCCAGGCGGTCTCCCATCCAAGTACTAACCAGGCCCGACCCTGCTTAGCTTCCGAGATCGGACGAGATCGGGCGTGTTCAGGGTGGTATGGCCGTAAGCAAGTAAGGCAGCAGCCGCTAGGCCTCATATGCCAGTGTCACGCTAACGCGGAGGGGACTGGCGGGTGTCAGACCGGATGAGAAAAGCATCAGCAGAGGCTGCGGTCGTTCAGGCAGTCAGTTAAGGGGTTATCGCTTCTCGGCCTTTTGGCTAAGATCAAGTGTAGTATCTGTTCTTATCAGTTTAATATCTGATACGTCCCCTATACGGGGACTACATATTAAACGGATTTTTGGACTCGGGAGTTGAAACAGGGGCTTGCTCCGTTCACTCCACGCATCGACCCGGCATTGCAGTGCCGCTGGGAACGGTGCGCCTCCTTCTGCTTTGTCGAAAGAAACTCGCATACACAAGGGAACCTTATCGTTCTGAACGGCGTGCCCGGTGGTTTACGCCCCGCCTCCTAGGCCGTGCCCCCCATTTGTGTTAACCAACGCCCCCAAAGTGGTTGGGGGTTGGGGCGACGGGAGGAGTAGACTAATTCCGGGGTACAGGTGAAAAATCTTCAAAGTGTGGGCTGCTGAAAAAAAAAAAAACCTGCATGTGCCATTTTGCCCGGCTCTCCGCGGGGCCCCGGGGAGCCTTGTCACCCAGCCGGGGTGCCCGCCCACAACCCAGTCAAACTCACAACCCGGCTCTCCAGCCGAACCCGGGTACCCACTATTAAGCCACCCTCCCGGAACCTTTACCAATAGCTGCGGGCGCACCGAGGCCGGGGACCTGGTGGTACGAATCCAGCTTTTTGGCAAAGCATTGTGGCCGTTTTGGGGAGCTCCCCACGCCAAAATGGGGCAACCTAAGGGGACTCCAGTCGGCCAGTTGGAGCCAAAGTAAAGTCTAGGTCTGTGTCCTGCTGCCCAACGGGGCTTTCTTCGCTGTGGGCGCCCCCTGGTGCTTCTCTAAGTTGTCCAATATTTCACATTGACAACAGTCTGCCACAAGGAAAAAAAGAAGGACAAAAAAAGCTTACAGCACCTGGTATTCCCAGGCGGTCTCCCATCCAAGTACTAACCAGGCCCGACCCTGCTTAGCTTCCGAGATCGGACGAGATCGGGCGTGTTCAGGGTGGTATGGCCGTAAGCGACAGTGAACCGCAGCCGGTAGGCCTTAATGGGCCAGCAGAGGCCCTTGCTATCGTGTGTGCTTCTGTCACGGCCACTCATAAACACCGATTGCTCCTTCAGTCTGGCAAAATGAAAAAGCTTACAGCACCTGGTATTCCCAGGCGGTCTCCCATCCAAGTACTAACCAGGCCTGACCCTGCTTAGCTTCCGAGATCGGACGAGATTGGGCGTGTTCAGGGTGGTATGGCCATGAGCGACAGTCAACCGCAGCCGGTAGGCCTTAATGGGCCAGCAGAGGCCCTTGCTATCGTGTGTGCTTCTGTCACGGCCACTCATAAACGACGATTGCTCCTTCAGTCTGGCAAAATGAAAAAGCTTACAGCACCTGGTATTCCCAGGCGGTCTCCCATCCAAGTACTAACCAGGCCCGACCCTGCTTAGCTTCCGAGATCGGACGAGATCGGGCGTGTTCAGGGTGGTATGGCCGTAAGCAAGTAAGGCAGCAGCCGCTAGGCCTCATATGCCAGTGTCACGCTAACGCGGAGGGGACTGGCGGGTGTCAGACCGGATGAGAAAAGCATCAGCAGAGGCTGCGGTCGTTCAGGCAGTCAGTTAAGGGGTTATCGCTTCTCGGCCTTTTGGCTAAGATCAAGTGTAGTATCTGTTCTTATCAGTTTAATATCTGATACGTCCCCTATACGGGGACTACATATTAAACGGATTTTTGGACTCGGGAGTTGAAACAGGGGCTTGCTCCGTTCACTCCACGCATCGACCCGGCATTGCAGTGCCGCTGGGAACGGTGCGCCTCCTTCTGCTTTGTCGAAAGAAACTCGCATACACAAGGGCACCTTATCGTTCTGAACGGCGTGCCCGGTGGTTTACGCCCCGCCTCCTAGGCCGTGCCCCCCATTTGTGTTAACCAACGCCCCCAAAGTGGTTGGGGGTTGGGGCGACGGGAGGAGTAGACTAATTCCGGGGTACAGGTGAAAAATCTTCAAAGTGTGGGCTGCTGAAAAAAAAAAAAACCTGCATGTGCCATTTTGCCCGGCTCTCCGCGGGGCCCCGGGGAGCCTTGTCACCCAGCCGGGGTGCCCGCCCACAACCCAGTCAAACTCACAACCCGGCTCTCCAGCCGAACCCGGGTACCCACTATTAAGCCACCCTCCCGGAACCTTTACCAATAGCTGCGGGCGCACCGAGGCCGGGGACCTGGTGGTACGAATCCAGCTTTTTGGCAAAGCATTGTGGCCGTTTTGGCGAGCTCCCCACGCCAAAATGGGGCAACCTAAGGGGACTCCAGTCGGCCAGTTGGAGCCAAAGTAAAGTCTAGGTCTGTGTCCTGCTGCCCAACGGGGCTTTCTTCGCTGTGGGCGCCCCCTGGTGCTTCTCTAAGTTGTCCAATATTTCACATTGACAACAGTCTGCCACAAGGAAAAAGAGAAGGACAAAAAAAGCTTACAGCACCTGGTATTCCCAGGCGGTCTCCCATCCAAGTACTAACCAGGCCCGACCCTGCTTAGCTTCCGAGATCGGACGAGATCGGGCGTGTTCAGGGTGGTATGGCCGTAAGCGACAGTGAACCGCAGCCGGTAGGCCTTAATGGGCCAGCAGAGGCCCTTGCTATCGTGTGTGCTTCTGTCACGGCCACTCATAAACACCGATTGCTCCTTCAGTCTGGCAAAATGAAAAAGCTTACAGCACCTGGTATTCCCAGGCGGTCTCCCATCCAAGTACTAACCAGGCCTGACCCTGCTTAGCTTCCGAGATCGGACGAGATTGGGCGTGTTCAGGGTGGTATGGCCATGAGCGACAGTCAACCGCAGCCGGTAGGCCTTAATGGGCCAGCAGAGGCCCTTGCTATCGTGTGTGCTTCTGTCACGGCCACTCATAAACGACGATTGCTCCTTCAGTCTGGCAAAATGAAAAAGCTTACAGCACCTGGTATTCCCAGGCGGTCTCCCATCCAAGTACTAACCAGGCCCGACCCTGCTTAGCTTCCGAGATCGGACGAGATCGGGCGTGTTCAGGGTGGTATGGCCGTAAGCAAGTAAGGCAGCAGCCGCTAGGCCTCATATGCCAGTGTCACGCTAACGCGGAGGGGACTGGCGGGTGTCAGACCGGATGAGAAAAGCATCAGCAGAGGCTGCGGTCGTTCAGGCAGTCAGTTAAGGGGTTATCGCTTCTCGGCCTTTTGGCTAAGATCAAGTGTAGTATCTGTTCTTATCAGTTTAATATCTGATACGTCCCCTATACGGGGACTACATATTAAACGGATTTTTGGACTCGGGAGTTGAAACAGGGGCTTGCTCCGTTCACTCCACGCATCGACCCGGCATTGCAGTGCCGCTGGGAACGGTGCGCCTCCTTCTGCTTTGTCGAAAGAAACTCGCATACACAAGGGCACCTTATCGTTCTGAACGGCGTGCCCGGTGGTTTACGCCCCGCCCCCTAGGCCGTGCCCCCCATTTGTGTTAACCAACGCCCCCAAAGTGGTTGGGGGTTGGGGCGACGGGAGGAGTAGACTAATTCCGGGGTACAGGTGAAAAATCTTCAAAGTGTGGGCTGCTGAAAAAAAAAAAAAACCTGCATGTGCCGTTTTGCCCGGCTCTCCGCGGGGCCCCGGGGAGCCTTGTCACCCAGCCGGGGTGCCCGCCCACAACCCAGTCAAACTCACAACCCGGCTCTCCAGCCGAACCCGGGTACCCACTATTAAGCCACCCTCCCGGAACCTTTACCAATAGCTGCGGGCGCACCGAGGCCGGGGACCTGGTGGTACGAATCCAGCTTTTTGGCAAAGCATTGTGGCCGTTTTGGGGAGCTCCCCACGCCAAAATGGGGCAACCTAAGGGGACTCCAGTCTGCCAGTTGGAGCCAAAGTAAAGTCTAGGTCTGTGTCCTGCTGCCCAACGGGGCTTTCTTCGCTGTGGGCGCCCCCTGGTGCTTCTCTAAGTTGTCCAATATTTCACATTGACAACAGTCTGCCACAAGGAAAAAAAGAAGGACAAAAAAAGCTTACAGCACCTGGTATTCCCAGGCGGTCTCCCATCCAAGTACTAACCAGGCCCGACCCTGCTTAGCTTCCGAGATCGGACGAGATCGGGCGTGTTCAGGGTGGTATGGCCGTAAGCGACAGTGAACCGCAGCCGGTAGGCCTTAATGGGCCAGCAGAGGCCCTTGCTATCGTGTGTGCTTCTGTCACGGCCACTCATAAACACCGATTGCTCCTTCAGTCTGGCAAAATGAAAAAGCTTACAGCACCTGGTATTCCCAGGCGGTCTCCCATCCAAGTACTAACCAGGCCCGACCCTGCTTAGCTTCCGAGATCGGACGAGATTGGGCGTGTTCAGGGTGGTATGGCCATGAGCGACAGTCAACCGCAGCCGGTAGGCCTTAATGGGCCAGCAGAGGCCCTTGCTATCGTGTGTGCTTCTGTCACGGCCACTCATAAACGACGATTGCTCCTTCAGTCTGGCAAAATGAAAAAGCTTACAGCACCTGGTATTCCCAGGCGGTCTCCCATCCAAGTACTAACCAGGCCCGACCCTGCTTAGCTTCCGAGATCGGACGAGATCGGGCGTGTTCAGGGTGGTATGGCCGTAAGCAAGTAAGGCAGCAGCCGCTAGGCCTCATATGCCAGTGTCACGCTAACGCGGAGGGGACTGGCGGGTGTCAGACCGGATGAGAAAAGCATCAGCAGAGGCTGCGGTCGTTCAGGCAGTCAGTTAAGGGGTTATCGCTTCTCGGCCTTTTGGCTAAGATCAAGTGTAGTATCTGTTCTTATCAGTTTAATATCTGATACGTCCCCTATACGGGGACTACATATTAAACGGATTTTTGGACTCGGGAGTTGAAACAGGGGCTTGCTCCGTTCACTCCACGCATCGACCCGGCATTGCAGTGCCGCTGGGAACGGTGCGCCTCCTTCTGCTTTGTCGAAAGAAACTCGCATACACAAGGGAACCTTATCGTTCTGAACGGCGTGCCCGGTGGTTTACGCCCCGCCTCCTAGGCCGTGCCCCCCATTTGTGTTAACCAACGCCCCCAAAGTGGTTGGGGGTTGGGGCGACGGGAGGAGTAGACTAATTCCGGGGTACAGGTGAAAAATCTTCAAAGTGTGGGCTGCTGAAAAAAAAAAAAACCTGCATGTGCCATTTTGCCCGGCTCTCCGCGGGGCCCCGGGGAGCCTTGTCACCCAGCCGGGGTGCCCGCCCACAACCCAGTCAAACTCACAACCCGGCTCTCCAGCCGAACCCGGGTACCCACTATTAAGCCACCCTCCCGGAACCTTTACCAATAGCTGCGGGCGCACCGAGGCCGGGGACCTGGTGGTACGAATCCAGCTTTTTGGCAAAGCATTGTGGCCGTTTTGGGGAGCTCCCCACGCCAAAATGGGGCAACCTAAGGGGACTCCAGTCGGCCAGTTGGAGCCAAAGTAAAGTCTAGGTCTGTGTCCTGCTGCCCAACGGGGCTTTCTTCGCTGTGGGCGCCCCCTGGTGCTTCTCTAAGTTGTCCAATATTTCACATTGACAACAGTCTGCCACAAGGAAAAAAAGAAGGACAAAAAAAGCTTACAGCACCTGGTATTCCCAGGCGGTCTCCCATCCAAGTACTAACCAGGCCCGACCCTGCTTAGCTTCCGAGATCGGACGAGATCGGGCGTGTTCAGGGTGGTATGGCCGTAAGCGACAGTGAACCGCAGCCGGTAGGCCTTAATGGGCCAGCAGAGGCCCTTGCTATCGTGTGTGCTTCTGTCACGGCCACTCATAAACACCGATTGCTCCTTCAGTCTGGCAAAATGAAAAAGCTTACAGCACCTGGTATTCCCAGGCGGTCTCCCATCCAAGTACTAACCAGGCCTGACCCTGCTTAGCTTCCGAGATCGGACGAGATTGGGCGTGTTCAGGGTGGTATGGCCATGAGCGACAGTCAACCGCAGCCGGTAGGCCTTAATGGGCCAGCAGAGGCCCTTGCTATCGTGTGTGCTTCTGTCACGGCCACTCATAAACGACGATTGCTCCTTCAGTCTGGCAAAATGAAAAAGCTTACAGCACCTGGTATTCCCAGGCGGTCTCCCATCCAAGTACTAACCAGGCCCGACCCTGCTTAGCTTCCGAGATCGGACGAGATCGGGCGTGTTCAGGGTGGTATGGCCGTAAGCAAGTAAGGCAGCAGCCGCTAGGCCTCATATGCCAGTGTCACGCTAACGCGGAGGGGACTGGCGGGTGTCAGACCGGATGAGAAAAGCATCAGCAGAGGCTGCGGTCGTTCAGGCAGTCAGTTAAGGGGTTATCGCTTCTCGGCCTTTTGGCTAAGATCAAGTGTAGTATCTGTTCTTATCAGTTTAATATCTGATACGTCCCCTATACGGGGACTACATATTAAACGGATTTTTGGACTCGGGAGTTGAAACAGGGGCTTGCTCCGTTCACTCCACGCATCGACCCGGCATTGCAGTGCCGCTGGGAACGGTGCGCCTCCTTCTGCTTTGTCGAAAGAAACTCGCATACACAAGGGCACCTTATCGTTCTGAACGGCGTGCCCGGTGGTTTACGCCCCGCCTCCTAGGCCGTGCCCCCCATTTGTGTTAACCAACGCCCCCAAAGTGGTTGGGGGTTGGGGCGACGGGAGGAGTAG
This sequence comes from Nannobrachium achirus, assembly GCF_963921795.1. Classification (NCBI taxonomy): domain Eukaryota; kingdom Metazoa; phylum Chordata; class Actinopteri; order Myctophiformes; family Myctophidae; genus Nannobrachium; species Nannobrachium achirus. The sequence goes on from NW_027664712.1 coordinate 357,739, forward strand.
ACTAATTCCGGGGTACAGGTGAAAAATCTTCAAAGTGTGGGCTGCTGAAAAAAAAAAAAACCTGCATGTGCCATTTTGCCCGGCTCTCCGCGGGGCCCCGGGGAGCCTTGTCACCCAGCCGGGGTGCCCGCCCACAACCCAGTCAAACTCACAACCCGGCTCTCCAGCCGAACCCGGGTACCCACTATTAAGCCACCCTCCCGGAACCTTTACCAATAGCTGCGGGCGCACCGAGGCCGGGGACCTGGTGGTACGAATCCAGCTTTTTGGCAAAGCATTGTGGCCGTTTTGGCGAGCTCCCCACGCCAAAATGGGGCAACCTAAGGGGACTCCAGTCGGCCAGTTGGAGCCAAAGTAAAGTCTAGGTCTGTGTCCTGCTGCCCAACGGGGCTTTCTTCGCTGTGGGCGCCCCCTGGTGCTTCTCTAAGTTGTCCAATATTTCACATTGACAACAGTCTGCCACAAGGAAAAAGAGAAGGACAAAAAAAGCTTACAGCACCTGGTATTCCCAGGCGGTCTCCCATCCAAGTACTAACCAGGCCCGACCCTGCTTAGCTTCCGAGATCGGACGAGATCGGGCGTGTTCAGGGTGGTATGGCCGTAAGCGACAGTGAACCGCAGCCGGTAGGCCTTAATGGGCCAGCAGAGGCCCTTGCTATCGTGTGTGCTTCTGTCACGGCCACTCATAAACACCGATTGCTCCTTCAGTCTGGCAAAATGAAAAAGCTTACAGCACCTGGTATTCCCAGGCGGTCTCCCATCCAAGTACTAACCAGGCCTGACCCTGCTTAGCTTCCGAGATCGGACGAGATTGGGCGTGTTCAGGGTGGTATGGCCATGAGCGACAGTCAACCGCAGCCGGTAGGCCTTAATGGGCCAGCAGAGGCCCTTGCTATCGTGTGTGCTTCTGTCACGGCCACTCATAAACGACGATTGCTCCTTCAGTCTGGCAAAATGAAAAAGCTTACAGCACCTGGTATTCCCAGGCGGTCTCCCATCCAAGTACTAACCAGGCCCGACCCTGCTTAGCTTCCGAGATCGGACGAGATCGGGCGTGTTCAGGGTGGTATGGCCGTAAGCAAGTAAGGCAGCAGCCGCTAGGCCTCATATGCCAGTGTCACGCTAACGCGGAGGGGACTGGCGGGTGTCAGACCGGATGAGAAAAGCATCAGCAGAGGCTGCGGTCGTTCAGGCAGTCAGTTAAGGGGTTATCGCTTCTCGGCCTTTTGGCTAAGATCAAGTGTAGTATCTGTTCTTATCAGTTTAATATCTGATACGTCCCCTATACGGGGACTACATATTAAACGGATTTTTGGACTCGGGAGTTGAAACAGGGGCTTGCTCCGTTCACTCCACGCATCGACCCGGCATTGCAGTGCCGCTGGGAACGGTGCGCCTCCTTCTGCTTTGTCGAAAGAAACTCGCATACACAAGGGCACCTTATCGTTCTGAACGGCGTGCCCGGTGGTTTACGCCCCGCCCCCTAGGCCGTGCCCCCCATTTGTGTTAACCAACGCCCCCAAAGTGGTTGGGGGTTGGGGCGACGGGAGGAGTAGACTAATTCCGGGGTACAGGTGAAAAATCTTCAAAGTGTGGGCTGCTGAAAAAAAAAAAAAACCTGCATGTGCCGTTTTGCCCGGCTCTCCGCGGGGCCCCGGGGAGCCTTGTCACCCAGCCGGGGTGCCCGCCCACAACCCAGTCAAACTCACAACCCGGCTCTCCAGCCGAACCCGGGTACCCACTATTAAGCCACCCTCCCGGAACCTTTACCAATAGCTGCGGGCGCACCGAGGCCGGGGACCTGGTGGTACGAATCCAGCTTTTTGGCAAAGCATTGTGGCTGTTTTGGGGAGCTCCCCACGCCAAAATGGGGCAACCTAAGGGGACTCCAGTCTGCCAGTTGGAGCCAAAGTAAAGTCTAGGTCTGTGTCCTGCTGCCCAACGGGGCTTTCTTCGCTGTGGGCGCCCCCTGGTGCTTCTCTAAGTTGTCCAATATTTCACATTGACAACAGTCTGCCACAAGGAAAAAAAGAAGGACAAAAAAAGCTTACAGCACCTGGTATTCCCAGGCGGTCTCCCATCCAAGTACTAACCAGGCCCGACCCTGCTTAGCTTCCGAGATCGGACGAGATCGGGCGTGTTCAGGGTGGTATGGCCGTAAGCGACAGTGAACCGCAGCCGGTAGGCCTTAATGGGCCAGCAGAGGCCCTTGCTATCGTGTGTGCTTCTGTCACGGCCACTCATAAACACCGATTGCTCCTTCAGTCTGGCAAAATGAAAAAGCTTACAGCACCTGGTATTCCCAGGTGGTCTCCCATCCAAGTACTAACCAGGCCCGACCCTGCTTAGCTTCCGAGATCGGACGAGATTGGGCGTGTTCAGGGTGGTATGGCCATGAGCGACAGTCAACCGCAGCCGGTAGGCCTTAATGGGCCAGCAGAGGCCCTTGCTATCGTGTGTGCTTCTGTCACGGCCACTCATAAACGACGATTGCTCCTTCAGTCTGGCAAAATGAAAAAGCTTACAGCACCTGGTATTCCCAGGCGGTCTCCCATCCAAGTACTAACCAGGCCCGACCCTGCTTAGCTTCCGAGATCGGACGAGATCGGGCGTGTTCAGGGTGGTATGGCCGTAAGCAAGTAAGGCAGCAGCCGCTAGGCCTCATATGCCAGTGTCACGCTAACGCGGAGGGGACTGGCGGGTGTCAGACCGGATGAGAAAAGCATCAGCAGAGGCTGCGGTCGTTCAGGCAGTCAGTTAAGGGGTTATCGCTTCTCGGCCTTTTGGCTAAGATCAAGTGTAGTATCTGTTCTTATCAGTTTAATATCTGATACGTCCCCTATACGGGGACTACATATTAAACGGATTTTTGGACTCGGGAGTTGAAACAGGGGCTTGCTCCGTTCACTCCACGCATCGACCCGGCATTGCAGTGCCGCTGGGAACGGTGCGCCTCCTTCTGCTTTGTCGAAAGAAACTCGCATACACAAGGGCACCTTATCGTTCTGAACGGCGTGCCCGGTGGTTTACGCCCCGCCCCCTAGGCCGTGCCCCCCATTTGTGTTAACCAACGCCCCCAAAGTGGTTGGGGGTTGGGGCGACGGGAGGAGTAGACTAATTCCGGGGTACAGGTGAAAAATCTTCAAAGTGTGGGCTGCTGAAAAAAAAAAAAAACCTGCATGTGCCGTTTTGCCCGGCTCTCCGCGGGGCCCCGGAGAGCCTTGTCACCCAGCCGGGGTGCCCGCCCACAACCCAGTCAAACTCACAACCCGGCTCTCCAGCCGAACCCGGGTACCCACTATTAAGCCACCCTCCCGGAACCTTTACCAATAGCTGCGGGCGCACCGAGGCCGGGGACCTGGTGGTACGAATCCAGCTTTTTGGCAAAGCATTGTGGCCGTTTTGGGGAGCTCCCCACGCCAAAATGGGGCAACCTAAGGGGACTCCAGTCGGCCAGTTGGAGCCAAAGTAAAGTCTAGGTCTGTGTCCTGCTGCCCAACGGGGCTTTCTTCGCTGTGGGCGCCCCCTGGTGCTTCTCTAAGTTGTCCAATATTTCACATTGACAACAGTCTGCCACAAGGAAAAAAAGAAGGACAAAAAAAGCTTACAGCACCTGGTATTCCCAGGCGGTCTCCCATCCAAGTACTAACCAGGCCCGACCCTGCTTAGCTTCCGAGATCGGACGAGATCGGGCGTGTTCAGGGTGGTATGGCCGTAAGCGACAGTGAACCGCAGCCGGTAGGCCTTAATGGGCCAGCAGAGGCCCTTGCTATCGTGTGTGCTTCTGTCACGACCACTCATAAACACCGATTGCTCCTTCAGTCTGGCAAAATGAAAAAGCTTACAGCACCTGGTATTCCCAGGCGGTCTCCCATCCAAGTACTAACCAGGCCCGACCCTGCTTAGCTTCCGAGATCGGACGAGATTGGGCGTGTTCAGGGTGGTATGGCCATGAGCGACAGTCAACCGCAGCCGGTAGGCCTTAATGGGCCAGCAGAGGCCCTTGCTATCGTGTGTGCTTCTGTCACGGCCACTCATAAACGACGATTGCTCCTTCAGTCTGGCAAAATGAAAAAGCTTACAGCACCTGGTATTCCCAGGCGGTCTCCCATCCAAGTACTAACCAGGCCCGACCCTGTTTAGCTTCCGAGATCGGACGAGATCGGGCGTGTTCAGGGTGGTATGGCCGTAAGCAAGAAAGGCAGCAGCCGCTAGGCCTCATATGCCAGTGTCACGCTAACGCGGAGGGGACTGGCGGGTGTCAGACCGGATGAGAAAAGCATCAGCAGAGGCTGCGGTCGTTCAGGCAGTCAGTTAAGGGGTTATCGCTTCTCGGCCTTTTGGCTAAGATCAAGTGTAGTATCTGTTCTTATCAGTTTAATATCTGATACGTCCCCTATACGGGGACTACATATTAAACGGATTTTTGGACTCGGGAGTTGAAACAGGGGCTTGCTCCGTTCACTCCACGCATCGACCCGGCATTGCAGTGCCGCTGGGAACGGTGCGCCTCCTTCTGCTTTGTCGAAAGAAACTCGCATACACAAGGGCACCTTATCGTTCTGAACGGCGTGCCCGGTGGTTTACGCCCCGCCCCCTAGGCCGTGCCCCCCATTTGTGTTAACCAACGCCCCCAAAGTGGTTGGGGGTTGGGGCGACGGGAGGAGTAGACTAATTCCGGGGTACAGGTGAAAAATCTTCAAAGTGTGGGCTGCTGAAAAAAAAAAAAAACCTGCATGTGCCGTTTTGCCCGGCTCTCCGCGGGGCCCCGGGGAGCCTTGTCACCCAGCCGGGGTGCCCGCCCACAACCCAGTCAAACTCACAACCCGGCTCTCCAGCCGAACCCGGGTACCCACTATTAAGCCACCCTCCCGGAACCTTTACCAATAGCTGCGGGCGCACCGAGGCCGGGGACCTGGTGGTACGAATCCAGCTTTTTGGCAAAGCATTGTGGCCGTTTTGGGGAGCTCCCCACGCCAAAATGGGGCAACCTAAGGGGACTCCAGTCGGCCAGTTGGAGCCAAAGTAAAGTCTAGGTCTGTGTCCTGCTGCCCAACGGGGCTTTCTTCGCTGTGGGCGCCCCCTGGTGCTTCTCTAAGTTGTCCAATATTTCACATTGACAACAGTCTGCCACAAGGAAAAAAAGAAGGACAAAAAAAGCTTACAGCACCTGGTATTCCCAGGCGGTCTCCCATCCAAGTACTAACCAGGCCCGACCCTGCTTAGCTTCCGAGATCGGACGAGATCGGGCGTGTTCAGGGTGGTATGGCCGTAAGCGACAGTGAACCGCAGCCGGTAGGCCTTAATGGGCCAGCAGAGGCCCTTGCTATCGTGTGTGCTTCTGTCACGACCACTCATAAACACCGATTGCTCCTTCAGTCTGGCAAAATGAAAAAGCTTACAGCACCTGGTATTCCCAGGCGGTCTCCCATCCAAGTACTAACCAGGCCCGACCCTGCTTAGCTTCCGAGATCGGACGAGATTGGGCGTGTTCAGGGTGGTATGGCCATGAGCGACAGTCAACCGCAGCCGGTAGGCCTTAATGGGCCAGCAGAGGCCCTTGCTATCGTGTGTGCTTCTGTCACGGCCACTCATAAACGACGATTGCTCCTTCAGTCTGGCAAAATGAAAAAGCTTACAGCACCTGGTATTCCCAGGCGGTCTCCCATCCAAGTACTAACCAGGCCCGACCCTGCTTAGCTTCCGAGATCGGACGAGATCGGGCGTGTTCAGGGTGGTATGGCCGTAAGCAAGTAAGGCAGCAGCCGCTAGGCCTCATATGCCAGTGTCACGCTAACGCGGAGGGGACTGGCGGGTGTCAGACCGGATGAGAAAAGCATCAGCAGAGGCTGCGGTCGTTCAGGCAGTCAGTTAAGGGGTTATCGCTTCTCGGCCTTTTGGCTAAGATCAAGTGTAGTATCTGTTCTTATCAGTTTAATATCTGATACGTCCCCTATACGGGGACTACATATTAAACGGATTTTTGGACTCGGGAGTTGAAACAGGGGCTTGCTCCGTTCACTCCACGCATCGACCCGGCATTGCAGTGCCGCTGGGAACGGTGCGCCTCCTTCTGCTTTGTCGAAAGAAACTCGCATACACAAGGGCACCTTATCGTTCTGAACGGCGTGCCCGGTGGTTTACGCCCCGCCCCCTAGGCCGTGCCCCCCATTTGTGTTAACCAACGCCCCCAAAGTGGTTGGGGGTTGGGGCGACGGGAGGAGTAGACTAATTCCGGGGTACAGGTGAAAAATCTTCAAAGTGTGGGCTGCTGAAAAAAAAAAAAAACCTGCATGTGCCGTTTTGCCCGGCTCTCCGCGGGGCCCCGGGGAGCCTTGTCACCCAGCCGGGGTGCCCGCCCACAACCCAGTCAAACTCACAACCCGGCTCTCCAGCCGAACCCGGGTACCCACTATTAAGCCACCCTCCCGGAACCTTTACCAATAGCTGCGGGCGCACCGAGGCCGGGGACCTGGTGGTACGAATCCAGCTTTTTGGCAAAGCATTGTGGCCGTTTTGGGGAGCTCCCCACGCCAAAATGGGGCAACCTAAGGGGACTCCAGTCGGCCAGTTGGAGCCAAAGTAAAGTCTAGGTCTGTGTCCTGCTGCCCAACGGGGCTTTCTTCGCTGTGGGCGCCCCCTGGTGCTTCTCTAAGTTGTCCAATATTTCACATTGACAACAGTCTGCCACAAGGAAAAAAAGAAGGACAAAAAAAGCTTACAGCACCTGGTATTCCCAGGCGGTCTCCCATCCAAGTACTAACCAGGCCCGACCCTGCTTAGCTTCCGAGATCGGACGAGATCGGGCGTGTTCAGGGTGGTATGGCCGTAAGCGACAGTGAACCGCAGCCGGTAGGCCTTAATGGGCCAGCAGAGGCCCTTGCTATCGTGTGTGCTTCTGTCACGACCACTCATAAACACCGATTGCTCCTTCAGTCTGGCAAAATGAAAAAGCTTACAGCACCTGGTATTCCCAGGCGGTCTCCCATCCAAGTACTAACCAGGCCCGACCCTGCTTAGCTTCCGAGATCGGACGAGATTGGGCGTGTTCAGGGTGGTATGGCCATGAGCGACAGTCAACCGCAGCCGGTAGGCCTTAATGGGCCAGCAGAGGCCCTTGCTATCGTGTGTGCTTCTGTCACGGCCACTCATAAACGACGATTGCTCCTTCAGTCTGGCAAAATGAAAAAGCTTACAGCACCTGGTATTCCCAGGCGGTCTCCCATCCAAGTACTAACCAGGCCCGACCCTGCTTAGCTTCCGAGATCGGACGAGATCGGGCGTGTTCAGGGTGGTATGGCCGTAAGCAAGTAAGGCAGCAGCCGCTAGGCCTCATATGCCAGTGTCACGCTAACGCGGAGGGGACTGGCGGGTGTCAGACCGGATGAGAAAAGCATCAGCAGAGGCTGCGGTCGTTCAGGCAGTCAGTTAAGGGGTTATCGCTTCTCGGCCTTTTGGCTAAGATCAAGTGTAGTATCTGTTCTTATCAGTTTAATATCTGATACGTCCCCTATACGGGGACTACATATTAAACGGATTTTTGGACTCGGGAGTTGAAACAGGGGCTTGCTCCGTTCACTCCACGCATCGACCCAGCATTGCAGTGCCGCTGGGAACGGTGCGCCTCCTTCTGCTTTGTCGAAAGAAACTCGCATACACAAGGGCACCTTATCGTTCTGAACGGCGTGCCCGGTGGTTTACGCCCCGCCCCCTAGGCCGTGCCCCCCATTTGTGTTAACCAACGCCCCCAAAGTGGTTGGGGGTTGGGGCGACGGGAGGAGTAGACTAATTCCGGGGTACAGGTGAAAAATCTTCAAAGTGTGGGCTGCTGAAAAAAAAAAAAAACCTGCATGTGCCGTTTTGCCCGGCTCTCCGCGGGGCCCCGGGGAGCCTTGTCACCCAGCCGGGGTGCCCGCCCACAACCCAGTCAAACTCACAACCCGGCTCTCCAGCCGAACCCGGGTACCCACTATTAAGCCACCCTCCCGGAACCTTTACCAATAGCTGCGGGCGCACCGAGGCCGGGGACCTGGTGGTACGAATCCAGCTTTTTGGCAAAGCATTGTGGCCGTTTTGGGGAGCTCCCCACGCCAAAATGGGGCAACCTAAGGGGACTCCAGTCGGCCAGTTGGAGCCAAAGTAAAGTCTAGGTCTGTGTCCTGCTGCCCAACGGGGCTTTCTTCGCTGTGGGCGCCCCCTGGTGCTTCTCTAAGTTGTCCAATATTTCACATTGACAACAGTCTGCCACAAGGAAAAAAAGAAGGACAAAAAAAGCTTACAGCACCTGGTATTCCCAGGCGGTCTCCCATCCAAGTACTAACCAGGCCCGACCCTGCTTAGCTTCCGAGATCGGACGAGATCGGGCGTGTTCAGGGTGGTATGGCCGTAAGCGACAGTGAACCGCAGCCGGTAGGCCTTAATGGGCCAGCAGAGGCCCTTGCTATCGTGTGTGCTTCTGTCACGACCACTCATAAACACCGATTGCTCCTTCAGTCTGGCAAAATGAAAAAGCTTACAGCACCTGGTATTCCCAGGCGGTCTCCCATCCAAGTACTAACCAGGCCCGACCCTGCTTAGCTTCCGAGATCGGACGAGATTGGGCGTGTTCAGGGTGGTATGGCCATGAGCGACAGTCAACCGCAGCCGGTAGGCCTTAATGGGCCAGCAGAGGCCCTTGCTATCGTGTGTGCTTCTGTCACGGCCACTCATAAACGACGATTGCTCCTTCAGTCTGGCAAAATGAAAAAGCTTACAGCACCTGGTATTCCCAGGCGGTCTCCCATCCAAGTACTAACCAGGCCCGACCCTGTTTAGCTTCCGAGATCGGACGAGATCGGGCGTGTTCAGGGTGGTATGGCCGTAAGCAAGTAAGGCAGCAGCCGCTAGGCCTCATATGCCAGTGTCACGCTAACGCGGAGGGGACTGGCGGGTGTCAGACCGGATGAGAAAAGCATCAGCAGAGGCTGCGGTCGTTCAGGCAGTCAGTTAAGGGGTTATCGCTTCTCGGCCTTTTGGCTAAGATCAAGTGTAGTATCTGTTCTTATCAGTTTAATATCTGATACGTCCCCTATACGGGGACTACATATTAAACGGATTTTTGGACTCGGGAGTTGAAACAGGGGCTTGCTCCGTTCACTCCACGCATCGACCCGGCATTGCAGTGCCGCTGGGAACGGTGCGCCTCCTTCTGCTTTGTCGAAAGAAACTCGCATACACAAGGGCACCTTATCGTTCTGAACGGCGTGCCCGGTGGTTTACGCCCCGCCCCCTAGGCCGTGCCCCCCATTTGTGTTAACCAACGCCCCCAAAGTGGTTGGGGGTTGGGGCGACGGGAGGAGTAGACTAATTCCGGGGTACAGGTGAAAAATCTTCAAAGTGTGGGCTGCTGAAAAAAAAAAAAAACCTGCATGTGCCGTTTTGCCCGGCTCTCCGCGGGGCCCCGGGGAGCCTTGTCACCCAGCCGGGGTGCCCGCCCACAACCCAGTCAAACTCACAACCCGGCTCTCCAGCCGAACCCGGGTACCCACTATTAAGCCACCCTCCCGGAACCTTTACCAATAGCTGCGGGCGCACCGAGGCCGGGGACCTGGTGGTACGAATCCAGCTTTTTGGCAAAGCATTGTGGCCGTTTTGGGGAGCTCCCCACGCCAAAATGGGGCAACCTAAGGGGACTCCAGTCGGCCAGTTGGAGCCAAAGTAAAGTCTAGGTCTGTGTCCTGCTGCCCAACGGGGCTTTCTTCGCTGTGGGCGCCCCCTGGTGCTTCTCTAAGTTGTCCAATATTTCACATTGACAACAGTCTGCCACAAGGAAAAAAAGAAGGACAAAAAAAGCTTACAGCACCTGGTATTCCCAGGCGGTCTCCCATCCAAGTACTAACCAGGCCCGACCCTGCTTAGCTTCCGAGATCGGACGAGATCGGGCGTGTTCAGGGTGGTATGGCCGTAAGCGACAGTGAACCGCAGCCGGTAGGCCTTAATGGGCCAGCAGAGGCCCTTGCTATCGTGTGTGCTTCTGTCACGACCACTCATAAACACCGATTGCTCCTTCAGTCTGGCAAAATGAAAAAGCTTACAGCACCTGGTATTCCCAGGCGGTCTCCCATCCAAGTACTAACCAGGCCCGACCCTGCTTAGCTTCCGAGATCGGACGAGATTGGGCGTGTTCAGGGTGGTATGGCCATGAGCGACAGTCAACCGCAGCCGGTAGGCCTTAATGGGCCAGCAGAGGCCCTTGCTATCGTGTGTGCTTCTGTCACGGCCACTCATAAACGACGATTGCTCCTTCAGTCTGGCAAAATGAAAAAGCTTACAGCACCTGGTATTCCCAGGCGGTCTCCCATCCAAGTACTAACCAGGCCCGACCCTGCTTAGCTTCCGAGATCGGACGAGATCGGGCGTGTTCAGGGTGGTATGGCCGTAAGCAAGTAAGGCAGCAGCCGCTAGGCCTCATATGCCAGTGTCACGCTAACGCGGAGGGGACTGGCGGGTGTCAGACCGGATGAGAAAAGCATCAGCAGAGGCTGCGGTCGTTCAGGCAGTCAGTTAAGGGGTTATCGCTTCTCTGCCTTTTGGCTAAGATCAAGTGTAGTATCTGTTCTTATCAGTTTAATATCTGATACGTCCCCTATACGGGGACTACATATAAAACGGATTTTTGGACTCGGGAGTTGAAACAGGGGCTTGCTCCGTTCACTCCACGCATCGACCCGGCATTGCAGTGCCGCTGGGAACGGTGCGCCTCCTTCTGCTTTGTCGAAAGAAACTCGCATACACAAGGGCACCTTATCGTTCTGAACGGCGTGCCCGGTGGTTTACGCCCCGCCCCCTAGGCCGTGCCCCCCATTTGTGTTAACCAACGCCCCCAAAGTGGTTGGGGGTTGGGGCGACGGGAGGAGTAGACTAATTCCGGGGTACAGGTGAAAAATCTTCAAAGTGTGGGCTGCTGAAAAAAAAAAAAAACCTGCATGTGCCGTTTTGCCCGGCTCTCCGCGGGGCCCCGGGGAGCCTTGTCACCCAGCCGGGGTGCCCGCCCACAACCCAGTCAAACTCACAACCCGGCTCTCCAGCCGAACCCGGGTACCCACTATTAAGCCACCCTCCCGGAACCTTTACCAATAGCTGCGGGCGCACCGAGGCCGGGGACCTGGTGGTACGAATCCAGCTTTTTGGCAAAGCATTGTGGCCGTTTTGGGGAGCTCCCCACGCCAAAATGGGGCAACCTAAGGGGACTCCAGTCGGCCAGTTGGAGCCAAAGTAAAGTCTAGGTCTGTGTCCTGCTGCCCAACGGGGCTTTCTTCGCTGTGGGCGCCCCCTGGTGCTTCTCTAAGTTGTCCAATATTTCACATTGACAACAGTCTGCCACAAGGAAAAAAAGAAGGACAAAAAAAGCTTACAGCACCTGGTATTCCCAGGCGGTCTCCCATCCAAGTACTAACCAGGCCCGACCCTGCTTAGCTTCCGAGATCGGACGAGATCGGGCGTGTTCAGGGTGGTATGGCCGTAAGCGACAGTGAACCGCAGCCGGTAGGCCTTAATGGGCCAGCAGAGGCCCTTGCTATCGTGTGTGCTTCTGTCACGGCCACTCATAAACACCGATTGCTCCTTCAGTCTGGCAAAATGAAAAAGCTTACAGCACCTGGTATTCCCAGGCGGTCTCCCATCCAAGTACTAACCAGGCCCGACCCTGCTTAGCTTCCGAGATCGGACGAGATTGGGCGTGTTCAGGGTGGTATGGCCATGAGCGACAGTCAACCGCAGCCGGTAGGCCTTAATGGGCCAGCAGAGGCCCTTGCTATCGTGTGTGCTTCTGTCACGGCCACTCATAAACGACGATTGCTCCTTCAGTCTGGCAAAATGAAAAAGCTTACAGCACCTGGTATTCCCAGGCGGTCTCCCATCCAAGTACTAACCAGGCCCGACCCTGCTTAGCTTCCGAGATCGGACGAGATCGGGCGTGTTCAGGGTGGTATGGCCGTAAGCAAGTAAGGCAGCAGCCGCTAGGCCTCATATGCCAGTGTCACGCTAACGCGGAGGGGACTGGCGGGTGTCAGACCGGATGAGAAAAGCATCAGCAGAGGCTGCGGTCGTTCAGGCAGTCAGTTAAGGGGTTATCGCTTCTCGGCCTTTTGGCTAAGATCAAGTGTAGTATCTGTTCTTATCAGTTTAATATCTGATACGTCCCCTATACGGGGACTACATATTAAACGGATTTTTGGACTCGGGAGTTGAAACAGGGGCTTGCTCCGTTCACTCCACGCATCGACCCGGCATTGCAGTGCCGCTGGGAACGGTGCGCCTCCTTCTGCTTTGTCGAAAGAAACTCGCATACACAAGGGCACCTTATCGTTCTGAACGGCGTGCCCGGTGGTTTACGCCCCGCCCCCTAGGCCGTGCCCCCCATTTGTGTTAACCAACGCCCCCAAAGTGGTTGGGGGTTGGGGCGACGGGAGGAGTAGACTAATTCCGGGGTACAGGTGAAAAATCTTCAAAGTGTGGGCTGCTGAAAAAAAAAAAAAACCTGCATGTGCCGTTTTGCCCGGCTCTCCGCGGGGCCCCGGGGAGCCTTGTCACCCAGCCGGGGTGCCCGCCCACAACCCAGTCAAACTCACAACCCGGCTCTCCAGCCGAACCCGGGTACCCACTATTAAGCCACCCTCCCGGAACCTTTACCAATAGCTGCGGGCGCACCGAGGCCGGGGACCTGGTGGTACGAATCCAGCTTTTTGGCAAAGCATTGTGGCCGTTTTGGGGAGCTCCCCACGCCAAAATGGGGCAACCTAAGGGGACTCCAGTCGGCCAGTTGGAGCCAAAGTAAAGTCTAGGTCTGTGTCCTGCTGCCCAACGGGGCTTTCTTCGCTGTGGGCGCCCCCTGGTGCTTCTCTAAGTTGTCCAATATTTCACATTGACAACAGTCTGCCACAAGGAAAAAAAGAAGGACAAAAAAAGCTTACAGCACCTGGTATTCCCAGGCGGTCTCCCATCCAAGTACTAACCAGGCCCGACCCTGCTTAGCTTCCGAGATCGGACGAGATCGGGCGTGTTCAGGGTGGTATGGCCGTAAGCGACAGTGAACCGCAGCCGGTAGGCCTTAATGGGCCAGCAGAGGCCCTTGCTATCGTGTGTGCTTCTGTCACGACCACTCATAAACACCGATTGCTCCTTCAGTCTGGCAAAATGAAAAAGCTTACAGCACCTGGTATTCCCAGGCGGTCTCCCATCCAAGTACTAACCAGGCCCGACCCTGCTTAGCTTCCGAGATCGGACGAGATTGGGCGTGTTCAGGGTGGTATGGCCATGAGCGACAGTCAACCGCAGCCGGTAGGCCTTAATGGGCCAGCAGAGGCCCTTGCTATCGTGTGTGCTTCTGTCACGGCCACTCATAAACGACGATTGCTCCTTCAGTCTGGCAAAATGAAAAAGCTTACAGCACCTGGTATTCCCAGGCGGTCTCCCATCCAAGTACTAACCAGGCCCGACCCTGCTTAGCTTCCGAGATCGGACGAGATCGGGCGTGTTCAGGGTGGTATGGCCGTAAGCAAGTAAGGCAGCAGCCGCTAGGCCTCATATGCCAGTGTCACGCTAACGCGGAGGGGACTGGCGGGTGTCAGACCGGATGAGAAAAGCATCAGCAGAGGCTGCGGTCGTTCAGGCAGTCAGTTAAGGGGTTATCGCTTCTCTGCCTTTTGGCTAAGATCAAGTGTAGTATCTGTTCTTATCAGTTTAATATCTGATACGTCCCCTATACGGGGACTACATATTAAACGGATTTTTGGACTCGGGAGTTGAAACAGGGGCTTGCTCCGTTCACTCCACGCATCGACCCGGCATTGCAGTGCCGCTGGGAACGGTGCGCCTCCTTCTGCTTTGTCGAAAGAAACTCGCATACACAAGGGCACCTTATCGTTCTGAACGGCGTGCCCGGTGGTTTACGCCCCGCCCCCTAGGCCGTGCCCCCCATTTGTGTTAACCAACGCCCCCAAAGTGGTTGGGGGTTGGGGCGACGGGAGGAGTAGACTAATTCCGGGGTACAGGTGAAAAATCTTCAAAGTGTGGGCTGCTGAAAAAAAAAAAAAACCTGCATGTGCCGTTTTGCCCGGCTCTCCGCGGGGCCCCGGGGAGCCTTGTCACCCAGCCGGGGTGCCCGCCCACAACCCAGTCAAACTCACAACCCGGCTCTCCAGCCGAACCCGGGTACCCACTATTAAGCCACCCTCACGGAACCTTTACCAATAGCTGCGGGCGCACCGAGGCCGGGGACCTGGTGGTACGAATCCAGCTTTTTGGCAAAGCATTGTGGCCGTTTTGGGGAGCTCCCCACGCCAAAATGGGGCAACCTAAGGGGACTCCAGTCGGCCAGTTGGAGCCAAAGTAAAGTCTAGGTCTGTGTCCTGCTGCCCAACGGGGCTTTCTTCGCTGTGGGCGCCCCCTGGTGCTTCTCTAAGTTGTCCAATATTTCACATTGACAACAGTCTGCCACAAGGAAAAAAAGAAGGACAAAAAAAGCTTACAGCACCTGGTATTCCCAGGCGGTCTCCCATCCAAGTACTAACCAGGCCCGACCCTGCTTAGCTTCCGAGATCGGACGAGATCGGGCGTGTTCAGGGTGGTATGGCCGTAAGCGACAGTGAACCGCAGCCGGTAGGCCTTAATGGGCCAGCAGAGGCCCTTGCTATCGTGTGTGCTTCTGTCACGGCCACTCATAAACACCGATTGCTCCTTCAGTCTGGCAAAATGAAAAAGCTTACAGCACCTGGTATTCCCAGGCGGTCTCCCATCCAAGTACTAACCAGGCCCGACCCTGCTTAGCTTCCGAGATCGGACGAGATTGGGCGTGTTCAGGGTGGTATGGCCATGAGCGACAGTCAACCGCAGCCGGTAGGCCTTAATGGGCCAGCAGAGGCCCTTGCTATCGTGTGTGCTTCTGTCACGGCCACTCATAAACGACGATTGCTCCTTCAGTCTGGCAAAATGAAAAAGCTTACAGCACCTGGTATTCCCAGGCGGTCTCCCATCCAAGTACTAACCAGGCCCGACCCTGCTTAGCTTCCGAGATCGGACGAGATCGGGCGTGTTCAGGGTGGTATGGCCGTAAGCAAGTAAGGCAGCAGCCGCTAGGCCTCATATGCCAGTGTCACGCTAACGCGGAGGGGACTGGCGGGTGTCAGACCGGATGAGAAAAGCATCAGCAGAGGCTGCGGTCGTTCAGGCAGTCAGTTAAGGGGTTATCGCTTCTCGGCCTTTTGGCTAAGATCAAGTGTAGTATCTGTTCTTATCAGTTTAATATCTGATACGTCCCCTATACGGGGACTACATATTAAACGGATTTTTGGACTCGGGAGTTGAAACAGGGGCTTGCTCCGTTCACTCCACGCATCGACCCGGCATTGCAGTGCCGCTGGGAACGGTGCGCCTCCTTCTGCTTTGTCGAAAGAAACTCGCATACACAAGGGCACCTTATCGTTCTGAACGGCGTGCCCGGTGGTTTACGCCCCGCCCCCTAGGCCGTGCCCCCCATTTGTGTTAACCAACGCCCCCAAAGTGGTTGGGGGTTGGGGCGACGGGAGGAGTAGACTAATTCCGGGGTACAGGTGAAAAATCTTCAAAGTGTGGGCTGCTGAAAAAAAAAAAAAACCTGCATGTGCCGTTTTGCCCGGCTCTCCGCGGGGCCCCGGGGAGCCTTGTCACCCAGCCGGGGTGCCCGCCCACAACCCAGTCAAACTCACAACCCGGCTCTCCAGCCGAACCCGGGTACCCACTATTAAGCCACCCTCCCGGAACCTTTACCAATAGCTGCGGGCGCACCGAGGCCGGGGACCTGGTGGTACGAATCCAGCTTTTTGGCAAAGCATTGTGGCCGTTTTGGGGAGCTCCCCACGCCAAAATGGGGCAACCTAAGGGGACTCCAGTCGGCCAGTTGGAGCCAAAGTAAAGTCTAGGTCTGTGTCCTGCTGCCCAACGGGGCTTTCTTCGCTGTGGGCGCCCCCTGGTGCTTCTCTAAGTTGTCCAATATTTCACATTGACAACAGTCTGCCACAAGGAAAAAAAGAAGGACAAAAAAAGCTTACAGCACCTGGTATTCCCAGGCGGTCTCCCATCCAAGTACTAACCAGGCCCGACCCTGCTTAGCTTCCGAGATCGGACGAGATCGGGCGTGTTCAGGGTGGTATGGCCGTAAGCGACAGTGAACCGCAGCCGGTAGGCCTTAATGGGCCAGCAGAGGCCCTTGCTATCGTGTGTGCTTCTGTCACGACCACTCATAAACACCGATTGCTCCTTCAGTCTGGCAAAATGAAAAAGCTTACAGCACCTGGTATTCCCAGGCGGTCTCCCATCCAAGTACTAACCAGGCCCGACCCTGCTTAGCTTCCGAGATCGGACGAGATTGGGCGTGTTCAGGGTGGTATGGCCATGAGCGACAGTCAACCGCAGCCGGTAGGCCTTAATGGGCCAGCAGAGGCCCTTGCTATCGTGTGTGCTTCTGTCACGGCCACTCATAAACGACGATTGCTCCTTCAGTCTGGCAAAATGAAAAAGCTTACAGCACCTGGTATTCCCAGGCGGTCTCCCATCCAAGTACTAACCAGGCCCGACCCTGCTTAGCTTCCGAGATCGGACGAGATCGGGCGTGTTCAGGGTGGTATGGCCGTAAGCAAGTAAGGCAGCAGCCGCTAGGCCTCATATGCCAGTGTCACGCTAACGCGGAGGGGACTGGCGGGTGTCAGACCGGATGAGAAAAGCATCAGCAGAGGCTGCGGTCGTTCAGGCAGTCAGTTAAGGGGTTATCGCTTCTCTGCCTTTTGGCTAAGATCAAGTGTAGTATCTGTTCTTATCAGTTTAATATCTGATACGTCCCCTATACGGGGACTACATATTAAACGGATTTTTGGACTCGGGAGTTGAAACAGGGGCTTGCTCCGTTCACTCCACGCATCGACCCGGCATTGCAGTGCCGCTGGGAACGGTGCGCCTCCTTCTGCTTTGTCGAAAGAAACTCGCATACACAAGGGCACCTTATCGTTCTGAACGGCGTGCCCGGTGGTTTACGCCCCGCCCCCTAGGCCGTGCCCCCCATTTGTGTTAACCAACGCCCCCAAAGTGGTTGGGGGTTGGGGCGACGGGAGGAGTAGACTAATTCCGGGGTACAGGTGAAAAATCTTCAAAGTGTGGGCTGCTGAAAAAAAAAAAAAACCTGCATGTGCCGTTTTGCCCGGCTCTCCGCGGGGCCCCGGGGAGCCTTGTCACCCAGCCGGGGTGCCCGCCCACAACCCAGTCAAACTCACAACCCGGCTCTCCAGCCGAACCCGGGTACCCACTATTAAGCCACCCTCACGGAACCTTTACCAATAGCTGCGGGCGCACCGAGGCCGGGGACCTGGTGGTACGAATCCAGCTTTTTGGCAAAGCATTGTGGCCGTTTTGGGGAGCTCCCCACGCCAAAATGGGGCAACCTAAGGGGACTCCAGTCGGCCAGTTGGAGCCAAAGTAAAGTCTAGGTCTGTGTCCTGCTGCCCAACGGGGCTTTCTTCGCTGTGGGCGCCCCCTGGTGCTTCTCTAAGTTGTCCAATATTTCACATTGACAACAGTCTGCCACAAGGAAAAAAAGAAGGACAAAAAAAGCTTACAGCACCTGGTATTCCCAGGCGGTCTCCCATCCAAGTACTAACCAGGCCCGACCCTGCTTAGCTTCCGAGATCGGACGAGATCGGGCGTGTTCAGGGTGGTATGGCCGTAAGCGACAGTGAACCGCAGCCGGTAGGCCTTAATGGGCCAGCAGAGGCCCTTGCTATCGTGTGTGCTTCTGTCACGGCCACTCATAAACACCGATTGCTCCTTCAGTCTGGCAAAATGAAAAAGCTTACAGCACCTGGTATTCCCAGGCGGTCTCCCATCCAAGTACTAACCAGGCCCGACCCTGCTTAGCTTCCGAGATCGGACGAGATTGGGCGTGTTCAGGGTGGTATGGCCATGAGCGACAGTCAACCGCAGCCGGTAGGCCTTAATGGGCCAGCAGAGGCCCTTGCTATCGTGTGTGCTTCTGTCACGGCCACTCATAAACGACGATTGCTCCTTCAGTCTGGCAAAATGAAAAAGCTTACAGCACCTGGTATTCCCAGGCGGTCTCCCATCCAAGTACTAACCAGGCCCGACCCTGCTTAGCTTCCGAGATCGGACGAGATCGGGCGTGTTCAGGGTGGTATGGCCGTAAGCAAGTAAGGCAGCAGCCGCTAGGCCTCATATGCCAGTGTCACGCTAACGCGGAGGGGACTGGCGGGTGTCAGACCGGATGAGAAAAGCATCAGCAGAGGCTGCGGTCGTTCAGGCAGTCAGTTAAGGGGTTATCGCTTCTCGGCCTTTTGGCTAAGATCAAGTGTAGTATCTGTTCTTATCAGTTTAATATCTGATACGTCCCCTATACGGGGACTACATATTAAACGGATTTTTGGACTCGGGAGTTGAAACAGGGGCTTGCTCCGTTCACTCCACGCATCGACCCGGCATTGCAGTGCCGCTGGGAACGGTGCGCCTCCTTCTGCTTTGTCGAAAGAAACTCGCATACACAAGGGCACCTTATCGTTCTGAACGGCGTGCCCGGTGGTTTACGCCCCGCCCCCTAGGCCGTGCCCCCCATTTGTGTTAACCAACGCCCCCAAAGTGGTTGGGGGTTGGGGCGACGGGAGGAGTAGACTAATTCCGGGGTACAGGTGAAAAATCTTCAAAGTGTGGGCTGCTGAAAAAAAAAAAAAACCTGCATGTGCCGTTTTGCCCGGCTCTCCGCGGGGCCCCGGGGAGCCTTGTCACCCAGCCGGGGTGCCCGCCCACAACCCAGTCAAACTCACAACCCGGCTCTCCAGCCGAACCCGGGTACCCACTATTAAGCCACCCTCACGGAACCTTTACCAATAGCTGCGGGCGCACCGAGGCCGGGGACCTGGTGGTACGAATCCAGCTTTTTGGCAAAGCATTGTGGCCGTTTTGGGGAGCTCCCCACGCCAAAATGGGGCAACCTAAGGGGACTCCAGTCGGCCAGTTGGAGCCAAAGTAAAGTCTAGGTCTGTGTCCTGCTGCCCAACGGGGCTTTCTTCGCTGTGGGCGCCCCCTGGTGCTTCTCTAAGTTGTCCAATATTTCACATTGACAACAGTCTGCCACAAGGAAAAAAAGAAGGACAAAAAAAGCTTACAGCACCTGGTATTCCCAGGCGGTCTCCCATCCAAGTACTAACCAGGCCCGACCCTGCTTAGCTTCCGAGATCGGACGAGATCGGGCGTGTTCAGGGTGGTATGGCCGTAAGCGACAGTGAACCGCAGCCGGTAGGCCTTAATGGGCCAGCAGAGGCCCTTGCTATCGTGTGTGCTTCTGTCACGACCACTCATAAACACCGATTGCTCCTTCAGTCTGGCAAAATGAAAAAGCTTACAGCACCTGGTATTCCCAGGCGGTCTCCCATCCAAGTACTAACCAGGCCCGACCCTGCTTAGCTTCCGAGATCGGACGAGATTGGGCGTGTTCAGGGTGGTATGGCCATGAGCGACAGTCAACCGCAGCCGGTAGGCCTTAATGGGCCAGCAGAGGCCCTTGCTATCGTGTGTGCTTCTGTCACGGCCACTCATAAACGACGATTGCTCCTTCAGTCTGGCAAAATGAAAAAGCTTACAGCACCTGGTATTCCCAGGCGGTCTCCCATCCAAGTACTAACCAGGCCCGACCCTGCTTAGCTTCCGAGATCGGACGAGATCGGGCGTGTTCAGGGTGGTATGGCCGTAAGCAAGTAAGGCAGCAGCCGCTAGGCCTCATATGCCAGTGTCACGCTAACGCGGAGGGGACTGGCGGGTGTCAGACCGGATGAGAAAAGCATCAGCAGAGGCTGCGGTCGTTCAGGCAGTCAGTTAAGGGGTTATCGCTTCTCGGCCTTTTGGCTAAGATCAAGTGTAGTATCTGTTCTTATCAGTTTAATATCTGATACGTCCCCTATACGGGGACTACATATTAAACGGATTTTTGGACTCGGGAGTTGAAACAGGGGCTTGCTCCGTTCACTCCACGCATCGACCCGGCATTGCAGTGCCGCTGGGAACGGTGCGCCTCCTTCTGCTTTGTCGAAAGAAACTCGCATACACAAGGGCACCTTATCGTTCTGAACGGCGTGCCCGGTGGTTTACGCCCCGCCTCCTAGGCCGTGCCCCCCATTTGTGTTAACCAACGCCCCCAAAGTGGTTGGGGGTTGGGGCGACGGGAGGAGTAGACTAATTCCGGGGTACAGGTGAAAAATCTTCAAAGTGTGGGCTGCTGAAAAAAAAAAAAACCTGCATGTGCCATTTTGCCCGGCTCTCCGCGGGGCCCCGGGGAGCCTTGTCACCCAGCCGGGGTGCCCGCCCACAACCCAGTCAAACTCACAACCCGGCTCTCCAGCCGAACCCGGGTACCCACTATTAAGCCACCCTCCCGGAACCTTTACCAATAGCTGCGGGCGCACCGAGGCCGGGGACCTGGTGGTACGAATCCAGCTTTTTGGCAAAGCATTGTGGCCGTTTTGGCGAGCTCCCCACGCCAAAATGGGGCAACCTAAGGGGACTCCAGTCGGCCAGTTGGAGCCAAAGTAAAGTCTAGGTCTGTGTCCTGCTGCCCAACGGGGCTTTCTTCGCTGTGGGCGCCCCCTGGTGCTTCTCTAAGTTGTCCAATATTTCACATTGACAACAGTCTGCCACAAGGAAAAAGAGAAGGACAAAAAAAGCTTACAGCACCTGGTATTCCCAGGCGGTCTCCCATCCAAGTACTAACCAGGCCCGACCCTGCTTAGCTTCCGAGATCGGACGAGATCGGGCGTGTTCAGGGTGGTATGGCCGTAAGCGACAGTGAACCGCAGCCGGTAGGCCTTAATGGGCCAGCAGAGGCCCTTGCTATCGTGTGTGCTTCTGTCACGGCCACTCATAAACACCGATTGCTCCTTCAGTCTGGCAAAATGAAAAAGCTTACAGCACCTGGTATTCCCAGGCGGTCTCCCATCCAAGTACTAACCAGGCCTGACCCTGCTTAGCTTCCGAGATCGGACGAGATTGGGCGTGTTCAGGGTGGTATGGCCATGAGCGACAGTCAACCGCAGCCGGTAGGCCTTAATGGGCCAGCAGAGGCCCTTGCTATCGTGTGTGCTTCTGTCACGGCCACTCATAAACGACGATTGCTCCTTCAGTCTGGCAAAATGAAAAAGCTTACAGCACCTGGTATTCCCAGGCGGTCTCCCATCCAAGTACTAACCAGGCCCGACCCTGCTTAGCTTCCGAGATCGGACGAGATCGGGCGTGTTCAGGGTGGTATGGCCGTAAGCAAGTAAGGCAGCAGCCGCTAGGCCTCATATGCCAGTGTCACGCTAACGCGGAGGGGACTGGCGGGTGTCAGACCGGATGAGAAAAGCATCAGCAGAGGCTGCGGTCGTTCAGGCAGTCAGTTAAGGGGTTATCGCTTCTCGGCCTTTTGGCTAAGATCAAGTGTAGTATCTGTTCTTATCAGTTTAATATCTGATACGTCCCCTATACGGGGACTACATATTAAACGGATTTTTGGACTCGGGAGTTGAAACAGGGGCTTGCTCCGTTCACTCCACGCATCGACCCGGCATTGCAGTGCCGCTGGGAACGGTGCGCCTCCTTCTGCTTTGTCGAAAGAAACTCGCATACACAAGGGCACCTTATCGTTCTGAACGGCGTGCCCGGTGGTTTACGCCCCGCCCCCTAGGCCGTGCCCCCCATTTGTGTTAACCAACGCCCCCAAAGTGGTTGGGGGTTGGGGCGACGGGAGGAGTAGACTAATTCCGGGGTACAGGTGAAAAATCTTCAAAGTGTGGGCTGCTGAAAAAAAAAAAAAACCTGCATGTGCCGTTTTGCCCGGCTCTCCGCGGGGCCCCGGGGAGCCTTGTCACCCAGCCGGGGTGCCCGCCCACAACCCAGTCAAACTCACAACCCGGCTCTCCAGCCGAACCCGGGTACCCACTATTAAGCCACCCTCCCGGAACCTTTACCAATAGCTGCGGGCGCACCGAGGCCGGGGACCTGGTGGTACGAATCCAGCTTTTTGGCAAAGCATTGTGGCCGTTTTGGGGAGCTCCCCACGCCAAAATGGGGCAACCTAAGGGGACTCCAGTCTGCCAGTTGGAGCCAAAGTAAAGTCTAGGTCTGTGTCCTGCTGCCCAACGGGGCTTTCTTCGCTGTGGGCGCCCCCTGGTGCTTCTCTAAGTTGTCCAATATTTCACATTGACAACAGTCTGCCACAAGGAAAAAAAGAAGGACAAAAAAAGCTTACAGCACCTGGTATTCCCAGGCGGTCTCCCATCCAAGTACTAACCAGGCCCGACCCTGCTTAGCTTCCGAGATCGGACGAGATCGGGCGTTTTCAGGGTGGTATGGCCGTAAGCGACAGTGAACCGCAGCCGGTAGGCCTTAATGGGCCAGCAGAGGCCCTTGCTATCGTGTGTGCTTCTGTCACGGCCACTCATAAACACCGATTGCTCCTTCAGTCTGGCAAAATGAAAAAGCTTACAGCACCTGGTATTCCCAGGCGGTCTCCCATCCAAGTACTAACCAGGCCCGACCCTGCTTAGCTTCCGAGATCGGACGAGATTGGGCGTGTTCAGGGTGGTATGGCCATGAGCGACAGTCAACCGCAGCCGGTAGGCCTTAATGGGCCAGCAGAGGCCCTTGCTATCGTGTGTGCTTCTGTCACGGCCACTCATAAACGACGATTGCTCCTTCAGTCTGGCAAAATGAAAAAGCTTACAGCACCTGGTATTCCCAGGCGGTCTCCCATCCAAGTACTAACCAGGCCCGACCCTGCTTAGCTTCCGAGATCGGACGAGATCGGGCGTGTTCAGGGTGGTATGGCCGTAAGCAAGTAAGGCAGCAGCCGCTAGGCCTCATATGCCAGTGTCACGCTAACGCGGAGGGGACTGGCGGGTGTCAGACCGGATGAGAAAAGCATCAGCAGAGGCTGCGGTCGTTCAGGCAGTCAGTTAAGGGGTTATCGCTTCTCGGCCTTTTGGCTAAGATCAAGTGTAGTATCTGTTCTTATCAGTTTAATATCTGATACGTCCCCTATACGGGGACTACATATTAAACGGATTTTTGGACTCGGGAGTTGAAACAGGGGCTTGCTCCGTTCACTCCACGCATCGACCCGGCATTGCAGTGCCGCTGGGAACGGTGCGCCTCCTTCTGCTTTGTCGAAAGAAACTCGCATACACAAGGGAACCTTATCGTTCTGAACGGCGTGCCCGGTGGTTTCCGCCCCGCCTCCTAGGCCGTGCCCCCCATTTGTGTTAACCAACGCCCCCAAAGTGGTTGGGGGTTGGGGCGACGGGAGGAGTAGACTAATTCCGGGGTACAGGTGAAAAATCTTCAAAGTGTGGGCTGCTGAAAAAAAAAAAAACCTGCATGTGCCATTTTGCCCGGCTCTCCGCGGGGCCCCGGGGAGCCTTGTCACCCAGCCGGGGTGCCCGCCCACAACCCAGTCAAACTCACAACCCGGCTCTCCAGCCGAACCCGGGTACCCACTATTAAGCCACCCTCCCGGAACCTTTACCAATAGCTGCGGGCGCACCGAGGCCGGGGACCTGGTGGTACGAATCCAGCTTTTTGGCAAAGCATTGTGGCCGTTTTGGGGAGCTCCCCACGCCAAAATGGGGCAACCTAAGGGGACTCCAGTCGGCCAGTTGGAGCCAAAGTAAAGTCTAGGTCTGTGTCCTGCTGCCCAACGGGGCTTTCTTCGCTGTGGGCGCCCCCTGGTGCTTCTCTAAGTTGTCCAATATTTCACATTGACAACAGTCTGCCACAAGGAAAAAAAGAAGGACAAAAAAAGCTTACAGCACCTGGTATTCCCAGGCGGTCTCCCATCCAAGTACTAACCAGGCCTGACCCTGCTTAGCTTCCGAGATCGGACGAGATTGGGCGTGTTCAGGGTGGTATGGCCATGAGCGACAGTCAACCGCAGCCGGTAGGCCTTAATGGGCCAGCAGAGGCCCTTGCTATCGTGTGTGCTTCTGTCACGGCCACTCATAAACGACGATTGCTCCTTCAGTCTGGCAAAATGAAAAAGCTTACAGCACCTGGTATTCCCAGGCGGTCTCCCATCCAAGTACTAACCAGGCCCGACCCTGCTTAGCTTCCGAGATCGGACGAGATCGGGCGTGTTCAGGGTGGTATGGCCGTAAGCAAGTAAGGCAGCAGCCGCTAGGCCTCATATGCCAGTGTCACGCTAACGCGGAGGGGACTGGCGGGTGTCAGACCGGATGAGAAAAGCATCAGCAGAGGCTGCGGTCGTTCAGGCAGTCAGTTAAGGGGTTATCGCTTCTCGGCCTTTTGGCTAAGATCAAGTGTAGTATCTGTTCTTATCAGTTTAATATCTGATACGTCCCCTATACGGGGACTACATATTAAACGGATTTTTGGACTCGGGAGTTGAAACAGGGGCTTGCTCCGTTCACTCCACGCATCGACCCGGCATTGCAGTGCCGCTGGGAACGGTGCGCCTCCTTCTGCTTTGTCGAAAGAAACTCGCATACACAAGGGCACCTTATCGTTCTGAACGGCGTGCCCGGTGGTTTACGCCCCGCCTCCTAGGCCGTGCCCCCCATTTGTGTTAACCAACGCCCCCAAAGTGGTTGGGGGTTGGGGCGACGGGAGGAGTAGACTAATTCCGGGGTACAGGTGAAAAATCTTCAAAGTGTGGGCTGCTGAAAAAAAAAAAAACCTGCATGTGCCATTTTGCCCGGCTCTCCGCGGGGCCCCGGGGAGCCTTGTCACCCAGCCGGGGTGCCCGCCCACAACCCAGTCAAACTCACAACCCGGCTCTCCAGCCGAACCCGGGTACCCACTATTAAGCCACCCTCCCGGAACCTTTACCAATAGCTGCGGGCGCACCGAGGCCGGGGACCTGGTGGTACGAATCCAGCTTTTTGGCAAAGCATTGTGGCCGTTTTGGCGAGCTCCCCACGCCAAAATGGGGCAACCTAAGGGGACTCCAGTCGGCCAGTTGGAGCCAAAGTAAAGTCTAGGTCTGTGTCCTGCTGCCCAACGGGGCTTTCTTCGCTGTGGGCGCCCCCTGGTGCTTCTCTAAGTTGTCCAATATTTCACATTGACAACAGTCTGCCACAAGGAAAAAGAGAAGGACAAAAAAAGCTTACAGCACCTGGTATTCCCAGGCGGTCTCCCATCCAAGTACTAACCAGGCCCGACCCTGCTTAGCTTCCGAGATCGGACGAGATCGGGCGTGTTCAGGGTGGTATGGCCGTAAGCGACAGTGAACCGCAGCCGGTAGGCCTTAATGGGCCAGCAGAGGCCCTTGCTATCGTGTGTGCTTCTGTCACGGCCACTCATAAACACCGATTGCTCCTTCAGTCTGGCAAAATGAAAAAGCTTACAGCACCTGGTATTCCCAGGCGGTCTCCCATCCAAGTACTAACCAGGCCTGACCCTGCTTAGCTTCCGAGATCGGACGAGATTGGGCGTGTTCAGGGTGGTATGGCCATGAGCGACAGTCAACCGCAGCCGGTAGGCCTTAATGGGCCAGCAGAGGCCCTTGCTATCGTGTGTGCTTCTGTCACGGCCACTCATAAACGACGATTGCTCCTTCAGTCTGGCAAAATGAAAAAGCTTACAGCACCTGGTATTCCCAGGCGGTCTCCCATCCAAGTACTAACCAGGCCCGACCCTGCTTAGCTTCCGAGATCGGACGAGATCGGGCGTGTTCAGGGTGGTATGGCCGTAAGCAAGTAAGGCAGCAGCCGCTAGGCCTCATATGCCAGTGTCACGCTAACGCGGAGGGGACTGGCGGGTGTCAGACCGGATGAGAAAAGCATCAGCAGAGGCTGCGGTCGTTCAGGCAGTCAGTTAAGGGGTTATCGCTTCTCGGCCTTTTGGCTAAGATCAAGTGTAGTATCTGTTCTTATCAGTTTAATATCTGATACGTCCCCTATACGGGGACTACATATTAAACGGATTTTTGGACTCGGGAGTTGAAACAGGGGCTTGCTCCGTTCACTCCACGCATCGACCCGGCATTGCAGTGCCGCTGGGAACGGTGCGCCTCCTTCTGCTTTGTCGAAAGAAACTCGCATACACAAGGGCACCTTATCGTTCTGAACGGCGTGCCCGGTGGTTTACGCCCCGCCCCCTAGGCCGTGCCCCCCATTTGTGTTAACCAACGCCCCCAAAGTGGTTGGGGGTTGGGGCGACGGGAGGAGTAGACTAATTCCGGGGTACAGGTGAAAAATCTTCAAAGTGTGGGCTGCTGAAAAAAAAAAAAAACCTGCATGTGCCGTTTTGCCCGGCTCTCCGCGGGGCCCCGGGGAGCCTTGTCACCCAGCCGGGGTGCCCGCCCACAACCCAGTCAAACTCACAACCCGGCTCTCCAGCCGAACCCGGGTACCCACTATTAAGCCACCCTCCCGGAACCTTTACCAATAGCTGCGGGCGCACCGAGGCCGGGGACCTGGTGGTACGAATCCAGCTTTTTGGCAAAGCATTGTGGCCGTTTTGGGGAGCTCCCCACGCCAAAATGGGGCAACCTAAGGGGACTCCAGTCTGCCAGTTGGAGCCAAAGTAAAGTCTAGGTCTGTGTCCTGCTGCCCAACGGGGCTTTCTTCGCTGTGGGCGCCCCCTGGTGCTTCTCTAAGTTGTCCAATATTTCACATTGACAACAGTCTGCCACAAGGAAAAAAAGAAGGACAAAAAAAGCTTACAGCACCTGGTATTCCCAGGCGGTCTCCCATCCAAGTACTAACCAGGCCCGACCCTGCTTAGCTTCCGAGATCGGACGAGATCGGGCGTGTTCAGGGTGGTATGGCCGTAAGCGACAGTGAACCGCAGCCGGTAGGCCTTAATGGGCCAGCAGAGGCCCTTGCTATCGTGTGTGCTTCTGTCACGGCCACTCATAAACACCGATTGCTCCTTCAGTCTGGCAAAATGAAAAAGCTTACAGCACCTGGTATTCCCAGGCGGTCTCCCATCCAAGTACTAACCAGGCCCGACCCTGCTTAGCTTCCGAGATCGGACGAGATTGGGCGTGTTCAGGGTGGTATGGCCATGAGCGACAGTCAACCGCAGCCGGTAGGCCTTAATGGGCCAGCAGAGGCCCTTGCTATCGTGTGTGCTTCTGTCACGGCCACTCATAAACGACGATTGCTCCTTCAGTCTGGCAAAATGAAAAAGCTTACAGCACCTGGTATTCCCAGGCGGTCTCCCATCCAAGTACTAACCAGGCCCGACCCTGCTTAGCTTCCGAGATCGGACGAGATCGGGCGTGTTCAGGGTGGTATGGCCGTAAGCAAGTAAGGCAGCAGCCGCTAGGCCTCATATGCCAGTGTCACGCTAACGCGGAGGGGACTGGCGGGTGTCAGACCGGATGAGAAAAGCATCAGCAGAGGCTGCGGTCGTTCAGGCAGTCAGTTAAGGGGTTATCGCTTCTCGGCCTTTTGGCTAAGATCAAGTGTAGTATCTGTTCTTATCAGTTTAATATCTGATACGTCCCCTATACGGGGACTACATATTAAACGGATTTTTGGACTCGGGAGTTGAAACAGGGGCTTGCTCCGTTCACTCCACGCATCGACCCGGCATTGCAGTGCCGCTGGGAACGGTGCGCCTCCTTCTGCTTTGTCGAAAGAAACTCGCATACACAAGGGAACCTTATCGTTCTGAACGGCGTGCCCGGTGGTTTACGCCCCGCCTCCTAGGCCGTGCCCCCCATTTGTGTTAACCAACGCCCCCAAAGTGGTTGGGGGTTGGGGCGACGGGAGGAGTAGACTAATTCCGGGGTACAGGTGAAAAATCTTCAAAGTGTGGGCTGCTGAAAAAAAAAAAAACCTGCATGTGCCATTTTGCCCGGCTCTCCGCGGGGCCCCGGGGAGCCTTGTCACCCAGCCGGGGTGCCCGCCCACAACCCAGTCAAACTCACAACCCGGCTCTCCAGCCGAACCCGGGTACCCACTATTAAGCCACCCTCCCGGAACCTTTACCAATAGCTGCGGGCGCACCGAGGCCGGGGACCTGGTGGTACGAATCCAGCTTTTTGGCAAAGCATTGTGGCCGTTTTGGGGAGCTCCCCACGCCAAAATGGGGCAACCTAAGGGGACTCCAGTCGGCCAGTTGGAGCCAAAGTAAAGTCTAGGTCTGTGTCCTGCTGCCCAACGGGGCTTTCTTCGCTGTGGGCGCCCCCTGGTGCTTCTCTAAGTTGTCCAATATTTCACATTGACAACAGTCTGCCACAAGGAAAAAAAGAAGGACAAAAAAAGCTTACAGCACCTGGTATTCCCAGGCGGTCTCCCATCCAAGTACTAACCAGGCCCGACCCTGCTTAGCTTCCGAGATCGGACGAGATCGGGCGTGTTCAGGGTGGTATGGCCGTAAGCGACAGTGAACCGCAGCCGGTAGGCCTTAATGGGCCAGCAGAGGCCCTTGCTATCGTGTGTGCTTCTGTCACGGCCACTCATAAACACCGATTGCTCCTTCAGTCTGGCAAAATGAAAAAGCTTACAGCACCTGGTATTCCCAGGCGGTCTCCCATCCAAGTACTAACCAGGCCTGACCCTGCTTAGCTTCCGAGATCGGACGAGATTGGGCGTGTTCAGGGTGGTATGGCCATGAGCGACAGTCAACCGCAGCCGGTAGGCCTTAATGGGCCAGCAGAGGCCCTTGCTATCGTGTGTGCTTCTGTCACGGCCACTCATAAACGACGATTGCTCCTTCAGTCTGGCAAAATGAAAAAGCTTACAGCACCTGGTATTCCCAGGCGGTCTCCCATCCAAGTACTAACCAGGCCCGACCCTGCTTAGCTTCCGAGATCGGACGAGATCGGGCGTGTTCAGGGTGGTATGGCCGTAAGCAAGTAAGGCAGCAGCCGCTAGGCCTCATATGCCAGTGTCACGCTAACGCGGAGGGGACTGGCGGGTGTCAGACCGGATGAGAAAAGCATCAGCAGAGGCTGCGGTCGTTCAGGCAGTCAGTTAAGGGGTTATCGCTTCTCGGCCTTTTGGCTAAGATCAAGTGTAGTATCTGTTCTTATCAGTTTAATATCTGATACGTCCCCTATACGGGGACTACATATTAAACGGATTTTTGGACTCGGGAGTTGAAACAGGGGCTTGCTCCGTTCACTCCACGCATCGACCCGGCATTGCAGTGCCGCTGGGAACGGTGCGCCTCCTTCTGCTTTGTCGAAAGAAACTCGCATACACAAGGGCACCTTATCGTTCTGAACGGCGTGCCCGGTGGTTTACGCCCCGCCTCCTAGGCCGTGCCCCCCATTTGTGTTAACCAACGCCCCCAAAGTGGTTGGGGGTTGGGGCGACGGGAGGAGTAGACTAATTCCGGGGTACAGGTGAAAAATCTTCAAAGTGTGGGCTGCTGAAAAAAAAAAAAACCTGCATGTGCCATTTTGCCCGGCTCTCCGCGGGGCCCCGGGGAGCCTTGTCACCCAGCCGGGGTGCCCGCCCACAACCCAGTCAAACTCACAACCCGGCTCTCCAGCCGAACCCGGGTACCCACTATTAAGCCACCCTCCCGGAACCTTTACCAATAGCTGCGGGCGCACCGAGGCCGGGGACCTGGTGGTACGAATCCAGCTTTTTGGCAAAGCATTGTGGCCGTTTTGGCGAGCTCCCCACGCCAAAATGGGGCAACCTAAGGGGACTCCAGTCGGCCAGTTGGAGCCAAAGTAAAGTCTAGGTCTGTGTCCTGCTGCCCAACGGGGCTTTCTTCGCTGTGGGCGCCCCCTGGTGCTTCTCTAAGTTGTCCAATATTTCACATTGACAACAGTCTGCCACAAGGAAAAAGAGAAGGACAAAAAAAGCTTACAGCACCTGGTATTCCCAGGCGGTCTCCCATCCAAGTACTAACCAGGCCCGACCCTGCTTAGCTTCCGAGATCGGACGAGATCGGGCGTGTTCAGGGTGGTATGGCCGTAAGCGACAGTGAACCGCAGCCGGTAGGCCTTAATGGGCCAGCAGAGGCCCTTGCTATCGTGTGTGCTTCTGTCACGGCCACTCATAAACACCGATTGCTCCTTCAGTCTGGCAAAATGAAAAAGCTTACAGCACCTGGTATTCCCAGGCGGTCTCCCATCCAAGTACTAACCAGGCCTGACCCTGCTTAGCTTCCGAGATCGGACGAGATTGGGCGTGTTCAGGGTGGTATGGCCATGAGCGACAGTCAACCGCAGCCGGTAGGCCTTAATGGGCCAGCAGAGGCCCTTGCTATCGTGTGTGCTTCTGTCACGGCCACTCATAAACGACGATTGCTCCTTCAGTCTGGCAAAATGAAAAAGCTTACAGCACCTGGTATTCCCAGGCGGTCTCCCATCCAAGTACTAACCAGGCCCGACCCTGCTTAGCTTCCGAGATCGGACGAGATCGGGCGTGTTCAGGGTGGTATGGCCGTAAGCAAGTAAGGCAGCAGCCGCTAGGCCTCATATGCCAGTGTCACGCTAACGCGGAGGGGACTGGCGGGTGTCAGACCGGATGAGAAAAGCATCAGCAGAGGCTGCGGTCGTTCAGGCAGTCAGTTAAGGGGTTATCGCTTCTCGGCCTTTTGGCTAAGATCAAGTGTAGTATCTGTTCTTATCAGTTTAATATCTGATACGTCCCCTATACGGGGACTACATATTAAACGGATTTTTGGACTCGGGAGTTGAAACAGGGGCTTGCTCCGTTCACTCCACGCATCGACCCGGCATTGCAGTGCCGCTGGGAACGGTGCGCCTCCTTCTGCTTTGTCGAAAGAAACTCGCATACACAAGGGCACCTTATCGTTCTGAACGGCGTGCCCGGTGGTTTACGCCCCGCCCCCTAGGCCGTGCCCCCCATTTGTGTTAACCAACGCCCCCAAAGTGGTTGGGGGTTGGGGCGACGGGAGGAGTAGACTAATTCCGGGGTACAGGTGAAAAATCTTCAAAGTGTGGGCTGCTGAAAAAAAAAAAAAACCTGCATGTGCCGTTTTGCCCGGCTCTCCGCGGGGCCCCGGGGAGCCTTGTCACCCAGCCGGGGTGCCCGCCCACAACCCAGTCAAACTCACAACCCGGCTCTCCAGCCGAACCCGGGTACCCACTATTAAGCCACCCTCCCGGAACCTTTACCAATAGCTGCGGGCGCACCGAGGCCGGGGACCTGGTGGTACGAATCCAGCTTTTTGGCAAAGCATTGTGGCTGTTTTGGGGAGCTCCCCACGCCAAAATGGGGCAACCTAAGGGGACTCCAGTCTGCCAGTTGGAGCCAAAGTAAAGTCTAGGTCTGTGTCCTGCTGCCCAACGGGGCTTTCTTCGCTGTGGGCGCCCCCTGGTGCTTCTCTAAGTTGTCCAATATTTCACATTGACAACAGTCTGCCACAAGGAAAAAAAGAAGGACAAAAAAAGCTTACAGCACCTGGTATTCCCAGGCGGTCTCCCATCCAAGTACTAACCAGGCCCGACCCTGCTTAGCTTCCGAGATCGGACGAGATCGGGCGTGTTCAGGGTGGTATGGCCGTAAGCGACAGTGAACCGCAGCCGGTAGGCCTTAATGGGCCAGCAGAGGCCCTTGCTATCGTGTGTGCTTCTGTCACGGCCACTCATAAACACCGATTGCTCCTTCAGTCTGGCAAAATGAAAAAGCTTACAGCACCTGGTATTCCCAGGTGGTCTCCCATCCAAGTACTAACCAGGCCCGACCCTGCTTAGCTTCCGAGATCGGACGAGATTGGGCGTGTTCAGGGTGGTATGGCCATGAGCGACAGTCAACCGCAGCCGGTAGGCCTTAATGGGCCAGCAGAGGCCCTTGCTATCGTGTGTGCTTCTGTCACGGCCACTCATAAACGACGATTGCTCCTTCAGTCTGGCAAAATGAAAAAGCTTACAGCACCTGGTATTCCCAGGCGGTCTCCCATCCAAGTACTAACCAGGCCCGACCCTGCTTAGCTTCCGAGATCGGACGAGATCGGGCGTGTTCAGGGTGGTATGGCCGTAAGCAAGTAAGGCAGCAGCCGCTAGGCCTCATATGCCAGTGTCACGCTAACGCGGAGGGGACTGGCGGGTGTCAGACCGGATGAGAAAAGCATCAGCAGAGGCTGCGGTCGTTCAGGCAGTCAGTTAAGGGGTTATCGCTTCTCGGCCTTTTGGCTAAGATCAAGTGTAGTATCTGTTCTTATCAGTTTAATATCTGATACGTCCCCTATACGGGGACTACATATTAAACGGATTTTTGGACTCGGGAGTTGAAACAGGGGCTTGCTCCGTTCACTCCACGCATCGACCCGGCATTGCAGTGCCGCTGGGAACGGTGCGCCTCCTTCTGCTTTGTCGAAAGAAACTCGCATACACAAGGGAACCTTATCGTTCTGAACGGCGTGCCCGGTGGTTTACGCCCCGCCTCCTAGGCCGTGCCCCCCATTTGTGTTAACCAACGCCCCCAAAGTGGTTGGGGGTTGGGGCGACGGGAGGAGTAGACTAATTCCGGGGTACAGGTGAAAAATCTTCAAAGTGTGGGCTGCTGAAAAAAAAAAAACCTGCATGTGCCATTTTGCCCGGCTCTCCGCGGGGCCCCGGGGAGCCTTGTCACCCAGCCGGGGTGCCCGCCCACAACCCAGTCAAACTCACAACCCGGCTCTCCAGCCGAACCCGGGTACCCACTATTAAGCCACCCTCCCGGAACCTTTACCAATAGCTGCGGGCGCACCGAGGCCGGGGACCTGGTGGTACGAATCCAGCTTTTTGGCAAAGCATTGTGGCCGTTTTGGGGAGCTCCCCACGCCAAAATGGGGCAACCTAAGGGGACTCCAGTCGGCCAGTTGGAGCCAAAGTAAAGTCTAGGTCTGTGTCCTGCTGCCCAACGGGGCTTTCTTCGCTGTGGGCGCCCCCTGGTGCTTCTCTAAGTTGTCCAATATTTCACATTGACAACAGTCTGCCACAAGGAAAAAAAGAAGGACAAAAAAAGCTTACAGCACCTGGTATTCCCAGGCGGTCTCCCATCCAAGTACTAACCAGGCCCGACCCTGCTTAGCTTCCGAGATCGGACGAGATCGGGCGTGTTCAGGGTGGTATGGCCGTAAGCGACAGTGAACCGCAGCCGGTAGGCCTTAATGGGCCAGCAGAGGCCCTTGCTATCGTGTGTGCTTCTGTCACGGCCACTCATAAACACCGATTGCTCCTTCAGTCTGGCAAAATGAAAAAGCTTACAGCACCTGGTATTCCCAGGCGGTCTCCCATCCAAGTACTAACCAGGCCTGACCCTGCTTAGCTTCCGAGATCGGACGAGATTGGGCGTGTTCAGGGTGGTATGGCCATGAGCGACAGTCAACCGCAGCCGGTAGGCCTTAATGGGCCAGCAGAGGCCCTTGCTATCGTGTGTGCTTCTGTCACGGCCACTCATAAACGACGATTGCTCCTTCAGTCTGGCAAAATGAAAAAGCTTACAGCACCTGGTATTCCCAGGCGGTCTCCCATCCAAGTACTAACCAGGCCCGACCCTGCTTAGCTTCCGAGATCGGACGAGATCGGGCGTGTTCAGGGTGGTATGGCCGTAAGCAAGTAAGGCAGCAGCCGCTAGGCCTCATATGCCAGTGTCACACTAACGCGGAGGGGACTGGCGGGTGTCAGACCGGATGAGAAAAGCATCAGCAGAGGCTGCGGTCGTTCAGGCAGTCAGTTAAGGGGTTATCGCTTCTCGGCCTTTTGGCTAAGATCAAGTGTAGTATCTGTTCTTATCAGTTTAATATCTGATACGTCCCCTATACGGGGACTACATATTAAACGGATTTTTGGACTCGGGAGTTGAAACAGGGGCTTGCTCCGTTCACTCCACGCATCGACCCGGCATTGCAGTGCCGCTGGGAACGGTGCGCCTCCTTCTGCTTTGTCGAAAGAAACTCGCATACACAAGGGCACCTTATCGTTCTGAACGGCGTGCCCGGTGGTTTACGCCCCGCCCCCTAGGCCGTGCCCCCCATTTGTGTTAACCAACGCCCCCAAAGTGGTTGGGGGTTGGGGCGACGGGAGGAGTAGACTAATTCCGGGGTACAGGTGAAAAATCTTCAAAGTGTGGGCTGCTGAAAAAAAAAAAAAACCTGCATGTGCCGTTTTGCCCGGCTCTCCGCGGGGCCCCGGGGAGCCTTGTCACCCAGCCGGGGTGCCCTCCCACAACCCAGTCAAACTCACAACCCGGCTCTCCAGCCGAACCCGGGTACCCACTATTAAGCCACCCTCCCGGAACCTTTACCAATAGCTGCGGGCGCACCGAGGCCGGGGACCTGGTGGTACGAATCCAGCTTTTTGGCAAAGCATTGTGGCCGTTTTGGGGAGCTCCCCACGCCAAAATGGGGCAACCTAAGGGGACTCCAGTCGGCCAGTTGGAGCCAAAGTAAAGTCTAGGTCTGTGTCCTGCTGCCCAACGGGGCTTTCTTCGCTGTGGGCGCCCCCTGGTGCTTCTCTAAGTTGTCCAATATTTCACATTGACAACAGTCTGCCACAAGGAAAAAAAGAAGGACAAAAAAAGCTTACAGCACCTGGTATTCCCAGGCGGTCTCCCATCCAAGTACTAACCAGGCCCGACCCTGCTTAGCTTCCGAGATCGGACGAGATCGGGCGTGTTCAGGGTGGTATGGCCGTAAGCGACAGTGAACCGCAGCCGGTAGGCCTTAATGGGCCAGCAGAGGCCCTTGCTATCGTGTGTGCTTCTGTCACGGCCACTCATAAACACCGATTGCTCCTTCAGTCTGGCAAAATGAAAAAGCTTACAGCACCTGGTATTCCCAGGCGGTCTCCCATCCAAGTACTAACCAGGCCCGACCCTGCTTAGCTTCCGAGATCGGACGAGATTGGGCGTGTTCAGGGTGGTATGGCCATGAGCGACAGTCAACCGCAGCCGGTAGGCCTTAATGGGCCAGCAGAGGCCCTTGCTATCGTGTGTGCTTCTGTCACGGCCACTCATAAACGACGATTGCTCCTGCAGTCTGGCAAAATGAAAAAGCTTACAGCACCTGGTATTCCCAGGCGGTCTCCCATCCAAGTACTAACCAGGCCCGACCCTGCTTAGCTTCCGAGATCGGACGAGATCGGGCGTGTTCAGGGTGGTATGGCCGTAAGCAAGTAAGGCAGCAGCCGCTAGGCCTCATATGCCAGTGTCACGCTAACGCGGAGGGGACTGGCGGGTGTCAGACCGGATGAGAAAAGCATCAGCAGAGGCTGCGGTCGTTCAGGCAGTCAGTTAAGGGGTTATCGCTTCTCGGCCTTTTGGCTAAGATCAAGTGTAGTATCTGTTCTTATCAGTTTAATATCTGATACGTCCCCTATACGGGGACTACATATTAAACGGATTTTTGGACTCGGGAGTTGAAACAGGGGCTTGCTCCGTTCACTCCACGCATCGACCCGGCATTGCAGTGCCGCTGGGAACGGTGCGCCTCCTTCTGCTTTGTCGAAAGAAACTCGCATACACAAGGGAACCTTATCGTTCTGAACGGCGTGCCCGGTGGTTTACGCCCCGCCTCCTAGGCCGTGCCCCCCATTTGTGTTAACCAACGCCCCCAAAGTGGTTGGGGGTTGGGGCGACGGGAGGAGTACACTAATTCCGGGGTACAGGTGAAAAATCTTCAAAGTGTGGGCTGCTGAAAAAAAAAAAACCTGCATGTGCCATTTTGCCCGGCTCTCCGCGGGGCCCCGGGGAGCCTTGTCACCCAGCCGGGGTGCCCGCCCACAACCCAGTCAAACTCACAACCCGGCTCTCCATTCGAACCCGGGTACCCACTATTAAGCCACCCTCCCGGAACCTTTACCAATAGCTGCGGGCGCACCGAGGCCGGGGACCTGGTGGTACGAATCCAGCTTTTTGGCAAAGCATTGTGGCCGTTTTGGGGAGCTCCCCACGCCAAAATGGGGCAACCTAAGGGGACTCCAGTCGGCCAGTTGGAGCCAAAGTAAAGTCTAGGTCTGTGTCCTGCTGCCCAACGGGGCTTTCTTCGCTGTGGGCGCCCCCTGGTGCTTCTCTAAGTTGTCCAATATTTCACATTGACAACAGTCTGCCACAAGGAAAAAAAGAAGGACAAAAAAAGCTTACAGCACCTGGTATTCCCAGGCGGTCTCCCATCCAAGTACTAACCAGGCCCGACCCTGCTTAGCTTCCGAGATCGGACGAGATCGGGCGTGTTCAGGGTGGTATGGCCGTAAGCGACAGTGAACCGCAGCCGGTAGGCCTTAATGGGCCAGCAGAGGCCCTTGCTATCGTGTGTGCTTCTGTCACGGCCACTCATAAACACCGATTGCTCCTTCAGTCTGGCAAAATGAAAAAGCTTACAGCACCTGGTATTCCCAGGCGGTCTCCCATCCAAGTACTAACCAGGCCTGACCCTGCTTAGCTTCCGAGATCGGACGAGATTGGGCGTGTTCAGGGTGGTATGGCCATGAGCGACAGTCAACCGCAGCCGGTAGGCCTTAATGGGCCAGCAGAGGCCCTTGCTATCGTGTGTGCTTCTGTCACGGCCACTCATAAACGACGATTGCTCCTTCAGTCTGGCAAAATGAAAAAGCTTACAGCACCTGGTATTCCCAGGCGGTCTCCCATCCAAGTACTAACCAGGCCCGACCCTGCTTAGCTTCCGAGATCGGACGAGATCGGGCGTGTTCAGGGTGGTATGGCCGTAAGCAAGTAAGGCAGCAGCCGCTAGGCCTCATATGCCAGTGTCACGCTAACGCGGAGGGGACTGGCGGGTGTCAGACCGGATGAGAAAAGCATCAGCAGAGGCTGCGGTCGTTCAGGCAGTCAGTTAAGGGGTTATCGCTTCTCGGCCTTTTGGCTAAGATCAAGTGTAGTATCTGTTCTTATCAGTTTAATATCTGATACGTCCCCTATACGGGGACTACATATTAAACGGATTTTTGGACTCGGGAGTTGAAACAGGGGCTTGCTCCGTTCACTCCACGCATCGACCCGGCATTGCAGTGCCGCTGGGAACGGTGCGCCTCCTTCTGCTTTGTCGAAAGAAACTCGCATACACAAGGGCACCTTATCGTTCTGAACGGCGTGCCCGGTGGTTTACGCCCCGCCTCCTAGGCCGTGCCCCCCATTTGTGTTAACCAACGCCCCCAAAGTGGTTGGGGGTTGGGGCGACGGGAGGAGTAGACTAATTCCGGGGTACAGGTGAAAAATCTTCAAAGTGTGGGCTGCTGAAAAAAAAAAAAACCTGCATGTGCCATTTTGCCCGGCTCTCCGCGGGGCCCCGGGGAGCCTTGTCACCCAGCCGGGGTGCCCGCCCACAACCCAGTCAAACTCACAACCCGGCTCTCCAGCCGAACCCGGGTACCCACTATTAAGCCACCCTCCCGGAACCTTTACCAATAGCTGCGGGCGCACCGAGGCCGGGGACCTGGTGGTACGAATCCAGCTTTTTGGCAAAGCATTGTGGCCGTTTTGGCGAGCTCCCCACGCCAAAATGGGGCAACCTAAGGGGACTCCAGTCGGCCAGTTGGAGCCAAAGTAAAGTCTAGGTCTGTGTCCTGCTGCCCAACGGGGCTTTCTTCGCTGTGGGCGCCCCCTGGTGCTTCTCTAAGTTGTCCAATATTTCACATTGACAACAGTCTGCCACAAGGAAAAAGAGAAGGACAAAAAAAGCTTACAGCACCTGGTATTCCCAGGCGGTCTCCCATCCAAGTACTAACCAGGCCCGACCCTGCTTAGCTTCCGAGATCGGACGAGATCGGGCGTGTTCAGGGTGGTATGGCCGTAAGCGACAGTGAACCGCAGCCGGTAGGCCTTAATGGGCCAGCAGAGGCCCTTGCTATCGTGTGTGCTTCTGTCACGGCCACTCATAAACACCGATTGCTCCTTCAGTCTGGCAAAATGAAAAAGCTTACAGCACCTGGTATTCCCAGGCGGTCTCCCATCCAAGTACTAACCAGGCCTGACCCTGCTTAGCTTCCGAGATCGGACGAGATTGGGCGTGTTCAGGGTGGTATGGCCATGAGCGACAGTCAACCGCAGCCGGTAGGCCTTAATGGGCCAGCAGAGGCCCTTGCTATCGTGTGTGCTTCTGTCACGGCCACTCATAAACGACGATTGCTCCTTCAGTCTGGCAAAATGAAAAAGCTTACAGCACCTGGTATTCCCAGGCGGTCTCCCATCCAAGTACTAACCAGGCCCGACCCTGCTTAGCTTCCGAGATCGGACGAGATCGGGCGTGTTCAGGGTGGTATGGCCGTAAGCAAGTAAGGCAGCAGCCGCTAGGCCTCATATGCCAGTGTCACACTAACGCGGAGGGGACTGGCGGGTGTCAGACCGGATGAGAAAAGCATCAGCAGAGGCTGCGGTCGTTCAGGCAGTCAGTTAAGGGGTTATCGCTTCTCGGCCTTTTGGCTAAGATCAAGTGTAGTATCTGTTCTTATCAGTTTAATATCTGATACGTCCCCTATACGGGGACTACATATTAAACGGATTTTTGGACTCGGGAGTTGAAACAGGGGCTTGCTCCGTTCACTCCACGCATCGACCCGGCATTGCAGTGCCGCTGGGAACGGTGCGCCTCCTTCTGCTTTGTCGAAAGAAACTCGCATACACAAGGGCACCTTATCGTTCTGAACGGCGTGCCCGGTGGTTTACGCCCCGCCCCCTAGGCCGTGCCCCCCATTTGTGTTAACCAACGCCCCCAAAGTGGTTGGGGGTTGGGGCGACGGGAGGAGTAGACTAATTCCGGGGTACAGGTGAAAAATCTTCAAAGTGTGGGCTGCTGAAAAAAAAAAAAAACCTGCATGTGCCGTTTTGCCCGGCTCTCCGCGGGGCCCCGGGGAGCCTTGTCACCCAGCCGGGGTGCCCGCCCACAACCCAGTCAAACTCACAACCCGGCTCT
Source organism: Nannobrachium achirus (assembly GCF_963921795.1). NCBI lineage: Eukaryota > Metazoa > Chordata > Actinopteri > Myctophiformes > Myctophidae > Nannobrachium > Nannobrachium achirus. Next base: position 396,580 of record NW_027664712.1, read on the forward strand.
CCAGCCGAACCCGGGTACCCACTATTAAGCCACCCTCCCGGAACCTTTACCAATAGCTGCGGGCGCACCGAGGCCGGGGACCTGGTGGTACGAATCCAGCTTTTTGGCAAAGCATTGTGGCCGTTTTGGGGAGCTCCCCACGCCAAAATGGGGCAACCTAAGGGGACTCCAGTCGGCCAGTTGGAGCCAAAGTAAAGTCTAGGTCTGTGTCCTGCTGCCCAACGGGGCTTTCTTCGCTGTGGGCGCCCCCTGGTGCTTCTCTAAGTTGTCCAATATTTCACATTGACAACAGTCTGCCACAAGGAAAAAAAGAAGGACAAAAAAAGCTTACAGCACCTGGTATTCCCAGGCGGTCTCCCATCCAAGTACTAACCAGGCCCGACCCTGCTTAGCTTCCGAGATCGGACGAGATCGGGCGTGTTCAGGGTGGTATGGCCGTAAGCGACAGTGAACCGCAGCCGGTAGGCCTTAATGGGCCAGCAGAGGCCCTTGCTATCGTGTGTGCTTCTGTCACGGCCACTCATAAACACCGATTGCTCCTTCAGTCTGGCAAAATGAAAAAGCTTACAGCACCTGGTATTCCCAGGCGGTCTCCCATCCAAGTACTAACCAGGCCCGACCCTGCTTAGCTTCCGAGATCGGACGAGATTGGGCGTGTTCAGGGTGGTATGGCCATGAGCGACAGTCAACCGCAGCCGGTAGGCCTTAATGGGCCAGCAGAGGCCCTTGCTATCGTGTGTGCTTCTGTCACGGCCACTCATAAACGACGATTGCTCCTGCAGTCTGGCAAAATGAAAAAGCTTACAGCACCTGGTATTCCCAGGCGGTCTCCCATCCAAGTACTAACCAGGCCCGACCCTGCTTAGCTTCCGAGATCGGACGAGATCGGGCGTGTTCAGGGTGGTATGGCCGTAAGCGACAGTGAACCGCAGCCGGTAGGCCTTAATGGGCCAGCAGAGGCCCTTGCTATCGTGTGTGCTTCTGTCACGGCCACTCATAAACACCGATTGCTCCTTCAGTCTGGCAAAATGAAAAAGCTTACAGCACCTGGTATTCCCAGGCGGTCTCCCATCCAAGTACTAACCAGGCCCGACCCTGCTTAGCTTCCGAGATCGGACGAGATTGGGCGTGTTCAGGGTGGTATGGCCATGAGCGACAGTCAACCGCAGCCGGTAGGCCTTAATGGGCCAGCAGAGGCCCTTGCTATCGTGTGTGCTTCTGTCACGGCCACTCATAAACGACGATTGCTCCTTCAGTCTGGCAAAATGAAAAAGCTTACAGCACCTGGTATTCCCAGGCGGTCTCCCATCCAAGTACTAACCAGGCCCGACCCTGCTTAGCTTCCGAGATCGGACGAGATCGGGCGTGTTCAGGGTGGTATGGCCGTAAGCAAGTAAGGCAGCAGCCGCTAGGCCTCATATGCCAGTGTCACGCTAACGCGGAGGGGACTGGCGGGTGTCAGACCGGATGAGAAAAGCATCAGCAGAGGCTGCGGTCGTTCAGGCAGTCAGTTAAGGGGTTATCGCTTCTCGGCCTTTTGGCTAAGATCAAGTGTAGTATCTGTTCTTATCAGTTTAATATCTGATACGTCCCCTATACGGGGACTACATATTAAACGGATTTTTGGACTCGGGAGTTGAAACAGGGGCTTGCTCCGTTCACTCCACGCATCGACCCGGCATTGCAGTGCCGCTGGGAACGGTGCGCCTCCTTCTGCTTTGTCGAAAGAAACTCGCATACACAAGGGAACCTTATCGTTCTGAACGGCGTGCCCGGTGGTTTACGCCCCGCCTCCTAGGCCGTGCCCCCCATTTGTGTTAACCAACGCCCCCAAAGTGGTTGGGGGTTGGGGCGACGGGAGGAGTAGACTAATTCCGGGGTACAGGTGAAAAATCTTCAAAGTGTGGGCTGCTGAAAAAAAAAAAACCTGCATGTGCCATTTTGCCCGGCTCTCCGCGGGGCCCCGGGGAGCCTTGTCACCCAGCCGGGGTGCCCGCCCACAACCCAGTCAAACTCACAACCCGGCTCTCCAGCCGAACCCGGGTACCCACTATTAAGCCACCCTCCCGGAACCTTTACCAATAGCTGCGGGCGCACCGAGGCCGGGGACCTGGTGGTACGAATCCAGCTTTTTGGCAAAGCATTGTGGCCGTTTTGGGGAGCTCCCCACGCCAAAATGGGGCAACCTAAGGGGACTCCAGTCGGCCAGTTGGAGCCAAAGTAAAGTCTAGGTCTGTGTCCTGCTGCCCAACGGGGCTTTCTTCGCTGTGGGCGCCCCCTGGTGCTTCTCTAAGTTGTCCAATATTTCACATTGACAACAGTCTGCCACAAGGAAAAAAAGAAGGACAAAAAAAGCTTACAGCACCTGGTATTCCCAGGCGGTCTCCCATCCAAGTACTAACCAGGCCCGACCCTGCTTAGCTTCCGAGATCGGACGAGATCGGGCGTGTTCAGGGTGGTATGGCCGTAAGCGACAGTGAACCGCAGCCGGTAGGCCTTAATGGGCCAGCAGAGGCCCTTGCTATCGTGTGTGCTTCTGTCACGGCCACTCATAAACACCGATTGCTCCTTCAGTCTGGCAAAATGAAAAAGCTTACAGCACCTGGTATTCCCAGGCGGTCTCCCATCCAAGTACTAACCAGGCCCGACCCTGCTTAGCTTCCGAGATCGGACGAGATTGGGCGTGTTCAGGGTGGTATGGCCATGAGCGACAGTCAACCGCAGCCGGTAGGCCTTAATGGGCCAGCAGAGGCCCTTGCTATCGTGTGTGCTTCTGTCACGGCCACTCATAAACGACGATTGCTCCTGCAGTCTGGCAAAATGAAAAAGCTTACAGCACCTGGTATTCCCAGGCGGTCTCCCATCCAAGTACTAACCAGGCCCGACCCTGCTTAGCTTCCGAGATCGGACGAGATCGGGCGTGTTCAGGGTGGTATGGCCGTAAGCGACAGTGAACCGCAGCCGGTAGGCCTTAATGGGCCAGCAGAGGCCCTTGCTATCGTGTGTGCTTCTGTCACGGCCACTCATAAACACCGATTGCTCCTTCAGTCTGGCAAAATGAAAAAGCTTACAGCACCTGGTATTCCCAGGCGGTCTCCCATCCAAGTACTAACCAGGCCCGACCCTGCTTAGCTTCCGAGATCGGACGAGATTGGGCGTGTTCAGGGTGGTATGGCCATGAGCGACAGTCAACCGCAGCCGGTAGGCCTTAATGGGCCAGCAGAGGCCCTTGCTATCGTGTGTGCTTCTGTCACGGCCACTCATAAACGACGATTGCTCCTTCAGTCTGGCAAAATGAAAAAGCTTACAGCACCTGGTATTCCCAGGCGGTCTCCCATCCAAGTACTAACCAGGCCCGACCCTGCTTAGCTTCCGAGATCGGACGAGATCGGGCGTGTTCAGGGTGGTATGGCCGTAAGCAAGTAAGGCAGCAGCCGCTAGGCCTCATATGCCAGTGTCACGCTAACGCGGAGGGGACTGGCGGGTGTCAGACCGGATGAGAAAAGCATCAGCAGAGGCTGCGGTCGTTCAGGCAGTCAGTTAAGGGGTTATCGCTTCTCGGCCTTTTGGCTAAGATCAAGTGTAGTATCTGTTCTTATCAGTTTAATATCTGATACGTCCCCTATACGGGGACTACATATTAAACGGATTTTTGGACTCGGGAGTTGAAACAGGGGCTTGCTCCGTTCACTCCACGCATCGACCCGGCATTGCAGTGCCGCTGGGAACGGTGCGCCTCCTTCTGCTTTGTCGAAAGAAACTCGCATACACAAGGGAACCTTATCGTTCTGAACGGCGTGCCCGGTGGTTTACGCCCCGCCTCCTAGGCCGTGCCCCCCATTTGTGTTAACCAACGCCCCCAAAGTGGTTGGGGGTTGGGGCGACGGGAGGAGTAGACTAATTCCGGGGTACAGGTGAAAAATCTTCAAAGTGTGGGCTGCTGAAAAAAAAAAAACCTGCATGTGCCATTTTGCCCGGCTCTCCGCGGGGCCCCGGGGAGCCTTGTCACCCAGCCGGGGTGCCCGCCCACAACCCAGTCAAACTCACAACCCGGCTCTCCAGCCGAACCCGGGTACCCACTATTAAGCCACCCTCCCGGAACCTTTACCAATAGCTGCGGGCGCACCGAGGCCGGGGACCTGGTGGTACGAATCCAGCTTTTTGGCAAAGCATTGTGGCCGTTTTGGGGAGCTCCCCACGCCAAAATGGGGCAACCTAAGGGGACTCCAGTCGGCCAGTTGGAGCCAAAGTAAAGTCTAGGTCTGTGTCCTGCTGCCCAACGGGGCTTTCTTCGCTGTGGGCGCCCCCTGGTGCTTCTCTAAGTTGTCCAATATTTCACATTGACAACAGTCTGCCACAAGGAAAAAAAGAAGGACAAAAAAAGCTTACAGCACCTGGTATTCCCAGGCGGTCTCCCATCCAAGTACTAACCAGGCCCGACCCTGCTTAGCTTCCGAGATCGGACGAGATCGGGCGTGTTCAGGGTGGTATGGCCGTAAGCGACAGTGAACCGCAGCCGGTAGGCCTTAATGGGCCAGCAGAGGCCCTTGCTATCGTGTGTGCTTCTGTCACGGCCACTCATAAACACCGATTGCTCCTTCAGTCTGGCAAAATGAAAAAGCTTACAGCACCTGGTATTCCCAGGCGGTCTCCCATCCAAGTACTAACCAGGCCTGACCCTGCTTAGCTTCCGAGATCGGACGAGATTGGGCGTGTTCAGGGTGGTATGGCCATGAGCGACAGTCAACCGCAGCCGGTAGGCCTTAATGGGCCAGCAGAGGCCCTTGCTATCGTGTGTGCTTCTGTCACGGCCACTCATAAACGACGATTGCTCCTTCAGTCTGGCAAAATGAAAAAGCTTACAGCACCTGGTATTCCCAGGCGGTCTCCCATCCAAGTACTAACCAGGCCCGACCCTGCTTAGCTTCCGAGATCGGACGAGATCGGGCGTGTTCAGGGTGGTATGGCCGTAAGCAAGTAAGGCAGCAGCCGCTAGGCCTCATATGCCAGTGTCACGCTAACGCGGAGGGGACTGGCGGGTGTCAGACCGGATGAGAAAAGCATCAGCAGAGGCTGCGGTCGTTCAGGCAGTCAGTTAAGGGGTTATCGCTTCTCGGCCTTTTGGCTAAGATCAAGTGTAGTATCTGTTCTTATCAGTTTAATATCTGATACGTCCCGTATACGGGGACTACATATTAAACGGATTTTTGGACTCGGGAGTTGAAACAGGGGCTTGCTCCGTTCACTCCACGCATCGACCCGGCATTGCAGTGCCGCTGGGAACGGTGCGCCTCCTTCTGCTTTGTCGAAAGAAACTCGCATACACAAGGGCACCTTATCGTTCTGAACGGCGTGCCCGGTGGTTTACGCCCCGCCTCCTAGGCCGTGCCCCCCATTTGTGTTAACCAACGCCCCCAAAGTGGTTGGGGGTTGGGGCGACGGGAGGAGTAGACTAATTCCGGGGTACAGGTGAAAAATCTTCAAAGTGTGGGCTGCTGAAAAAAAAAAAACCTGCATGTGCCATTTTGCCCGGCTCTCCGCGGGGCCCCGGGGAGCCTTGTCACCCAGCCGGGGTGCCCGCCCACAACCCAGTCAAACTCACAACCCGGCTCTCCAGCCGAACCCGGGTACCCACTATTAAGCCACCCTCCCGGAACCTTTACCAATAGCTGCGGGCGCACCGAGGCCGGGGACCTGGTGGTACGAATCCAGCTTTTTGGCAAAGCATTGTGGCCGTTTTGGCGAGCTCCCCACGCCAAAATGGGGCAACCTAAGGGGACTCCAGTCGGCCAGTTGGAGCCAAAGTAAAGTCTAGGTCTGTGTCCTGCTGCCCAACGGGGCTTTCTTCGCTGTGGGCGCCCCCTGGTGCTTCTCTAAGTTGTCCAATATTTCACATTGACAACAGTCTGCCACAAGGAAAAAGAGAAGGACAAAAAAAGCTTACAGCACCTGGTATTCCCAGGCGGTCTCCCATCCAAGTACTAACCAGGCCCGACCCTGCTTAGCTTCCGAGATCGGACGAGATCGGGCGTGTTCAGGGTGGTATGGCCGTAAGCGACAGTGAACCGCAGCCGGTAGGCCTTAATGGGCCAGCAGAGGCCCTTGCTATCGTGTGTGCTTCTGTCACGGCCACTCATAAACACCGATTGCTCCTTCAGTCTGGCAAAATGAAAAAGCTTACAGCACCTGGTATTCCCAGGCGGTCTCCCATCCAAGTACTAACCAGGCCTGACCCTGCTTAGCTTCCGAGATCGGACGAGATTGGGCGTGTTCAGGGTGGTATGGCCATGAGCGACAGTCAACCGCAGCCGGTAGGCCTTAATGGGCCAGCAGAGGCCCTTGCTATCGTGTGTGCTTCTGTCACGGCCACTCATAAACGACGATTGCTCCTTCAGTCTGGCAAAATGAAAAAGCTTACAGCACCTGGTATTCCCAGGCGGTCTCCCATCCAAGTACTAACCAGGCCCGACCCTGCTTAGCTTCCGAGATCGGACGAGATCGGGCGTGTTCAGGGTGGTATGGCCGTAAGCAAGTAAGGCAGCAGCCGCTAGGCCTCATATGCCAGTGTCACACTAACGCGGAGGGGACTGGCGGGTGTCAGACCGGATGAGAAAAGCATCAGCAGAGGCTGCGGTCGTTCAGGCAGTCAGTTAAGGGGTTATCGCTTCTCGGCCTTTTGGCTAAGATCAAGTGTAGTATCTGTTCTTATCAGTTTAATATCTGATACGTCCCCTATACGGGGACTACATATTAAACGGATTTTTGGACTCGGGAGTTGAAACAGGGGCTTGCTCCGTTCACTCCACGCATCGACCCGGCATTGCAGTGCCGCTGGGAACGGTGCGCCTCCTTCTGCTTTGTCGAAAGAAACTCGCATACACAAGGGCACCTTATCGTTCTGAACGGCGTGCCCGGTGGTTTACGCCCCGCCCCCTAGGCCGTGCCCCCCATTTGTGTTAACCAACGCCCCCAAAGTGGTTGGGGGTTGGGGCGACGGGAGGAGTAGACTAATTCCGGGGTACAGGTGAAAAATCTTCAAAGTGTGGGCTGCTGAAAAAAAAAAAAAACCTGCATGTGCCGTTTTGCCCGGCTCTCCGCGGGGCCCCGGGGAGCCTTGTCACCCAGCCGGGGTGCCCGCCCACAACCCAGTCAAACTCACAACCCGGCTCTCCAGCCGAACCCGGGTACCCACTATTAAGCCACCCTCCCGGAACCTTTACCAATAGCTGCGGGCGCACCGAGGCCGGGGACCTGGTGGTACGAATCCAGCTTTTTGGCAAAGCATTGTGGCCGTTTTGGGGAGCTCCCCACGCCAAAATGGGGCAACCTAAGGGGACTCCAGTCGGCCAGTTGGAGCCAAAGTAAAGTCTAGGTCTGTGTCCTGCTGCCCAACGGGGCTTTCTTCGCTGTGGGCGCCCCCTGGTGCTTCTCTAAGTTGTCCAATATTTCACATTGACAACAGTCTGCCACAAGGAAAAAAAGAAGGACAAAAAAAGCTTACAGCACCTGGTATTCCCAGGCGGTCTCCCATCCAAGTACTAACCAGGCCCGACCCTGCTTAGCTTCCGAGATCGGACGAGATCGGGCGTGTTCAGGGTGGTATGGCCGTAAGCGACAGTGAACCGCAGCCGGTAGGCCTTAATGGGCCAGCAGAGGCCCTTGCTATCGTGTGTGCTTCTGTCACGGCCACTCATAAACACCGATTGCTCCTTCAGTCTGGCAAAATGAAAAAGCTTACAGCACCTGGTATTCCCAGGCGGTCTCCCATCCAAGTACTAACCAGGCCCGACCCTGCTTAGCTTCCGAGATCGGACGAGATTGGGCGTGTTCAGGGTGGTATGGCCATGAGCGACAGTCAACCGCAGCCGGTAGGCCTTAATGGGCCAGCAGAGGCCCTTGCTATCGTGTGTGCTTCTGTCACGGCCACTCATAAACGACGATTGCTCCTGCAGTCTGGCAAAATGAAAAAGCTTACAGCACCTGGTATTCCCAGGCGGTCTCCCATCCAAGTACTAACCAGGCCCGACCCTGCTTAGCTTCCGAGATCGGACGAGATCGGGCGTGTTCAGGGTGGTATGGCCGTAAGCAAGTAAGGCAGCAGCCGCTAGGCCTCATATGCCAGTGTCACGCTAACGCGGAGGGGACTGGCGGGTGTCAGACCGGATGAGAAAAGCATCAGCAGAGGCTGCGGTCGTTCAGGCAGTCAGTTAAGGGGTTATCGCTTCTCGGCCTTTTGGCTAAGATCAAGTGTAGTATCTGTTCTTATCAGTTTAATATCTGATACGTCCCCTATACGGGGACTACATATTAAACGGATTTTTGGACTCGGGAGTTGAAACAGGGGCTTGCTCCGTTCACTCCACGCATCGACCCGGCATTGCAGTGCCGCTGGGAACGGTGCGCCTCCTTCTGCTTTGTCGAAAGAAACTCGCATACACATGGGCACCTTATCGTTCTGAACGGTGTGCCCGGTGGTTTACGCCCCGCCCCCTAGGCCGTGCCCCCCATTTGTGTTAACCAACGCCCCCAAAGTGGTTGGGGGTTGGGGCGACGGGAGGAGTAGACTAATTCCGGGGTACAGGTGAAAAATCTTCAAAGTGTGGGCTGCTGAAAAAAAAAAAAAACCTGCATGTGCCGTTTTGCCCGGCTCTCCGCGGGGCCCCGGGGAGCCTTGTCACCCAGCCGGGGTGCCCGCCCACAACCCAGTCAAACTCACAACCCGGCTCTCCAGCCGAACCCGGGTACCCACTATTAAGCCACCCTCCCGGAACCTTTACCAATAGCTGCGGGCGCACCGAGGCCGGGGACCTGGTGGTACGAATCCAGCTTTTTGGCAAAGCATTGTGGCCGTTTTGGGGAGCTCCCCACGCCAAAATGGGGCAACCTAAGGGGACTCCAGTCTGCCAGTTGGAGCCAAAGTAAAGTCTAGGTCTGTGTCCTGCTGCCCAACGGGGCTTTCTTCGCTGTGGGCGCCCTCTGGTGCTTCTCTAAGTTGTCCAATATTTCACATTGACAACAGTCTGCCACAAGGAAAAAAAGAAGGACAAAAAAAGCTTACAGCACCTGGTATTCCCAGGCGGTCTCCCATCCAAGTACTAACCAGGCCCGACCCTGCTTAGCTTCCGAGATCGGACGAGATCGGGCGTGTTCAGGGTGGTATGGCCGTAAGCGACAGTGAACCGCAGCCGGTAGGCCTTAATGGGCCAGCAGAGGCCCTTGCTATCGTGTGTGCTTCTGTCACGGCCACTCATAAACGACGATTGCTCCTTCAGTCTGGCAAAATGAAAAAGCTTACAGCACCTGGTATTCCCAGGCGGTCTCCCATCCAAGTACTAACCAGGCCCGACCCTGCTTAGCTTCCGAGATCGGACGAGATCGGGCGTGTTCAGGGTGGTATGGCCGTAAGCAAGTAAGGCAGCAGCCGCTAGGCCTCATATGCCAGTGTCACGCTAACGCGGAGGGGACTGGCGGGTGTCAGACCGGATGAGAAAAGCATCAGCAGAGGCTGCGGTCGTTCAGGCAGTCAGTTAAGGGGTTATCGCTTCTCGGCCTTTTGGCTAAGATCAAGTGTAGTATCTGTTCTTATCAGTTTAATATCTGATACGTCCCCTATACGGGGACTACATATTAAACGGATTTTTGGACTCGGGAGTTGAAACAGGGGCTTGCTCCGTTCACTCCACGCATCGACCCGGCATTGCAGTGCCGCTGGGAACGGTGCGCCTCCTTCTGCTTTGTCGAAAGAAACTCGCATACACAAGGGCACCTTATCGTTCTGAACGGTGTGCCCGGTGGTTTACGCCCCGCCCCCTAGGCCGTGCCCCCCATTTGTGTTAACCAACGCCCCCAAAGTGGTTGGGGGTTGGGGCGACGGGAGGAGTAGACTAATTCCGGGGTACAGGTGAAAAATCTTCAAAGTGTGGGCTGCTGAAAAAAAAAAAAAACCTGCATGTGCCGTTTTGCCCGGCTCTCCGCGGGGCCCCGGGGAGCCTTGTCACCCAGCCGGGGTGCCCGCCCACAACCCAGTCAAACTCACAACCCGGCTCTCCAGCCGAACCCGGGTACCCACTATTAAGCCACCCTCCCGGAACCTTTACCAATAGCTGCGGGCGCACCGAGGCCGGGGACCTGGTGGTACGAATCCAGCTTTTTGGCAAAGCATTGTGGCCGTTTTGGGGAGCTCCCCACGCCAAAACGGGGCAACCTAAGGGGACTCCAGTCTGCCAGTTGGAGCCAAAGTAAAGTCTAGGTCTGTGTCCTGCTGCCCAACGGGGCTTTCTTCGCTGTGGGCGCCCCCTGGTGCTTCTCTAAGTTGTCCAATATTTCACATTGACAACAGTCTGCCACAAGGAAAAAAAGAAGGACAAAAAAAGCTTACAGCACCTGGTATTCCCAGGCGGTCTCCCATCCAAGTACTAACCAGGCCCGACCCTGCTTAGCTTCCGAGATCGGACGAGATCGGGCGTGTTCAGGGTGGTATGGCCGTAAGCGACAGTGAACCGCAGCCGGTAGGCCTTAATGGGCCAGCAGAGGCCCTTGCTATCGTGTGTGCTTCTGTCACGGCCACTCATAAACACCGATTGCTCTTTCAGTCTGGCAAAATGAAAAAGCTTACAGCACCTGGTATTCCCAGGCGGTCTCCCATCCAAGTACTAACCAGGCCCGACCCTGCTTAGCTTCCGAGATCGGACGAGATTGGGCGTGTTCAGGGTGGTATGGCCATGAGCGACAGTCAACCGCAGCCGGTAGGCCTTAATGGGCCAGCAGAGGCCCTTGCTATCGTGTGTGCTTCTGTCACGGCCACTCATAAACGACGATTGCTCCTTCAGTCTGGCAAAATGAAAAAGCTTACAGCACCTGGTATTCCCAGGCGGTCTCCCATCCAAGTACTAACCAGGCCCGACCCTGCTTAGCTTCCGAGATCGGACGAGATCGGGCGTGTTCAGGGTGGTATGGCCGTAAGCAAGTAAGGCAGCAGCCGCTAGGCCTCATATGCCAGTGTCACGCTAACGCGGAGGGGACTGGCGGGTGTCAGACCGGATGAGAAAAGCATCAGCAGAGGCTGCGGTCGTTCAGGCAGTCAGTTAAGGGGTTATCGCTTCTCGGCCTTTTGGCTAAGATCAAGTGTAGTATCTGTTCTTATCAGTTTAATATCTGATACGTCCCCTATACGGGGACTACATATTAAACGGATTTTTGGACTCGGGAGTTGAAACAGGGGCTTGCTCCGTTCACTCCACGCATCGACCCGGCATTGCAGTGCCGCTGGGAACGGTGCGCCTCCTTCTGCTTTGTCGAAAGAAACTCGCATACACAAGGGCACCTTATCGTTCTGAACGGTGTGCCCGGTGGTTTACGCCCCGCCCCCTAGGCCGTGCCCCCCATTTGTGTTAACCAACGCCCCCAAAGTGGTTGGGGGTTGGGGCGACGGGAGGAGTAGACTAATTCCGGGGTACAGGTGAAAAATCTTCAAAGTGTGGGCTGCTGAAAAAAAAAAAAAACCTGCATGTGCCGTTTTGCCCGGCTCTCCGCGGGGCCCCGGGGAGCCTTGTCACCCAGCCGGGGTGCCCGCCCACAACCCAGTCAAACTCACAACCCGGCTCTCCAGCCGAACCCGGGTACCCACTATTAAGCCACCCTCCCGGAACCTTTACCAATAGCTGCGGGCGCACCGAGGCCGGGGACCTGGTGGTACGAATCCAGCTTTTTGGCAAAGCATTGTGGCCGTTTTGGGGAGCTCCCCACGCCAAAATGGGGCAACCTAAGGGGACTCCAGTCTGCCAGTTGGAGCCAAAGTAAAGTCTAGGTCTGTGTCCTGCTGCCCAACGGGGCTTTCTTCGCTGTGGGCGCCCCCTGGTGCTTCTCTAAGTTGTCCAATATTTCACATTGACAACAGTCTGCCACAAGGAAAAAAAGAAGGACAAAAAAAGCTTACAGCACCTGGTATTCCCAGGCGGTCTCCCATCCAAGTACTAACCAGGCCCGACCCTGCTTAGCTTCCGAGATCGGACGAGATCGGGCGTGTTCAGGGTGGTATGGCCGTAAGCGACAGTGAACCGCAGCCGGTAGGCCTTAATGGGCCAGCAGAGGCCCTTGCTATCGTGTGTGCTTCTGTCACGGCCACTCATAAACACCGATTGCTCTTTCAGTCTGGCAAAATGAAAAAGCTTACAGCACCTGGTATTCCCAGGCGGTCTCCCATCCAAGTACTAACCAGGCCCGACCCTGCTTAGCTTCCGAGATCGGACGAGATTGGGCGTGTTCAGGGTGGTATGGCCATGAGCGACAGTCAATCGCAGCCGGTAGGCCTTAATGGGCCAGCAGAGGCCCTTGCTATCGTGTGTGCTTCTGTCACGGCCACTCATAAACGACGATTGCTCCTTCAGTCTGGCAAAATGAAAAAGCTTACAGCACCTGGTATTCCCAGGCGGTCTCCCATCCAAGTACTAACCAGGCCCGACCCTGCTTAGCTTCCGAGATCGGACGAGATCGGGCGTGTTCAGGGTGGTATGGCCGTAAGCAAGTAAGGCAGCAGCCGCTAGGCCTCATATGCCAGTGTCACGCTAACGCGGAGGGGACTGGCGGGTGTCAGACCGGATGAGAAAAGCATCAGCAGAGGCTGCGGTCGTTCAGGCAGTCAGTTAAGGGGTTATCGCTTCTCGGCCTTTTGGCTAAGATCAAGTGTAGTATCTGTTCTTATCAGTTTAATATCTGATACGTCCCCTATACGGGGACTACATATTAAACGGATTTTTGGACTCGGGAGTTGAAACAGGGGCTTGCTCCGTTCACTCCACGCATCGACCCGGCATTGCAGTGCCGCTGGGAACGGTGCGCCTCCTTCTGCTTTGTCGAAAGAAACTCGCATACACAAGGGCACCTTATCGTTCTGAACGGCGTGCCCGGTGGTTTACGCCCCGCCCCCTAGGCCGTGCCCCCCATTTGTGTTAACCAACGCCCCCAAAGTGGTTGGGGGTTGGGGCGACGGGAGGAGTAGACTAATTCCGGGGTACAGGTGAAAAATCTTCAAAGTGTGGGCTGCTGAAAAAAAAAAAAAACCTGCATGTGCCGTTTTGCCCGGCTCTCCGCGGGGCCCCGGGGAGCCTTGTCACCCAGCCGGGGTGCCCGCCCACAACCCAGTCAAACTCACAACCCGGCTCTCCAGCCGAACCCGGGTACCCACTATTAAGCCACCCTCCCGGAACCTTTACCAATAGCTGCGGGCGCACCGAGGCCGGGGACCTGGTGGTACGAATCCAGCTTTTTGGCAAAGCATTGTGGCCGTTTTGGGGAGCTCCCCACGCCAAAATGGGGCAACCTAAGGGGACTCCAGTCGGCCAGTTGGAGCCAAAGTAAAGTCTAGGTCTGTGTCCTGCTGCCCAACGGGGCTTTCTTCGCTGTGGGCGCCCCCTGGTGCTTCTCTAAGTTGTCCAATATTTCAAATTGACAACAGTCTGCCACAAGGAAAAAAAGAAGGACAAAAAAAGCTTACAGCACCTGGTATTCCCAGGCGGTCTCCCATCCAAGTACTAACCAGGCCCGACCCTGCTTAGCTTCCGAGATCGGACGAGATCGGGCGTGTTCAGGGTGGTATGGCCGTAAGCGACAGTGAACCGCAGCCGGTAGGCCTTAATGGGCCAGCAGAGGCCCTTGCTATCGTGTGTGCTTCTGTCACGGCCATTCATAAACACCGATTGCTCCTTCAGTCTGGCAAAATGAAAAAGCTTACAGCACCTGGTATTCCCAGGCGGTCTCCCATCCAAGTACTAACCAGGCCCGACCCTGCTTAGCTTCCGAGATCGGACGAGATTGGGCGTGTTCAGGGTGGTATGGCCATGAGCGACAGTCAACCGCAGCCGGTAGGCCTTAATGGGCCAGCAGAGGCCCTTGCTATCGTGTGTGCTTCTGTCACGGCCACTCATAAACGACGATTGCTCCTTCAGTCTGGCGAAATGAAAAAGCTTACAGCACCTGGTATTCCCAGGCGGTCTCCCATCCAAGTACTAACCAGGCCCGACCCTGCTTAGCTTCCGAGATCGGACGAGATCGGGCGTGTTCAGGGTGGTATGGCCGTAAGCAAGTAAGGCAGCAGCCGCTAGGCCTCATATGCCAGTGTCACGCTAACGCGGAGGGGACTGGCGGGTGTCAGACCGGATGAGAAAAGCATCAGCAGAGGCTGCGGTCGTTCAGGCAGTCAGTTAAGGGGTTATCGCTTCTCGGCCTTTTGGCTAAGATCAAGTGTAGTATCTGTTCTTATCAGTTTAATATCTGATACGTCCCCTATACGGGGACTACATATTAAACGGATTTTTGGACTCGGGAGTTGAAACAGGGGCTTGCTCCGTTCACTCCACGCATCGACCCGGCATTGCAGTGCCGCTGGGAACGGTGCGCCTCCTTCTGCTTTGTCGAAAGAAACTCGCATACACAAGGGCACCTTATCGTTCTGAACGGCGTGCCCGGTGGTTTACGCCCCGCCCCCTAGGCCGTGCCCCCCATTTGTGTTAACCAACGCCCCCAAAGTGGTTGGGGGTTGGGGCGACGGGAGGAGTAGACTAATTCCGGGGTACAGGTGAAAAATCTTCAAAGTGTGGGCTGCTGAAAAAAAAAAAAAACCTGCATGTGCCGTTTTGCCCGGCTCTCCGCGGGGCCCCGGGGAGCCTTGTCACCCAGCCGGGGTGCCCGCCCACAACCCAGTCAAACTCACAACCCGGCTCTCCAGCCGAACCCGGGTACCCACTATTAAGCCACCCTCCCGGAACCTTTACCAATAGCTGCGGGGGCACCGAGGCCGGGGACCTGGTGGTACGAATCCAGCTTTTTGGCAAAGCATTGTGGCCGTTTTGGGGAGCTCCCCACGCCAAAATGGGGCAACCTAAGGGGACTCCAGTCGGCCAGTTGGAGCCAAAGTAAAGTCTAGGTCTGTGTCCTGCTGCCCAACGGGGCTTTCTTCGCTGTGGGCGCCCCCTGGTGCTTCTCTAAGTTGTCCAATATTTCACATTGACAACAGTCTGCCACAAGGAAAAAAAGAAGGACAAAAAAAGCTTACAGCACCTGGTATTCCCAGGCGGTCTCCCATCCAAGTACTAACCAGGCCCGACCCTGCTTAGCTTCCGAGATCGGACGAGATCGGGCGTGTTCAGGGTGGTATGGCCGTAAGCGACAGTGAACCGCAGCCGGTAGGCCTTAATGGGCCAGCAGAGGCCCTTGCTATCGTGTGTGCTTCTGTCACGGCCACTCATAAACACCGATTGCTCCTTCAGTCTGGCAAAATGAAAAAGCTTACAGCACCTGGTATTCCCAGGCGGTCTCCCATCCAAGTACTAACCAGGCCCGACCCTGCTTAGCTTCCGAGATCGGACGAGATTGGGCGTGTTCAGGGTGGTATGGCCATGAGCGACAGTCAACCGCAGCCGGTAGGCCTTAATGGGCCAGCAGAGGCCCTTGCTATCGTGTGTGCTTCTGTCACGGCCACTCATAAACGACGATTGCTCCTTCAGTCTGGCAAAATGAAAAAGCTTACAGCACCTGGTATTCCCAGGCGGTCTCCCATCCAAGTACTAACCAGGCCCGACCCTGCTTAGCTTCCGAGATCGGACGAGATCGGGCGTGTTCAGGGTGGTATGGCCGTAAGCAAGTAAGGCAGCAGCCGCTAGGCCTCATATGCCAGTGTCACGCTAACGCGGAGGGGACTGGCGGGTGTCAGACCGGATGAGAAAAGCATCAGCAGAGGCTGCGGTCGTTCAGGCAGTCAGTTAAGGGGTTATCGCTTCTCGGCCTTTTGGCTAAGATCAAGTGTAGTATCTGTTCTTATCAGTTTAATATCTGATACGTCCCCTATACGGGGACTACATATTAAACGGATTTTTGGACTCGGGAGTTGAAACAGGGGCTTGCTCCGTTCACTCCACGCATCGACCCGGCATTGCAGTGCCGCTGGGAACGGTGCGCCTCCTTCTGCTTTGTCGAAAGAAACTCGCATACACAAGGGCACCTTATCGTTCTGAACGGTGTGCCCGGTGGTTTACGCCCCGCCCCCTAGGCCGTGCCCCCCATTTGTGTTAACCAACGCCCCCAAAGTGGTTGGGGGTTGGGGCGACGGGAGGAGTAGACTAATTCCGGGGTACAGGTGAAAAATCTTCAAAGTGTGGGCTGCTGAAAAAAAAAAAAACCTGCATGTGCCATTTTGCCCGGCTCTCCGCGGGGCCCCGGGGAGCCTTGTCACCCAGCCGGGGTGCCCGCCCACAACCCAGTCAAACTCACAACCCGGCTCTCCAGCCGAACCCGGGTACCCACTATTAAGCCACCCTCCCGGAACCTTTACCAATAGCTGCGGGCGCACCGAGGCCGGGGACCTGGTGGTACGAATCCAGCTTTTTGGCAAAGCATTGTGGCCGTTTTGGGGAGCTCCCCACGCCAAAATGGGGCAACCTAAGGGGACTCCAGTCGGCCAGTTGGAGCCAAAGTAAAGTCTAGGTCTGTGTCCTGCTGCCCAACGGGGCTTTCTTCGCTGTGGGCGCCCCCTGGTGCTTCTCTAAGTTGTCCAATATTTCACATTGACAACAGTCTGCCACAAGGAAAAAAAGAAGGACAAAAAAAGCTTACAGCACCTGGTATTCCCAGGCGGTCTCCCATCCAAGTACTAACCAGGCCCGACCCTGCTTAGCTTCCGAGATCGGACGAGATCGGGCGTGTTCAGGGTGGTATGGCCGTAAGCGACAGTGAACCGCAGCCGGTAGGCCTTAATGGGCCAGCAGAGGCCCTTGCTATCGTGTGTGCTTCTGTCACGGCCACTCATAAACACCGATTGCTCCTTCAGTCTGGCAAAATGAAAAAGCTTACAGCACCTGGTATTCCCAGGCGGTCTCCCATCCAAGTACTAACCAGGCCTGACCCTGCTTAGCTTCCGAGATCGGACGAGATTGGGCGTGTTCAGGGTGGTATGGCCATGAGCAACAGCCGGTAGGCCTTAATGGGCCAGCAGAGGCCCTTGCTATCGTGTGTGCTTCTGTCACGGCCACTCATAAACGACGATTGCTCCTTCAGTCTGGCAAAATGAAAAAGCTTACAGCACCTGGTATTCCCAGGCGGTCTCCCATCCAAGTACTAACCAGGCCCGACCCTGCTTAGCTTCCGAGATCGGACGAGATCGGGCGTGTTCAGGGTGGTATGGCCGTAAGCAAGTAAGGCAGCAGCCGCTAGGCCTCATATGCCAGTGTCACGCTAACGCGGAGGGGACTGGCGGGTGTCAGACCGGATGAGAAAAGCATCAGCAGAGGCTGCGGTCGTTCAGGCAGTCAGTTAAGGGGTTATCGCTTCTCGGCCTTTTGGCTAAGATCAAGTGTAGTATCTGTTCTTATCAGTTTAATATCTGATACGTCCCCTATACGGGGACTACATATTAAACGGATTTTTGGACTCGGGAGTTGAAACAGGGGCTTGCTCCGTTCACTCCACGCATCGACCCGGCATTGCAGTGCCGCTGGGAACGGTGCGCCTCCTTCTGCTTTGTCGAAAGAAACTCGCATACACAAGGGCACCTTATCGTTCTGAACGGCGTGCCCGGTGGTTTACGCCCCGCCCCCTAGGCCGTGCCCCCCATTTGTGTTAACCAACGCCCCCAAAGTGGTTGGGGGTTGGGGCGACGGGAGGAGTAGACTAATTCCGGGGTACAGGTGAAAAATCTTCAAAGTGTGGGCTGCTGAAAAAAAAAAAAAACCTGCATGTGCCGTTTTGCCCGGCTCTCCGCGGGGCCCCGGGGAGCCTTGTCACCCAGCCGGGGTGCCCGCCCACAACCCAGTCAAACTCACAACCCGGCTCTCCAGCCGAACCCGGGTACCCACTATTAAGCCACCCTCCCGGAACCTTTACCAATAGCTGCGGGCGCACCGAGGCCGGGGACCTGGTGGTACGAATCCAGCTTTTTGGCAAAGCATTGTGGCCGTTTTGGGGAGCTCCCCACGCCAAAATGGGGCAACCTAAGGGGACTCCAGTCGGCCAGTTGGAGCCAAAGTAAAGTCTAGGTCTGTGTCCTGCTGCCCAACGGGGCTTTCTTCGCTGTGGGCGCCCCCTGGTGCTTCTCTAAGTTGTCCAATATTTCACATTGACAACAGTCTGCCACAAGGAAAAAAAGAAGGACAAAAAAAGCTTACAGCACCTGGTATTCCCAGGCGGTCTCCCATCCAAGTACTAACCAGGCCCGACCCTGCTTAGCTTCCGAGATCGGACGAGATCGGGCGTGTTCAGGGTGGTATGGCCGTAAGCGACAGTGAACCGCAGCCGGTAGGCCTTAATGGGCCAGCAGAGGCCCTTGCTATCGTGTGTGCTTCTGTCACGGCCACTCATAAACACCGATTGCTCCTTCAGTCTGGCAAAATGAAAAAGCTTACAGCACCTGGTATTCCCAGGCGGTCTCCCATCCAAGTACTAACCAGGCCTGACCCTGCTTAGCTTCCGAGATCGGACGAGATTGGGCGTGTTCAGGGTGGTATGGCCATGAGCAACAGCCGGTAGGCCTTAATGGGCCAGCAGAGGCCCTTGCTATCGTGTGTGCTTCTGTCACGGCCACTCATAAACGACGATTGCTCCTTCAGTCTGGCAAAATGAAAAAGCTTACAGCACCTGGTATTCCCAGGCGGTCTCCCATCCAAGTACTAACCAGGCCCGACCCTGCTTAGCTTCCGAGATCGGACGAGATCGGGCGTGTTCAGGGTGGTATGGCCGTAAGCAAGTAAGGCAGCAGCCGCTAGGCCTCATATGCCAGTGTCACGCTAACGCGGAGGGGACTGGCGGGTGTCAGACCGGATGAGAAAAGCATCAGCAGAGGCTGCGGTCGTTCAGGCAGTCAGTTAAGGGGTTATCGCTTCTCGGCCTTTTGGCTAAGATCAAGTGTAGTATCTGTTCTTATCAGTTTAATATCTGATACGTCCCCTATACGGGGACTACATATTAAACGGATTTTTGGACTCGGGAGTTGAAACAGGGGCTTGCTCCGTTCACTCCACGCATCGACCCGGCATTGCAGTGCCGCTGGGAACGGTGCGCCTCCTTCTGCTTTGTCGAAAGAAACTCGCATACACAAGGGCACCTTATCGTTCTGAACGGCGTGCCCGGTGGTTTACGCCCCGCCCCCTAGGCCGTGCCCCCCATTTGTGTTAACCAACGCCCCCAAAGTGGTTGGGGGTTGGGGCGACGGGAGGAGTAGACTAATTCCGGGGTACAGGTGAAAAATCTTCAAAGTGTGGGCTGCTGAAAAAAAAAAAAAACCTGCATGTGCCGTTTTGCCCGGCTCTCCGCGGGGCCCCGGGGAGCCTTGTCACCCAGCCGGGGTGCCCGCCCACAACCCAGTCAAACTCACAACCCGGCTCTCCAGCCGAACCCGGGTACCCACTATTAAGCCACCCTCCCGGAACCTTTACCAATAGCTGCGGGCGCACCGAGGCCGGGGACCTGGTGGTACGAATCCAGCTTTTTGGCAAAGCATTGTGGCCGTTTTGGGGAGCTCCCCACGCCAAAATGGGGCAACCTAAGGGGACTCCAGTCGGCCAGTTGGAGCCAAAGTAAAGTCTAGGTCTGTGTCCTGCTGCCCAACGGGGCTTTCTTCGCTGTGGGCGCCCCCTGGTGCTTCTCTAAGTTGTCCAATATTTCACATTGACAACAGTCTGCCACAAGGAAAAAAAGAAGGACAAAAAAAGCTTACAGCACCTGGTATTCCCAGGCGGTCTCCCATCCAAGTACTAACCAGGCCCGACCCTGCTTAGCTTCCGAGATCGGACGAGATCGGGCGTGTTCAGGGTGGTATGGCCGTAAGCGACAGTGAACCGCAGCCGGTAGGCCTTAATGGGCCAGCAGAGGCCCTTGCTATCGTGTGTGCTTCTGTCACGGCCATTCATAAACACCGATTGCTCCTTCAGTCTGGCAAAATGAAAAAGCTTACAGCACCTGGTATTCCCAGGCGGTCTCCCATCCAAGTACTAACCAGGCCCGACCCTGCTTAGCTTCCGAGATCGGACGAGATTGGGCGTGTTCAGGGTGGTATGGCCATGAGCGACAGTCAACCGCAGCCGGTAGGCCTTAATGGGCCAGCAGAGGCCCTTGCTATCGTGTGTGCTTCTGTCACGGCCACTCATAAACGACGATTGCTCCTTCAGTCTGGCGAAATGAAAAAGCTTACGGCACCTGGTATTCCCAGGCGGTCTCCCATCCAAGTACTAACCAGGCCCGACCCTGCTTAGCTTCCGAGATCGGACGAGATCGGGCGTGTTCAGGGTGGTATGGCCGTAAGCAAGTAAGGCAGCAGCCGCTAGGCCTCATATGCCAGTGTCACGCTAACGCGGAGGGGACTGGCGGGTGTCAGACCGGATGAGAAAAGCATCAGCAGAGGCTGCGGTCGTTCAGGCAGTCAGTTAAGGGGTTATCGCTTCTCGGCCTTTTGGCTAAGATCAAGTGTAGTATCTGTTCTTATCAGTTTAATATCTGATACGTCCCCTATACGGGGACTACATATTAAACGGATTTTTGGACTCGGGAGTTGAAACAGGGGCTTGCTCCGTTCACTCCACGCATCGACCCGGCATTGCAGTGCCGCTGGGAACGGTGCGCCTCCTTCTGCTTTGTCGAAAGAAACTCGCATACACAAGGGCACCTTATCGTTCTGAACGGTGTGCCCGGTGGTTTACGCCCCGCCCCCTAGGCCGTGCCCCCCATTTGTGTTAACCAACGCCCCCAAAGTGGTTGGGGGTTGGGGCGACGGGAGGAGTAGACTAATTCCGGGGTACAGGTGAAAAATCTTCAAAGTGTGGGCTGCTGAAAAAAAAAAAAACCTGCATGTGCCATTTTGCCCGGCTCTCCGCGGGGCCCCGGGGAGCCTTGTCACCCAGCCGGGGTGCCCGCCCACAACCCAGTCAAACTCACAACCCGGCTCTCCAGCCGAACCCGGGTACCCACTATTAAGCCACCCTCCCGGAACCTTTACCAATAGCTGCGGGCGCACCGAGGCCGGGGACCTGGTGGTACGAATCCAGCTTTTTGGCAAAGCATTGTGGCCGTTTTGGGGAGCTCCCCACGCCAAAATGGGGCAACCTAAGGGGACTCCAGTCGGCCAGTTGGAGCCAAAGTAAAGTCTAGGTCTGTGTCCTGCTGCCCAACGGGGCTTTCTTCGCTGTGGGCGCCCCCTGGTGCTTCTCTAAGTTGTCCAATATTTCACATTGACAACAGTCTGCCACAAGGAAAAAAAGAAGGACAAAAAAAGCTTACAGCACCTGGTATTCCCAGGCGGTCTCCCATCCAAGTACTAACCAGGCCCGACCCTGCTTAGCTTCCGAGATCGGACGAGATCGGGCGTGTTCAGGGTGGTATGGCCGTAAGCGACAGTGAACCGCAGCCGGTAGGCCTTAATGGGCCAGCAGAGGCCCTTGCTATCGTGTGTGCTTCTGTCACGGCCACTCATAAACACCGATTGCTCCTTCAGTCTGGCAAAATGAAAAAGCTTACAGCACCTGGTATTCCCAGGCGGTCTCCCATCCAAGTACTAACCAGGCCTGACCCTGCTTAGCTTCCGAGATCGGACGAGATTGGGCGTGTTCAGGGTGGTATGGCCATGAGCAACAGCCGGTAGGCCTTAATGGGCCAGCAGAGGCCCTTGCTATCGTGTGTGCTTCTGTCACGGCCACTCATAAACGACGATTGCTCCTTCAGTCTGGCAAAATGAAAAAGCTTACAGCACCTGGTATTCCCAGGCGGTCTCCCATCCAAGTACTAACCAGGCCCGACCCTGCTTAGCTTCCGAGATCGGACGAGATCGGGCGTGTTCAGGGTGGTATGGCCGTAAGCAAGTAAGGCAGCAGCCGCTAGGCCTCATATGCCAGTGTCACGCTAACGCGGAGGGGACTGGCGGGTGTCAGACCGGATGAGAAAAGCATCAGCAGAGGCTGCGGTCGTTCAGGCAGTCAGTTAAGGGGTTATCGCTTCTCGGCCTTTTGGCTAAGATCAAGTGTAGTATCTGTTCTTATCAGTTTAATATCTGATACGTCCCCTATACGGGGACTACATATTAAACGGATTTTTGGACTCGGGAGTTGAAACAGGGGCTTGCTCCGTTCACTCCACGCATCGACCCGGCATTGCAGTGCCGCTGGGAACGGTGCGCCTCCTTCTGCTTTGTCGAAAGAAACTCGCATACACAAGGGCACCTTATCGTTCTGAACGGCGTGCCCGGTGGTTTACGCCCCGCCCCCTAGGCCGTGCCCCCCATTTGTGTTAACCAACGCCCCCAAAGTGGTTGGGGGTTGGGGCGACGGGAGGAGTAGACTAATTCCGGGGTACAGGTGAAAAATCTTCAAAGTGTGGGCTGCTGAAAAAAAAAAAAAACCTGCATGTGCCGTTTTGCCCGGCTCTCCGCGGGGCCCCGGGGAGCCTTGTCACCCAGCCGGGGTGCCCGCCCACAACCCAGTCAAACTCACAACCCGGCTCTCCAGCCGAACCCGGGTACCCACTATTAAGCCACCCTCCCGGAACCTTTACCAATAGCTGCGGGCGCACCGAGGCCGGGGACCTGGTGGTACGAATCCAGCTTTTTGGCAAAGCATTGTGGCCGTTTTGGGGAGCTCCCCACGCCAAAATGGGGCAACCTAAGGGGACTCCAGTCGGCCAGTTGGAGCCAAAGTAAAGTCTAGGTCTGTGTCCTGCTGCCCAACGGGGCTTTCTTCGCTGTGGGCGCCCCCTGGTGCTTCTCTAAGTTGTCCAATATTTCACATTGACAACAGTCTGCCACAAGGAAAAAAAGAAGGACAAAAAAAGCTTACAGCACCTGGTATTCCCAGGCGGTCTCCCATCCAAGTACTAACCAGGCCCGACCCTGCTTAGCTTCCGAGATCGGACGAGATCGGGCGTGTTCAGGGTGGTATGGCCGTAAGCGACAGTGAACCGCAGCCGGTAGGCCTTAATGGGCCAGCAGAGGCCCTTGCTATCGTGTGTGCTTCTGTCACGGCCACTCATAAACACCGATTGCTCCTTCAGTCTGGCAAAATGAAAAAGCTTACAGCACCTGGTATTCCCAGGCGGTCTCCCATCCAAGTACTAACCAGGCCTGACACTGCTTAGCTTCCGAGATCGGACGAGATTGGGCGTGTTCAGGGTGGTATGGCCATGAGCAACAGCCGGTAGGCCTTAATGGGCCAGCAGAGGCCCTTGCTATCGTGTGTGCTTCTGTCACGGCCACTCATAAACGACGATTGCTCCTTCAGTCTGGCAAAATGAAAAAGCTTACAGCACCTGGTATTCCCAGGCGGTCTCCCATCCAAGTACTAACCAGGCCCGACCCTGCTTAGCTTCCGAGATCGGACGAGATCGGGCGTGTTCAGGGTGGTATGGCCGTAAGCAAGTAAGGCAGCAGCCGCTAGGCCTCATATGCCAGTGTCACGCTAACGCGGAGGGGACTGGCGGGTGTCAGACCGGATGAGAAAAGCATCAGCAGAGGCTGCGGTCGTTCAGGCAGTCAGTTAAGGGGTTATCGCTTCTCGGCCTTTTGGCTAAGATCAAGTGTAGTATCTGTTCTTATCAGTTTAATATCTGATACGTCCCCTATACGGGGACTACATATTAAACGGATTTTTGGACTCGGGAGTTGAAACAGGGGCTTGCTCCGTTCACTCCACGCATCGACCCGGCATTGCAGTGCCGCTGGGAACGGTGCGCCTCCTTCTGCTTTGTCGAAAGAAACTCGCATACACAAGGGCACCTTATCGTTCTGAACGGCGTGCCCGGTGGTTTACGCCCCGCCCCCTAGGCCGTGCCCCCCATTTGTGTTAACCAACGCCCCCAAAGTGGTTGGGGGTTGGGGCGACGGGAGGAGTAGACTAATTCCGGGGTACAGGTGAAAAATCTTCAAAGTGTGGGCTGCTGAAAAAAAAAAAAAACCTGCATGTGCCGTTTTGCCCGGCTCTCCGCGGGGCCCCGGGGAGCCTTGTCACCCAGCCGGGGTGCCCGCCCACAACCCAGTCAAACTCACAACCCGGCTCTCCAGCCGAACCCGGGTACCCACTATTAAGCCACCCTCCCGGAACCTTTACCAATAGCTGCGGGCGCACCGAGGCCGGGGACCTGGTGGTACGAATCCAGCTTTTTGGCAAAGCATTGTGGCCGTTTTGGGGAGCTCCCCACGCCAAAATGGGGCAACCTAAGGGGACTCCAGTCGGCCAGTTGGAGCCAAAGTAAAGTCTAGGTCTGTGTCCTGCTGCCCAACGGGGCTTTCTTCGCTGTGGGCGCCCCCTGGTGCTTCTCTAAGTTGTCCAATATTTCACATTGACAACAGTCTGCCACAAGGAAAAAAAGAAGGACAAAAAAAGCTTACAGCACCTGGTATTCCCAGGCGGTCTCCCATCCAAGTACTAACCAGGCCCGACCCTGCTTAGCTTCCGAGATCGGACGAGATCGGGCGTGTTCAGGGTGGTATGGCCGTAAGCGACAGTGAACCGCAGCCGGTAGGCCTTAATGGGCCAGCAGAGGCCCTTGCTATCGTGTGTGCTTCTGTCACGGCCATTCATAAACACCGATTGCTCCTTCAGTCTGGCAAAATGAAAAAGCTTACAGCACCTGGTATTCCCAGGCGGTCTCCCATCCAAGTACTAACCAGGCCCGACCCTGCTTAGCTTCCGAGATCGGACGAGATTGGGCGTGTTCAGGGTGGTATGGCCATGAGCGACAGTCAACCGCAGCCGGTAGGCCTTAATGGGCCAGCAGAGGCCCTTGCTATCGTGTGTGCTTCTGTCACGGCCACTCATAAACGACGATTGCTCCTTCAGTCTGGCGAAATGAAAAAGCTTACAGCACCTGGTATTCCCAGGCGGTCTCCCATCCAAGTACTAACCAGGCCCGACCCTGCTTAGCTTCCGAGATCGGACGAGATCGGGCGTGTTCAGGGTGGTATGGCCGTAAGCAAGTAAGGCAGCAGCCGCTAGGCCTCATATGCCAGTGTCACGCTAACGCGGAGGGGACTGGCGGGTGTCAGACCGGATGAGAAAAGCATCAGCAGAGGCTGCGGTCGTTCAGGCAGTCAGTTAAGGGGTTATCGCTTCTCGGCCTTTTGGCTAAGATCAAGTGTAGTATCTGTTCTTATCAGTTTAATATCTGATACGTCCCCTATACGGGGACTACATATTAAACGGATTTTTGGACTCGGGAGTTGAAACAGGGGCTTGCTCCGTTCACTCCACGCATCGACCCGGCATTGCAGTGCCGCTGGGAACGGTGCGCCTCCTTCTGCTTTGTCGAAAGAAACTCGCATACACAAGGGCACCTTATCGTTCTGAACGGCGTGCCCGGTGGTTTACGCCCCGCCCCCTAGGCCGTGCCCCCCATTTGTGTTAACCAACGCCCCCAAAGTGGTTGGGGGTTGGGGCGACGGGAGGAGTAGACTAATTCCGGGGTACAGGTGAAAAATCTTCAAAGTGTGGGCTGCTGAAAAAAAAAAAAAACCTGCATGTGCCGTTTTGCCCGGCTCTCCGCGGGGCCCCGGGGAGCCTTGTCACCCAGCCGGGGTGCCCGCCCACAACCCAGTCAAACTCACAACCCGGCTCTCCAGCCGAACCCGGGTACCCACTATTAAGCCACCCTCCCGGAACCTTTACCAATAGCTGCGGGGGCACCGAGGCCGGGGACCTGGTGGTACGAATCCAGCTTTTTGGCAAAGCATTGTGGCCGTTTTGGGGAGCTCCCCACGCCAAAATGGGGCAACCTAAGGGGACTCCAGTCGGCCAGTTGGAGCCAAAGTAAAGTCTAGGTCTGTGTCCTGCTGCCCAACGGGGCTTTCTTCGCTGTGGGCGCCCCCTGGTGCTTCTCTAAGTTGTCCAATATTTCACATTGACAACAGTCTGCCACAAGGAAAAAAAGAAGGACAAAAAAAGCTTACAGCACCTGGTATTCCCAGGCGGTCTCCCATCCAAGTACTAACCAGGCCCGACCCTGCTTAGCTTCCGAGATCGGACGAGATCGGGCGTGTTCAGGGTGGTATGGCCGTAAGCGACAGTGAACCGCAGCCGGTAGGCCTTAATGGGCCAGCAGAGGCCCTTGCTATCGTGTGTGCTTCTGTCACGGCCACTCATAAACACCGATTGCTCCTTCAGTCTGGCAAAATGAAAAAGCTTACAGCACCTGGTATTCCCAGGCGGTCTCCCATCCAAGTACTAACCAGGCCCGACCCTGCTTAGCTTCCGAGATCGGACGAGATTGGGCGTGTTCAGGGTGGTATGGCCATGAGCGACAGTCAACCGCAGCCGGTAGGCCTTAATGGGCCAGCAGAGGCCCTTGCTATCGTGTGTGCTTCTGTCACGGCCACTCATAAACGACGATTGCTCCTTCAGTCTGGCAAAATGAAAAAGCTTACAGCACCTGGTATTCCCAGGCGGTCTCCCATCCAAGTACTAACCAGGCCCGACCCTGCTTAGCTTCCGAGATCGGACGAGATCGGGCGTGTTCAGGGTGGTATGGCCGTAAGCAAGTAAGGCAGCAGCCGCTAGGCCTCATATGCCAGTGTCACGCTAACGCGGAGGGGACTGGCGGGTGTCAGACCGGATGAGAAAAGCATCAGCAGAGGCTGCGGTCGTTCAGGCAGTCAGTTAAGGGGTTATCGCTTCTCGGCCTTTTGGCTAAGATCAAGTGTAGTATCTGTTCTTATCAGTTTAATATCTGATACGTCCCCTATACGGGGACTACATATTAAACGGATTTTTGGACTCGGGAGTTGAAACAGGGGCTTGCTCCGTTCACTCCACGCATCGACCCGGCATTGCAGTGCCGCTGGGAACGGTGCGCCTCCTTCTGCTTTGTCGAAAGAAACTCGCATACACAAGGGCACCTTATCGTTCTGAACGGCGTGCCCGGTGGTTTACGCCCCGCCCCCTAGGCCGTGCCCCCCATTTGTGTTAACCAACGCCCCCAAAGTGGTTGGGGGTTGGGGCGACGGGAGGAGTAGACTAATTCCGGGGTACAGGTGAAAAATCTTCAAAGTGTGGGCTGCTGAAAAAAAAAAAAAACCTGCATGTGCCGTTTTGCCCGGCTCTCCGCGGGGCCCCGGGGAGCCTTGTCACCCAGCCGGGGTGCCCGCCCACAACCCAGTCAAACTCACAACCCGGCTCTCCAGCCGAACCCGGGTACCCACTATTAAGCCACCCTCCCGGAACCTTTACCAATAGCTGCGGGCGCACCGAGGCCGGGGACCTGGTGGTACGAATCCAGCTTTTTGGCAAAGCATTGTGGCCGTTTTGGGGAGCTCCCCACGCCAAAATGGGGCAACCTAAGGGGACTCCAGTCGGCCAGTTGGAGCCAAAGTAAAGTCTAGGTCTGTGTCCTGCTGCCCAACGGGGCTTTCTTCGCTGTGGGCGCCCCCTGGTGCTTCTCTAAGTTGTCCAATATTTCACATTGACAACAGTCTGCCACAAGGAAAAAAAGAAGGACAAAAAAAGCTTACAGCACCTGGTATTCCCAGGCGGTCTCCCATCCAAGTACTAACCAGGCCCGACCCTGCTTAGCTTCCGAGATCGGACGAGATCGGGCGTGTTCAGGGTGGTATGGCCGTAAGCGACAGTGAACCGCAGCCGGTAGGCCTTAATGGGCCAGCAGAGGCCCTTGCTATCGTGTGTGCTTCTGTCACGGCCATTCATAAACACCGATTGCTCCTTCAGTCTGGCAAAATGAAAAAGCTTACAGCACCTGGTATTCCCAGGCGGTCTCCCATCCAAGTACTAACCAGGCCCGACCCTGCTTAGCTTCCGAGATCGGACGAGATTGGGCGTGTTCAGGGTGGTATGGCCATGAGCGACAGTCAACCGCAGCCGGTAGGCCTTAATGGGCCAGCAGAGGCCCTTGCTATCGTGTGTGCTTCTGTCACGGCCACTCATAAACGACGATTGCTCCTTCAGTCTGGCGAAATGAAAAAGCTTACAGCACCTGGTATTCCCAGGCGGTCTCCCATCCAAGTACTAACCAGGCCCGACCCTGCTTAGCTTCCGAGATCGGACGAGATCGGGCGTGTTCAGGGTGGTATGGCCGTAAGCAAGTAAGGCAGCAGCCGCTAGGCCTCATATGCCAGTGTCACGCTAACGCGGAGGGGACTGGCGGGTGTCAGACCGGATGAGAAAAGCATCAGCAGAGGCTGCGGTCGTTCAGGCAGTCAGTTAAGGGGTTATCGCTTCTCGGCCTTTTGGCTAAGATCAAGTGTAGTATCTGTTCTTATCAGTTTAATATCTGATACGTCCCCTATACGGGGACTACATATTAAACGGATTTTTGGACTCGGGAGTTGAAACAGGGGCTTGCTCCGTTCACTCCACGCATCGACCCGGCATTGCAGTGCCGCTGGGAACGGTGCGCCTCCTTCTGCTTTGTCGAAAGAAACTCGCATACACAAGGGCACCTTATCGTTCTGAACGGCGTGCCCGGTGGTTTACGCCCCGCCCCCTAGGCCGTGCCCCCCATTTGTGTTAACCAACGCCCCCAAAGTGGTTGGGGGTTGGGGCGACGGGAGGAGTAGACTAATTCCGGGGTACAGGTGAAAAATCTTCAAAGTGTGGGCTGCTGAAAAAAAAAAAAAACCTGCATGTGCCGTTTTGCCCGGCTCTCCGCGGGGCCCCGGGGAGCCTTGTCACCCAGCCGGGGTGCCCGCCCACAACCCAGTCAAACTCACAACCCGGCTCTCCAGCCGAACCCGGGTACCCACTATTAAGCCACCCTCCCGGAACCTTTACCAATAGCTGCGGGGGCACCGAGGCCGGGGACCTGGTGGTACGAATCCAGCTTTTTGGCAAAGCATTGTGGCCGTTTTGGGGAGCTCCCCACGCCAAAATGGGGCAACCTAAGGGGACTCCAGTCGGCCAGTTGGAGCCAAAGTAAAGTCTAGGTCTGTGTCCTGCTGCCCAACGGGGCTTTCTTCGCTGTGGGCGCCCCCTGGTGCTTCTCTAAGTTGTCCAATATTTCACATTGACAACAGTCTGCCACAAGGAAAAAAAGAAGGACAAAAAAAGCTTACAGCACCTGGTATTCCCAGGCGGTCTCCCATCCAAGTACTAACCAGGCCCGACCCTGCTTAGCTTCCGAGATCGGACGAGATCGGGCGTGTTCAGGGTGGTATGGCCGTAAGCGACAGTGAACCGCAGCCGGTAGGCCTTAATGGGCCAGCAGAGGCCCTTGCTATCGTGTGTGCTTCTGTCACGGCCACTCATAAACACCGATTGCTCCTTCAGTCTGGCAAAATGAAAAAGCTTACAGCACCTGGTATTCCCAGGCGGTCTCCCATCCAAGTACTAACCAGGCCCGACCCTGCTTAGCTTCCGAGATCGGACGAGATTGGGCGTGTTCAGGGTGGTATGGCCATGAGCGACAGTCAACCGCAGCCGGTAGGCCTTAATGGGCCAGCAGAGGCCCTTGCTATCGTGTGTGCTTCTGTCACGGCCACTCATAAACGACGATTGCTCCTTCAGTCTGGCAAAATGAAAAAGCTTACAGCACCTGGTATTCCCAGGCGGTCTCCCATCCAAGTACTAACCAGGCCCGACCCTGCTTAGCTTCCGAGATCGGACGAGATCGGGCGTGTTCAGGGTGGTATGGCCGTAAGCAAGTAAGGCAGCAGCCGCTAGG
Source organism: Nannobrachium achirus (assembly GCF_963921795.1). Taxonomy (NCBI): domain Eukaryota; kingdom Metazoa; phylum Chordata; class Actinopteri; order Myctophiformes; family Myctophidae; genus Nannobrachium; species Nannobrachium achirus. The sequence goes on from NW_027664712.1 coordinate 426,208, forward strand.
CCTCATATGCCAGTGTCACGCTAACGCGGAGGGGACTGGCGGGTGTCAGACCGGATGAGAAAAGCATCAGCAGAGGCTGCGGTCGTTCAGGCAGTCAGTTAAGGGGTTATCGCTTCTCGGCCTTTTGGCTAAGATCAAGTGTAGTATCTGTTCTTATCAGTTTAATATCTGATACGTCCCCTATACGGGGACTACATATTAAACGGATTTTTGGACTCGGGAGTTGAAACAGGGGCTTGCTCCGTTCACTCCACGCATCGACCCGGCATTGCAGTGCCGCTGGGAACGGTGCGCCTCCTTCTGCTTTGTCGAAAGAAACTCGCATACACAAGGGCACCTTATCGTTCTGAACGGCGTGCCCGGTGGTTTACGCCCCGCCCCCTAGGCCGTGCCCCCCATTTGTGTTAACCAACGCCCCCAAAGTGGTTGGGGGTTGGGGCGACGGGAGGAGTAGACTAATTCCGGGGTACAGGTGAAAAATCTTCAAAGTGTGGGCTGCTGAAAAAAAAAAAAAACCTGCATGTGCCGTTTTGCCCGGCTCTCCGCGGGGCCCCGGGGAGCCTTGTCACCCAGCCGGGGTGCCCGCCCACAACCCAGTCAAACTCACAACCCGGCTCTCCAGCCGAACCCGGGTACCCACTATTAAGCCACCCTCCCGGAACCTTTACCAATAGCTGCGGGCGCACCGAGGCCGGGGACCTGGTGGTACGAATCCAGCTTTTTGGCAAAGCATTGTGGCCGTTTTGGGGAGCTCCCCACGCCAAAATGGGGCAACCTAAGGGGACTCCAGTCGGCCAGTTGGAGCCAAAGTAAAGTCTAGGTCTGTGTCCTGCTGCCCAACGGGGCTTTCTTCGCTGTGGGCGCCCCCTGGTGCTTCTCTAAGTTGTCCAATATTTCACATTGACAACAGTCTGCCACAAGGAAAAAAAGAAGGACAAAAAAAGCTTACAGCACCTGGTATTCCCAGGCGGTCTCCCATCCAAGTACTAACCAGGCCCGACCCTGCTTAGCTTCCGAGATCGGACGAGATCGGGCGTGTTCAGGGTGGTATGGCCGTAAGCGACAGTGAACCGCAGCCGGTAGGCCTTAATGGGCCAGCAGAGGCCCTTGCTATCGTGTGTGCTTCTGTCACGGCCACTCATAAACACCGATTGCTCCTTCAGTCTGGCAAAATGAAAAAGCTTACAGCACCTGGTATTCCCAGGCGGTCTCCCATCCAAGTACTAACCAGGCCTGACCCTGCTTAGCTTCCGAGATCGGACGAGATTGGGCGTGTTCAGGGTGGTATGGCCATGAGCAACAGCCGGTAGGCCTTAATGGGCCAGCAGAGGCCCTTGCTATCGTGTGTGCTTCTGTCACGGCCACTCATAAACGACGATTGCTCCTTCAGTCTGGCAAAATGAAAAAGCTTACAGCACCTGGTATTCCCAGGCGGTCTCCCATCCAAGTACTAACCAGGCCCGACCCTGCTTAGCTTCCGAGATCGGACGAGATCGGGCGTGTTCAGGGTGGTATGGCCGTAAGCAAGTAAGGCAGCAGCCGCTAGGCCTCATATGCCAGTGTCACGCTAACGCGGAGGGGACTGGCGGGTGTCAGACCGGATGAGAAAAGCATCAGCAGAGGCTGCGGTCGTTCAGGCAGTCAGTTAAGGGGTTATCGCTTCTCGGCCTTTTGGCTAAGATCAAGTGTAGTATCTGTTCTTATCAGTTTAATATCTGATACGTCCCCTATACGGGGACTACATATTAAACGGATTTTTGGACTCGGGAGTTGAAACAGGGGCTTGCTCCATTCACTCCACGCATCGACCCGGCATTGCAGTGCCGCTGGGAACGGTGCGCCTCCTTCTGCTTTGTCGAAAGAAACTCGCATACACAAGGGCACCTTATCGTTCTGAACGGCGTGCCCGGTGGTTTACGCCCCGCCCCCTAGGCCGTGCCCCCCATTTGTGTTAACCAACGCCCCCAAAGTGGTTGGGGGTTGGGGCGACGGGAGGAGTAGACTAATTCCGGGGTACAGGTGAAAAATCTTCAAAGTGTGGGCTGCTGAAAAAAAAAAAAAACCTGCATGTGCCGTTTTGCCCGGCTCTCCGCGGGGCCCCGGGGAGCCTTGTCACCCAGCCGGGGTGCCCGCCCACAACCCAGTCAAACTCACAACCCGGCTCTCCAGCCGAACCCGGGTACCCACTATTAAGCCACCCTCCCGGAACCTTTACCAATAGCTGCGGGCGCACCGAGGCCGGGGACCTGGTGGTACGAATCCAGCTTTTTGGCAAAGCATTGTGGCCGTTTTGGGGAGCTCCCCACGCCAAAATGGGGCAACCTAAGGGGACTCCAGTCGGCCAGTTGGAGCCAAAGTAAAGTCTAGGTCTGTGTCCTGCTGCCCAACGGGGCTTTCTTCGCTGTGGGCGCCCCCTGGTGCTTCTCTAAGTTGTCCAATATTTCACATTGACAACAGTCTGCCACAAGGAAAAAAAGAAGGACAAAAAAAGCTTACAGCACCTGGTATTCCCAGGCGGTCTCCCATCCAAGTACTAACCAGGCCCGACCCTGCTTAGCTTCCGAGATCGGACGAGATCGGGCGTGTTCAGGGTGGTATGGCCGTAAGCGACAGTGAACCGCAGCCGGTAGGCCTTAATGGGCCAGCAGAGGCCCTTGCTATCGTGTGTGCTTCTGTCACGGCCATTCATAAACACCGATTGCTCCTTCAGTCTGGCAAAATGAAAAAGCTTACAGCACCTGGTATTCCCAGGCGGTCTCCCATCCAAGTACTAACCAGGCCCGACCCTGCTTAGCTTCCGAGATCGGACGAGATTGGGCGTGTTCAGGGTGGTATGGCCATGAGCGACAGTCAACCGCAGCCGGTAGGCCTTAATGGGCCAGCAGAGGCCCTTGCTATCGTGTGTGCTTCTGTCACGGCCACTCATAAACGACGATTGCTCCTTCAGTCTGGCGAAATGAAAAAGCTTACAGCACCTGGTATTCCCAGGCGGTCTCCCATCCAAGTACTAACCAGGCCCGACCCTGCTTAGCTTCCGAGATCGGACGAGATCGGGCGTGTTCAGGGTGGTATGGCCGTAAGCAAGTAAGGCAGCAGCCGCTAGGCCTCATATGCCAGTGTCACGCTAACGCGGAGGGGACTGGCGGGTGTCAGACCGGATGAGAAAAGCATCAGCAGAGGCTGCGGTCGTTCAGGCAGTCAGTTAAGGGGTTATCGCTTCTCGGCCTTTTGGCTAAGATCAAGTGTAGTATCTGTTCTTATCAGTTTAATATCTGATACGTCCCCTATACGGGGACTACATATTAAACGGATTTTTGGACTCGGGAGTTGAAACAGGGGCTTGCTCCGTTCACTCCACGCATCGACCCGGCATTGCAGTGCCGCTGGGAACGGTGCGCCTCCTTCTGCTTTGTCGAAAGAAACTCGCATACACAAGGGCACCTTATCGTTCTGAACGGCGTGCCCGGTGGTTTACGCCCCGCCCCCTAGGCCGTGCCCCCCATTTGTGTTAACCAACGCCCCCAAAGTGGTTGGGGGTTGGGGCGACGGGAGGAGTAGACTAATTCCGGGGTACAGGTGAAAAATCTTCAAAGTGTGGGCTGCTGAAAAAAAAAAAAAACCTGCATGTGCCGTTTTGCCCGGCTCTCCGCGGGGCCCCGGGGAGCCTTGTCACCCAGCCGGGGTGCCCGCCCACAACCCAGTCAAACTCACAACCCGGCTCTCCAGCCGAACCCGGGTACCCACTATTAAGCCACCCTCCCGGAACCTTTACCAATAGCTGCGGGGGCACCGAGGCCGGGGACCTGGTGGTACGAATCCAGCTTTTTGGCAAAGCATTGTGGCCGTTTTGGGGAGCTCCCCACGCCAAAATGGGGCAACCTAAGGGGACTCCAGTCGGCCAGTTGGAGCCAAAGTAAAGTCTAGGTCTGTGTCCTGCTGCCCAACGGGGCTTTCTTCGCTGTGGGCGCCCCCTGGTGCTTCTCTAAGTTGTCCAATATTTCACATTGACAACAGTCTGCCACAAGGAAAAAAAGAAGGACAAAAAAAGCTTACAGCACCTGGTATTCCCAGGCGGTCTCCCATCCAAGTACTAACCAGGCCCGACCCTGCTTAGCTTCCGAGATCGGACGAGATCGGGCGTGTTCAGGGTGGTATGGCCGTAAGCGACAGTGAACCGCAGCCGGTAGGCCTTAATGGGCCAGCAGAGGCCCTTGCTATCGTGTGTGCTTCTGTCACGGCCACTCATAAACACCGATTGCTCCTTCAGTCTGGCAAAATGAAAAAGCTTACAGCACCTGGTATTCCCAGGCGGTCTCCCATCCAAGTACTAACCAGGCCCGACCCTGCTTAGCTTCCGAGATCGGACGAGATTGGGCGTGTTCAGGGTGGTATGGCCATGAGCGACAGTCAACCGCAGCCGGTAGGCCTTAATGGGCCAGCAGAGGCCCTTGCTATCGTGTGTGCTTCTGTCACGGCCACTCATAAACGACGATTGCTCCTTCAGTCTGGCAAAATGAAAAAGCTTACAGCACCTGGTATTCCCAGGCGGTCTCCCATCCAAGTACTAACCAGGCCCGACCCTGCTTAGCTTCCGAGATCGGACGAGATCGGGCGTGTTCAGGGTGGTATGGCCGTAAGCAAGTAAGGCAGCAGCCGCTAGGCCTCATATGCCAGTGTCACGCTAACGCGGAGGGGACTGGCGGGTGTCAGACCGGATGAGAAAAGCATCAGCAGAGGCTGCGGTCGTTCAGGCAGTCAGTTAAGGGGTTATCGCTTCTCGGCCTTTTGGCTAAGATCAAGTGTAGTATCTGTTCTTATCAGTTTAATATCTGATACGTCCCCTATACGGGGACTACATATTAAACGGATTTTTGGACTCGGGAGTTGAAACAGGGGCTTGCTCCGTTCACTCCACGCATCGACCCGGCATTGCAGTGCCGCTGGGAACGGTGCGCCTCCTTCTGCTTTGTCGAAAGAAACTCGCATACACAAGGGCACCTTATCGTTCTGAACGGTGTGCCCGGTGGTTTACGCCCCGCCCCCTAGGCCGTGCCCCCCATTTGTGTTAACCAACGCCCCCAAAGTGGTTGGGGGTTGGGGCGACGGGAGGAGTAGACTAATTCCGGGGTACAGGTGAAAAATCTTCAAAGTGTGGGCTGCTGAAAAAAAAAAAAAACCTGCATGTGCCGTTTTGCCCGGCTCTCCGCGGGGCCCCGGGGAGCCTTGTCACCCAGCCGGGGTGCCCGCCCACAACCCAGTCAAACTCACAACCCGGCTCTCCAGCCGAACCCGGGTACCCACTATTAAGCCACCCTCCCGGAACCTTTACCAATAGCTGCGGGCGCACCGAGGCCGGGGACCTGGTGGTACGAATCCAGCTTTTTGGCAAAGCATTGTGGCCGTTTTGGGGAGCTCCCCACGCCAAAATGGGGCAACCTAAGGGGACTCCAGTCTGCCAGTTGGAGCCAAAGTAAAGTCTAGGTCTGTGTCCTGCTGCCCAACGGGGCTTTCTTCGCTGTGGGCGCCCCCTGGTGCTTCTCTAAGTTGTCCAATATTTCACATTGACAACAGTCTGCCACAAGGAAAAAAAGAAGGACAAAAAAAGCTTACAGCACCTGGTATTCCCAGGCGGTCTCCCATCCAAGTACTAACCAGGCCCGACCCTGCTTAGCTTCCGAGATCGGACGAGATCGGGCGTGTTCAGGGTGGTATGGCCGTAAGCGACAGTGAACCGCAGCCGGTAGGCCTTAATGGGCCAGCAGAGGCCCTTGCTATCGTGTGTGCTTCTGTCACGGCCACTCATAAACACCGATTGCTCTTTCAGTCTGGCAAAATGAAAAAGCTTACAGCACCTGGTATTCCCAGGCGGTCTCCCATCCAAGTACTAACCAGGCCCGACCCTGCTTAGCTTCCGAGATCGGACGAGATTGGGCGTGTTCAGGGTGGTATGGCCATGAGCGACAGTCAACCGCAGCCGGTAGGCCTTAATGGGCCAGCAGAGGCCCTTGCTATCGTGTGTGCTTCTGTCACGGCCACTCATAAACGACGATTGCTCCTTCAGTCTGGCAAAATGAAAAAGCTTACAGCACCTGGTATTCCCAGGCGGTCTCCCATCCAAGTACTAACCAGGCCCGACCCTGCTTAGCTTCCGAGATCGGACGAGATCGGGCGTGTTCAGGGTGGTATGGCCGTAAGCAAGTAAGGCAGCAGCCGCTAGGCCTCATATGCCAGTGTCACGCTAACGCGGAGGGGACTGGCGGGTGTCAGACCGGATGAGAAAAGCATCAGCAGAGGCTGCGGTCGTTCAGGCAGTCAGTTAAGGGGTTATCGCTTCTCGGCCTTTTGGCTAAGATCAAGTGTAGTATCTGTTCTTATCAGTTTAATATCTGATACGTCCCCTATACGGGGACTACATATTAAACGGATTTTTGGACTCGGGAGTTGAAACAGGGGCTTGCTCCGTTCACTCCACGCATCGACCCGGCATTGCAGTGCCGCTGGGAACGGTGCGCCTCCTTCTGCTTTGTCGAAAGAAACTCGCATACACAAGGGAACCTTATCGTTCTGAACGGCGTGCCCGGTGGTTTACGCCCCGCCTCCTAGGCCGTGCCCCCCATTTGTGTTAACCAACGCCCCCAAAGTGGTTGGGGGTTGGGGCGACGGGAGGAGTAGACTAATTCCGGGGTACAGGTGAAAAATCTTCAAAGTGTGGGCTGCTGAAAAAAAAAAAAACCTGCATGTGCCATTTTGCCCGGCTCTCCGCGGGGCCCCGGGGAGCCTTGTCACCCAGCCGGGGTGCCCGCCCACAACCCAGTCAAACTCACAACCCGGCTCTCCAGCCGAACCCGGGTACCCACTATTAAGCCACCCTCCCGGAACCTTTACCAATAGCTGCGGGCGCACCGAGGCCGGGGACCTGGTGGTACGAATCCAGCTTTTTGGCAAAGCATTGTGGCCGTTTTGGGGAGCTCCCCACGCCAAAATGGGGCAACCTAAGGGGACTCCAGTCGGCCAGTTGGAGCCAAAGTAAAGTCTAGGTCTGTGTCCTGCTGCCCAACGGGGCTTTCTTCGCTGTGGGCGCCCCCTGGTGCTTCTCTAAGTTGTCCAATATTTCACATTGACAACAGTCTGCCACAAGGAAAAAAAGAAGGACAAAAAAAGCTTACAGCACCTGGTATTCCCAGGCGGTCTCCCATCCAAGTACTAACCAGGCCCGACCCTGCTTAGCTTCCGAGATCGGACGAGATCGGGCGTGTTCAGGGTGGTATGGCCGTAAGCGACAGTGAACCGCAGCCGGTAGGCCTTAATGGGCCAGCAGAGGCCCTTGCTATCGTGTGTGCTTCTGTCACGGCCACTCATAAACACCGATTGCTCCTTCAGTCTGGCAAAATGAAAAAGCTTACAGCACCTGGTATTCCCAGGCGGTCTCCCATCCAAGTACTAACCAGGCCTGACCCTGCTTAGCTTCCGAGATCGGACGAGATTGGGCGTGTTCAGGGTGGTATGGCCATGAGCAACAGCCGGTAGGCCTTAATGGGCCAGCAGAGGCCCTTGCTATCGTGTGTGCTTCTGTCACGGCCACTCATAAACGACGATTGCTCCTTCAGTCTGGCAAAATGAAAAAGCTTACAGCACCTGGTATTCCCAGGCGGTCTCCCATCCAAGTACTAACCAGGCCCGACCCTGCTTAGCTTCCGAGATCGGACGAGATCGGGCGTGTTCAGGGTGGTATGGCCGTAAGCAAGTAAGGCAGCAGCCGCTAGGCCTCATATGCCAGTGTCACGCTAACGCGGAGGGGACTGGCGGGTGTCAGACCGGATGAGAAAAGCATCAGCAGAGGCTGCGGTCGTTCAGGCAGTCAGTTAAGGGGTTATCGCTTCTCGGCCTTTTGGCTAAGATCAAGTGTAGTATCTGTTCTTATCAGTTTAATATCTGATACGTCCCCTATACGGGGACTACATATTAAACGGATTTTTGGACTCGGGAGTTGAAACAGGGGCTTGCTCCGTTCACTCCACGCATCGACCCGGCATTGCAGTGCCGCTGGGAACGGTGCGCCTCCTTCTGCTTTGTCGAAAGAAACTCGCATACACAAGGGCACCTTATCGTTCTGAACGGCGTGCCCGGTGGTTTACGCCCCGCCCCCTAGGCCGTGCCCCCCATTTGTGTTAACCAACGCCCCCAAAGTGGTTGGGGGTTGGGGCGACGGGAGGAGTAGACTAATTCCGGGGTACAGGTGAAAAATCTTCAAAGTGTGGGCTGCTGAAAAAAAAAAAAACCTGCATGTGCCGTTTTGCCCGGCTCTCCGCGGGGCCCCGGGGAGCCTTGTCACCCAGCCGGGGTGCCCGCCCACAACCCAGTCAAACTCACAACCCGGCTCTCCAGCCGAACCCGGGTACCCACTATTAAGCCACCCTCCCGGAACCTTTACCAATAGCTGCGGGCGCACCGAGGCCGGGGACCTGGTGGTACGAATCCAGCTTTTTGGCAAAGCATTGTGGCCGTTTTGGGGAGCTCCCCACGCCAAAATGGGGCAACCTAAGGGGACTCCAGTCGGCCAGTTGGAGCCAAAGTAAAGTCTAGGTCTGTGTCCTGCTGCCCAACGGGGCTTTCTTCGCTGTGGGCGCCCCCTGGTGCTTCTCTAAGTTGTCCAATATTTCACATTGACAACAGTCTGCCACAAGGAAAAAAAGAAGGACAAAAAAAGCTTACAGCACCTGGTATTCCCAGGCGGTCTCCCATCCAAGTACTAACCAGGCCCGACCCTGCTTAGCTTCCGAGATCGGACGAGATCGGGCGTGTTCAGGGTGGTATGGCCGTAAGCGACAGTGAACCGCAGCCGGTAGGCCTTAATGGGCCAGCAGAGGCCCTTGCTATCGTGTGTGCTTCTGTCACGGCCATTCATAAACACCGATTGCTCCTTCAGTCTGGCAAAATGAAAAAGCTTACAGCACCTGGTATTCCCAGGCGGTCTCCCATCCAAGTACTAACCAGGCCCGACCCTGCTTAGCTTCCGAGATCGGACGAGATCGGGCGTGTTCAGGGTGGTATGGCCGTAAGCGACAGTGAACCGCAGCCGGTAGGCCTTAATGGGCCAGCAGAGGCCCTTGCTATCGTGTGTGCTTCTGTCACGGCCACTCATAAACACCGATTGCTCCTTCAGTCTGGCAAAATGAAAAAGCTTACAGCACCTGGTATTCCCAGGCGGTCTCCCATCCAAGTACTAACCAGGCCCGACCCTGCTTAGCTTCCGAGATCGGACGAGATTGGGCGTGTTCAGGGTGGTATGGCCATGAGCGACAGTCAACCGCAGCCGGTAGGCCTTAATGGGCCAGCAGAGGCCCTTGCTATCGTGTGTGCTTCTGTCACGGCCACTCATAAACGACGATTGCTCCTTCAGTCTGGCAAAATGAAAAAGCTTACAGCACCTGGTATTCCCAGGCGGTCTCCCATCCAAGTACTAACCAGGCCCGACCCTGCTTAGCTTCCGAGATCGGACGAGATCGGGCGTGTTCAGGGTGGTATGGCCGTAAGCAAGTAAGGCAGCAGCCGCTAGGCCTCATATGCCAGTGTCACGCTAACGCGGAGGGGACTGGCGGGTGTCAGACCGGATGAGAAAAGCATCAGCAGAGGCTGCGGTCGTTCAGGCAGTCAGTTAAGGGGTTATCGCTTCTCGGCCTTTTGGCTAAGATCAAGTGTAGTATCTGTTCTTATCAGTTTAATATCTGATACGTCCCCTATACGGGGACTACATATTAAACGGATTTTTGGACTCGGGAGTTGAAACAGGGGCTTGCTCCGTTCACTCCACGCATCGACCCGGCATTGCAGTGCCGCTGGGAACGGTGCGCCTCCTTCTGCTTTGTCGAAAGAAACTCGCATACACAAGGGCACCTTATCGTTCTGAACGGCGTGCCCGGTGGTTTACGCCCCGCCCCCTAGGCCGTGCCCCCCATTTGTGTTAACCAACGCCCCCAAAGTGGTTGGGGGTTGGGGCGACGGGAGGAGTAGACTAATTCCGGGGTACAGGTGAAAAATCTTCAAAGTGTGGGCTGCTGAAAAAAAAAAAAAACCTGCATGTGCCGTTTTGCCCGGCTCTCCGCGGGGCCCCGGGGAGCCTTGTCACCCAGCCGGGGTGCCCGCCCACAACCCAGTCAAACTCACAACCCGGCTCTCCAGCCGAACCCGGGTACCCACTATTAAGCCACCCTCACGGAACCTTTACCAATAGCTGCGGGCGCACCGAGGCCGGGGACCTGGTGGTACGAATCCAGCTTTTTGGCAAAGCATTGTGGCCGTTTTGGGGAGCTCCCCACGCCAAAATGGGGCAACCTAAGGGGACTCCAGTCGGCCAGTTGGAGCCAAAGTAAAGTCTAGGTCTGTGTCCTGCTGCCCAACGGGGCTTTCTTCGCTGTGGGCGCCCCCTGGTGCTTCTCTAAGTTGTCCAATATTTCACATTGACAACAGTCTGCCACAAGGAAAAAAAGAAGGACAAAAAAAGCTTACAGCACCTGGTATTCCCAGGCGGTCTCCCATCCAAGTACTAACCAGGCCCGACCCTGCTTAGCTTCCGAGATCGGACGAGATCGGGCGTGTTCAGGGTGGTATGGCCGTAAGCGACAGTGAACCGCAGCCGGTAGGCCTTAATGGGCCAGCAGAGGCCCTTGCTATCGTGTGTGCTTCTGTCACGACCACTCATAAACACCGATTGCTCCTTCAGTCTGGCAAAATGAAAAAGCTTACAGCACCTGGTATTCCCAGGCGGTCTCCCATCCAAGTACTAACCAGGCCCGACCCTGCTTAGCTTCCGAGATCGGACGAGATTGGGCGTGTTCAGGGTGGTATGGCCATGAGCGACAGTGAACCGCAGCCGGTAGGCCTTAATGGGCCAGCAGAGGCCCTTGCTATCGTGTGTGCTTCTGTCACGGCCACTCATAAACACCGATTGCTCCTTCAGTCTGGCAAAATGAAAAAGCTTACAGCACCTGGTATTCCCAGGCGGTCTCCCATCCAAGTACTAACCAGGCCTGACCCTGCTTAGCTTCCGAGATCGGACGAGATTGGGCGTGTTCAGGGTGGTATGGCCATGAGCGACAGTCAACCGCAGCCGGTAGGCCTTAATGGGCCAGCAGAGGCCCTTGCTATCGTGTGTGCTTCTGTCACGGCCACTCATAAACGACGATTGCTCCTTCAGTCTGGCAAAATGAAAAAGCTTACAGCACCTGGTATTCCCAGGCGGTCTCCCATCCAAGTACTAACCAGGCCCGACCCTGCTTAGCTTCCGAGATCGGACGAGATCGGGCGTGTTCAGGGTGGTATGGCCGTAAGCAAGTAAGGCAGCAGCCGCTAGGCCTCATATGCCAGTGTCACGCTAACGCGGAGGGGACTGGCGGGTGTCAGACCGGATGAGAAAAGCATCAGCAGAGGCTGCGGTCGTTCAGGCAGTCAGTTAAGGGGTTATCGCTTCTCGGCCTTTTGGCTAAGATCAAGTGTAGTATCTGTTCTTATCAGTTTAATATCTGATACGTCCCCTATACGGGGACTACATATTAAACGGATTTTTGGACTCGGGAGTTGAAACAGGGGCTTGCTCCGTTCACTCCACGCATCGACCCGGCATTGCAGTGCCGCTGGGAACGGTGCGCCTCCTTCTGCTTTGTCGAAAGAAACTCGCATACACAAGGGAACCTTATCGTTCTGAACGGCGTGCCCGGTGGTTTACGCCCCGCCTCCTAGGCCGTGCCCCCCATTTGTGTTAACCAACGCCCCCAAAGTGGTTGGGGGTTGGGGCGACGGGAGGAGTAGACTAATTCCGGGGTACAGGTGAAAAATCTTCAAAGTGTGGGCTGCTGAAAAAAAAAAAAACCTGCATGTGCCATTTTGCCCGGCTCTCCGCGGGGCCCCGGGGAGCCTTGTCACCCAGCCGGGGTGCCCGCCCACAACCCAGTCAAACTCACAACCCGGCTCTCCAGCCGAACCCGGGTACCCACTATTAAGCCACCCTCCCGGAACCTTTACCAATAGCTGCGGGCGCACCGAGGCCGGGGACCTGGTGGTACGAATCCAGCTTTTTGGCAAAGCATTGTGGCCGTTTTGGGGAGCTCCCCACGCCAAAATGGGGCAACCTAAGGGGACTCCAGTCGGCCAGTTGGAGCCAAAGTAAAGTCTAGGTCTGTGTCCTGCTGCCCAACGGGGCTTTCTTCGCTGTGGGCGCCCCCTGGTGCTTCTCTAAGTTGTCCAATATTTCACATTGACAACAGTCTGCCACAAGGAAAAAAAGAAGGACAAAAAAAGCTTACAGCACCTGGTATTCCCAGGCGGTCTCCCATCCAAGTACTAACCAGGCCCGACCCTGCTTAGCTTCCGAGATCGGACGAGATCGGGCGTGTTCAGGGTGGTATGGCCGTAAGCGACAGTGAACCGCAGCCGGTAGGCCTTAATGGGCCAGCAGAGGCCCTTGCTATCGTGTGTGCTTCTGTCACGGCCACTCATAAACACCGATTGCTCCTTCAGTCTGGCAAAATGAAAAAGCTTACAGCACCTGGTATTCCCAGGCGGTCTCCCATCCAAGTACTAACCAGGCCTGACCCTGCTTAGCTTCCGAGATCGGACGAGATTGGGCGTGTTCAGGGTGGTATGGCCATGAGCAACAGCCGGTAGGCCTTAATGGGCCAGCAGAGGCCCTTGCTATCGTGTGTGCTTCTGTCACGGCCACTCATAAACGACGATTGCTCCTTCAGTCTGGCAAAATGAAAAAGCTTACAGCACCTGGTATTCCCAGGCGGTCTCCCATCCAAGTACTAACCAGGCCCGACCCTGCTTAGCTTCCGAGATCGGACGAGATCGGGCGTGTTCAGGGTGGTATGGCCGTAAGCAAGTAAGGCAGCAGCCGCTAGGCCTCATATGCCAGTGTCACGCTAACGCGGAGGGGACTGGCGGGTGTCAGACCGGATGAGAAAAGCATCAGCAGAGGCTGCGGTCGTTCAGGCAGTCAGTTAAGGGGTTATCGCTTCTCGGCCTTTTGGCTAAGATCAAGTGTAGTATCTGTTCTTATCAGTTTAATATCTGATACGTCCCCTATACGGGGACTACATATTAAACGGATTTTTGGACTCGGGAGTTGAAACAGGGGCTTGCTCCGTTCACTCCACGCATCGACCCGGCATTGCAGTGCCGCTGGGAACGGTGCGCCTCCTTCTGCTTTGTCGAAAGAAACTCGCATACACAAGGGCACCTTATCGTTCTGAACGGCGTGCCCGGTGGTTTACGCCCCGCCCCCTAGGCCGTGCCCCCCATTTGTGTTAACCAACGCCCCCAAAGTGGTTGGGGGTTGGGGCGACGGGAGGAGTAGACTAATTCCGGGGTACAGGTGAAAAATCTTCAAAGTGTGGGCTGCTGAAAAAAAAAAAAAACCTGCATGTGCCGTTTTGCCCGGCTCTCCGCGGGGCCCCGGGGAGCCTTGTCACCCAGCCGGGGTGCCCGCCCACAACCCAGTCAAACTCACAACCCGGCTCTCCAGCCGAACCCGGGTACCCACTATTAAGCCACCCTCCCGGAACCTTTACCAATAGCTGCGGGCGCACCGAGGCCGGGGACCTGGTGGTACGAATCCAGCTTTTTGGCAAAGCATTGTGGCCGTTTTGGGGAGCTCCCCACGCCAAAATGGGGCAACCTAAGGGGACTCCAGTCGGCCAGTTGGAGCCAAAGTAAAGTCTAGGTCTGTGTCCTGCTGCCCAACGGGGCTTTCTTCGCTGTGGGCGCCCCCTGGTGCTTCTCTAAGTTGTCCAATATTTCACATTGACAACAGTCTGCCACAAGGAAAAAAAGAAGGACAAAAAAAGCTTACAGCACCTGGTATTCCCAGGCGGTCTCCCATCCAAGTACTAACCAGGCCCGACCCTGCTTAGCTTCCGAGATCGGACGAGATCGGGCGTGTTCAGGGTGGTATGGCCGTAAGCGACAGTGAACCGCAGCCGGTAGGCCTTAATGGGCCAGCAGAGGCCCTTGCTATCGTGTGTGCTTCTGTCACGGCCATTCATAAACACCGATTGCTCCTTCAGTCTGGCAAAATGAAAAAGCTTACAGCACCTGGTATTCCCAGGCGGTCTCCCATCCAAGTACTAACCAGGCCCGACCCTGCTTAGCTTCCGAGATCGGACGAGATTGGGCGTGTTCAGGGTGGTATGGCCATGAGCGACAGTCAACCGCAGCCGGTAGGCCTTAATGGGCCAGCAGAGGCCCTTGCTATCGTGTGTGCTTCTGTCACGGCCACTCATAAACGACGATTGCTCCTTCAGTCTGGCGAAATGAAAAAGCTTACAGCACCTGGTATTCCCAGGCGGTCTCCCATCCAAGTACTAACCAGGCCCGACCCTGCTTAGCTTCCGAGATCGGACGAGATCGGGCGTGTTCAGGGTGGTATGGCCGTAAGCAAGTAAGGCAGCAGCCGCTAGGCCTCATATGCCAGTGTCACGCTAACGCGGAGGGGACTGGCGGGTGTCAGACCGGATGAGAAAAGCATCAGCAGAGGCTGCGGTCGTTCAGGCAGTCAGTTAAGGGGTTATCGCTTCTCGGCCTTTTGGCTAAGATCAAGTGTAGTATCTGTTCTTATCAGTTTAATATCTGATACGTCCCCTATACGGGGACTACATATTAAACGGATTTTTGGACTCGGGAGTTGAAACAGGGGCTTGCTCCGTTCACTCCACGCATCGACCCGGCATTGCAGTGCCGCTGGGAACGGTGCGCCTCCTTCTGCTTTGTCGAAAGAAACTCGCATACACAAGGGAACCTTATCGTTCTGAACGGCGTGCCCGGTGGTTTACGCCCCGCCTCCTAGGCCGTGCCCCCCATTTGTGTTAACCAACGCCCCCAAAGTGGTTGGGGGTTGGGGCGACGGGAGGAGTAGACTAATTCCGGGGTACAGGTGAAAAATCTTCAAAGTGTGGGCTGCTGAAAAAAAAAAAACCTGCATGTGCCATTTTGCCCGGCTCTCCGCGGGGCCCCGGGGAGCCTTGTCACCCAGCCGGGGTGCCCGCCCACAACCCAGTCAAACTCACAACCCGGCTCTCCAGCCGAACCCGGGTACCCACTATTAAGCCACCCTCCCGGAACCTTTACCAATAGCTGCGGGCGCACCGAGGCCGGGGACCTGGTGGTACGAATCCAGCTTTTTGGCAAAGCATTGTGGCCGTTTTGGGGAGCTCCCCACGCCAAAATGGGGCAACCTAAGGGGACTCCAGTCGGCCAGTTGGAGCCAAAGTAAAGTCTAGGTCTGTGTCCTGCTGCCCAACGGGGCTTTCTTCGCTGTGGGCGCCCCCTGGTGCTTCTCTAAGTTGTCCAATATTTCACATTGACAACAGTCTGCCACAAGGAAAAAAAGAAGGACAAAAAAAGCTTACAGCACCTGGTATTCCCAGGCGGTCTCCCATCCAAGTACTAACCAGGCCCGACCCTGCTTAGCTTCCGAGATCGGACGAGATCGGGCGTGTTCAGGGTGGTATGGCCGTAAGCGACAGTGAACCGCAGCCGGTAGGCCTTAATGGGCCAGCAGAGGCCCTTGCTATCGTGTGTGCTTCTGTCACGGCCACTCATAAACACCGATTGCTCCTTCAGTCTGGCAAAATGAAAAAGCTTACAGCACCTGGTATTCCCAGGCGGTCTCCCATCCAAGTACTAACCAGGCCCGACCCTGCTTAGCTTCCGAGATCGGACGAGATTGGGCGTGTTCAGGGTGGTATGGCCATGAGCGACAGTCAACCGCAGCCGGTAGGCCTTAATGGGCCAGCAGAGGCCCTTGCTATCGTGTGTGCTTCTGTCACGGCCACTCATAAACGACGATTGCTCCTTCAGTCTGGCAAAATGAAAAAGCTTACAGCACCTGGTATTCCCAGGCGGTCTCCCATCCAAGTACTAACCAGGCCCGACCCTGCTTAGCTTCCGAGATCGGACGAGATCGGGCGTGTTCAGGGTGGTATGGCCGTAAGCAAGTAAGGCAGCAGCCGCTAGGCCTCATATGCCAGTGTCACGCTAACGCGGAGGGGACTGGCGGGTGTCAGACCGGATGAGAAAAGCATCAGCAGAGGCTGCGGTCGTTCAGGCAGTCAGTTAAGGGGTTATCGCTTCTCGGCCTTTTGGCTAAGATCAAGTGTAGTATCTGTTCTTATCAGTTTAATATCTGATACGTCCCCTATACGGGGACTACATATTAAACGGATTTTTGGACTCGGGAGTTGAAACAGGGGCTTGCTCCGTTCACTCCACGCATCGACCCGGCATTGCAGTGCCGCTGGGAACGGTGCGCCTCCTTCTGCTTTGTCGAAAGAAACTCGCATACACAAGGGCACCTTATCGTTCTGAACGGCGTGCCCGGTGGTTTACGCCCCGCCCCCTAGGCCGTGCCCCCCATTTGTGTTAACCAACGCCCCCAAAGTGGTTGGGGGTTGGGGCGACGGGAGGAGTAGACTAATTCCGGGGTACAGGTGAAAAATCTTCAAAGTGTGGGCTGCTGAAAAAAAAAAAAAACCTGCATGTGCCGTTTTGCCCGGCTCTCCGCGGGGCCCCGGGGAGCCTTGTCACCCAGCCGGGGTGCCCGCCCACAACCCAGTCAAACTCACAACCCGGCTCTCCAGCCGAACCCGGGTACCCACTATTAAGCCACCCTCACGGAACCTTTACCAATAGCTGCGGGCGCACCGAGGCCGGGGACCTGGTGGTACGAATCCAGCTTTTTGGCAAAGCATTGTGGCCGTTTTGGGGAGCTCCCCACGCCAAAATGGGGCAACCTAAGGGGACTCCAGTCGGCCAGTTGGAGCCAAAGTAAAGTCTAGGTCTGTGTCCTGCTGCCCAACGGGGCTTTCTTCGCTGTGGGCGCCCCCTGGTGCTTCTCTAAGTTGTCCAATATTTCACATTGACAACAGTCTGCCACAAGGAAAAAAAGAAGGACAAAAAAAGCTTACAGCACCTGGTATTCCCAGGCGGTCTCCCATCCAAGTACTAACCAGGCCCGACCCTGCTTAGCTTCCGAGATCGGACGAGATCGGGCGTGTTCAGGGTGGTATGGCCGTAAGCGACAGTGAACCGCAGCCGGTAGGCCTTAATGGGCCAGCAGAGGCCCTTGCTATCGTGTGTGCTTCTGTCACGACCACTCATAAACACCGATTGCTCCTTCAGTCTGGCAAAATGAAAAAGCTTACAGCACCTGGTATTCCCAGGCGGTCTCCCATCCAAGTACTAACCAGGCCCGACCCTGCTTAGCTTCCGAGATCGGACGAGATTGGGCGTGTTCAGGGTGGTATGGCCATGAGCGACAGTCAACCGCAGCCGGTAGGCCTTAATGGGCCAGCAGAGGCCCTTGCTATCGTGTGTGCTTCTGTCACGGCCACTCATAAACGACGATTGCTCCTTCAGTCTGGCAAAATGAAAAAGCTTACAGCACCTGGTATTCCCAGGCGGTCTCCCATCCAAGTACTAACCAGGCCCGACCCTGCTTAGCTTCCGAGATCGGACGAGATCGGGCGTGTTCAGGGTGGTATGGCCGTAAGCAAGTAAGGCAGCAGCCGCTAGGCCTCATATGCCAGTGTCACGCTAACGCGGAGGGGACTGGCGGGTGTCAGACCGGATGAGAAAAGCATCAGCAGAGGCTGCGGTCGTTCAGGCAGTCAGTTAAGGGGTTATCGCTTCTCGGCCTTTTGGCTAAGATCAAGTGTAGTATCTGTTCTTATCAGTTTAATATCTGATACGTCCCCTATACGGGGACTACATATTAAACGGATTTTTGGACTCGGGAGTTGAAACAGGGGCTTGCTCCGTTCACTCCACGCATCGACCCGGCATTGCAGTGCCGCTGGGAACGGTGCGCCTCCTTCTGCTTTGTCGAAAGAAACTCGCATACACAAGGGCACCTTATCGTTCTGAACGGCGTGCCCGGTGGTTTACGCCCCGCCTCCTAGGCCGTGCCCCCCATTTGTGTTAACCAACGCCCCCAAAGTGGTTGGGGGTTGGGGCGACGGGAGGAGTAGACTAATTCCGGGGTACAGGTGAAAAATCTTCAAAGTGTGGGCTGCTGAAAAAAAAAAAAACCTGCATGTGCCATTTTGCCCGGCTCTCCGCGGGGCCCCGGGGAGCCTTGTCACCCAGCCGGGGTGCCCGCCCACAACCCAGTCAAACTCACAACCCGGCTCTCCAGCCGAACCCGGGTACCCACTATTAAGCCACCCTCCCGGAACCTTTACCAATAGCTGCGGGCGCACCGAGGCCGGGGACCTGGTGGTACGAATCCAGCTTTTTGGCAAAGCATTGTGGCCGTTTTGGCGAGCTCCCCACGCCAAAATGGGGCAACCTAAGGGGACTCCAGTCGGCCAGTTGGAGCCAAAGTAAAGTCTAGGTCTGTGTCCTGCTGCCCAACGGGGCTTTCTTCGCTGTGGGCGCCCCCTGGTGCTTCTCTAAGTTGTCCAATATTTCACATTGACAACAGTCTGCCACAAGGAAAAAGAGAAGGACAAAAAAAGCTTACAGCACCTGGTATTCCCAGGCGGTCTCCCATCCAAGTACTAACCAGGCCCGACCCTGCTTAGCTTCCGAGATCGGACGAGATCGGGCGTGTTCAGGGTGGTATGGCCGTAAGCGACAGTGAACCGCAGCCGGTAGGCCTTAATGGGCCAGCAGAGGCCCTTGCTATCGTGTGTGCTTCTGTCACGGCCACTCATAAACACCGATTGCTCCTTCAGTCTGGCAAAATGAAAAAGCTTACAGCACCTGGTATTCCCAGGCGGTCTCCCATCCAAGTACTAACCAGGCCTGACCCTGCTTAGCTTCCGAGATCGGACGAGATTGGGCGTGTTCAGGGTGGTATGGCCATGAGCGACAGTCAACCGCAGCCGGTAGGCCTTAATGGGCCAGCAGAGGCCCTTGCTATCGTGTGTGCTTCTGTCACGGCCACTCATAAACGACGATTGCTCCTTCAGTCTGGCAAAATGAAAAAGCTTACAGCACCTGGTATTCCCAGGCGGTCTCCCATCCAAGTACTAACCAGGCCCGACCCTGCTTAGCTTCCGAGATCGGACGAGATCGGGCGTGTTCAGGGTGGTATGGCCGTAAGCAAGTAAGGCAGCAGCCGCTAGGCCTCATATGCCAGTGTCACGCTAACGCGGAGGGGACTGGCGGGTGTCAGACCGGATGAGAAAAGCATCAGCAGAGGCTGCGGTCGTTCAGGCAGTCAGTTAAGGGGTTATCGCTTCTCGGCCTTTTGGCTAAGATCAAGTGTAGTATCTGTTCTTATCAGTTTAATATCTGATACGTCCCCTATACGGGGACTACATATTAAACGGATTTTTGGACTCGGGAGTTGAAACAGGGGCTTGCTCCGTTCACTCCACGCATCGACCCGGCATTGCAGTGCCGCTGGGAACGGTGCGCCTCCTTCTGCTTTGTCGAAAGAAACTCGCATACACAAGGGCACCTTATCGTTCTGAACGGCGTGCCCGGTGGTTTACGCCCCGCCCCCTAGGCCGTGCCCCCCATTTGTGTTAACCAACGCCCCCAAAGTGGTTGGGGGTTGGGGCGACGGGAGGAGTAGACTAATTCCGGGGTACAGGTGAAAAATCTTCAAAGTGTGGGCTGCTGAAAAAAAAAAAAAACCTGCATGTGCCGTTTTGCCCGGCTCTCCGCGGGGCCCCGGGGAGCCTTGTCACCCAGCCGGGGTGCCCGCCCACAACCCAGTCAAACTCACAACCCGGCTCTCCAGCCGAACCCGGGTACCCACTATTAAGCCACCCTCCCGGAACCTTTACCAATAGCTGCGGGCGCACCGAGGCCGGGGACCTGGTGGTACGAATCCAGCTTTTTGGCAAAGCATTGTGGCCGTTTTGGGGAGCTCCCCACGCCAAAATGGGGCAACCTAAGGGGACTCCAGTCTGCCAGTTGGAGCCAAAGTAAAGTCTAGGTCTGTGTCCTGCTGCCCAACGGGGCTTTCTTCGCTGTGGGCGCCCCCTGGTGCTTCTCTAAGTTGTCCAATATTTCACATTGACAACAGTCTGCCACAAGGAAAAAAAGAAGGACAAAAAAAGCTTACAGCACCTGGTATTCCCAGGCGGTCTCCCATCCAAGTACTAACCAGGCCCGACCCTGCTTAGCTTCCGAGATCGGACGAGATCGGGCGTTTTCAGGGTGGTATGGCCGTAAGCGACAGTGAACCGCAGCCGGTAGGCCTTAATGGGCCAGCAGAGGCCCTTGCTATCGTGTGTGCTTCTGTCACGGCCACTCATAAACACCGATTGCTCCTTCAGTCTGGCAAAATGAAAAAGCTTACAGCACCTGGTATTCCCAGGCGGTCTCCCATCCAAGTACTAACCAGGCCCGACCCTGCTTAGCTTCCGAGATCGGACGAGATTGGGCGTGTTCAGGGTGGTATGGCCATGAGCGACAGTCAACCGCAGCCGGTAGGCCTTAATGGGCCAGCAGAGGCCCTTGCTATCGTGTGTGCTTCTGTCACGGCCACTCATAAACGACGATTGCTCCTTCAGTCTGGCAAAATGAAAAAGCTTACAGCACCTGGTATTCCCAGGCGGTCTCCCATCCAAGTACTAACCAGGCCCGACCCTGCTTAGCTTCCGAGATCGGACGAGATCGGGCGTGTTCAGGGTGGTATGGCCGTAAGCAAGTAAGGCAGCAGCCGCTAGGCCTCATATGCCAGTGTCACGCTAACGCGGAGGGGACTGGCGGGTGTCAGACCGGATGAGAAAAGCATCAGCAGAGGCTGCGGTCGTTCAGGCAGTCAGTTAAGGGGTTATCGCTTCTCGGCCTTTTGGCTAAGATCAAGTGTAGTATCTGTTCTTATCAGTTTAATATCTGATACGTCCCCTATACGGGGACTACATATTAAACGGATTTTTGGACTCGGGAGTTGAAACAGGGGCTTGCTCCGTTCACTCCACGCATCGACCCGGCATTGCAGTGCCGCTGGGAACGGTGCGCCTCCTTCTGCTTTGTCGAAAGAAACTCGCATACACAAGGGAACCTTATCGTTCTGAACGGCGTGCCCGGTGGTTTACGCCCCGCCTCCTAGGCCGTGCCCCCCATTTGTGTTAACCAACGCCCCCAAAGTGGTTGGGGGTTGGGGCGACGGGAGGAGTAGACTAATTCCGGGGTACAGGTGAAAAATCTTCAAAGTGTGGGCTGCTGAAAAAAAAAAAAACCTGCATGTGCCATTTTGCCCGGCTCTCCGCGGGGCCCCGGGGAGCCTTGTCACCCAGCCGGGGTGCCCGCCCACAACCCAGTCAAACTCACAACCCGGCTCTCCAGCCGAACCCGGGTACCCACTATTAAGCCACCCTCCCGGAACCTTTACCAATAGCTGCGGGCGCACCGAGGCCGGGGACCTGGTGGTACGAATCCAGCTTTTTGGCAAAGCATTGTGGCCGTTTTGGGGAGCTCCCCACGCCAAAATGGGGCAACCTAAGGGGACTCCAGTCGGCCAGTTGGAGCCAAAGTAAAGTCTAGGTCTGTGTCCTGCTGCCCAACGGGGCTTTCTTCGCTGTGGGCGCCCCCTGGTGCTTCTCTAAGTTGTCCAATATTTCACATTGACAACAGTCTGCCACAAGGAAAAAAAGAAGGACAAAAAAAGCTTACAGCACCTGGTATTCCCAGGCGGTCTCCCATCCAAGTACTAACCAGGCCCGACCCTGCTTAGCTTCCGAGATCGGACGAGATCGGGCGTGTTCAGGGTGGTATGGCCGTAAGCGACAGTGAACCGCAGCCGGTAGGCCTTAATGGGCCAGCAGAGGCCCTTGCTATCGTGTGTGCTTCTGTCACGGCCACTCATAAACACCGATTGCTCCTTCAGTCTGGCAAAATGAAAAAGCTTACAGCACCTGGTATTCCCAGGCGGTCTCCCATCCAAGTACTAACCAGGCCTGACCCTGCTTAGCTTCCGAGATCGGACGAGATTGGGCGTGTTCAGGGTGGTATGGCCATGAGCGACAGTCAACCGCAGCCGGTAGGCCTTAATGGGCCAGCAGAGGCCCTTGCTATCGTGTGTGCTTCTGTCACGGCCACTCATAAACGACGATTGCTCCTTCAGTCTGGCAAAATGAAAAAGCTTACAGCACCTGGTATTCCCAGGCGGTCTCCCATCCAAGTACTAACCAGGCCCGACCCTGCTTAGCTTCCGAGATCGGACGAGATCGGGCGTGTTCAGGGTGGTATGGCCGTAAGCAAGTAAGGCAGCAGCCGCTAGGCCTCATATGCCAGTGTCACGCTAACGCGGAGGGGACTGGCGGGTGTCAGACCGGATGAGAAAAGCATCAGCAGAGGCTGCGGTCGTTCAGGCAGTCAGTTAAGGGGTTATCGCTTCTCGGCCTTTTGGCTAAGATCAAGTGTAGTATCTGTTCTTATCAGTTTAATATCTGATACGTCCCCTATACGGGGACTACATATTAAACGGATTTTTGGACTCGGGAGTTGAAACAGGGGCTTGCTCCGTTCACTCCACGCATCGACCCGGCATTGCAGTGCCGCTGGGAACGGTGCGCCTCCTTCTGCTTTGTCGAAAGAAACTCGCATACACAAGGGCACCTTATCGTTCTGAACGGCGTGCCCGGTGGTTTACGCCCCGCCTCCTAGGCCGTGCCCCCCATTTGTGTTAACCAACGCCCCCAAAGTGGTTGGGGGTTGGGGCGACGGGAGGAGTAGACTAATTCCGGGGTACAGGTGAAAAATCTTCAAAGTGTGGGCTGCTGAAAAAAAAAAAACCTGCATGTGCCATTTTGCCCGGCTCTCCGCGGGGCCCCGGGGAGCCTTGTCACCCAGCCGGGGTGCCCGCCCACAACCCAGTCAAACTCACAACCCGGCTCTCCAGCCGAACCCGGGTACCCACTATTAAGCCACCCTCCCGGAACCTTTACCAATAGCTGCGGGCGCACCGAGGCCGGGGACCTGGTGGTACGAATCCAGCTTTTTGGCAAAGCATTGTGGCCGTTTTGGCGAGCTCCCCACGCCAAAATGGGGCAACCTAAGGGGACTCCAGTCGGCCAGTTGGAGCCAAAGTAAAGTCTAGGTCTGTGTCCTGCTGCCCAACGGGGCTTTCTTCGCTGTGGGCGCCCCCTGGTGCTTCTCTAAGTTGTCCAATATTTCACATTGACAACAGTCTGCCACAAGGAAAAAGAGAAGGACAAAAAAAGCTTACAGCACCTGGTATTCCCAGGCGGTCTCCCATCCAAGTACTAACCAGGCCCGACCCTGCTTAGCTTCCGAGATCGGACGAGATCGGGCGTGTTCAGGGTGGTATGGCCGTAAGCGACAGTGAACCGCAGCCGGTAGGCCTTAATGGGCCAGCAGAGGCCCTTGCTATCGTGTGTGCTTCTGTCACGGCCACTCATAAACACCGATTGCTCCTTCAGTCTGGCAAAATGAAAAAGCTTACAGCACCTGGTATTCCCAGGCGGTCTCCCATCCAAGTACTAACCAGGCCTGACCCTGCTTAGCTTCCGAGATCGGACGAGATTGGGCGTGTTCAGGGTGGTATGGCCATGAGCGACAGTCAACCGCAGCCGGTAGGCCTTAATGGGCCAGCAGAGGCCCTTGCTATCGTGTGTGCTTCTGTCACGGCCACTCATAAACGACGATTGCTCCTTCAGTCTGGCAAAATGAAAAAGCTTACAGCACCTGGTATTCCCAGGCGGTCTCCCATCCAAGTACTAACCAGGCCCGACCCTGCTTAGCTTCCGAGATCGGACGAGATCGGGCGTGTTCAGGGTGGTATGGCCGTAAGCAAGTAAGGCAGCAGCCGCTAGGCCTCATATGCCAGTGTCACGCTAACGCGGAGGGGACTGGCGGGTGTCAGACCGGATGAGAAAAGCATCAGCAGAGGCTGCGGTCGTTCAGGCAGTCAGTTAAGGGGTTATCGCTTCTCGGCCTTTTGGCTAAGATCAAGTGTAGTATCTGTTCTTATCAGTTTAATATCTGATACGTCCCCTATACGGGGACTACATATTAAACGGATTTTTGGACTCGGGAGTTGAAACAGGGGCTTGCTCCGTTCACTCCACGCATCGACCCGGCATTGCAGTGCCGCTGGGAACGGTGCGCCTCCTTCTGCTTTGTCGAAAGAAACTCGCATACACAAGGGCACCTTATCGTTCTGAACGGCGTGCCCGGTGGTTTACGCCCCGCCCCCTAGGCCGTGCCCCCCATTTGTGTTAACCAACGCCCCCAAAGTGGTTGGGGGTTGGGGCGACGGGAGGAGTAGACTAATTCCGGGGTACAGGTGAAAAATCTTCAAAGTGTGGGCTGCTGAAAAAAAAAAAAAACCTGCATGTGCCGTTTTGCCCGGCTCTCCGCGGGGCCCCGGGGAGCCTTGTCACCCAGCCGGGGTGCCCGCCCACAACCCAGTCAAACTCACAACCCGGCTCTCCAGCCGAACCCGGGTACCCACTATTAAGCCACCCTCCCGGAACCTTTACCAATAGCTGCGGGCGCACCGAGGCCGGGGACCTGGTGGTACGAATCCAGCTTTTTGGCAAAGCATTGTGGCCGTTTTGGGGAGCTCCCCACGCCAAAATGGGGCAACCTAAGGGGACTCCAGTCTGCCAGTTGGAGCCAAAGTAAAGTCTAGGTCTGTGTCCTGCTGCCCAACGGGGCTTTCTTCGCTGTGGGCGCCCCCTGGTGCTTCTCTAAGTTGTCCAATATTTCACATTGACAACAGTCTGCCACAAGGAAAAAAAGAAGGACAAAAAAAGCTTACAGCACCTGGTATTCCCAGGCGGTCTCCCATCCAAGTACTAACCAGGCCCGACCCTGCTTAGCTTCCGAGATCGGACGAGATCGGGCGTGTTCAGGGTGGTATGGCCGTAAGCGACAGTGAACCGCAGCCGGTAGGCCTTAATGGGCCAGCAGAGGCCCTTGCTATCGTGTGTGCTTCTGTCACGGCCACTCATAAACACCGATTGCTCCTTCAGTCTGGCAAAATGAAAAAGCTTACAGCACCTGGTATTCCCAGGCGGTCTCCCATCCAAGTACTAACCAGGCCCGACCCTGCTTAGCTTCCGAGATCGGACGAGATTGGGCGTGTTCAGGGTGGTATGGCCATGAGCGACAGTCAACCGCAGCCGGTAGGCCTTAATGGGCCAGCAGAGGCCCTTGCTATCGTGTGTGCTTCTGTCACGGCCACTCATAAACGACGATTGCTCCTTCAGTCTGGCAAAATGAAAAAGCTTACAGCACCTGGTATTCCCAGGCGGTCTCCCATCCAAGTACTAACCAGGCCCGACCCTGCTTAGCTTCCGAGATCGGACGAGATCGGGCGTGTTCAGGGTGGTATGGCCGTAAGCAAGTAAGGCAGCAGCCGCTAGGCCTCATATGCCAGTGTCACGCTAACGCGGAGGGGACTGGCGGGTGTCAGACCGGATGAGAAAAGCATCAGCAGAGGCTGCGGTCGTTCAGGCAGTCAGTTAAGGGGTTATCGCTTCTCGGCCTTTTGGCTAAGATCAAGTGTAGTATCTGTTCTTATCAGTTTAATATCTGATACGTCCCCTATACGGGGACTACATATTAAACGGATTTTTGGACTCGGGAGTTGAAACAGGGGCTTGCTCCGTTCACTCCACGCATCGACCCGGCATTGCAGTGCCGCTGGGAACGGTGCGCCTCCTTCTGCTTTGTCGAAAGAAACTCGCATACACAAGGGAACCTTATCGTTCTGAACGGCGTGCCCGGTGGTTTACGCCCCGCCTCCTAGGCCGTGCCCCCCATTTGTGTTAACCAACGCCCCCAAAGTGGTTGGGGGTTGGGGCGACGGGAGGAGTAGACTAATTCCGGGGTACAGGTGAAAAATCTTCAAAGTGTGGGCTGCTGAAAAAAAAAAAAACCTGCATGTGCCATTTTGCCCGGCTCTCCGCGGGGCCCCGGGGAGCCTTGTCACCCAGCCGGGGTGCCCGCCCACAACCCAGTCAAACTCACAACCCGGCTCTCCAGCCGAACCCGGGTACCCACTATTAAGCCACCCTCCCGGAACCTTTACCAATAGCTGCGGGCGCACCGAGGCCGGGGACCTGGTGGTACGAATCCAGCTTTTTGGCAAAGCATTGTGGCCGTTTTGGGGAGCTCCCCACGCCAAAATGGGGCAACCTAAGGGGACTCCAGTCGGCCAGTTGGAGCCAAAGTAAAGTCTAGGTCTGTGTCCTGCTGCCCAACGGGGCTTTCTTCGCTGTGGGCGCCCCCTGGTGCTTCTCTAAGTTGTCCAATATTTCACATTGACAACAGTCTGCCACAAGGAAAAAAAGAAGGACAAAAAAAGCTTACAGCACCTGGTATTCCCAGGCGGTCTCCCATCCAAGTACTAACCAGGCCCGACCCTGCTTAGCTTCCGAGATCGGACGAGATCGGGCGTGTTCAGGGTGGTATGGCCGTAAGCGACAGTGAACCGCAGCCGGTAGGCCTTAATGGGCCAGCAGAGGCCCTTGCTATCGTGTGTGCTTCTGTCACGGCCACTCATAAACACCGATTGCTCCTTCAGTCTGGCAAAATGAAAAAGCTTACAGCACCTGGTATTCCCAGGCGGTCTCCCATCCAAGTACTAACCAGGCCTGACCCTGCTTAGCTTCCGAGATCGGACGAGATTGGGCGTGTTCAGGGTGGTATGGCCATGAGCGACAGTCAACCGCAGCCGGTAGGCCTTAATGGGCCAGCAGAGGCCCTTGCTATCGTGTGTGCTTCTGTCACGGCCACTCATAAACGACGATTGCTCCTTCAGTCTGGCAAAATGAAAAAGCTTACAGCACCTGGTATTCCCAGGCGGTCTCCCATCCAAGTACTAACCAGGCCCGACCCTGCTTAGCTTCCGAGATCGGACGAGATCGGGCGTGTTCAGGGTGGTATGGCCGTAAGCAAGTAAGGCAGCAGCCGCTAGGCCTCATATGCCAGTGTCACGCTAACGCGGAGGGGACTGGCGGGTGTCAGACCGGATGAGAAAAGCATCAGCAGAGGCTGCGGTCGTTCAGGCAGTCAGTTAAGGGGTTATCGCTTCTCGGCCTTTTGGCTAAGATCAAGTGTAGTATCTGTTCTTATCAGTTTAATATCTGATACGTCCCCTATACGGGGACTACATATTAAACGGATTTTTGGACTCGGGAGTTGAAACAGGGGCTTGCTCCGTTCACTCCACGCATCGACCCGGCATTGCAGTGCCGCTGGGAACGGTGCGCCTCCTTCTGCTTTGTCGAAAGAAACTCGCATACACAAGGGCACCTTATCGTTCTGAACGGCGTGCCCGGTGGTTTACGCCCCGCCTCCTAGGCCGTGCCCCCCATTTGTGTTAACCAACGCCCCCAAAGTGGTTGGGGGTTGGGGCGACGGGAGGAGTAGACTAATTCCGGGGTACAGGTGAAAAATCTTCAAAGTGTGGGCTGCTGAAAAAAAAAAAAACCTGCATGTGCCATTTTGCCCGGCTCTCCGCGGGGCCCCGGGGAGCCTTGTCACCCAGCCGGGGTGCCCGCCCACAACCCAGTCAAACTCACAACCCGGCTCTCCAGCCGAACCCGGGTACCCACTATTAAGCCACCCTCCCGGAACCTTTACCAATAGCTGCGGGCGCACCGAGGCCGGGGACCTGGTGGTACGAATCCAGCTTTTTGGCAAAGCATTGTGGCCGTTTTGGCGAGCTCCCCACGCCAAAATGGGGCAACCTAAGGGGACTCCAGTCGGCCAGTTGGAGCCAAAGTAAAGTCTAGGTCTGTGTCCTGCTGCCCAACGGGGCTTTCTTCGCTGTGGGCGCCCCCTGGTGCTTCTCTAAGTTGTCCAATATTTCACATTGACAACAGTCTGCCACAAGGAAAAAGAGAAGGACAAAAAAAGCTTACAGCACCTGGTATTCCCAGGCGGTCTCCCATCCAAGTACTAACCAGGCCCGACCCTGCTTAGCTTCCGAGATCGGACGAGATCGGGCGTGTTCAGGGTGGTATGGCCGTAAGCGACAGTGAACCGCAGCCGGTAGGCCTTAATGGGCCAGCAGAGGCCCTTGCTATCGTGTGTGCTTCTGTCACGGCCACTCATAAACACCGATTGCTCCTTCAGTCTGGCAAAATGAAAAAGCTTACAGCACCTGGTATTCCCAGGCGGTCTCCCATCCAAGTACTAACCAGGCCTGACCCTGCTTAGCTTCCGAGATCGGACGAGATTGGGCGTGTTCAGGGTGGTATGGCCATGAGCGACAGTCAACCGCAGCCGGTAGGCCTTAATGGGCCAGCAGAGGCCCTTGCTATCGTGTGTGCTTCTGTCACGGCCACTCATAAACGACGATTGCTCCTTCAGTCTGGCAAAATGAAAAAGCTTACAGCACCTGGTATTCCCAGGCGGTCTCCCATCCAAGTACTAACCAGGCCCGACCCTGCTTAGCTTCCGAGATCGGACGAGATCGGGCGTGTTCAGGGTGGTATGGCCGTAAGCAAGTAAGGCAGCAGCCGCTAGGCCTCATATGCCAGTGTCACGCTAACGCGGAGGGGACTGGCGGGTGTCAGACCGGATGAGAAAAGCATCAGCAGAGGCTGCGGTCGTTCAGGCAGTCAGTTAAGGGGTTATCGCTTCTCGGCCTTTTGGCTAAGATCAAGTGTAGTATCTGTTCTTATCAGTTTAATATCTGATACGTCCCCTATACGGGGACTACATATTAAACGGATTTTTGGACTCGGGAGTTGAAACAGGGGCTTGCTCCGTTCACTCCACGCATCGACCTGGCATTGCAGTGCCGCTGGGAACGGTGCGCCTCCTTCTGCTTTGTCGAAAGAAACTCGCATACACAAGGGCACCTTATCGTTCTGAACGGCGTGCCCGGTGGTTTACGCCCCGCCCCCTAGGCCGTGCCCCCCATTTGTGTTAACCAACGCCCCCAAAGTGGTTGGGGGTTGGGGCGACGGGAGGAGTAGACTAATTCCGGGGTACAGGTGAAAAATCTTCAAAGTGTGGGCTGCTGAAAAAAAAAAAAAACCTGCATGTGCCGTTTTGCCCGGCTCTCCGCGGGGCCCCGGGGAGCCTTGTCACCCAGCCGGGGTGCCCGCCCACAACCCAGTCAAACTCACAACCCGGCTCTCCAGCCGAACCCGGGTACCCACTATTAAGCCACCCTCCCGGAACCTTTACCAATAGCTGCGGGCGCACCGAGGCCGGGGACCTGGTGGTACGAATCCAGCTTTTTGGCAAAGCATTGTGGCTGTTTTGGGGAGCTCCCCACGCCAAAATGGGGCAACCTAAGGGGACTCCAGTCTGCCAGTTGGAGCCAAAGTAAAGTCTAGGTCTGTGTCCTGCTGCCCAACGGGGCTTTCTTCGCTGTGGGCGCCCCCTGGTGCTTCTCTAAGTTGTCCAATATTTCACATTGACAACAGTCTGCCACAAGGAAAAAAAGAAGGACAAAAAAAGCTTACAGCACCTGGTATTCCCAGGCGGTCTCCCATCCAAGTACTAACCAGGCCCGACCCTGCTTAGCTTCCGAGATCGGACGAGATCGGGCGTGTTCAGGGTGGTATGGCCGTAAGCGACAGTGAACCGCAGCCGGTAGGCCTTAATGGGCCAGCAGAGGCCCTTGCTATCGTGTGTGCTTCTGTCACGGCCACTCATAAACACCGATTGCTCCTTCAGTCTGGCAAAATGAAAAAGCTTACAGCACCTGGTATTCCCAGGTGGTCTCCCATCCAAGTACTAACCAGGCCCGACCCTGCTTAGCTTCCGAGATCGGACGAGATTGGGCGTGTTCAGGGTGGTATGGCCATGAGCGACAGTCAACCGCAGCCGGTAGGCCTTAATGGGCCAGCAGAGGCCCTTGCTATCGTGTGTGCTTCTGTCACGGCCACTCATAAACGACGATTGCTCCTTCAGTCTGGCAAAATGAAAAAGCTTACAGCACCTGGTATTCCCAGGCGGTCTCCCATCCAAGTACTAACCAGGCCCGACCCTGCTTAGCTTCCGAGATCGGACGAGATCGGGCGTGTTCAGGGTGGTATGGCCGTAAGCAAGTAAGGCAGCAGCCGCTAGGCCTCATATGCCAGTGTCACGCTAACGCGGAGGGGACTGGCGGGTGTCAGACCGGATGAGAAAAGCATCAGCAGAGGCTGCGGTCGTTCAGGCAGTCAGTTAAGGGGTTATCGCTTCTCGGCCTTTTGGCTAAGATCAAGTGTAGTATCTGTTCTTATCAGTTTAATATCTGATACGTCCCCTATACGGGGACTACATATTAAACGGATTTTTGGACTCGGGAGTTGAAACAGGGGCTTGCTCCGTTCACTCCACGCATCGACCCGGCATTGCAGTGCCGCTGGGAACGGTGCGCCTCCTTCTGCTTTGTCGAAAGAAACTCGCATACACAAGGGCACCTTATCGTTCTGAACGGCGTGCCCGGTGGTTTACGCCCCGCCCCCTAGGCCGTGCCCCCCATTTGTGTTAACCAACGCCCCCAAAGTGGTTGGGGGTTGGGGCGACGGGAGGAGTAGACTAATTCCGGGGTACAGGTGAAAAATCTTCAAAGTGTGGGCTGCTGAAAAAAAAAAAAAACCTGCATGTGCCGTTTTGCCCGGCTCTCCGCGGGGCCCCGGAGAGCCTTGTCACCCAGCCGGGGTGCCCGCCCACAACCCAGTCAAACTCACAACCCGGCTCTCCAGCCGAACCCGGGTACCCACTATTAAGCCACCCTCCCGGAACCTTTACCAATAGCTGCGGGCGCACCGAGGCCGGGGACCTGGTGGTACGAATCCAGCTTTTTGGCAAAGCATTGTGGCCGTTTTGGGGAGCTCCCCACGCCAAAATGGGGCAACCTAAGGGGACTCCAGTCGGCCAGTTGGAGCCAAAGTAAAGTCTAGGTCTGTGTCCTGCTGCCCAACGGGGCTTTCTTCGCTGTGGGCGCCCCCTGGTGCTTCTCTAAGTTGTCCAATATTTCACATTGACAACAGTCTGCCACAAGGAAAAAAAGAAGGACAAAAAAAGCTTACAGCACCTGGTATTCCCAGGCGGTCTCCCATCCAAGTACTAACCAGGCCCGACCCTGCTTAGCTTCCGAGATCGGACGAGATCGGGCGTGTTCAGGGTGGTATGGCCGTAAGCGACAGTGAACCGCAGCCGGTAGGCCTTAATGGGCCAGCAGAGGCCCTTGCTATCGTGTGTGCTTCTGTCACGACCACTCATAAACACCGATTGCTCCTTCAGTCTGGCAAAATGAAAAAGCTTACAGCACCTGGTATTCCCAGGCGGTCTCCCATCCAAGTACTAACCAGGCCCGACCCTGCTTAGCTTCCGAGATCGGACGAGATTGGGCGTGTTCAGGGTGGTATGGCCATGAGCGACAGTCAACCGCAGCCGGTAGGCCTTAATGGGCCAGCAGAGGCCCTTGCTATCGTGTGTGCTTCTGTCACGGCCACTCATAAACGACGATTGCTCCTTCAGTCTGGCAAAATGAAAAAGCTTACAGCACCTGGTATTCCCAGGCGGTCTCCCATCCAAGTACTAACCAGGCCCGACCCTGTTTAGCTTCCGAGATCGGACGAGATCGGGCGTGTTCAGGGTGGTATGGCCGTAAGCAAGAAAGGCAGCAGCCGCTAGGCCTCATATGCCAGTGTCACGCTAACGCGGAGGGGACTGGCGGGTGTCAGACCGGATGAGAAAAGCATCAGCAGAGGCTGCGGTCGTTCAGGCAGTCAGTTAAGGGGTTATCGCTTCTCGGCCTTTTGGCTAAGATCAAGTGTAGTATCTGTTCTTATCAGTTTAATATCTGATACGTCCCCTATACGGGGACTACATATTAAACGGATTTTTGGACTCGGGAGTTGAAACAGGGGCTTGCTCCGTTCACTCCACGCATCGACCCGGCATTGCAGTGCCGCTGGGAACGGTGCGCCTCCTTCTGCTTTGTCGAAAGAAACTCGCATACACAAGGGCACCTTATCGTTCTGAACGGCGTGCCCGGTGGTTTACGCCCCGCCCCCTAGGCCGTGCCCCCCATTTGTGTTAACCAACGCCCCCAAAGTGGTTGGGGGTTGGGGCGACGGGAGGAGTAGACTAATTCCGGGGTACAGGTGAAAAATCTTCAAAGTGTGGGCTGCTGAAAAAAAAAAAAAACCTGCATGTGCCGTTTTGCCCGGCTCTCCGCGGGGCCCCGGGGAGCCTTGTCACCCAGCCGGGGTGCCCGCCCACAACCCAGTCAAACTCACAACCCGGCTCTCCAGCCGAACCCGGGTACCCACTATTAAGCCACCCTCCCGGAACCTTTACCAATAGCTGCGGGCGCACCGAGGCCGGGGACCTGGTGGTACGAATCCAGCTTTTTGGCAAAGCATTGTGGCCGTTTTGGGGAGCTCCCCACGCCAAAATGGGGCAACCTAAGGGGACTCCAGTCGGCCAGTTGGAGCCAAAGTAAAGTCTAGGTCTGTGTCCTGCTGCCCAACGGGGCTTTCTTCGCTGTGGGCGCCCCCTGGTGCTTCTCTAAGTTGTCCAATATTTCACATTGACAACAGTCTGCCACAAGGAAAAAAAGAAGGACAAAAAAAGCTTACAGCACCTGGTATTCCCAGGCGGTCTCCCATCCAAGTACTAACCAGGCCCGACCCTGCTTAGCTTCCGAGATCGGACGAGATCGGGCGTGTTCAGGGTGGTATGGCCGTAAGCGACAGTGAACCGCAGCCGGTAGGCCTTAATGGGCCAGCAGAGGCCCTTGCTATCGTGTGTGCTTCTGTCACGACCACTCATAAACACCGATTGCTCCTTCAGTCTGGCAAAATGAAAAAGCTTACAGCACCTGGTATTCCCAGGCGGTCTCCCATCCAAGTACTAACCAGGCCCGACCCTGCTTAGCTTCCGAGATCGGACGAGATTGGGCGTGTTCAGGGTGGTATGGCCATGAGCGACAGTCAACCGCAGCCGGTAGGCCTTAATGGGCCAGCAGAGGCCCTTGCTATCGTGTGTGCTTCTGTCACGGCCACTCATAAACGACGATTGCTCCTTCAGTCTGGCAAAATGAAAAAGCTTACAGCACCTGGTATTCCCAGGCGGTCTCCCATCCAAGTACTAACCAGGCCCGACCCTGCTTAGCTTCCGAGATCGGACGAGATCGGGCGTGTTCAGGGTGGTATGGCCGTAAGCAAGTAAGGCAGCAGCCGCTAGGCCTCATATGCCAGTGTCACGCTAACGCGGAGGGGACTGGCGGGTGTCAGACCGGATGAGAAAAGCATCAGCAGAGGCTGCGGTCGTTCAGGCAGTCAGTTAAGGGGTTATCGCTTCTCGGCCTTTTGGCTAAGATCAAGTGTAGTATCTGTTCTTATCAGTTTAATATCTGATACGTCCCCTATACGGGGACTACATATTAAACGGATTTTTGGACTCGGGAGTTGAAACAGGGGCTTGCTCCGTTCACTCCACGCATCGACCCGGCATTGCAGTGCCGCTGGGAACGGTGCGCCTCCTTCTGCTTTGTCGAAAGAAACTCGCATACACAAGGGCACCTTATCGTTCTGAACGGCGTGCCCGGTGGTTTACGCCCCGCCCCCTAGGCCGTGCCCCCCATTTGTGTTAACCAACGCCCCCAAAGTGGTTGGGGGTTGGGGCGACGGGAGGAGTAGACTAATTCCGGGGTACAGGTGAAAAATCTTCAAAGTGTGGGCTGCTGAAAAAAAAAAAAAACCTGCATGTGCCGTTTTGCCCGGCTCTCCGCGGGGCCCCGGGGAGCCTTGTCACCCAGCCGGGGTGCCCGCCCACAACCCAGTCAAACTCACAACCCGGCTCTCCAGCCGAACCCGGGTACCCACTATTAAGCCACCCTCCCGGAACCTTTACCAATAGCTGCGGGCGCACCGAGGCCGGGGACCTGGTGGTACGAATCCAGCTTTTTGGCAAAGCATTGTGGCCGTTTTGGGGAGCTCCCCACGCCAAAATGGGGCAACCTAAGGGGACTCCAGTCGGCCAGTTGGAGCCAAAGTAAAGTCTAGGTCTGTGTCCTGCTGCCCAACGGGGCTTTCTTCGCTGTGGGCGCCCCCTGGTGCTTCTCTAAGTTGTCCAATATTTCACATTGACAACAGTCTGCCACAAGGAAAAAAAGAAGGACAAAAAAAGCTTACAGCACCTGGTATTCCCAGGCGGTCTCCCATCCAAGTACTAACCAGGCCCGACCCTGCTTAGCTTCCGAGATCGGACGAGATCGGGCGTGTTCAGGGTGGTATGGCCGTAAGCGACAGTGAACCGCAGCCGGTAGGCCTTAATGGGCCAGCAGAGGCCCTTGCTATCGTGTGTGCTTCTGTCACGACCACTCATAAACACCGATTGCTCCTTCAGTCTGGCAAAATGAAAAAGCTTACAGCACCTGGTATTCCCAGGCGGTCTCCCATCCAAGTACTAACCAGGCCCGACCCTGCTTAGCTTCCGAGATCGGACGAGATTGGGCGTGTTCAGGGTGGTATGGCCATGAGCGACAGTCAACCGCAGCCGGTAGGCCTTAATGGGCCAGCAGAGGCCCTTGCTATCGTGTGTGCTTCTGTCACGGCCACTCATAAACGACGATTGCTCCTTCAGTCTGGCAAAATGAAAAAGCTTACAGCACCTGGTATTCCCAGGCGGTCTCCCATCCAAGTACTAACCAGGCCCGACCCTGCTTAGCTTCCGAGATCGGACGAGATCGGGCGTGTTCAGGGTGGTATGGCCGTAAGCAAGTAAGGCAGCAGCCGCTAGGCCTCATATGCCAGTGTCACGCTAACGCGGAGGGGACTGGCGGGTGTCAGACCGGATGAGAAAAGCATCAGCAGAGGCTGCGGTCGTTCAGGCAGTCAGTTAAGGGGTTATCGCTTCTCGGCCTTTTGGCTAAGATCAAGTGTAGTATCTGTTCTTATCAGTTTAATATCTGATACGTCCCCTATACGGGGACTACATATTAAACGGATTTTTGGACTCGGGAGTTGAAACAGGGGCTTGCTCCGTTCACTCCACGCA
This sequence comes from Nannobrachium achirus, assembly GCF_963921795.1. Taxonomy (NCBI): domain Eukaryota; kingdom Metazoa; phylum Chordata; class Actinopteri; order Myctophiformes; family Myctophidae; genus Nannobrachium; species Nannobrachium achirus. Next base: position 461,152 of record NW_027664712.1, read on the forward strand.
TCGACCCAGCATTGCAGTGCCGCTGGGAACGGTGCGCCTCCTTCTGCTTTGTCGAAAGAAACTCGCATACACAAGGGCACCTTATCGTTCTGAACGGCGTGCCCGGTGGTTTACGCCCCGCCCCCTAGGCCGTGCCCCCCATTTGTGTTAACCAACGCCCCCAAAGTGGTTGGGGGTTGGGGCGACGGGAGGAGTAGACTAATTCCGGGGTACAGGTGAAAAATCTTCAAAGTGTGGGCTGCTGAAAAAAAAAAAAAACCTGCATGTGCCGTTTTGCCCGGCTCTCCGCGGGGCCCCGGGGAGCCTTGTCACCCAGCCGGGGTGCCCGCCCACAACCCAGTCAAACTCACAACCCGGCTCTCCAGCCGAACCCGGGTACCCACTATTAAGCCACCCTCCCGGAACCTTTACCAATAGCTGCGGGCGCACCGAGGCCGGGGACCTGGTGGTACGAATCCAGCTTTTTGGCAAAGCATTGTGGCCGTTTTGGGGAGCTCCCCACGCCAAAATGGGGCAACCTAAGGGGACTCCAGTCGGCCAGTTGGAGCCAAAGTAAAGTCTAGGTCTGTGTCCTGCTGCCCAACGGGGCTTTCTTCGCTGTGGGCGCCCCCTGGTGCTTCTCTAAGTTGTCCAATATTTCACATTGACAACAGTCTGCCACAAGGAAAAAAAGAAGGACAAAAAAAGCTTACAGCACCTGGTATTCCCAGGCGGTCTCCCATCCAAGTACTAACCAGGCCCGACCCTGCTTAGCTTCCGAGATCGGACGAGATCGGGCGTGTTCAGGGTGGTATGGCCGTAAGCGACAGTGAACCGCAGCCGGTAGGCCTTAATGGGCCAGCAGAGGCCCTTGCTATCGTGTGTGCTTCTGTCACGACCACTCATAAACACCGATTGCTCCTTCAGTCTGGCAAAATGAAAAAGCTTACAGCACCTGGTATTCCCAGGCGGTCTCCCATCCAAGTACTAACCAGGCCCGACCCTGCTTAGCTTCCGAGATCGGACGAGATTGGGCGTGTTCAGGGTGGTATGGCCATGAGCGACAGTCAACCGCAGCCGGTAGGCCTTAATGGGCCAGCAGAGGCCCTTGCTATCGTGTGTGCTTCTGTCACGGCCACTCATAAACGACGATTGCTCCTTCAGTCTGGCAAAATGAAAAAGCTTACAGCACCTGGTATTCCCAGGCGGTCTCCCATCCAAGTACTAACCAGGCCCGACCCTGTTTAGCTTCCGAGATCGGACGAGATCGGGCGTGTTCAGGGTGGTATGGCCGTAAGCAAGTAAGGCAGCAGCCGCTAGGCCTCATATGCCAGTGTCACGCTAACGCGGAGGGGACTGGCGGGTGTCAGACCGGATGAGAAAAGCATCAGCAGAGGCTGCGGTCGTTCAGGCAGTCAGTTAAGGGGTTATCGCTTCTCGGCCTTTTGGCTAAGATCAAGTGTAGTATCTGTTCTTATCAGTTTAATATCTGATACGTCCCCTATACGGGGACTACATATTAAACGGATTTTTGGACTCGGGAGTTGAAACAGGGGCTTGCTCCGTTCACTCCACGCATCGACCCGGCATTGCAGTGCCGCTGGGAACGGTGCGCCTCCTTCTGCTTTGTCGAAAGAAACTCGCATACACAAGGGCACCTTATCGTTCTGAACGGCGTGCCCGGTGGTTTACGCCCCGCCCCCTAGGCCGTGCCCCCCATTTGTGTTAACCAACGCCCCCAAAGTGGTTGGGGGTTGGGGCGACGGGAGGAGTAGACTAATTCCGGGGTACAGGTGAAAAATCTTCAAAGTGTGGGCTGCTGAAAAAAAAAAAAAACCTGCATGTGCCGTTTTGCCCGGCTCTCCGCGGGGCCCCGGGGAGCCTTGTCACCCAGCCGGGGTGCCCGCCCACAACCCAGTCAAACTCACAACCCGGCTCTCCAGCCGAACCCGGGTACCCACTATTAAGCCACCCTCCCGGAACCTTTACCAATAGCTGCGGGCGCACCGAGGCCGGGGACCTGGTGGTACGAATCCAGCTTTTTGGCAAAGCATTGTGGCCGTTTTGGGGAGCTCCCCACGCCAAAATGGGGCAACCTAAGGGGACTCCAGTCGGCCAGTTGGAGCCAAAGTAAAGTCTAGGTCTGTGTCCTGCTGCCCAACGGGGCTTTCTTCGCTGTGGGCGCCCCCTGGTGCTTCTCTAAGTTGTCCAATATTTCACATTGACAACAGTCTGCCACAAGGAAAAAAAGAAGGACAAAAAAAGCTTACAGCACCTGGTATTCCCAGGCGGTCTCCCATCCAAGTACTAACCAGGCCCGACCCTGCTTAGCTTCCGAGATCGGACGAGATCGGGCGTGTTCAGGGTGGTATGGCCGTAAGCGACAGTGAACCGCAGCCGGTAGGCCTTAATGGGCCAGCAGAGGCCCTTGCTATCGTGTGTGCTTCTGTCACGACCACTCATAAACACCGATTGCTCCTTCAGTCTGGCAAAATGAAAAAGCTTACAGCACCTGGTATTCCCAGGCGGTCTCCCATCCAAGTACTAACCAGGCCCGACCCTGCTTAGCTTCCGAGATCGGACGAGATTGGGCGTGTTCAGGGTGGTATGGCCATGAGCGACAGTCAACCGCAGCCGGTAGGCCTTAATGGGCCAGCAGAGGCCCTTGCTATCGTGTGTGCTTCTGTCACGGCCACTCATAAACGACGATTGCTCCTTCAGTCTGGCAAAATGAAAAAGCTTACAGCACCTGGTATTCCCAGGCGGTCTCCCATCCAAGTACTAACCAGGCCCGACCCTGCTTAGCTTCCGAGATCGGACGAGATCGGGCGTGTTCAGGGTGGTATGGCCGTAAGCAAGTAAGGCAGCAGCCGCTAGGCCTCATATGCCAGTGTCACGCTAACGCGGAGGGGACTGGCGGGTGTCAGACCGGATGAGAAAAGCATCAGCAGAGGCTGCGGTCGTTCAGGCAGTCAGTTAAGGGGTTATCGCTTCTCTGCCTTTTGGCTAAGATCAAGTGTAGTATCTGTTCTTATCAGTTTAATATCTGATACGTCCCCTATACGGGGACTACATATAAAACGGATTTTTGGACTCGGGAGTTGAAACAGGGGCTTGCTCCGTTCACTCCACGCATCGACCCGGCATTGCAGTGCCGCTGGGAACGGTGCGCCTCCTTCTGCTTTGTCGAAAGAAACTCGCATACACAAGGGCACCTTATCGTTCTGAACGGCGTGCCCGGTGGTTTACGCCCCGCCCCCTAGGCCGTGCCCCCCATTTGTGTTAACCAACGCCCCCAAAGTGGTTGGGGGTTGGGGCGACGGGAGGAGTAGACTAATTCCGGGGTACAGGTGAAAAATCTTCAAAGTGTGGGCTGCTGAAAAAAAAAAAAAACCTGCATGTGCCGTTTTGCCCGGCTCTCCGCGGGGCCCCGGGGAGCCTTGTCACCCAGCCGGGGTGCCCGCCCACAACCCAGTCAAACTCACAACCCGGCTCTCCAGCCGAACCCGGGTACCCACTATTAAGCCACCCTCCCGGAACCTTTACCAATAGCTGCGGGCGCACCGAGGCCGGGGACCTGGTGGTACGAATCCAGCTTTTTGGCAAAGCATTGTGGCCGTTTTGGGGAGCTCCCCACGCCAAAATGGGGCAACCTAAGGGGACTCCAGTCGGCCAGTTGGAGCCAAAGTAAAGTCTAGGTCTGTGTCCTGCTGCCCAACGGGGCTTTCTTCGCTGTGGGCGCCCCCTGGTGCTTCTCTAAGTTGTCCAATATTTCACATTGACAACAGTCTGCCACAAGGAAAAAAAGAAGGACAAAAAAAGCTTACAGCACCTGGTATTCCCAGGCGGTCTCCCATCCAAGTACTAACCAGGCCCGACCCTGCTTAGCTTCCGAGATCGGACGAGATCGGGCGTGTTCAGGGTGGTATGGCCGTAAGCGACAGTGAACCGCAGCCGGTAGGCCTTAATGGGCCAGCAGAGGCCCTTGCTATCGTGTGTGCTTCTGTCACGGCCACTCATAAACACCGATTGCTCCTTCAGTCTGGCAAAATGAAAAAGCTTACAGCACCTGGTATTCCCAGGCGGTCTCCCATCCAAGTACTAACCAGGCCCGACCCTGCTTAGCTTCCGAGATCGGACGAGATTGGGCGTGTTCAGGGTGGTATGGCCATGAGCGACAGTCAACCGCAGCCGGTAGGCCTTAATGGGCCAGCAGAGGCCCTTGCTATCGTGTGTGCTTCTGTCACGGCCACTCATAAACGACGATTGCTCCTTCAGTCTGGCAAAATGAAAAAGCTTACAGCACCTGGTATTCCCAGGCGGTCTCCCATCCAAGTACTAACCAGGCCCGACCCTGCTTAGCTTCCGAGATCGGACGAGATCGGGCGTGTTCAGGGTGGTATGGCCGTAAGCAAGTAAGGCAGCAGCCGCTAGGCCTCATATGCCAGTGTCACGCTAACGCGGAGGGGACTGGCGGGTGTCAGACCGGATGAGAAAAGCATCAGCAGAGGCTGCGGTCGTTCAGGCAGTCAGTTAAGGGGTTATCGCTTCTCGGCCTTTTGGCTAAGATCAAGTGTAGTATCTGTTCTTATCAGTTTAATATCTGATACGTCCCCTATACGGGGACTACATATTAAACGGATTTTTGGACTCGGGAGTTGAAACAGGGGCTTGCTCCGTTCACTCCACGCATCGACCCGGCATTGCAGTGCCGCTGGGAACGGTGCGCCTCCTTCTGCTTTGTCGAAAGAAACTCGCATACACAAGGGCACCTTATCGTTCTGAACGGCGTGCCCGGTGGTTTACGCCCCGCCCCCTAGGCCGTGCCCCCCATTTGTGTTAACCAACGCCCCCAAAGTGGTTGGGGGTTGGGGCGACGGGAGGAGTAGACTAATTCCGGGGTACAGGTGAAAAATCTTCAAAGTGTGGGCTGCTGAAAAAAAAAAAAAACCTGCATGTGCCGTTTTGCCCGGCTCTCCGCGGGGCCCCGGGGAGCCTTGTCACCCAGCCGGGGTGCCCGCCCACAACCCAGTCAAACTCACAACCCGGCTCTCCAGCCGAACCCGGGTACCCACTATTAAGCCACCCTCCCGGAACCTTTACCAATAGCTGCGGGCGCACCGAGGCCGGGGACCTGGTGGTACGAATCCAGCTTTTTGGCAAAGCATTGTGGCCGTTTTGGGGAGCTCCCCACGCCAAAATGGGGCAACCTAAGGGGACTCCAGTCGGCCAGTTGGAGCCAAAGTAAAGTCTAGGTCTGTGTCCTGCTGCCCAACGGGGCTTTCTTCGCTGTGGGCGCCCCCTGGTGCTTCTCTAAGTTGTCCAATATTTCACATTGACAACAGTCTGCCACAAGGAAAAAAAGAAGGACAAAAAAAGCTTACAGCACCTGGTATTCCCAGGCGGTCTCCCATCCAAGTACTAACCAGGCCCGACCCTGCTTAGCTTCCGAGATCGGACGAGATCGGGCGTGTTCAGGGTGGTATGGCCGTAAGCGACAGTGAACCGCAGCCGGTAGGCCTTAATGGGCCAGCAGAGGCCCTTGCTATCGTGTGTGCTTCTGTCACGACCACTCATAAACACCGATTGCTCCTTCAGTCTGGCAAAATGAAAAAGCTTACAGCACCTGGTATTCCCAGGCGGTCTCCCATCCAAGTACTAACCAGGCCCGACCCTGCTTAGCTTCCGAGATCGGACGAGATTGGGCGTGTTCAGGGTGGTATGGCCATGAGCGACAGTCAACCGCAGCCGGTAGGCCTTAATGGGCCAGCAGAGGCCCTTGCTATCGTGTGTGCTTCTGTCACGGCCACTCATAAACGACGATTGCTCCTTCAGTCTGGCAAAATGAAAAAGCTTACAGCACCTGGTATTCCCAGGCGGTCTCCCATCCAAGTACTAACCAGGCCCGACCCTGCTTAGCTTCCGAGATCGGACGAGATCGGGCGTGTTCAGGGTGGTATGGCCGTAAGCAAGTAAGGCAGCAGCCGCTAGGCCTCATATGCCAGTGTCACGCTAACGCGGAGGGGACTGGCGGGTGTCAGACCGGATGAGAAAAGCATCAGCAGAGGCTGCGGTCGTTCAGGCAGTCAGTTAAGGGGTTATCGCTTCTCTGCCTTTTGGCTAAGATCAAGTGTAGTATCTGTTCTTATCAGTTTAATATCTGATACGTCCCCTATACGGGGACTACATATAAAACGGATTTTTGGACTCGGGAGTTGAAACAGGGGCTTGCTCCGTTCACTCCACGCATCGACCCGGCATTGCAGTGCCGCTGGGAACGGTGCGCCTCCTTCTGCTTTGTCGAAAGAAACTCGCATACACAAGGGCACCTTATCGTTCTGAACGGCGTGCCCGGTGGTTTACGCCCCGCCCCCTAGGCCGTGCCCCCCATTTGTGTTAACCAACGCCCCCAAAGTGGTTGGGGGTTGGGGCGACGGGAGGAGTAGACTAATTCCGGGGTACAGGTGAAAAATCTTCAAAGTGTGGGCTGCTGAAAAAAAAAAAAAACCTGCATGTGCCGTTTTGCCCGGCTCTCCGCGGGGCCCCGGGGAGCCTTGTCACCCAGCCGGGGTGCCCGCCCACAACCCAGTCAAACTCACAACCCGGCTCTCCAGCCGAACCCGGGTACCCACTATTAAGCCACCCTCCCGGAACCTTTACCAATAGCTGCGGGCGCACCGAGGCCGGGGACCTGGTGGTACGAATCCAGCTTTTTGGCAAAGCATTGTGGCCGTTTTGGGGAGCTCCCCACGCCAAAATGGGGCAACCTAAGGGGACTCCAGTCGGCCAGTTGGAGCCAAAGTAAAGTCTAGGTCTGTGTCCTGCTGCCCAACGGGGCTTTCTTCGCTGTGGGCGCCCCCTGGTGCTTCTCTAAGTTGTCCAATATTTCACATTGACAACAGTCTGCCACAAGGAAAAAAAGAAGGACAAAAAAAGCTTACAGCACCTGGTATTCCCAGGCGGTCTCCCATCCAAGTACTAACCAGGCCCGACCCTGCTTAGCTTCCGAGATCGGACGAGATCGGGCGTGTTCAGGGTGGTATGGCCGTAAGCGACAGTGAACCGCAGCCGGTAGGCCTTAATGGGCCAGCAGAGGCCCTTGCTATCGTGTGTGCTTCTGTCACGGCCACTCATAAACACCGATTGCTCCTTCAGTCTGGCAAAATGAAAAAGCTTACAGCACCTGGTATTCCCAGGCGGTCTCCCATCCAAGTACTAACCAGGCCCGACCCTGCTTAGCTTCCGAGATCGGACGAGATTGGGCGTGTTCAGGGTGGTATGGCCATGAGCGACAGTCAACCGCAGCCGGTAGGCCTTAATGGGCCAGCAGAGGCCCTTGCTATCGTGTGTGCTTCTGTCACGGCCACTCATAAACGACGATTGCTCCTTCAGTCTGGCAAAATGAAAAAGCTTACAGCACCTGGTATTCCCAGGCGGTCTCCCATCCAAGTACTAACCAGGCCCGACCCTGCTTAGCTTCCGAGATCGGACGAGATCGGGCGTGTTCAGGGTGGTATGGCCGTAAGCAAGTAAGGCAGCAGCCGCTAGGCCTCATATGCCAGTGTCACGCTAACGCGGAGGGGACTGGCGGGTGTCAGACCGGATGAGAAAAGCATCAGCAGAGGCTGCGGTCGTTCAGGCAGTCAGTTAAGGGGTTATCGCTTCTCGGCCTTTTGGCTAAGATCAAGTGTAGTATCTGTTCTTATCAGTTTAATATCTGATACGTCCCCTATACGGGGACTACATATTAAACGGATTTTTGGACTCGGGAGTTGAAACAGGGGCTTGCTCCGTTCACTCCACGCATCGACCCGGCATTGCAGTGCCGCTGGGAACGGTGCGCCTCCTTCTGCTTTGTCGAAAGAAACTCGCATACACAAGGGCACCTTATCGTTCTGAACGGCGTGCCCGGTGGTTTACGCCCCGCCCCCTAGGCCGTGCCCCCCATTTGTGTTAACCAACGCCCCCAAAGTGGTTGGGGGTTGGGGCGACGGGAGGAGTAGACTAATTCCGGGGTACAGGTGAAAAATCTTCAAAGTGTGGGCTGCTGAAAAAAAAAAAAAACCTGCATGTGCCGTTTTGCCCGGCTCTCCGCGGGGCCCCGGGGAGCCTTGTCACCCAGCCGGGGTGCCCGCCCACAACCCAGTCAAACTCACAACCCGGCTCTCCAGCCGAACCCGGGTACCCACTATTAAGCCACCCTCCCGGAACCTTTACCAATAGCTGCGGGCGCACCGAGGCCGGGGACCTGGTGGTACGAATCCAGCTTTTTGGCAAAGCATTGTGGCCGTTTTGGGGAGCTCCCCACGCCAAAATGGGGCAACCTAAGGGGACTCCAGTCGGCCAGTTGGAGCCAAAGTAAAGTCTAGGTCTGTGTCCTGCTGCCCAACGGGGCTTTCTTCGCTGTGGGCGCCCCCTGGTGCTTCTCTAAGTTGTCCAATATTTCACATTGACAACAGTCTGCCACAAGGAAAAAAAGAAGGACAAAAAAAGCTTACAGCACCTGGTATTCCCAGGCGGTCTCCCATCCAAGTACTAACCAGGCCCGACCCTGCTTAGCTTCCGAGATCGGACGAGATCGGGCGTGTTCAGGGTGGTATGGCCGTAAGCGACAGTGAACCGCAGCCGGTAGGCCTTAATGGGCCAGCAGAGGCCCTTGCTATCGTGTGTGCTTCTGTCACGACCACTCATAAACACCGATTGCTCCTTCAGTCTGGCAAAATGAAAAAGCTTACAGCACCTGGTATTCCCAGGCGGTCTCCCATCCAAGTACTAACCAGGCCCGACCCTGCTTAGCTTCCGAGATCGGACGAGATTGGGCGTGTTCAGGGTGGTATGGCCATGAGCGACAGTCAACCGCAGCCGGTAGGCCTTAATGGGCCAGCAGAGGCCCTTGCTATCGTGTGTGCTTCTGTCACGGCCACTCATAAACGACGATTGCTCCTTCAGTCTGGCAAAATGAAAAAGCTTACAGCACCTGGTATTCCCAGGCGGTCTCCCATCCAAGTACTAACCAGGCCCGACCCTGCTTAGCTTCCGAGATCGGACGAGATCGGGCGTGTTCAGGGTGGTATGGCCGTAAGCAAGTAAGGCAGCAGCCGCTAGGCCTCATATGCCAGTGTCACGCTAACGCGGAGGGGACTGGCGGGTGTCAGACCGGATGAGAAAAGCATCAGCAGAGGCTGCGGTCGTTCAGGCAGTCAGTTAAGGGGTTATCGCTTCTCTGCCTTTTGGCTAAGATCAAGTGTAGTATCTGTTCTTATCAGTTTAATATCTGATACGTCCCCTATACGGGGACTACATATAAAACGGATTTTTGGACTCGGGAGTTGAAACAGGGGCTTGCTCCGTTCACTCCACGCATCGACCCGGCATTGCAGTGCCGCTGGGAACGGTGCGCCTCCTTCTGCTTTGTCGAAAGAAACTCGCATACACAAGGGCACCTTATCGTTCTGAACGGCGTGCCCGGTGGTTTACGCCCCGCCCCCTAGGCCGTGCCCCCCATTTGTGTTAACCAACGCCCCCAAAGTGGTTGGGGGTTGGGGCGACGGGAGGAGTAGACTAATTCCGGGGTACAGGTGAAAAATCTTCAAAGTGTGGGCTGCTGAAAAAAAAAAAAAACCTGCATGTGCCGTTTTGCCCGGCTCTCCGCGGGGCCCCGGGGAGCCTTGTCACCCAGCCGGGGTGCCCGCCCACAACCCAGTCAAACTCACAACCCGGCTCTCCAGCCGAACCCGGGTACCCACTATTAAGCCACCCTCCCGGAACCTTTACCAATAGCTGCGGGCGCACCGAGGCCGGGGACCTGGTGGTACGAATCCAGCTTTTTGGCAAAGCATTGTGGCCGTTTTGGGGAGCTCCCCACGCCAAAATGGGGCAACCTAAGGGGACTCCAGTCGGCCAGTTGGAGCCAAAGTAAAGTCTAGGTCTGTGTCCTGCTGCCCAACGGGGCTTTCTTCGCTGTGGGCGCCCCCTGGTGCTTCTCTAAGTTGTCCAATATTTCACATTGACAACAGTCTGCCACAAGGAAAAAAAGAAGGACAAAAAAAGCTTACAGCACCTGGTATTCCCAGGCGGTCTCCCATCCAAGTACTAACCAGGCCCGACCCTGCTTAGCTTCCGAGATCGGACGAGATCGGGCGTGTTCAGGGTGGTATGGCCGTAAGCGACAGTGAACCGCAGCCGGTAGGCCTTAATGGGCCAGCAGAGGCCCTTGCTATCGTGTGTGCTTCTGTCACGACCACTCATAAACACCGATTGCTCCTTCAGTCTGGCAAAATGAAAAAGCTTACAGCACCTGGTATTCCCAGGCGGTCTCCCATCCAAGTACTAACCAGGCCCGACCCTGCTTAGCTTCCGAGATCGGACGAGATTGGGCGTGTTCAGGGTGGTATGGCCATGAGCGACAGTCAACCGCAGCCGGTAGGCCTTAATGGGCCAGCAGAGGCCCTTGCTATCGTGTGTGCTTCTGTCACGGCCACTCATAAACGACGATTGCTCCTTCAGTCTGGCAAAATGAAAAAGCTTACAGCACCTGGTATTCCCAGGCGGTCTCCCATCCAAGTACTAACCAGGCCCGACCCTGCTTAGCTTCCGAGATCGGACGAGATCGGGCGTGTTCAGGGTGGTATGGCCGTAAGCAAGTAAGGCAGCAGCCGCTAGGCCTCATATGCCAGTGTCACGCTAACGCGGAGGGGACTGGCGGGTGTCAGACCGGATGAGAAAAGCATCAGCAGAGGCTGCGGTCGTTCAGGCAGTCAGTTAAGGGGTTATCGCTTCTCTGCCTTTTGGCTAAGATCAAGTGTAGTATCTGTTCTTATCAGTTTAATATCTGATACGTCCCCTATACGGGGACTACATATAAAACGGATTTTTGGACTCGGGAGTTGAAACAGGGGCTTGCTCCGTTCACTCCACGCATCGACCCGGCATTGCAGTGCCGCTGGGAACGGTGCGCCTCCTTCTGCTTTGTCGAAAGAAACTCGCATACACAAGGGCACCTTATCGTTCTGAACGGCGTGCCCGGTGGTTTACGCCCCGCCCCCTAGGCCGTGCCCCCCATTTGTGTTAACCAACGCCCCCAAAGTGGTTGGGGGTTGGGGCGACGGGAGGAGTAGACTAATTCCGGGGTACAGGTGAAAAATCTTCAAAGTGTGGGCTGCTGAAAAAAAAAAAAAACCTGCATGTGCCGTTTTGCCCGGCTCTCCGCGGGGCCCCGGGGAGCCTTGTCACCCAGCCGGGGTGCCCGCCCACAACCCAGTCAAACTCACAACCCGGCTCTCCAGCCGAACCCGGGTACCCACTATTAAGCCACCCTCCCGGAACCTTTACCAATAGCTGCGGGCGCACCGAGGCCGGGGACCTGGTGGTACGAATCCAGCTTTTTGGCAAAGCATTGTGGCCGTTTTGGGGAGCTCCCCACGCCAAAATGGGGCAACCTAAGGGGACTCCAGTCGGCCAGTTGGAGCCAAAGTAAAGTCTAGGTCTGTGTCCTGCTGCCCAACGGGGCTTTCTTCGCTGTGGGCGCCCCCTGGTGCTTCTCTAAGTTGTCCAATATTTCACATTGACAACAGTCTGCCACAAGGAAAAAAAGAAGGACAAAAAAAGCTTACAGCACCTGGTATTCCCAGGCGGTCTCCCATCCAAGTACTAACCAGGCCCGACCCTGCTTAGCTTCCGAGATCGGACGAGATCGGGCGTGTTCAGGGTGGTATGGCCGTAAGCGACAGTGAACCGCAGCCGGTAGGCCTTAATGGGCCAGCAGAGGCCCTTGCTATCGTGTGTGCTTCTGTCACGGCCACTCATAAACACCGATTGCTCCTTCAGTCTGGCAAAATGAAAAAGCTTACAGCACCTGGTATTCCCAGGCGGTCTCCCATCCAAGTACTAACCAGGCCCGACCCTGCTTAGCTTCCGAGATCGGACGAGATTGGGCGTGTTCAGGGTGGTATGGCCATGAGCGACAGTCAACCGCAGCCGGTAGGCCTTAATGGGCCAGCAGAGGCCCTTGCTATCGTGTGTGCTTCTGTCACGGCCACTCATAAACGACGATTGCTCCTTCAGTCTGGCAAAATGAAAAAGCTTACAGCACCTGGTATTCCCAGGCGGTCTCCCATCCAAGTACTAACCAGGCCCGACCCTGCTTAGCTTCCGAGATCGGACGAGATCGGGCGTGTTCAGGGTGGTATGGCCGTAAGCAAGTAAGGCAGCAGCCGCTAGGCCTCATATGCCAGTGTCACGCTAACGCGGAGGGGACTGGCGGGTGTCAGACCGGATGAGAAAAGCATCAGCAGAGGCTGCGGTCGTTCAGGCAGTCAGTTAAGGGGTTATCGCTTCTCGGCCTTTTGGCTAAGATCAAGTGTAGTATCTGTTCTTATCAGTTTAATATCTGATACGTCCCCTATACGGGGACTACATATTAAACGGATTTTTGGACTCGGGAGTTGAAACAGGGGCTTGCTCCGTTCACTCCACGCATCGACCCGGCATTGCAGTGCCGCTGGGAACGGTGCGCCTCCTTCTGCTTTGTCGAAAGAAACTCGCATACACAAGGGCACCTTATCGTTCTGAACGGCGTGCCCGGTGGTTTACGCCCCGCCCCCTAGGCCGTGCCCCCCATTTGTGTTAACCAACGCCCCCAAAGTGGTTGGGGGTTGGGGCGACGGGAGGAGTAGACTAATTCCGGGGTACAGGTGAAAAATCTTCAAAGTGTGGGCTGCTGAAAAAAAAAAAAAACCTGCATGTGCCGTTTTGCCCGGCTCTCCGCGGGGCCCCGGGGAGCCTTGTCACCCAGCCGGGGTGCCCGCCCACAACCCAGTCAAACTCACAACCCGGCTCTCCAGCCGAACCCGGGTACCCACTATTAAGCCACCCTCACGGAACCTTTACCAATAGCTGCGGGCGCACCGAGGCCGGGGACCTGGTGGTACGAATCCAGCTTTTTGGCAAAGCATTGTGGCCGTTTTGGGGAGCTCCCCACGCCAAAATGGGGCAACCTAAGGGGACTCCAGTCGGCCAGTTGGAGCCAAAGTAAAGTCTAGGTCTGTGTCCTGCTGCCCAACGGGGCTTTCTTCGCTGTGGGCGCCCCCTGGTGCTTCTCTAAGTTGTCCAATATTTCACATTGACAACAGTCTGCCACAAGGAAAAAAAGAAGGACAAAAAAAGCTTACAGCACCTGGTATTCCCAGGCGGTCTCCCATCCAAGTACTAACCAGGCCCGACCCTGCTTAGCTTCCGAGATCGGACGAGATCGGGCGTGTTCAGGGTGGTATGGCCGTAAGCGACAGTGAACCGCAGCCGGTAGGCCTTAATGGGCCAGCAGAGGCCCTTGCTATCGTGTGTGCTTCTGTCACGACCACTCATAAACACCGATTGCTCCTTCAGTCTGGCAAAATGAAAAAGCTTACAGCACCTGGTATTCCCAGGCGGTCTCCCATCCAAGTACTAACCAGGCCCGACCCTGCTTAGCTTCCGAGATCGGACGAGATTGGGCGTGTTCAGGGTGGTATGGCCATGAGCGACAGTCAACCGCAGCCGGTAGGCCTTAATGGGCCAGCAGAGGCCCTTGCTATCGTGTGTGCTTCTGTCACGGCCACTCATAAACGACGATTGCTCCTTCAGTCTGGCAAAATGAAAAAGCTTACAGCACCTGGTATTCCCAGGCGGTCTCCCATCCAAGTACTAACCAGGCCCGACCCTGCTTAGCTTCCGAGATCGGACGAGATCGGGCGTGTTCAGGGTGGTATGGCCGTAAGCAAGTAAGGCAGCAGCCGCTAGGCCTCATATGCCAGTGTCACGCTAACGCGGAGGGGACTGGCGGGTGTCAGACCGGATGAGAAAAGCATCAGCAGAGGCTGCGGTCGTTCAGGCAGTCAGTTAAGGGGTTATCGCTTCTCGGCCTTTTGGCTAAGATCAAGTGTAGTATCTGTTCTTATCAGTTTAATATCTGATACGTCCCCTATACGGGGACTACATATTAAACGGATTTTTGGACTCGGGAGTTGAAACAGGGGCTTGCTCCGTTCACTCCACGCATCGACCCGGCATTGCAGTGCCGCTGGGAACGGTGCGCCTCCTTCTGCTTTGTCGAAAGAAACTCGCATACACAAGGGCACCTTATCGTTCTGAACGGCGTGCCCGGTGGTTTACGCCCCGCCTCCTAGGCCGTGCCCCCCATTTGTGTTAACCAACGCCCCCAAAGTGGTTGGGGGTTGGGGCGACGGGAGGAGTAGACTAATTCCGGGGTACAGGTGAAAAATCTTCAAAGTGTGGGCTGCTGAAAAAAAAAAAAACCTGCATGTGCCATTTTGCCCGGCTCTCCGCGGGGCCCCGGGGAGCCTTGTCACCCAGCCGGGGTGCCCGCCCACAACCCAGTCAAACTCACAACCCGGCTCTCCAGCCGAACCCGGGTACCCACTATTAAGCCACCCTCCCGGAACCTTTACCAATAGCTGCGGGCGCACCGAGGCCGGGGACCTGGTGGTACGAATCCAGCTTTTTGGCAAAGCATTGTGGCCGTTTTGGCGAGCTCCCCACGCCAAAATGGGGCAACCTAAGGGGACTCCAGTCGGCCAGTTGGAGCCAAAGTAAAGTCTAGGTCTGTGTCCTGCTGCCCAACGGGGCTTTCTTCGCTGTGGGCGCCCCCTGGTGCTTCTCTAAGTTGTCCAATATTTCACATTGACAACAGTCTGCCACAAGGAAAAAGAGAAGGACAAAAAAAGCTTACAGCACCTGGTATTCCCAGGCGGTCTCCCATCCAAGTACTAACCAGGCCCGACCCTGCTTAGCTTCCGAGATCGGACGAGATCGGGCGTGTTCAGGGTGGTATGGCCGTAAGCGACAGTGAACCGCAGCCGGTAGGCCTTAATGGGCCAGCAGAGGCCCTTGCTATCGTGTGTGCTTCTGTCACGGCCACTCATAAACACCGATTGCTCCTTCAGTCTGGCAAAATGAAAAAGCTTACAGCACCTGGTATTCCCAGGCGGTCTCCCATCCAAGTACTAACCAGGCCTGACCCTGCTTAGCTTCCGAGATCGGACGAGATTGGGCGTGTTCAGGGTGGTATGGCCATGAGCGACAGTCAACCGCAGCCGGTAGGCCTTAATGGGCCAGCAGAGGCCCTTGCTATCGTGTGTGCTTCTGTCACGGCCACTCATAAACGACGATTGCTCCTTCAGTCTGGCAAAATGAAAAAGCTTACAGCACCTGGTATTCCCAGGCGGTCTCCCATCCAAGTACTAACCAGGCCCGACCCTGCTTAGCTTCCGAGATCGGACGAGATCGGGCGTGTTCAGGGTGGTATGGCCGTAAGCAAGTAAGGCAGCAGCCGCTAGGCCTCATATGCCAGTGTCACGCTAACGCGGAGGGGACTGGCGGGTGTCAGACCGGATGAGAAAAGCATCAGCAGAGGCTGCGGTCGTTCAGGCAGTCAGTTAAGGGGTTATCGCTTCTCGGCCTTTTGGCTAAGATCAAGTGTAGTATCTGTTCTTATCAGTTTAATATCTGATACGTCCCCTATACGGGGACTACATATTAAACGGATTTTTGGACTCGGGAGTTGAAACAGGGGCTTGCTCCGTTCACTCCACGCATCGACCCGGCATTGCAGTGCCGCTGGGAACGGTGCGCCTCCTTCTGCTTTGTCGAAAGAAACTCGCATACACAAGGGCACCTTATCGTTCTGAACGGCGTGCCCGGTGGTTTACGCCCCGCCCCCTAGGCCGTGCCCCCCATTTGTGTTAACCAACGCCCCCAAAGTGGTTGGGGGTTGGGGCGACGGGAGGAGTAGACTAATTCCGGGGTACAGGTGAAAAATCTTCAAAGTGTGGGCTGCTGAAAAAAAAAAAAACCTGCATGTGCCGTTTTGCCCGGCTCTCCGCGGGGCCCCGGGGAGCCTTGTCACCCAGCCGGGGTGCCCGCCCACAACCCAGTCAAACTCACAACCCGGCTCTCCAGCCGAACCCGGGTACCCACTATTAAGCCACCCTCCCGGAACCTTTACCAATAGCTGCGGGCGCACCGAGGCCGGGGACCTGGTGGTACGAATCCAGCTTTTTGGCAAAGCATTGTGGCCGTTTTGGGGAGCTCCCCACGCCAAAATGGGGCAACCTAAGGGGACTCCAGTCTGCCAGTTGGAGCCAAAGTAAAGTCTAGGTCTGTGTCCTGCTGCCCAACGGGGCTTTCTTCGCTGTGGGCGCCCCCTGGTGCTTCTCTAAGTTGTCCAATATTTCACATTGACAACAGTCTGCCACAAGGAAAAAAAGAAGGACAAAAAAAGCTTACAGCACCTGGTATTCCCAGGCGGTCTCCCATCCAAGTACTAACCAGGCCCGACCCTGCTTAGCTTCCGAGATCGGACGAGATCGGGCGTTTTCAGGGTGGTATGGCCGTAAGCGACAGTGAACCGCAGCCGGTAGGCCTTAATGGGCCAGCAGAGGCCCTTGCTATCGTGTGTGCTTCTGTCACGGCCACTCATAAACACCGATTGCTCCTTCAGTCTGGCAAAATGAAAAAGCTTACAGCACCTGGTATTCCCAGGCGGTCTCCCATCCAAGTACTAACCAGGCCCGACCCTGCTTAGCTTCCGAGATCGGACGAGATTGGGCGTGTTCAGGGTGGTATGGCCATGAGCGACAGTCAACCGCAGCCGGTAGGCCTTAATGGGCCAGCAGAGGCCCTTGCTATCGTGTGTGCTTCTGTCACGGCCACTCATAAACGACGATTGCTCCTTCAGTCTGGCAAAATGAAAAAGCTTACAGCACCTGGTATTCCCAGGCGGTCTCCCATCCAAGTACTAACCAGGCCCGACCCTGCTTAGCTTCCGAGATCGGACGAGATCGGGCGTGTTCAGGGTGGTATGGCCGTAAGCAAGTAAGGCAGCAGCCGCTAGGCCTCATATGCCAGTGTCACGCTAACGCGGAGGGGACTGGCGGGTGTCAGACCGGATGAGAAAAGCATCAGCAGAGGCTGCGGTCGTTCAGGCAGTCAGTTAAGGGGTTATCGCTTCTCGGCCTTTTGGCTAAGATCAAGTGTAGTATCTGTTCTTATCAGTTTAATATCTGATACGTCC
Source organism: Nannobrachium achirus (assembly GCF_963921795.1). Classification (NCBI taxonomy): domain Eukaryota; kingdom Metazoa; phylum Chordata; class Actinopteri; order Myctophiformes; family Myctophidae; genus Nannobrachium; species Nannobrachium achirus. Next base: position 478,199 of record NW_027664712.1, read on the forward strand.
CCTATACGGGGACTACATATTAAACGGATTTTTGGACTCGGGAGTTGAAACAGGGGCTTGCTCCGTTCACTCCACGCATCGACCCGGCATTGCAGTGCCGCTGGGAACGGTGCGCCTCCTTCTGCTTTGTCGAAAGAAACTCGCATACACAAGGGAACCTTATCGTTCTGAACGGCGTGCCCGGTGGTTTACGCCCCGCCTCCTAGGCCGTGCCCCCCATTTGTGTTAACCAACGCCCCCAAAGTGGTTGGGGGTTGGGGCGACGGGAGGAGTAGACTAATTCCGGGGTACAGGTGAAAAATCTTCAAAGTGTGGGCTGCTGAAAAAAAAAAAAACCTGCATGTGCCATTTTGCCCGGCTCTCCGCGGGGCCCCGGGGAGCCTTGTCACCCAGCCGGGGTGCCCGCCCACAACCCAGTCAAACTCACAACCCGGCTCTCCAGCCGAACCCGGGTACCCACTATTAAGCCACCCTCCCGGAACCTTTACCAATAGCTGCGGGCGCACCGAGGCCGGGGACCTGGTGGTACGAATCCAGCTTTTTGGCAAAGCATTGTGGCCGTTTTGGGGAGCTCCCCACGCCAAAATGGGGCAACCTAAGGGGACTCCAGTCGGCCAGTTGGAGCCAAAGTAAAGTCTAGGTCTGTGTCCTGCTGCCCAACGGGGCTTTCTTCGCTGTGGGCGCCCCCTGGTGCTTCTCTAAGTTGTCCAATATTTCACATTGACAACAGTCTGCCACAAGGAAAAAAAGAAGGACAAAAAAAGCTTACAGCACCTGGTATTCCCAGGCGGTCTCCCATCCAAGTACTAACCAGGCCCGACCCTGCTTAGCTTCCGAGATCGGACGAGATCGGGCGTGTTCAGGGTGGTATGGCCGTAAGCGACAGTGAACCGCAGCCGGTAGGCCTTAATGGGCCAGCAGAGGCCCTTGCTATCGTGTGTGCTTCTGTCACGGCCACTCATAAACACCGATTGCTCCTTCAGTCTGGCAAAATGAAAAAGCTTACAGCACCTGGTATTCCCAGGCGGTCTCCCATCCAAGTACTAACCAGGCCTGACCCTGCTTAGCTTCCGAGATCGGACGAGATTGGGCGTGTTCAGGGTGGTATGGCCATGAGCGACAGTCAACCGCAGCCGGTAGGCCTTAATGGGCCAGCAGAGGCCCTTGCTATCGTGTGTGCTTCTGTCACGGCCACTCATAAACGACGATTGCTCCTTCAGTCTGGCAAAATGAAAAAGCTTACAGCACCTGGTATTCCCAGGCGGTCTCCCATCCAAGTACTAACCAGGCCCGACCCTGCTTAGCTTCCGAGATCGGACGAGATCGGGCGTGTTCAGGGTGGTATGGCCGTAAGCAAGTAAGGCAGCAGCCGCTAGGCCTCATATGCCAGTGTCACGCTAACGCGGAGGGGACTGGCGGGTGTCAGACCGGATGAGAAAAGCATCAGCAGAGGCTGCGGTCGTTCAGGCAGTCAGTTAAGGGGTTATCGCTTCTCGGCCTTTTGGCTAAGATCAAGTGTAGTATCTGTTCTTATCAGTTTAATATCTGATACGTCCCCTATACGGGGACTACATATTAAACGGATTTTTGGACTCGGGAGTTGAAACAGGGGCTTGCTCCGTTCACTCCACGCATCGACCCGGCATTGCAGTGCCGCTGGGAACGGTGCGCCTCCTTCTGCTTTGTCGAAAGAAACTCGCATACACAAGGGCACCTTATCGTTCTGAACGGCGTGCCCGGTGGTTTACGCCCCGCCTCCTAGGCCGTGCCCCCCATTTGTGTTAACCAACGCCCCCAAAGTGGTTGGGGGTTGGGGCGACGGGAGGAGTAGACTAATTCCGGGGTACAGGTGAAAAATCTTCAAAGTGTGGGCTGCTGAAAAAAAAAAAAACCTGCATGTGCCATTTTGCCCGGCTCTCCGCGGGGCCCCGGGGAGCCTTGTCACCCAGCCGGGGTGCCCGCCCACAACCCAGTCAAACTCACAACCCGGCTCTCCAGCCGAACCCGGGTACCCACTATTAAGCCACCCTCCCGGAACCTTTACCAATAGCTGCGGGCGCACCGAGGCCGGGGACCTGGTGGTACGAATCCAGCTTTTTGGCAAAGCATTGTGGCCGTTTTGGCGAGCTCCCCACGCCAAAATGGGGCAACCTAAGGGGACTCCAGTCGGCCAGTTGGAGCCAAAGTAAAGTCTAGGTCTGTGTCCTGCTGCCCAACGGGGCTTTCTTCGCTGTGGGCGCCCCCTGGTGCTTCTCTAAGTTGTCCAATATTTCACATTGACAACAGTCTGCCACAAGGAAAAAGAGAAGGACAAAAAAAGCTTACAGCACCTGGTATTCCCAGGCGGTCTCCCATCCAAGTACTAACCAGGCCCGACCCTGCTTAGCTTCCGAGATCGGACAAGATCGGGCGTGTTCAGGGTGGTATGGCCGTAAGCGACAGTGAACCGCAGCCGGTAGGCCTTAATGGGCCAGCAGAGGCCCTTGCTATCGTGTGTGCTTCTGTCACGGCCACTCATAAACACCGATTGCTCCTTCAGTCTGGCAAAATGAAAAAGCTTACAGCACCTGGTATTCCCAGGCGGTCTCCCATCCAAGTACTAACCAGGCCTGACCCTGCTTAGCTTCCGAGATCGGACGAGATTGGGCGTGTTCAGGGTGGTATGGCCATGAGCGACAGTCAACCGCAGCCGGTAGGCCTTAATGGGCCAGCAGAGGCCCTTGCTATCGTGTGTGCTTCTGTCACGGCCACTCATAAACGACGATTGCTCCTTCAGTCTGGCAAAATGAAAAAGCTTACAGCACCTGGTATTCCCAGGCGGTCTCCCATCCAAGTACTAACCAGGCCCGACCCTGCTTAGCTTCCGAGATCGGACGAGATCGGGCGTGTTCAGGGTGGTATGGCCGTAAGCAAGTAAGGCAGCAGCCGCTAGGCCTCATATGCCAGTGTCACGCTAACGCGGAGGGGACTGGCGGGTGTCAGACCGGATGAGAAAAGCATCAGCAGAGGCTGCGGTCGTTCAGGCAGTCAGTTAAGGGGTTATCGCTTCTCGGCCTTTTGGCTAAGATCAAGTGTAGTATCTGTTCTTATCAGTTTAATATCTGATACGTCCCCTATACGGGGACTACATATTAAACGGATTTTTGGACTCGGGAGTTGAAACAGGGGCTTGCTCCGTTCACTCCACGCATCGACCCGGCATTGCAGTGCCGCTGGGAACGGTGCGCCTCCTTCTGCTTTGTCGAAAGAAACTCGCATACACAAGGGCACCTTATCGTTCTGAACGGCGTGCCCGGTGGTTTACGCCCCGCCCCCTAGGCCGTGCCCCCCATTTGTGTTAACCAACGCCCCCAAAGTGGTTGGGGGTTGGGGCGACGGGAGGAGTAGACTAATTCCGGGGTACAGGTGAAAAATCTTCAAAGTGTGGGCTGCTGAAAAAAAAAAAAAACCTGCATGTGCCGTTTTGCCCGGCTCTCCGCGGGGCCCCGGGGAGCCTTGTCACCCAGCCGGGGTGCCCGCCCACAACCCAGTCAAACTCACAACCCGGCTCTCCAGCCGAACCCGGGTACCCACTATTAAGCCACCCTCCCGGAACCTTTACCAATAGCTGCGGGCGCACCGAGGCCGGGGACCTGGTGGTACGAATCCAGCTTTTTGGCAAAGCATTGTGGCCGTTTTGGGGAGCTCCCCACGCCAAAATGGGGCAACCTAAGGGGACTCCAGTCTGCCAGTTGGAGCCAAAGTAAAGTCTAGGTCTGTGTCCTGCTGCCCAACGGGGCTTTCTTCGCTGTGGGCGCCCCCTGGTGCTTCTCTAAGTTGTCCAATATTTCACATTGACAACAGTCTGCCACAAGGAAAAAAAGAAGGACAAAAAAAGCTTACAGCACCTGGTATTCCCAGGCGGTCTCCCATCCAAGTACTAACCAGGCCCGACCCTGCTTAGCTTCCGAGATCGGACGAGATCGGGCGTTTTCAGGGTGGTATGGCCGTAAGCGACAGTGAACCGCAGCCGGTAGGCCTTAATGGGCCAGCAGAGGCCCTTGCTATCGTGTGTGCTTCTGTCACGGCCACTCATAAACACCGATTGCTCCTTCAGTCTGGCAAAATGAAAAAGCTTACAGCACCTGGTATTCCCAGGCGGTCTCCCATCCAAGTACTAACCAGGCCCGACCCTGCTTAGCTTCCGAGATCGGACGAGATTGGGCGTGTTCAGGGTGGTATGGCCATGAGCGACAGTCAACCGCAGCCGGTAGGCCTTAATGGGCCAGCAGAGGCCCTTGCTATCGTGTGTGCTTCTGTCACGGCCACTCATAAACGACGATTGCTCCTTCAGTCTGGCAAAATGAAAAAGCTTACAGCACCTGGTATTCCCAGGCGGTCTCCCATCCAAGTACTAACCAGGCCCGACCCTGCTTAGCTTCCGAGATCGGACGAGATCGGGCGTGTTCAGGGTGGTATGGCCGTAAGCAAGTAAGGCAGCAGCCGCTAGGCCTCATATGCCAGTGTCACGCTAACGCGGAGGGGACTGGCGGGTGTCAGACCGGATGAGAAAAGCATCAGCAGAGGCTGCGGTCGTTCAGGCAGTCAGTTAAGGGGTTATCGCTTCTCGGCCTTTTGGCTAAGATCAAGTGTAGTATCTGTTCTTATCAGTTTAATATCTGATACGTCCCCTATACGGGGACTACATATTAAACGGATTTTTGGACTCGGGAGTTGAAACAGGGGCTTGCTCCGTTCACTCCACGCATCGACCCGGCATTGCAGTGCCGCTGGGAACGGTGCGCCTCCTTCTGCTTTGTCGAAAGAAACTCGCATACACAAGGGAACCTTATCGTTCTGAACGGCGTGCCCGGTGGTTTACGCCCCGCCTCCTAGGCCGTGCCCCCCATTTGTGTTAACCAACGCCCCCAAAGTGGTTGGGGGTTGGGGCGACGGGAGGAGTAGACTAATTCCGGGGTACAGGTGAAAAATCTTCAAAGTGTGGGCTGCTGAAAAAAAAAAAAACCTGCATGTGCCATTTTGCCCGGCTCTCCGCGGGGCCCCGGGGAGCCTTGTCACCCAGCCGGGGTGCCCGCCCACAACCCAGTCAAACTCACAACCCGGCTCTCCAGCCGAACCCGGGTACCCACTATTAAGCCACCCTCCCGGAACCTTTACCAATAGCTGCGGGCGCACCGAGGCCGGGGACCTGGTGGTACGAATCCAGCTTTTTGGCAAAGCATTGTGGCCGTTTTGGGGAGCTCCCCACGCCAAAATGGGGCAACCTAAGGGGACTCCAGTCGGCCAGTTGGAGCCAAAGTAAAGTCTAGGTCTGTGTCCTGCTGCCCAACGGGGCTTTCTTCGCTGTGGGCGCCCCCTGGTGCTTCTCTAAGTTGTCCAATATTTCACATTGACAACAGTCTGCCACAAGGAAAAAAAGAAGGACAAAAAAAGCTTACAGCACCTGGTATTCCCAGGCGGTCTCCCATCCAAGTACTAACCAGGCCCGACCCTGCTTAGCTTCCGAGATCGGACGAGATCGGGCGTGTTCAGGGTGGTATGGCCGTAAGCGACAGTGAACCGCAGCCGGTAGGCCTTAATGGGCCAGCAGAGGCCCTTGCTATCGTGTGTGCTTCTGTCACGGCCACTCATAAACACCGATTGCTCCTTCAGTCTGGCAAAATGAAAAAGCTTACAGCACCTGGTATTCCCAGGCGGTCTCCCATCCAAGTACTAACCAGGCCTGACCCTGCTTAGCTTCCGAGATCGGACGAGATTGGGCGTGTTCAGGGTGGTATGGCCATGAGCGACAGTCAACCGCAGCCGGTAGGCCTTAATGGGCCAGCAGAGGCCCTTGCTATCGTGTGTGCTTCTGTCACGGCCACTCATAAACGACGATTGCTCCTTCAGTCTGGCAAAATGAAAAAGCTTACAGCACCTGGTATTCCCAGGCGGTCTCCCATCCAAGTACTAACCAGGCCCGACCCTGCTTAGCTTCCGAGATCGGACGAGATCGGGCGTGTTCAGGGTGGTATGGCCGTAAGCAAGTAAGGCAGCAGCCGCTAGGCCTCATATGCCAGTGTCACGCTAACGCGGAGGGGACTGGCGGGTGTCAGACCGGATGAGAAAAGCATCAGCAGAGGCTGCGGTCGTTCAGGCAGTCAGTTAAGGGGTTATCGCTTCTCGGCCTTTTGGCTAAGATCAAGTGTAGTATCTGTTCTTATCAGTTTAATATCTGATACGTCCCCTATACGGGGACTACATATTAAACGGATTTTTGGACTCGGGAGTTGAAACAGGGGCTTGCTCCGTTCACTCCACGCATCGACCCGGCATTGCAGTGCCGCTGGGAACGGTGCGCCTCCTTCTGCTTTGTCGAAAGAAACTCGCATACACAAGGGCACCTTATCGTTCTGAACGGCGTGCCCGGTGGTTTACGCCCCGCCTCCTAGGCCGTGCCCCCCATTTGTGTTAACCAACGCCCCCAAAGTGGTTGGGGGTTGGGGCGACGGGAGGAGTAGACTAATTCCGGGGTACAGGTGAAAAATCTTCAAAGTGTGGGCTGCTGAAAAAAAAAAAAACCTGCATGTGCCATTTTGCCCGGCTCTCCGCGGGGCCCCGGGGAGCCTTGTCACCCAGCCGGGGTGCCCGCCCACAACCCAGTCAAACTCACAACCCGGCTCTCCAGCCGAACCCGGGTACCCACTATTAAGCCACCCTCCCGGAACCTTTACCAATAGCTGCGGGCGCACCGAGGCCGGGGACCTGGTGGTACGAATCCAGCTTTTTGGCAAAGCATTGTGGCCGTTTTGGCGAGCTCCCCACGCCAAAATGGGGCAACCTAAGGGGACTCCAGTCGGCCAGTTGGAGCCAAAGTAAAGTCTAGGTCTGTGTCCTGCTGCCCAACGGGGCTTTCTTCGCTGTGGGCGCCCCCTGGTGCTTCTCTAAGTTGTCCAATATTTCACATTGACAACAGTCTGCCACAAGGAAAAAGAGAAGGACAAAAAAAGCTTACAGCACCTGGTATTCCCAGGCGGTCTCCCATCCAAGTACTAACCAGGCCCGACCCTGCTTAGCTTCCGAGATCGGACGAGATCGGGCGTGTTCAGGGTGGTATGGCCGTAAGCGACAGTGAACCGCAGCCGGTAGGCCTTAATGGGCCAGCAGAGGCCCTTGCTATCGTGTGTGCTTCTGTCACGGCCACTCATAAACACCGATTGCTCCTTCAGTCTGGCAAAATGAAAAAGCTTACAGCACCTGGTATTCCCAGGCGGTCTCCCATCCAAGTACTAACCAGGCCTGACCCTGCTTAGCTTCCGAGATCGGACGAGATTGGGCGTGTTCAGGGTGGTATGGCCATGAGCGACAGTCAACCGCAGCCGGTAGGCCTTAATGGGCCAGCAGAGGCCCTTGCTATCGTGTGTGCTTCTGTCACGGCCACTCATAAACGACGATTGCTCCTTCAGTCTGGCAAAATGAAAAAGCTTACAGCACCTGGTATTCCCAGGCGGTCTCCCATCCAAGTACTAACCAGGCCCGACCCTGCTTAGCTTCCGAGATCGGACGAGATCGGGCGTGTTCAGGGTGGTATGGCCGTAAGCAAGTAAGGCAGCAGCCGCTAGGCCTCATATGCCAGTGTCACGCTAACGCGGAGGGGACTGGCGGGTGTCAGACCGGATGAGAAAAGCATCAGCAGAGGCTGCGGTCGTTCAGGCAGTCAGTTAAGGGGTTATCGCTTCTCGGCCTTTTGGCTAAGATCAAGTGTAGTATCTGTTCTTATCAGTTTAATATCTGATACGTCCCCTATACGGGGACTACATATTAAACGGATTTTTGGACTCGGGAGTTGAAACAGGGGCTTGCTCCGTTCACTCCACGCATCGACCCGGCATTGCAGTGCCGCTGGGAACGGTGCGCCTCCTTCTGCTTTGTCGAAAGAAACTCGCATACACAAGGGCACCTTATCGTTCTGAACGGCGTGCCCGGTGGTTTACGCCCCGCCCCCTAGGCCGTGCCCCCCATTTGTGTTAACCAACGCCCCCAAAGTGGTTGGGGGTTGGGGCGACGGGAGGAGTAGACTAATTCCGGGGTACAGGTGAAAAATCTTCAAAGTGTGGGCTGCTGAAAAAAAAAAAAAACCTGCATGTGCCGTTTTGCCCGGCTCTCCGCGGGGCCCCGGGGAGCCTTGTCACCCAGCCGGGGTGCCCGCCCACAACCCAGTCAAACTCACAACCCGGCTCTCCAGCCGAACCCGGGTACCCACTATTAAGCCACCCTCCCGGAACCTTTACCAATAGCTGCGGGCGCACCGAGGCCGGGGACCTGGTGGTACGAATCCAGCTTTTTGGCAAAGCATTGTGGCCGTTTTGGGGAGCTCCCCACGCCAAAATGGGGCAACCTAAGGGGACTCCAGTCTGCCAGTTGGAGCCAAAGTAAAGTCTAGGTCTGTGTCCTGCTGCCCAACGGGGCTTTCTTCGCTGTGGGCGCCCCCTGGTGCTTCTCTAAGTTGTCCAATATTTCACATTGACAACAGTCTGCCACAAGGAAAAAAAGAAGGACAAAAAAAGCTTACAGCACCTGGTATTCCCAGGCGGTCTCCCATCCAAGTACTAACCAGGCCCGACCCTGCTTAGCTTCCGAGATCGGACGAGATCGGGCGTGTTCAGGGTGGTATGGCCGTAAGCGACAGTGAACCGCAGCCGGTAGGCCTTAATGGGCCAGCAGAGGCCCTTGCTATCGTGTGTGCTTCTGTCACGGCCACTCATAAACACCGATTGCTCCTTCAGTCTGGCAAAATGAAAAAGCTTACAGCACCTGGTATTCCCAGGCGGTCTCCCATCCAAGTACTAACCAGGCCCGACCCTGCTTAGCTTCCGAGATCGGACGAGATTGGGCGTGTTCAGGGTGGTATGGCCATGAGCGACAGTCAACCGCAGCCGGTAGGCCTTAATGGGCCAGCAGAGGCCCTTGCTATCGTGTGTGCTTCTGTCACGGCCACTCATAAACGACGATTGCTCCTTCAGTCTGGCAAAATGAAAAAGCTTACAGCACCTGGTATTCCCAGGCGGTCTCCCATCCAAGTACTAACCAGGCCCGACCCTGCTTAGCTTCCGAGATCGGACGAGATCGGGCGTGTTCAGGGTGGTATGGCCGTAAGCAAGTAAGGCAGCAGCCGCTAGGCCTCATATGCCAGTGTCACGCTAACGCGGAGGGGACTGGCGGGTGTCAGACCGGATGAGAAAAGCATCAGCAGAGGCTGCGGTCGTTCAGGCAGTCAGTTAAGGGGTTATCGCTTCTCGGCCTTTTGGCTAAGATCAAGTGTAGTATCTGTTCTTATCAGTTTAATATCTGATACGTCCCCTATACGGGGACTACATATTAAACGGATTTTTGGACTCGGGAGTTGAAACAGGGGCTTGCTCCGTTCACTCCACGCATCGACCCGGCATTGCAGTGCCGCTGGGAACGGTGCGCCTCCTTCTGCTTTGTCGAAAGAAACTCGCATACACAAGGGAACCTTATCGTTCTGAACGGCGTGCCCGGTGGTTTACGCCCCGCCTCCTAGGCCGTGCCCCCCATTTGTGTTAACCAACGCCCCCAAAGTGGTTGGGGGTTGGGGCGACGGGAGGAGTAGACTAATTCCGGGGTACAGGTGAAAAATCTTCAAAGTGTGGGCTGCTGAAAAAAAAAAAAACCTGCATGTGCCATTTTGCCCGGCTCTCCGCGGGGCCCCGGGGAGCCTTGTCACCCAGCCGGGGTGCCCGCCCACAACCCAGTCAAACTCACAACCCGGCTCTCCAGCCGAACCCGGGTACCCACTATTAAGCCACCCTCCCGGAACCTTTACCAATAGCTGCGGGCGCACCGAGGCCGGGGACCTGGTGGTACGAATCCAGCTTTTTGGCAAAGCATTGTGGCCGTTTTGGGGAGCTCCCCACGCCAAAATGGGGCAACCTAAGGGGACTCCAGTCGGCCAGTTGGAGCCAAAGTAAAGTCTAGGTCTGTGTCCTGCTGCCCAACGGGGCTTTCTTCGCTGTGGGCGCCCCCTGGTGCTTCTCTAAGTTGTCCAATATTTCACATTGACAACAGTCTGCCACAAGGAAAAAAAGAAGGACAAAAAAAGCTTACAGCACCTGGTATTCCCAGGCGGTCTCCCATCCAAGTACTAACCAGGCCCGACCCTGCTTAGCTTCCGAGATCGGACGAGATCGGGCGTGTTCAGGGTGGTATGGCCGTAAGCGACAGTGAACCGCAGCCGGTAGGCCTTAATGGGCCAGCAGAGGCCCTTGCTATCGTGTGTGCTTCTGTCACGGCCACTCATAAACACCGATTGCTCCTTCAGTCTGGCAAAATGAAAAAGCTTACAGCACCTGGTATTCCCAGGCGGTCTCCCATCCAAGTACTAACCAGGCCTGACCCTGCTTAGCTTCCGAGATCGGACGAGATTGGGCGTGTTCAGGGTGGTATGGCCATGAGCGACAGTCAACCGCAGCCGGTAGGCCTTAATGGGCCAGCAGAGGCCCTTGCTATCGTGTGTGCTTCTGTCACGGCCACTCATAAACGACGATTGCTCCTTCAGTCTGGCAAAATGAAAAAGCTTACAGCACCTGGTATTCCCAGGCGGTCTCCCATCCAAGTACTAACCAGGCCCGACCCTGCTTAGCTTCCGAGATCGGACGAGATCGGGCGTGTTCAGGGTGGTATGGCCGTAAGCAAGTAAGGCAGCAGCCGCTAGGCCTCATATGCCAGTGTCACGCTAACGCGGAGGGGACTGGCGGGTGTCAGACCGGATGAGAAAAGCATCAGCAGAGGCTGCGGTCGTTCAGGCAGTCAGTTAAGGGGTTATCGCTTCTCGGCCTTTTGGCTAAGATCAAGTGTAGTATCTGTTCTTATCAGTTTAATATCTGATACGTCCCCTATACGGGGACTACATATTAAACGGATTTTTGGACTCGGGAGTTGAAACAGGGGCTTGCTCCGTTCACTCCACGCATCGACCCGGCATTGCAGTGCCGCTGGGAACGGTGCGCCTCCTTCTGCTTTGTCGAAAGAAACTCGCATACACAAGGGCACCTTATCGTTCTGAACGGCGTGCCCGGTGGTTTACGCCCCGCCTCCTAGGCCGTGCCCCCCATTTGTGTTAACCAACGCCCCCAAAGTGGTTGGGGGTTGGGGCGACGGGAGGAGTAGACTAATTCCGGGGTACAGGTGAAAAATCTTCAAAGTGTGGGCTGCTGAAAAAAAAAAAAACCTGCATGTGCCATTTTGCCCGGCTCTCCGCGGGGCCCCGGGGAGCCTTGTCACCCAGCCGGGGTGCCCGCCCACAACCCAGTCAAACTCACAACCCGGCTCTCCAGCCGAACCCGGGTACCCACTATTAAGCCACCCTCCCGGAACCTTTACCAATAGCTGCGGGCGCACCGAGGCCGGGGACCTGGTGGTACGAATCCAGCTTTTTGGCAAAGCATTGTGGCCGTTTTGGCGAGCTCCCCACGCCAAAATGGGGCAACCTAAGGGGACTCCAGTCGGCCAGTTGGAGCCAAAGTAAAGTCTAGGTCTGTGTCCTGCTGCCCAACGGGGCTTTCTTCGCTGTGGGCGCCCCCTGGTGCTTCTCTAAGTTGTCCAATATTTCACATTGACAACAGTCTGCCACAAGGAAAAAGAGAAGGACAAAAAAAGCTTACAGCACCTGGTATTCCCAGGCGGTCTCCCATCCAAGTACTAACCAGGCCCGACCCTGCTTAGCTTCCGAGATCGGACGAGATCGGGCGTGTTCAGGGTGGTATGGCCGTAAGCGACAGTGAACCGCAGCCGGTAGGCCTTAATGGGCCAGCAGAGGCCCTTGCTATCGTGTGTGCTTCTGTCACGGCCACTCATAAACACCGATTGCTCCTTCAGTCTGGCAAAATGAAAAAGCTTACAGCACCTGGTATTCCCAGGCGGTCTCCCATCCAAGTACTAACCAGGCCTGACCCTGCTTAGCTTCCGAGATCGGACGAGATTGGGCGTGTTCAGGGTGGTATGGCCATGAGCGACAGTCAACCGCAGCCGGTAGGCCTTAATGGGCCAGCAGAGGCCCTTGCTATCGTGTGTGCTTCTGTCACGGCCACTCATAAACGACGATTGCTCCTTCAGTCTGGCAAAATGAAAAAGCTTACAGCACCTGGTATTCCCAGGCGGTCTCCCATCCAAGTACTAACCAGGCCCGACCCTGCTTAGCTTCCGAGATCGGACGAGATCGGGCGTGTTCAGGGTGGTATGGCCGTAAGCAAGTAAGGCAGCAGCCGCTAGGCCTCATATGCCAGTGTCACGCTAACGCGGAGGGGACTGGCGGGTGTCAGACCGGATGAGAAAAGCATCAGCAGAGGCTGCGGTCGTTCAGGCAGTCAGTTAAGGGGTTATCGCTTCTCGGCCTTTTGGCTAAGATCAAGTGTAGTATCTGTTCTTATCAGTTTAATATCTGATACGTCCCCTATACGGGGACTACATATTAAACGGATTTTTGGACTCGGGAGTTGAAACAGGGGCTTGCTCCGTTCACTCCACGCATCGACCCGGCATTGCAGTGCCGCTGGGAACGGTGCGCCTCCTTCTGCTTTGTCGAAAGAAACTCGCATACACAAGGGCACCTTATCGTTCTGAACGGCGTGCCCGGTGGTTTACGCCCCGCCCCCTAGGCCGTGCCCCCCATTTGTGTTAACCAACGCCCCCAAAGTGGTTGGGGGTTGGGGCGACGGGAGGAGTAGACTAATTCCGGGGTACAGGTGAAAAATCTTCAAAGTGTGGGCTGCTGAAAAAAAAAAAAAACCTGCATGTGCCGTTTTGCCCGGCTCTCCGCGGGGCCCCGGGGAGCCTTGTCACCCAGCCGGGGTGCCCGCCCACAACCCAGTCAAACTCACAACCCGGCTCTCCAGCCGAACCCGGGTACCCACTATTAAGCCACCCTCCCGGAACCTTTACCAATAGCTGCGGGCGCACCGAGGCCGGGGACCTGGTGGTACGAATCCAGCTTTTTGGCAAAGCATTGTGGCTGTTTTGGGGAGCTCCCCACGCCAAAATGGGGCAACCTAAGGGGACTCCAGTCTGCCAGTTGGAGCCAAAGTAAAGTCTAGGTCTGTGTCCTGCTGCCCAACGGGGCTTTCTTCGCTGTGGGCGCCCCCTGGTGCTTCTCTAAGTTGTCCAATATTTCACATTGACAACAGTCTGCCACAAGGAAAAAAAGAAGGACAAAAAAAGCTTACAGCACCTGGTATTCCCAGGCGGTCTCCCATCCAAGTACTAACCAGGCCCGACCCTGCTTAGCTTCCGAGATCGGACGAGATCGGGCGTGTTCAGGGTGGTATGGCCGTAAGCGACAGTGAACCGCAGCCGGTAGGCCTTAATGGGCCAGCAGAGGCCCTTGCTATCGTGTGTGCTTCTGTCACGGCCACTCATAAACACCGATTGCTCCTTCAGTCTGGCAAAATGAAAAAGCTTACAGCACCTGGTATTCCCAGGTGGTCTCCCATCCAAGTACTAACCAGGCCCGACCCTGCTTAGCTTCCGAGATCGGACGAGATTGGGCGTGTTCAGGGTGGTATGGCCATGAGCGACAGTCAACCGCAGCCGGTAGGCCTTAATGGGCCAGCAGAGGCCCTTGCTATCGTGTGTGCTTCTGTCACGGCCACTCATAAACGACGATTGCTCCTTCAGTCTGGCAAAATGAAAAAGCTTACAGCACCTGGTATTCCCAGGCGGTCTCCCATCCAAGTACTAACCAGGCCCGACCCTGCTTAGCTTCCGAGATCGGACGAGATCGGGCGTGTTCAGGGTGGTATGGCCGTAAGCAAGTAAGGCAGCAGCCGCTAGGCCTCATATGCCAGTGTCACGCTAACGCGGAGGGGACTGGCGGGTGTCAGACCGGATGAGAAAAGCATCAGCAGAGGCTGCGGTCGTTCAGGCAGTCAGTTAAGGGGTTATCGCTTCTCGGCCTTTTGGCTAAGATCAAGTGTAGTATCTGTTCTTATCAGTTTAATATCTGATACGTCCCCTATACGGGGACTACATATTAAACGGATTTTTGGACTCGGGAGTTGAAACAGGGGCTTGCTCCGTTCACTCCACGCATCGACCCGGCATTGCAGTGCCGCTGGGAACGGTGCGCCTCCTTCTGCTTTGTCGAAAGAAACTCGCATACACAAGGGAACCTTATCGTTCTGAACGGCGTGCCCGGTGGTTTACGCCCCGCCTCCTAGGCCGTGCCCCCCATTTGTGTTAACCAACGCCCCCAAAGTGGTTGGGGGTTGGGGCGACGGGAGGAGTAGACTAATTCCGGGGTACAGGTGAAAAATCTTCAAAGTGTGGGCTGCTGAAAAAAAAAAAACCTGCATGTGCCATTTTGCCCGGCTCTCCGCGGGGCCCCGGGGAGCCTTGTCACCCAGCCGGGGTGCCCGCCCACAACCCAGTCAAACTCACAACCCGGCTCTCCAGCCGAACCCGGGTACCCACTATTAAGCCACCCTCCCGGAACCTTTACCAATAGCTGCGGGCGCACCGAGGCCGGGGACCTGGTGGTACGAATCCAGCTTTTTGGCAAAGCATTGTGGCCGTTTTGGGGAGCTCCCCACGCCAAAATGGGGCAACCTAAGGGGACTCCAGTCGGCCAGTTGGAGCCAAAGTAAAGTCTAGGTCTGTGTCCTGCTGCCCAACGGGGCTTTCTTCGCTGTGGGCGCCCCCTGGTGCTTCTCTAAGTTGTCCAATATTTCACATTGACAACAGTCTGCCACAAGGAAAAAAAGAAGGACAAAAAAAGCTTACAGCACCTGGTATTCCCAGGCGGTCTCCCATCCAAGTACTAACCAGGCCCGACCCTGCTTAGCTTCCGAGATCGGACGAGATCGGGCGTGTTCAGGGTGGTATGGCCGTAAGCGACAGTGAACCGCAGCCGGTAGGCCTTAATGGGCCAGCAGAGGCCCTTGCTATCGTGTGTGCTTCTGTCACGGCCACTCATAAACACCGATTGCTCCTTCAGTCTGGCAAAATGAAAAAGCTTACAGCACCTGGTATTCCCAGGCGGTCTCCCATCCAAGTACTAACCAGGCCTGACCCTGCTTAGCTTCCGAGATCGGACGAGATTGGGCGTGTTCAGGGTGGTATGGCCATGAGCGACAGTCAACCGCAGCCGGTAGGCCTTAATGGGCCAGCAGAGGCCCTTGCTATCGTGTGTGCTTCTGTCACGGCCACTCATAAACGACGATTGCTCCTTCAGTCTGGCAAAATGAAAAAGCTTACAGCACCTGGTATTCCCAGGCGGTCTCCCATCCAAGTACTAACCAGGCCCGACCCTGCTTAGCTTCCGAGATCGGACGAGATCGGGCGTGTTCAGGGTGGTATGGCCGTAAGCAAGTAAGGCAGCAGCCGCTAGGCCTCATATGCCAGTGTCACACTAACGCGGAGGGGACTGGCGGGTGTCAGACCGGATGAGAAAAGCATCAGCAGAGGCTGCGGTCGTTCAGGCAGTCAGTTAAGGGGTTATCGCTTCTCGGCCTTTTGGCTAAGATCAAGTGTAGTATCTGTTCTTATCAGTTTAATATCTGATACGTCCCCTATACGGGGACTACATATTAAACGGATTTTTGGACTCGGGAGTTGAAACAGGGGCTTGCTCCGTTCACTCCACGCATCGACCCGGCATTGCAGTGCCGCTGGGAACGGTGCGCCTCCTTCTGCTTTGTCGAAAGAAACTCGCATACACAAGGGCACCTTATCGTTCTGAACGGCGTGCCCGGTGGTTTACGCCCCGCCCCCTAGGCCGTGCCCCCCATTTGTGTTAACCAACGCCCCCAAAGTGGTTGGGGGTTGGGGCGACGGGAGGAGTAGACTAATTCCGGGGTACAGGTGAAAAATCTTCAAAGTGTGGGCTGCTGAAAAAAAAAAAAAACCTGCATGTGCCGTTTTGCCCGGCTCTCCGCGGGGCCCCGGGGAGCCTTGTCACCCAGCCGGGGTGCCCTCCCACAACCCAGTCAAACTCACAACCCGGCTCTCCAGCCGAACCCGGGTACCCACTATTAAGCCACCCTCCCGGAACCTTTACCAATAGCTGCGGGCGCACCGAGGCCGGGGACCTGGTGGTACGAATCCAGCTTTTTGGCAAAGCATTGTGGCCGTTTTGGGGAGCTCCCCACGCCAAAATGGGGCAACCTAAGGGGACTCCAGTCTGCCAGTTGGAGCCAAAGTAAAGTCTAGGTCTGTGTCCTGCTGCCCAACGGGGCTTTCTTCGCTGTGGGCGCCCCCTGGTGCTTCTCTAAGTTGTCCAATATTTCACATTGACAACAGTCTGCCACAAGGAAAAAAAGAAGGACAAAAAAAGCTTACAGCACCTGGTATTCCCAGGCGGTCTCCCATCCAAGTACTAACCAGGCCCGACCCTGCTTAGCTTCCGAGATCGGACGAGATCGGGCGTGTTCAGGGTGGTATGGCCGTAAGCGACAGTGAACCGCAGCCGGTAGGCCTTAATGGGCCAGCAGAGGCCCTTGCTATCGTGTGTGCTTCTGTCACGGCCACTCATAAACACCGATTGCTCCTTCAGTCTGGCAAAATGAAAAAGCTTACAGCACCTGGTATTCCCAGGCGGTCTCCCATCCAAGTACTAACCAGGCCCGACCCTGCTTAGCTTCCGAGATCGGACGAGATTGGGCGTGTTCAGGGTGGTATGGCCATGAGCGACAGTCAACCGCAGCCGGTAGGCCTTAATGGGCCAGCAGAGGCCCTTGCTATCGTGTGTGCTTCTGTCACGGCCACTCATAAACGACGATTGCTCCTTCAGTCTGGCAAAATGAAAAAGCTTACAGCACCTGGTATTCCCAGGCGGTCTCCCATCCAAGTACTAACCAGGCCCGACCCTGCTTAGCTTCCGAGATCGGACGAGATCGGGCGTGTTCAGGGTGGTATGGCCGTAAGCAAGTAAGGCAGCAGCCGCTAGGCCTCATATGCCAGTGTCACGCTAACGCGGAGGGGACTGGCGGGTGTCAGACCGGATGAGAAAAGCATCAGCAGAGGCTGCGGTCGTTCAGGCAGTCAGTTAAGGGGTTATCGCTTCTCGGCCTTTTGGCTAAGATCAAGTGTAGTATCTGTTCTTATCAGTTTAATATCTGATACGTCCCCTATACGGGGACTACATATTAAACGGATTTTTGGACTCGGGAGTTGAAACAGGGGCTTGCTCCGTTCACTCCACGCATCGACCCGGCA
Organism: Nannobrachium achirus; assembly: GCF_963921795.1. Lineage (NCBI taxonomy): Eukaryota > Metazoa > Chordata > Actinopteri > Myctophiformes > Myctophidae > Nannobrachium > Nannobrachium achirus. The sequence goes on from NW_027664712.1 coordinate 495,407, forward strand.
TTGCAGTGCCGCTGGGAACGGTGCGCCTCCTTCTGCTTTGTCGAAAGAAACTCGCATACACAAGGGAACCTTATCGTTCTGAACGGCGTGCCCGGTGGTTTACGCCCCGCCTCCTAGGCCGTGCCCCCCATTTGTGTTAACCAACGCCCCCAAAGTGGTTGGGGGTTGGGGCGACGGGAGGAGTAGACTAATTCCGGGGTACAGGTGAAAAATCTTCAAAGTGTGGGCTGCTGAAAAAAAAAAAAACCTGCATGTGCCATTTTGCCCGGCTCTCCGCGGGGCCCCGGGGAGCCTTGTCACCCAGCCGGGGTGCCCGCCCACAACCCAGTCAAACTCACAACCCGGCTCTCCAGCCGAACCCGGGTACCCACTATTAAGCCACCCTCCCGGAACCTTTACCAATAGCTGCGGGCGCACCGAGGCCGGGGACCTGGTGGTACGAATCCAGCTTTTTGGCAAAGCATTGTGGCCGTTTTGGGGAGCTCCCCACGCCAAAATGGGGCAACCTAAGGGGACTCCAGTCGGCCAGTTGGAGCCAAAGTAAAGTCTAGGTCTGTGTCCTGCTGCCCAACGGGGCTTTCTTCGCTGTGGGCGCCCCCTGGTGCTTCTCTAAGTTGTCCAATATTTCACATTGACAACAGTCTGCCACAAGGAAAAAAAGAAGGACAAAAAAAGCTTACAGCACCTGGTATTCCCAGGCGGTCTCCCATCCAAGTACTAACCAGGCCCGACCCTGCTTAGCTTCCGAGATCGGACGAGATCGGGCGTGTTCAGGGTGGTATGGCCGTAAGCGACAGTGAACCGCAGCCGGTAGGCCTTAATGGGCCAGCAGAGGCCCTTGCTATCGTGTGTGCTTCTGTCACGGCCACTCATAAACACCGATTGCTCCTTCAGTCTGGCAAAATGAAAAAGCTTACAGCACCTGGTATTCCCAGGCGGTCTCCCATCCAAGTACTAACCAGGCCTGACCCTGCTTAGCTTCCGAGATCGGACGAGATTGGGCGTGTTCAGGGTGGTATGGCCATGAGCGACAGTCAACCGCAGCCGGTAGGCCTTAATGGGCCAGCAGAGGCCCTTGCTATCGTGTGTGCTTCTGTCACGGCCACTCATAAACGACGATTGCTCCTTCAGTCTGGCAAAATGAAAAAGCTTACAGCACCTGGTATTCCCAGGCGGTCTCCCATCCAAGTACTAACCAGGCCCGACCCTGCTTAGCTTCCGAGATCGGACGAGATCGGGCGTGTTCAGGGTGGTATGGCCGTAAGCAAGTAAGGCAGCAGCCGCTAGGCCTCATATGCCAGTGTCACGCTAACGCGGAGGGGACTGGCGGGTGTCAGACCGGATGAGAAAAGCATCAGCAGAGGCTGCGGTCGTTCAGGCAGTCAGTTAAGGGGTTATCGCTTCTCGGCCTTTTGGCTAAGATCAAGTGTAGTATCTGTTCTTATCAGTTTAATATCTGATACGTCCCCTATACGGGGACTACATATTAAACGGATTTTTGGACTCGGGAGTTGAAACAGGGGCTTGCTCCGTTCACTCCACGCATCGACCCGGCATTGCAGTGCCGCTGGGAACGGTGCGCCTCCTTCTGCTTTGTCGAAAGAAACTCGCATACACAAGGGCACCTTATCGTTCTGAACGGCGTGCCCGGTGGTTTACGCCCCGCCTCCTAGGCCGTGCCCCCCATTTGTGTTAACCAACGCCCCCAAAGTGGTTGGGGGTTGGGGCGACGGGAGGAGTAGACTAATTCCGGGGTACAGGTGAAAAATCTTCAAAGTGTGGGCTGCTGAAAAAAAAAAAAACCTGCATGTGCCATTTTGCCCGGCTCTCCGCGGGGCCCCGGGGAGCCTTGTCACCCAGCCGGGGTGCCCGCCCACAACCCAGTCAAACTCACAACCCGGCTCTCCAGCCGAACCCGGGTACCCACTATTAAGCCACCCTCCCGGAACCTTTACCAATAGCTGCGGGCGCACCGAGGCCGGGGACCTGGTGGTACGAATCCAGCTTTTTGGCAAAGCATTGTGGCCGTTTTGGCGAGCTCCCCACGCCAAAATGGGGCAACCTAAGGGGACTCCAGTCGGCCAGTTGGAGCCAAAGTAAAGTCTAGGTCTGTGTCCTGCTGCCCAACGGGGCTTTCTTCGCTGTGGGCGCCCCCTGGTGCTTCTCTAAGTTGTCCAATATTTCACATTGACAACAGTCTGCCACAAGGAAAAAGAGAAGGACAAAAAAAGCTTACAGCACCTGGTATTCCCAGGCGGTCTCCCATCCAAGTACTAACCAGGCCCGACCCTGCTTAGCTTCCGAGATCGGACGAGATCGGGCGTGTTCAGGGTGGTATGGCCGTAAGCGACAGTGAACCGCAGCCGGTAGGCCTTAATGGGCCAGCAGAGGCCCTTGCTATCGTGTGTGCTTCTGTCACGGCCACTCATAAACACCGATTGCTCCTTCAGTCTGGCAAAATGAAAAAGCTTACAGCACCTGGTATTCCCAGGCGGTCTCCCATCCAAGTACTAACCAGGCCTGACCCTGCTTAGCTTCCGAGATCGGACGAGATTGGGCGTGTTCAGGGTGGTATGGCCATGAGCGACAGTCAACCGCAGCCGGTAGGCCTTAATGGGCCAGCAGAGGCCCTTGCTATCGTGTGTGCTTCTGTCACGGCCACTCATAAACGACGATTGCTCCTTCAGTCTGGCAAAATGAAAAAGCTTACAGCACCTGGTATTCCCAGGCGGTCTCCCATCCAAGTACTAACCAGGCCCGACCCTGCTTAGCTTCCGAGATCGGACGAGATCGGGCGTGTTCAGGGTGGTATGGCCGTAAGCAAGTAAGGCAGCAGCCGCTAGGCCTCATATGCCAGTGTCACGCTAACGCGGAGGGGACTGGCGGGTGTCAGACCGGATGAGAAAAGCATCAGCAGAGGCTGCGGTCGTTCAGGCAGTCAGTTAAGGGGTTATCGCTTCTCGGCCTTTTGGCTAAGATCAAGTGTAGTATCTGTTCTTATCAGTTTAATATCTGATACGTCCCCTATACGGGGACTACATATTAAACGGATTTTTGGACTCGGGAGTTGAAACAGGGGCTTGCTCCGTTCACTCCACGCATCGACCCGGCATTGCAGTGCCGCTGGGAACGGTGCGCCTCCTTCTGCTTTGTCGAAAGAAACTCGCATACACAAGGGCACCTTATCGTTCTGAACGGCGTGCCCGGTGGTTTACGCCCCGCCTCCTAGGCCGTGCCCCCCATTTGTGTTAACCAACGCCCCCAAAGTGGTTGGGGGTTGGGGCGACGGGAGGAGTAGACTAATTCCGGGGTACAGGTGAAAAATCTTCAAAGTGTGGGCTGCTGAAAAAAAAAAAAACCTGCATGTGCCATTTTGCCCGGCTCTCCGCGGGGCCCCGGGGAGCCTTGTCACCCAGCCGGGGTGCCCGCCCACAACCCAGTCAAACTCACAACCCGGCTCTCCAGCCGAACCCGGGTACCCACTATTAAGCCACCCTCCCGGAACCTTTACCAATAGCTGCGGGCGCACCGAGGCCGGGGACCTGGTGGTACGAATCCAGCTTTTTGGCAAAGCATTGTGGCCGTTTTGGCGAGCTCCCCACGCCAAAATGGGGCAACCTAAGGGGACTCCAGTCGGCCAGTTGGAGCCAAAGTAAAGTCTAGGTCTGTGTCCTGCTGCCCAACGGGGCTTTCTTCGCTGTGGGCGCCCCCTGGTGCTTCTCTAAGTTGTCCAATATTTCACATTGACAACAGTCTGCCACAAGGAAAAAGAGAAGGACAAAAAAAGCTTACAGCACCTGGTATTCCCAGGCGGTCTCCCATCCAAGTACTAACCAGGCCCGACCCTGCTTAGCTTCCGAGATCGGACGAGATCGGGCGTGTTCAGGGTGGTATGGCCGTAAGCGACAGTGAACCGCAGCCGGTAGGCCTTAATGGGCCAGCAGAGGCCCTTGCTATCGTGTGTGCTTCTGTCACGGCCACTCATAAACACCGATTGCTCCTTCAGTCTGGCAAAATGAAAAAGCTTACAGCACCTGGTATTCCCAGGCGGTCTCCCATCCAAGTACTAACCAGGCCTGACCCTGCTTAGCTTCCGAGATCGGACGAGATTGGGCGTGTTCAGGGTGGTATGGCCATGAGCGACAGTCAACCGCAGCCGGTAGGCCTTAATGGGCCAGCAGAGGCCCTTGCTATCGTGTGTGCTTCTGTCACGGCCACTCATAAACGACGATTGCTCCTTCAGTCTGGCAAAATGAAAAAGCTTACAGCACCTGGTATTCCCAGGCGGTCTCCCATCCAAGTACTAACCAGGCCCGACCCTGCTTAGCTTCCGAGATCGGACGAGATCGGGCGTGTTCAGGGTGGTATGGCCGTAAGCAAGTAAGGCAGCAGCCGCTAGGCCTCATATGCCAGTGTCACGCTAACGCGGAGGGGACTGGCGGGTGTCAGACCGGATGAGAAAAGCATCAGCAGAGGCTGCGGTCGTTCAGGCAGTCAGTTAAGGGGTTATCGCTTCTCGGCCTTTTGGCTAAGATCAAGTGTAGTATCTGTTCTTATCAGTTTAATATCTGATACGTCCCCTATACGGGGACTACATATTAAACGGATTTTTGGACTCGGGAGTTGAAACAGGGGCTTGCTCCGTTCACTCCACGCATCGACCCGGCATTGCAGTGCCGCTGGGAACGGTGCGCCTCCTTCTGCTTTGTCGAAAGAAACTCGCATACACAAGGGCACCTTATCGTTCTGAACGGCGTGCCCGGTGGTTTACGCCCCGCCCCCTAGGCCGTGCCCCCCATTTGTGTTAACCAACGCCCCCAAAGTGGTTGGGGGTTGGGGCGACGGGAGGAGTAGACTAATTCCGGGGTACAGGTGAAAAATCTTCAAAGTGTGGGCTGCTGAAAAAAAAAAAAAACCTGCATGTGCCGTTTTGCCCGGCTCTCCGCGGGGCCCCGGGGAGCCTTGTCACCCAGCCGGGGTGCCCGCCCACAACCCAGTCAAACTCACAACCCGGCTCTCCAGCCGAACCCGGGTACCCACTATTAAGCCACCCTCCCGGAACCTTTACCAATAGCTGCGGGCGCACCGAGGCCGGGGACCTGGTGGTACGAATCCAGCTTTTTGGCAAAGCATTGTGGCTGTTTTGGGGAGCTCCCCACGCCAAAATGGGGCAACCTAAGGGGACTCCAGTCTGCCAGTTGGAGCCAAAGTAAAGTCTAGGTCTGTGTCCTGCTGCCCAACGGGGCTTTCTTCGCTGTGGGCGCCCCCTGGTGCTTCTCTAAGTTGTCCAATATTTCACATTGACAACAGTCTGCCACAAGGAAAAAAAGAAGGACAAAAAAAGCTTACAGCACCTGGTATTCCCAGGCGGTCTCCCATCCAAGTACTAACCAGGCCCGACCCTGCTTAGCTTCCGAGATCGGACGAGATCGGGCGTGTTCAGGGTGGTATGGCCGTAAGCGACAGTGAACCGCAGCCGGTAGGCCTTAATGGGCCAGCAGAGGCCCTTGCTATCGTGTGTGCTTCTGTCACGGCCACTCATAAACACCGATTGCTCCTTCAGTCTGGCAAAATGAAAAAGCTTACAGCACCTGGTATTCCCAGGTGGTCTCCCATCCAAGTACTAACCAGGCCCGACCCTGCTTAGCTTCCGAGATCGGACGAGATTGGGCGTGTTCAGGGTGGTATGGCCATGAGCGACAGTCAACCGCAGCCGGTAGGCCTTAATGGGCCAGCAGAGGCCCTTGCTATCGTGTGTGCTTCTGTCACGGCCACTCATAAACGACGATTGCTCCTTCAGTCTGGCAAAATGAAAAAGCTTACAGCACCTGGTATTCCCAGGCGGTCTCCCATCCAAGTACTAACCAGGCCCGACCCTGCTTAGCTTCCGAGATCGGACGAGATCGGGCGTGTTCAGGGTGGTATGGCCGTAAGCAAGTAAGGCAGCAGCCGCTAGGCCTCATATGCCAGTGTCACGCTAACGCGGAGGGGACTGGCGGGTGTCAGACCGGATGAGAAAAGCATCAGCAGAGGCTGCGGTCGTTCAGGCAGTCAGTTAAGGGGTTATCGCTTCTCGGCCTTTTGGCTAAGATCAAGTGTAGTATCTGTTCTTATCAGTTTAATATCTGATACGTCCCCTATACGGGGACTACATATTAAACGGATTTTTGGACTCGGGAGTTGAAACAGGGGCTTGCTCCGTTCACTCCACGCATCGACCCGGCATTGCAGTGCCGCTGGGAACGGTGCGCCTCCTTCTGCTTTGTCGAAAGAAACTCGCATACACAAGGGAACCTTATCGTTCTGAACGGCGTGCCCGGTGGTTTACGCCCCGCCTCCTAGGCCGTGCCCCCCATTTGTGTTAACCAACGCCCCCAAAGTGGTTGGGGGTTGGGGCGACGGGAGGAGTAGACTAATTCCGGGGTACAGGTGAAAAATCTTCAAAGTGTGGGCTGCTGAAAAAAAAAAAACCTGCATGTGCCATTTTGCCCGGCTCTCCGCGGGGCCCCGGGGAGCCTTGTCACCCAGCCGGGGTGCCCGCCCACAACCCAGTCAAACTCACAACCCGGCTCTCCAGCCGAACCCGGGTACCCACTATTAAGCCACCCTCCCGGAACCTTTACCAATAGCTGCGGGCGCACCGAGGCCGGGGACCTGGTGGTACGAATCCAGCTTTTTGGCAAAGCATTGTGGCCGTTTTGGGGAGCTCCCCACGCCAAAATGGGGCAACCTAAGGGGACTCCAGTCGGCCAGTTGGAGCCAAAGTAAAGTCTAGGTCTGTGTCCTGCTGCCCAACGGGGCTTTCTTCGCTGTGGGCGCCCCCTGGTGCTTCTCTAAGTTGTCCAATATTTCACATTGACAACAGTCTGCCACAAGGAAAAAAAGAAGGACAAAAAAAGCTTACAGCACCTGGTATTCCCAGGCGGTCTCCCATCCAAGTACTAACCAGGCCCGACCCTGCTTAGCTTCCGAGATCGGACGAGATCGGGCGTGTTCAGGGTGGTATGGCCGTAAGCGACAGTGAACCGCAGCCGGTAGGCCTTAATGGGCCAGCAGAGGCCCTTGCTATCGTGTGTGCTTCTGTCACGGCCACTCATAAACACCGATTGCTCCTTCAGTCTGGCAAAATGAAAAAGCTTACAGCACCTGGTATTCCCAGGCGGTCTCCCATCCAAGTACTAACCAGGCCTGACCCTGCTTAGCTTCCGAGATCGGACGAGATTGGGCGTGTTCAGGGTGGTATGGCCATGAGCGACAGTCAACCGCAGCCGGTAGGCCTTAATGGGCCAGCAGAGGCCCTTGCTATCGTGTGTGCTTCTGTCACGGCCACTCATAAACGACGATTGCTCCTTCAGTCTGGCAAAATGAAAAAGCTTACAGCACCTGGTATTCCCAGGCGGTCTCCCATCCAAGTACTAACCAGGCCCGACCCTGCTTAGCTTCCGAGATCGGACGAGATCGGGCGTGTTCAGGGTGGTATGGCCGTAAGCAAGTAAGGCAGCAGCCGCTAGGCCTCATATGCCAGTGTCACACTAACGCGGAGGGGACTGGCGGGTGTCAGACCGGATGAGAAAAGCATCAGCAGAGGCTGCGGTCGTTCAGGCAGTCAGTTAAGGGGTTATCGCTTCTCGGCCTTTTGGCTAAGATCAAGTGTAGTATCTGTTCTTATCAGTTTAATATCTGATACGTCCCCTATACGGGGACTACATATTAAACGGATTTTTGGACTCGGGAGTTGAAACAGGGGCTTGCTCCGTTCACTCCACGCATCGACCCGGCATTGCAGTGCCGCTGGGAACGGTGCGCCTCCTTCTGCTTTGTCGAAAGAAACTCGCATACACAAGGGCACCTTATCGTTCTGAACGGCGTGCCCGGTGGTTTACGCCCCGCCCCCTAGGCCGTGCCCCCCATTTGTGTTAACCAACGCCCCCAAAGTGGTTGGGGGTTGGGGCGACGGGAGGAGTAGACTAATTCCGGGGTACAGGTGAAAAATCTTCAAAGTGTGGGCTGCTGAAAAAAAAAAAAAACCTGCATGTGCCGTTTTGCCCGGCTCTCCGCGGGGCCCCGGGGAGCCTTGTCACCCAGCCGGGGTGCCCTCCCACAACCCAGTCAAACTCACAACCCGGCTCTCCAGCCGAACCCGGGTACCCACTATTAAGCCACCCTCCCGGAACCTTTACCAATAGCTGCGGGCGCACCGAGGCCGGGGACCTGGTGGTACGAATCCAGCTTTTTGGCAAAGCATTGTGGCCGTTTTGGGGAGCTCCCCACGCCAAAATGGGGCAACCTAAGGGGACTCCAGTCGGCCAGTTGGAGCCAAAGTAAAGTCTAGGTCTGTGTCCTGCTGCCCAACGGGGCTTTCTTCGCTGTGGGCGCCCCCTGGTGCTTCTCTAAGTTGTCCAATATTTCACATTGACAACAGTCTGCCACAAGGAAAAAAAGAAGGACAAAAAAAGCTTACAGCACCTGGTATTCCCAGGCGGTCTCCCATCCAAGTACTAACCAGGCCCGACCCTGCTTAGCTTCCGAGATCGGACGAGATCGGGCGTGTTCAGGGTGGTATGGCCGTAAGCGACAGTGAACCGCAGCCGGTAGGCCTTAATGGGCCAGCAGAGGCCCTTGCTATCGTGTGTGCTTCTGTCACGGCCACTCATAAACACCGATTGCTCCTTCAGTCTGGCAAAATGAAAAAGCTTACAGCACCTGGTATTCCCAGGCGGTCTCCCATCCAAGTACTAACCAGGCCCGACCCTGCTTAGCTTCCGAGATCGGACGAGATTGGGCGTGTTCAGGGTGGTATGGCCATGAGCGACAGTCAACCGCAGCCGGTAGGCCTTAATGGGCCAGCAGAGGCCCTTGCTATCGTGTGTGCTTCTGTCACGGCCACTCATAAACGACGATTGCTCCTGCAGTCTGGCAAAATGAAAAAGCTTACAGCACCTGGTATTCCCAGGCGGTCTCCCATCCAAGTACTAACCAGGCCCGACCCTGCTTAGCTTCCGAGATCGGACGAGATCGGGCGTGTTCAGGGTGGTATGGCCGTAAGCAAGTAAGGCAGCAGCCGCTAGGCCTCATATGCCAGTGTCACGCTAACGCGGAGGGGACTGGCGGGTGTCAGACCGGATGAGAAAAGCATCAGCAGAGGCTGCGGTCGTTCAGGCAGTCAGTTAAGGGGTTATCGCTTCTCGGCCTTTTGGCTAAGATCAAGTGTAGTATCTGTTCTTATCAGTTTAATATCTGATACGTCCCCTATACGGGGACTACATATTAAACGGATTTTTGGACTCGGGAGTTGAAACAGGGGCTTGCTCCGTTCACTCCACGCATCGACCCGGCATTGCAGTGCCGCTGGGAACGGTGCGCCTCCTTCTGCTTTGTCGAAAGAAACTCGCATACACAAGGGAACCTTATCGTTCTGAACGGCGTGCCCGGTGGTTTACGCCCCGCCTCCTAGGCCGTGCCCCCCATTTGTGTTAACCAACGCCCCCAAAGTGGTTGGGGGTTGGGGCGACGGGAGGAGTACACTAATTCCGGGGTACAGGTGAAAAATCTTCAAAGTGTGGGCTGCTGAAAAAAAAAAAACCTGCATGTGCCATTTTGCCCGGCTCTCCGCGGGGCCCCGGGGAGCCTTGTCACCCAGCCGGGGTGCCCGCCCACAACCCAGTCAAACTCACAACCCGGCTCTCCATTCGAACCCGGGTACCCACTATTAAGCCACCCTCCCGGAACCTTTACCAATAGCTGCGGGCGCACCGAGGCCGGGGACCTGGTGGTACGAATCCAGCTTTTTGGCAAAGCATTGTGGCCGTTTTGGGGAGCTCCCCACGCCAAAATGGGGCAACCTAAGGGGACTCCAGTCGGCCAGTTGGAGCCAAAGTAAAGTCTAGGTCTGTGTCCTGCTGCCCAACGGGGCTTTCTTCGCTGTGGGCGCCCCCTGGTGCTTCTCTAAGTTGTCCAATATTTCACATTGACAACAGTCTGCCACAAGGAAAAAAAGAAGGACAAAAAAAGCTTACAGCACCTGGTATTCCCAGGCGGTCTCCCATCCAAGTACTAACCAGGCCCGACCCTGCTTAGCTTCCGAGATCGGACGAGATCGGGCGTGTTCAGGGTGGTATGGCCGTAAGCGACAGTGAACCGCAGCCGGTAGGCCTTAATGGGCCAGCAGAGGCCCTTGCTATCGTGTGTGCTTCTGTCACGGCCACTCATAAACACCGATTGCTCCTTCAGTCTGGCAAAATGAAAAAGCTTACAGCACCTGGTATTCCCAGGCGGTCTCCCATCCAAGTACTAACCAGGCCTGACCCTGCTTAGCTTCCGAGATCGGACGAGATTGGGCGTGTTCAGGGTGGTATGGCCATGAGCGACAGTCAACCGCAGCCGGTAGGCCTTAATGGGCCAGCAGAGGCCCTTGCTATCGTGTGTGCTTCTGTCACGGCCACTCATAAACGACGATTGCTCCTTCAGTCTGGCAAAATGAAAAAGCTTACAGCACCTGGTATTCCCAGGCGGTCTCCCATCCAAGTACTAACCAGGCCCGACCCTGCTTAGCTTCCGAGATCGGACGAGATCGGGCGTGTTCAGGGTGGTATGGCCGTAAGCAAGTAAGGCAGCAGCCGCTAGGCCTCATATGCCAGTGTCACGCTAACGCGGAGGGGACTGGCGGGTGTCAGACCGGATGAGAAAAGCATCAGCAGAGGCTGCGGTCGTTCAGGCAGTCAGTTAAGGGGTTATCGCTTCTCGGCCTTTTGGCTAAGATCAAGTGTAGTATCTGTTCTTATCAGTTTAATATCTGATACGTCCCCTATACGGGGACTACATATTAAACGGATTTTTGGACTCGGGAGTTGAAACAGGGGCTTGCTCCGTTCACTCCACGCATCGACCCGGCATTGCAGTGCCGCTGGGAACGGTGCGCCTCCTTCTGCTTTGTCGAAAGAAACTCGCATACACAAGGGCACCTTATCGTTCTGAACGGCGTGCCCGGTGGTTTACGCCCCGCCTCCTAGGCCGTGCCCCCCATTTGTGTTAACCAACGCCCCCAAAGTGGTTGGGGGTTGGGGCGACGGGAGGAGTAGACTAATTCCGGGGTACAGGTGAAAAATCTTCAAAGTGTGGGCTGCTGAAAAAAAAAAAAACCTGCATGTGCCATTTTGCCCGGCTCTCCGCGGGGCCCCGGGGAGCCTTGTCACCCAGCCGGGGTGCCCGCCCACAACCCAGTCAAACTCACAACCCGGCTCTCCAGCCGAACCCGGGTACCCACTATTAAGCCACCCTCCCGGAACCTTTACCAATAGCTGCGGGCGCACCGAGGCCGGGGACCTGGTGGTACGAATCCAGCTTTTTGGCAAAGCATTGTGGCCGTTTTGGCGAGCTCCCCACGCCAAAATGGGGCAACCTAAGGGGACTCCAGTCGGCCAGTTGGAGCCAAAGTAAAGTCTAGGTCTGTGTCCTGCTGCCCAACGGGGCTTTCTTCGCTGTGGGCGCCCCCTGGTGCTTCTCTAAGTTGTCCAATATTTCACATTGACAACAGTCTGCCACAAGGAAAAAGAGAAGGACAAAAAAAGCTTACAGCACCTGGTATTCCCAGGCGGTCTCCCATCCAAGTACTAACCAGGCCCGACCCTGCTTAGCTTCCGAGATCGGACGAGATCGGGCGTGTTCAGGGTGGTATGGCCGTAAGCGACAGTGAACCGCAGCCGGTAGGCCTTAATGGGCCAGCAGAGGCCCTTGCTATCGTGTGTGCTTCTGTCACGGCCACTCATAAACACCGATTGCTCCTTCAGTCTGGCAAAATGAAAAAGCTTACAGCACCTGGTATTCCCAGGCGGTCTCCCATCCAAGTACTAACCAGGCCTGACCCTGCTTAGCTTCCGAGATCGGACGAGATTGGGCGTGTTCAGGGTGGTATGGCCATGAGCGACAGTCAACCGCAGCCGGTAGGCCTTAATGGGCCAGCAGAGGCCCTTGCTATCGTGTGTGCTTCTGTCACGGCCACTCATAAACGACGATTGCTCCTTCAGTCTGGCAAAATGAAAAAGCTTACAGCACCTGGTATTCCCAGGCGGTCTCCCATCCAAGTACTAACCAGGCCCGACCCTGCTTAGCTTCCGAGATCGGACGAGATCGGGCGTGTTCAGGGTGGTATGGCCGTAAGCAAGTAAGGCAGCAGCCGCTAGGCCTCATATGCCAGTGTCACACTAACGCGGAGGGGACTGGCGGGTGTCAGACCGGATGAGAAAAGCATCAGCAGAGGCTGCGGTCGTTCAGGCAGTCAGTTAAGGGGTTATCGCTTCTCGGCCTTTTGGCTAAGATCAAGTGTAGTATCTGTTCTTATCAGTTTAATATCTGATACGTCCCCTATACGGGGACTACATATTAAACGGATTTTTGGACTCGGGAGTTGAAACAGGGGCTTGCTCCGTTCACTCCACGCATCGACCCGGCATTGCAGTGCCGCTGGGAACGGTGCGCCTCCTTCTGCTTTGTCGAAAGAAACTCGCATACACAAGGGCACCTTATCGTTCTGAACGGCGTGCCCGGTGGTTTACGCCCCGCCCCCTAGGCCGTGCCCCCCATTTGTGTTAACCAACGCCCCCAAAGTGGTTGGGGGTTGGGGCGACGGGAGGAGTAGACTAATTCCGGGGTACAGGTGAAAAATCTTCAAAGTGTGGGCTGCTGAAAAAAAAAAAAAACCTGCATGTGCCGTTTTGCCCGGCTCTCCGCGGGGCCCCGGGGAGCCTTGTCACCCAGCCGGGGTGCCCGCCCACAACCCAGTCAAACTCACAACCCGGCTCTCCAGCCGAACCCGGGTACCCACTATTAAGCCACCCTCCCGGAACCTTTACCAATAGCTGCGGGCGCACCGAGGCCGGGGACCTGGTGGTACGAATCCAGCTTTTTGGCAAAGCATTGTGGCCGTTTTGGGGAGCTCCCCACGCCAAAATGGGGCAACCTAAGGGGACTCCAGTCGGCCAGTTGGAGCCAAAGTAAAGTCTAGGTCTGTGTCCTGCTGCCCAACGGGGCTTTCTTCGCTGTGGGCGCCCCCTGGTGCTTCTCTAAGTTGTCCAATATTTCACATTGACAACAGTCTGCCACAAGGAAAAAAAGAAGGACAAAAAAAGCTTACAGCACCTGGTATTCCCAGGCGGTCTCCCATCCAAGTACTAACCAGGCCCGACCCTGCTTAGCTTCCGAGATCGGACGAGATCGGGCGTGTTCAGGGTGGTATGGCCGTAAGCGACAGTGAACCGCAGCCGGTAGGCCTTAATGGGCCAGCAGAGGCCCTTGCTATCGTGTGTGCTTCTGTCACGGCCACTCATAAACACCGATTGCTCCTTCAGTCTGGCAAAATGAAAAAGCTTACAGCACCTGGTATTCCCAGGCGGTCTCCCATCCAAGTACTAACCAGGCCCGACCCTGCTTAGCTTCCGAGATCGGACGAGATTGGGCGTGTTCAGGGTGGTATGGCCATGAGCGACAGTCAACCGCAGCCGGTAGGCCTTAATGGGCCAGCAGAGGCCCTTGCTATCGTGTGTGCTTCTGTCACGGCCACTCATAAACGACGATTGCTCCTGCAGTCTGGCAAAATGAAAAAGCTTACAGCACCTGGTATTCCCAGGCGGTCTCCCATCCAAGTACTAACCAGGCCCGACCCTGCTTAGCTTCCGAGATCGGACGAGATCGGGCGTGTTCAGGGTGGTATGGCCGTAAGCGACAGTGAACCGCAGCCGGTAGGCCTTAATGGGCCAGCAGAGGCCCTTGCTATCGTGTGTGCTTCTGTCACGGCCACTCATAAACACCGATTGCTCCTTCAGTCTGGCAAAATGAAAAAGCTTACAGCACCTGGTATTCCCAGGCGGTCTCCCATCCAAGTACTAACCAGGCCCGACCCTGCTTAGCTTCCGAGATCGGACGAGATTGGGCGTGTTCAGGGTGGTATGGCCATGAGCGACAGTCAACCGCAGCCGGTAGGCCTTAATGGGCCAGCAGAGGCCCTTGCTATCGTGTGTGCTTCTGTCACGGCCACTCATAAACGACGATTGCTCCTTCAGTCTGGCAAAATGAAAAAGCTTACAGCACCTGGTATTCCCAGGCGGTCTCCCATCCAAGTACTAACCAGGCCCGACCCTGCTTAGCTTCCGAGATCGGACGAGATCGGGCGTGTTCAGGGTGGTATGGCCGTAAGCAAGTAAGGCAGCAGCCGCTAGGCCTCATATGCCAGTGTCACGCTAACGCGGAGGGGACTGGCGGGTGTCAGACCGGATGAGAAAAGCATCAGCAGAGGCTGCGGTCGTTCAGGCAGTCAGTTAAGGGGTTATCGCTTCTCGGCCTTTTGGCTAAGATCAAGTGTAGTATCTGTTCTTATCAGTTTAATATCTGATACGTCCCCTATACGGGGACTACATATTAAACGGATTTTTGGACTCGGGAGTTGAAACAGGGGCTTGCTCCGTTCACTCCACGCATCGACCCGGCATTGCAGTGCCGCTGGGAACGGTGCGCCTCCTTCTGCTTTGTCGAAAGAAACTCGCATACACAAGGGCACCTTATCGTTCTGAACGGCGTGCCCGGTGGTTTACGCCCCGCCCCCTAGGCCGTGCCCCCCATTTGTGTTAACCAACGCCCCCAAAGTGGTTGGGGGTTGGGGCGACGGGAGGAGTAGACTAATTCCGGGGTACAGGTGAAAAATCTTCAAAGTGTGGGCTGCTGAAAAAAAAAAAAAACCTGCATGTGCCGTTTTGCCCGGCTCTCCGCGGGGCCCCGGGGAGCCTTGTCACCCAGCCGGGGTGCCCGCCCACAACCCAGTCAAACTCACAACCCGGCTCTCCAGCCGAACCCGGGTACCCACTATTAAGCCACCCTCCCGGAACCTTTACCAATAGCTGCGGGCGCACCGAGGCCGGGGACCTGGTGGTACGAATCCAGCTTTTTGGCAAAGCATTGTGGCCGTTTTGGGGAGCTCCCCACGCCAAAATGGGGCAACCTAAGGGGACTCCAGTCGGCCAGTTGGAGCCAAAGTAAAGTCTAGGTCTGTGTCCTGCTGCCCAACGGGGCTTTCTTCGCTGTGGGCGCCCCCTGGTGCTTCTCTAAGTTGTCCAATATTTCACATTGACAACAGTCTGCCACAAGGAAAAAAAGAAGGACAAAAAAAGCTTACAGCACCTGGTATTCCCAGGCGGTCTCCCATCCAAGTACTAACCAGGCCCGACCCTGCTTAGCTTCCGAGATCGGACGAGATCGGGCGTGTTCAGGGTGGTATGGCCGTAAGCGACAGTGAACCGCAGCCGGTAGGCCTTAATGGGCCAGCAGAGGCCCTTGCTATCGTGTGTGCTTCTGTCACGGCCACTCATAAACACCGATTGCTCCTTCAGTCTGGCAAAATGAAAAAGCTTACAGCACCTGGTATTCCCAGGCGGTCTCCCATCCAAGTACTAACCAGGCCCGACCCTGCTTAGCTTCCGAGATCGGACGAGATTGGGCGTGTTCAGGGTGGTATGGCCATGAGCGACAGTCAACCGCAGCCGGTAGGCCTTAATGGGCCAGCAGAGGCCCTTGCTATCGTGTGTGCTTCTGTCACGGCCACTCATAAACGACGATTGCTCCTGCAGTCTGGCAAAATGAAAAAGCTTACAGCACCTGGTATTCCCAGGCGGTCTCCCATCCAAGTACTAACCAGGCCCGACCCTGCTTAGCTTCCGAGATCGGACGAGATCGGGCGTGTTCAGGGTGGTATGGCCGTAAGCGACAGTGAACCGCAGCCGGTAGGCCTTAATGGGCCAGCAGAGGCCCTTGCTATCGTGTGTGCTTCTGTCACGGCCACTCATAAACACCGATTGCTCCTTCAGTCTGGCAAAATGAAAAAGCTTACAGCACCTGGTATTCCCAGGCGGTCTCCCATCCAAGTACTAACCAGGCCCGACCCTGCTTAGCTTCCGAGATCGGACGAGATTGGGCGTGTTCAGGGTGGTATGGCCATGAGCGACAGTCAACCGCAGCCGGTAGGCCTTAATGGGCCAGCAGAGGCCCTTGCTATCGTGTGTGCTTCTGTCACGGCCACTCATAAACGACGATTGCTCCTTCAGTCTGGCAAAATGAAAAAGCTTACAGCACCTGGTATTCCCAGGCGGTCTCCCATCCAAGTACTAACCAGGCCCGACCCTGCTTAGCTTCCGAGATCGGACGAGATCGGGCGTGTTCAGGGTGGTATGGCCGTAAGCAAGTAAGGCAGCAGCCGCTAGGCCTCATATGCCAGTGTCACGCTAACGCGGAGGGGACTGGCGGGTGTCAGACCGGATGAGAAAAGCATCAGCAGAGGCTGCGGTCGTTCAGGCAGTCAGTTAAGGGGTTATCGCTTCTCGGCCTTTTGGCTAAGATCAAGTGTAGTATCTGTTCTTATCAGTTTAATATCTGATACGTCCCCTATACGGGGACTACATATTAAACGGATTTTTGGACTCGGGAGTTGAAACAGGGGCTTGCTCCGTTCACTCCACGCATCGACCCGGCATTGCAGTGCCGCTGGGAACGGTGCGCCTCCTTCTGCTTTGTCGAAAGAAACTCGCATACACAAGGGAACCTTATCGTTCTGAACGGCGTGCCCGGTGGTTTACGCCCCGCCTCCTAGGCCGTGCCCCCCATTTGTGTTAACCAACGCCCCCAAAGTGGTTGGGGGTTGGGGCGACGGGAGGAGTAGACTAATTCCGGGGTACAGGTGAAAAATCTTCAAAGTGTGGGCTGCTGAAAAAAAAAAAACCTGCATGTGCCATTTTGCCCGGCTCTCCGCGGGGCCCCGGGGAGCCTTGTCACCCAGCCGGGGTGCCCGCCCACAACCCAGTCAAACTCACAACCCGGCTCTCCAGCCGAACCCGGGTACCCACTATTAAGCCACCCTCCCGGAACCTTTACCAATAGCTGCGGGCGCACCGAGGCCGGGGACCTGGTGGTACGAATCCAGCTTTTTGGCAAAGCATTGTGGCCGTTTTGGGGAGCTCCCCACGCCAAAATGGGGCAACCTAAGGGGACTCCAGTCGGCCAGTTGGAGCCAAAGTAAAGTCTAGGTCTGTGTCCTGCTGCCCAACGGGGCTTTCTTCGCTGTGGGCGCCCCCTGGTGCTTCTCTAAGTTGTCCAATATTTCACATTGACAACAGTCTGCCACAAGGAAAAAAAGAAGGACAAAAAAAGCTTACAGCACCTGGTATTCCCAGGCGGTCTCCCATCCAAGTACTAACCAGGCCCGACCCTGCTTAGCTTCCGAGATCGGACGAGATCGGGCGTGTTCAGGGTGGTATGGCCGTAAGCGACAGTGAACCGCAGCCGGTAGGCCTTAATGGGCCAGCAGAGGCCCTTGCTATCGTGTGTGCTTCTGTCACGGCCACTCATAAACACCGATTGCTCCTTCAGTCTGGCAAAATGAAAAAGCTTACAGCACCTGGTATTCCCAGGCGGTCTCCCATCCAAGTACTAACCAGGCCCGACCCTGCTTAGCTTCCGAGATCGGACGAGATTGGGCGTGTTCAGGGTGGTATGGCCATGAGCGACAGTCAACCGCAGCCGGTAGGCCTTAATGGGCCAGCAGAGGCCCTTGCTATCGTGTGTGCTTCTGTCACGGCCACTCATAAACGACGATTGCTCCTGCAGTCTGGCAAAATGAAAAAGCTTACAGCACCTGGTATTCCCAGGCGGTCTCCCATCCAAGTACTAACCAGGCCCGACCCTGCTTAGCTTCCGAGATCGGACGAGATCGGGCGTGTTCAGGGTGGTATGGCCGTAAGCGACAGTGAACCGCAGCCGGTAGGCCTTAATGGGCCAGCAGAGGCCCTTGCTATCGTGTGTGCTTCTGTCACGGCCACTCATAAACACCGATTGCTCCTTCAGTCTGGCAAAATGAAAAAGCTTACAGCACCTGGTATTCCCAGGCGGTCTCCCATCCAAGTACTAACCAGGCCCGACCCTGCTTAGCTTCCGAGATCGGACGAGATTGGGCGTGTTCAGGGTGGTATGGCCATGAGCGACAGTCAACCGCAGCCGGTAGGCCTTAATGGGCCAGCAGAGGCCCTTGCTATCGTGTGTGCTTCTGTCACGGCCACTCATAAACGACGATTGCTCCTTCAGTCTGGCAAAATGAAAAAGCTTACAGCACCTGGTATTCCCAGGCGGTCTCCCATCCAAGTACTAACCAGGCCCGACCCTGCTTAGCTTCCGAGATCGGACGAGATCGGGCGTGTTCAGGGTGGTATGGCCGTAAGCAAGTAAGGCAGCAGCCGCTAGGCCTCATATGCCAGTGTCACGCTAACGCGGAGGGGACTGGCGGGTGTCAGACCGGATGAGAAAAGCATCAGCAGAGGCTGCGGTCGTTCAGGCAGTCAGTTAAGGGGTTATCGCTTCTCGGCCTTTTGGCTAAGATCAAGTGTAGTATCTGTTCTTATCAGTTTAATATCTGATACGTCCCCTATACGGGGACTACATATTAAACGGATTTTTGGACTCGGGAGTTGAAACAGGGGCTTGCTCCGTTCACTCCACGCATCGACCCGGCATTGCAGTGCCGCTGGGAACGGTGCGCCTCCTTCTGCTTTGTCGAAAGAAACTCGCATACACAAGGGAACCTTATCGTTCTGAACGGCGTGCCCGGTGGTTTACGCCCCGCCTCCTAGGCCGTGCCCCCCATTTGTGTTAACCAACGCCCCCAAAGTGGTTGGGGGTTGGGGCGACGGGAGGAGTAGACTAATTCCGGGGTACAGGTGAAAAATCTTCAAAGTGTGGGCTGCTGAAAAAAAAAAAACCTGCATGTGCCATTTTGCCCGGCTCTCCGCGGGGCCCCGGGGAGCCTTGTCACCCAGCCGGGGTGCCCGCCCACAACCCAGTCAAACTCACAACCCGGCTCTCCAGCCGAACCCGGGTACCCACTATTAAGCCACCCTCCCGGAACCTTTACCAATAGCTGCGGGCGCACCGAGGCCGGGGACCTGGTGGTACGAATCCAGCTTTTTGGCAAAGCATTGTGGCCGTTTTGGGGAGCTCCCCACGCCAAAATGGGGCAACCTAAGGGGACTCCAGTCGGCCAGTTGGAGCCAAAGTAAAGTCTAGGTCTGTGTCCTGCTGCCCAACGGGGCTTTCTTCGCTGTGGGCGCCCCCTGGTGCTTCTCTAAGTTGTCCAATATTTCACATTGACAACAGTCTGCCACAAGGAAAAAAAGAAGGACAAAAAAAGCTTACAGCACCTGGTATTCCCAGGCGGTCTCCCATCCAAGTACTAACCAGGCCCGACCCTGCTTAGCTTCCGAGATCGGACGAGATCGGGCGTGTTCAGGGTGGTATGGCCGTAAGCGACAGTGAACCGCAGCCGGTAGGCCTTAATGGGCCAGCAGAGGCCCTTGCTATCGTGTGTGCTTCTGTCACGGCCACTCATAAACACCGATTGCTCCTTCAGTCTGGCAAAATGAAAAAGCTTACAGCACCTGGTATTCCCAGGCGGTCTCCCATCCAAGTACTAACCAGGCCTGACCCTGCTTAGCTTCCGAGATCGGACGAGATTGGGCGTGTTCAGGGTGGTATGGCCATGAGCGACAGTCAACCGCAGCCGGTAGGCCTTAATGGGCCAGCAGAGGCCCTTGCTATCGTGTGTGCTTCTGTCACGGCCACTCATAAACGACGATTGCTCCTTCAGTCTGGCAAAATGAAAAAGCTTACAGCACCTGGTATTCCCAGGCGGTCTCCCATCCAAGTACTAACCAGGCCCGACCCTGCTTAGCTTCCGAGATCGGACGAGATCGGGCGTGTTCAGGGTGGTATGGCCGTAAGCAAGTAAGGCAGCAGCCGCTAGGCCTCATATGCCAGTGTCACGCTAACGCGGAGGGGACTGGCGGGTGTCAGACCGGATGAGAAAAGCATCAGCAGAGGCTGCGGTCGTTCAGGCAGTCAGTTAAGGGGTTATCGCTTCTCGGCCTTTTGGCTAAGATCAAGTGTAGTATCTGTTCTTATCAGTTTAATATCTGATACGTCCCCTATACGGGGACTACATATTAAACGGATTTTTGGACTCGGGAGTTGAAACAGGGGCTTGCTCCGTTCACTCCACGCATCGACCCGGCATTGCAGTGCCGCTGGGAACGGTGCGCCTCCTTCTGCTTTGTCGAAAGAAACTCGCATACACAAGGGCACCTTATCGTTCTGAACGGCGTGCCCGGTGGTTTACGCCCCGCCTCCTAGGCCGTGCCCCCCATTTGTGTTAACCAACGCCCCCAAAGTGGTTGGGGGTTGGGGCGACGGGAGGAGTAGACTAATTCCGGGGTACAGGTGAAAAATCTTCAAAGTGTGGGCTGCTGAAAAAAAAAAAAACCTGCATGTGCCATTTTGCCCGGCTCTCCGCGGGGCCCCGGGGAGCCTTGTCACCCAGCCGGGGTGCCCGCCCACAACCCAGTCAAACTCACAACCCGGCTCTCCAGCCGAACCCGGGTACCCACTATTAAGCCACCCTCCCGGAACCTTTACCAATAGCTGCGGGCGCACCGAGGCCGGGGACCTGGTGGTACGAATCCAGCTTTTTGGCAAAGCATTGTGGCCGTTTTGGCGAGCTCCCCACGCCAAAATGGGGCAACCTAAGGGGACTCCAGTCGGCCAGTTGGAGCCAAAGTAAAGTCTAGGTCTGTGTCCTGCTGCCCAACGGGGCTTTCTTCGCTGTGGGCGCCCCCTGGTGCTTCTCTAAGTTGTCCAATATTTCACATTGACAACAGTCTGCCACAAGGAAAAAGAGAAGGACAAAAAAAGCTTACAGCACCTGGTATTCCCAGGCGGTCTCCCATCCAAGTACTAACCAGGCCCGACCCTGCTTAGCTTCCGAGATCGGACGAGATCGGGCGTGTTCAGGGTGGTATGGCCGTAAGCGACAGTGAACCGCAGCCGGTAGGCCTTAATGGGCCAGCAGAGGCCCTTGCTATCGTGTGTGCTTCTGTCACGGCCACTCATAAACACCGATTGCTCCTTCAGTCTGGCAAAATGAAAAAGCTTACAGCACCTGGTATTCCCAGGCGGTCTCCCATCCAAGTACTAACCAGGCCTGACCCTGCTTAGCTTCCGAGATCGGACGAGATTGGGCGTGTTCAGGGTGGTATGGCCATGAGCGACAGTCAACCGCAGCCGGTAGGCCTTAATGGGCCAGCAGAGGCCCTTGCTATCGTGTGTGCTTCTGTCACGGCCACTCATAAACGACGATTGCTCCTTCAGTCTGGCAAAATGAAAAAGCTTACAGCACCTGGTATTCCCAGGCGGTCTCCCATCCAAGTACTAACCAGGCCCGACCCTGCTTAGCTTCCGAGATCGGACGAGATCGGGCGTGTTCAGGGTGGTATGGCCGTAAGCAAGTAAGGCAGCAGCCGCTAGGCCTCATATGCCAGTGTCACACTAACGCGGAGGGGACTGGCGGGTGTCAGACCGGATGAGAAAAGCATCAGCAGAGGCTGCGGTCGTTCAGGCAGTCAGTTAAGGGGTTATCGCTTCTCGGCCTTTTGGCTAAGATCAAGTGTAGTATCTGTTCTTATCAGTTTAATATCTGATACGTCCCCTATACGGGGACTACATATTAAACGGATTTTTGGACTCGGGAGTTGAAACAGGGGCTTGCTCCGTTCACTCCACGCATCGACCCGGCATTGCAGTGCCGCTGGGAACGGTGCGCCTCCTTCTGCTTTGTCGAAAGAAACTCGCATACACAAGGGCACCTTATCGTTCTGAACGGCGTGCCCGGTGGTTTACGCCCCGCCCCCTAGGCCGTGCCCCCCATTTGTGTTAACCAACGCCCCCAAAGTGGTTGGGGGTTGGGGCGACGGGAGGAGTAGACTAATTCCGGGGTACAGGTGAAAAATCTTCAAAGTGTGGGCTGCTGAAAAAAAAAAAAAACCTGCATGTGCCGTTTTGCCCGGCTCTCCGCGGGGCCCCGGGGAGCCTTGTCACCCAGCCGGGGTGCCCGCCCACAACCCAGTCAAACTCACAACCCGGCTCTCCAGCCGAACCCGGGTACCCACTATTAAGCCACCCTCCCGGAACCTTTACCAATAGCTGCGGGCGCACCGAGGCCGGGGACCTGGTGGTACGAATCCAGCTTTTTGGCAAAGCATTGTGGCCGTTTTGGGGAGCTCCCCACGCCAAAATGGGGCAACCTAAGGGGACTCCAGTCGGCCAGTTGGAGCCAAAGTAAAGTCTAGGTCTGTGTCCTGCTGCCCAACGGGGCTTTCTTCGCTGTGGGCGCCCCCTGGTGCTTCTCTAAGTTGTCCAATATTTCACATTGACAACAGTCTGCCACAAGGAAAAAAAGAAGGACAAAAAAAGCTTACAGCACCTGGTATTCCCAGGCGGTCTCCCATCCAAGTACTAACCAGGCCCGACCCTGCTTAGCTTCCGAGATCGGACGAGATCGGGCGTGTTCAGGGTGGTATGGCCGTAAGCGACAGTGAACCGCAGCCGGTAGGCCTTAATGGGCCAGCAGAGGCCCTTGCTATCGTGTGTGCTTCTGTCACGGCCACTCATAAACACCGATTGCTCCTTCAGTCTGGCAAAATGAAAAAGCTTACAGCACCTGGTATTCCCAGGCGGTCTCCCATCCAAGTACTAACCAGGCCCGACCCTGCTTAGCTTCCGAGATCGGACGAGATTGGGCGTGTTCAGGGTGGTATGGCCATGAGCGACAGTCAACCGCAGCCGGTAGGCCTTAATGGGCCAGCAGAGGCCCTTGCTATCGTGTGTGCTTCTGTCACGGCCACTCATAAACGACGATTGCTCCTGCAGTCTGGCAAAATGAAAAAGCTTACAGCACCTGGTATTCCCAGGCGGTCTCCCATCCAAGTACTAACCAGGCCCGACCCTGCTTAGCTTCCGAGATCGGACGAGATCGGGCGTGTTCAGGGTGGTATGGCCGTAAGCAAGTAAGGCAGCAGCCGCTAGGCCTCATATGCCAGTGTCACGCTAACGCGGAGGGGACTGGCGGGTGTCAGACCGGATGAGAAAAGCATCAGCAGAGGCTGCGGTCGTTCAGGCAGTCAGTTAAGGGGTTATCGCTTCTCGGCCTTTTGGCTAAGATCAAGTGTAGTATCTGTTCTTATCAGTTTAATATCTGATACGTCCCCTATACGGGGACTACATATTAAACGGATTTTTGGACTCGGGAGTTGAAACAGGGGCTTGCTCCGTTCACTCCACGCATCGACCCGGCATTGCAGTGCCGCTGGGAACGGTGCGCCTCCTTCTGCTTTGTCGAAAGAAACTCGCATACACATGGGCACCTTATCGTTCTGAACGGTGTGCCCGGTGGTTTACGCCCCGCCCCCTAGGCCGTGCCCCCCATTTGTGTTAACCAACGCCCCCAAAGTGGTTGGGGGTTGGGGCGACGGGAGGAGTAGACTAATTCCGGGGTACAGGTGAAAAATCTTCAAAGTGTGGGCTGCTGAAAAAAAAAAAAAACCTGCATGTGCCGTTTTGCCCGGCTCTCCGCGGGGCCCCGGGGAGCCTTGTCACCCAGCCGGGGTGCCCGCCCACAACCCAGTCAAACTCACAACCCGGCTCTCCAGCCGAACCCGGGTACCCACTATTAAGCCACCCTCCCGGAACCTTTACCAATAGCTGCGGGCGCACCGAGGCCGGGGACCTGGTGGTACGAATCCAGCTTTTTGGCAAAGCATTGTGGCCGTTTTGGGGAGCTCCCCACGCCAAAATGGGGCAACCTAAGGGGACTCCAGTCTGCCAGTTGGAGCCAAAGTAAAGTCTAGGTCTGTGTCCTGCTGCCCAACGGGGCTTTCTTCGCTGTGGGCGCCCTCTGGTGCTTCTCTAAGTTGTCCAATATTTCACATTGACAACAGTCTGCCACAAGGAAAAAAAGAAGGACAAAAAAAGCTTACAGCACCTGGTATTCCCAGGCGGTCTCCCATCCAAGTACTAACCAGGCCCGACCCTGCTTAGCTTCCGAGATCGGACGAGATCGGGCGTGTTCAGGGTGGTATGGCCGTAAGCGACAGTGAACCGCAGCCGGTAGGCCTTAATGGGCCAGCAGAGGCCCTTGCTATCGTGTGTGCTTCTGTCACGGCCACTCATAAACGACGATTGCTCCTTCAGTCTGGCAAAATGAAAAAGCTTACAGCACCTGGTATTCCCAGGCGGTCTCCCATCCAAGTACTAACCAGGCCCGACCCTGCTTAGCTTCCGAGATCGGACGAGATCGGGCGTGTTCAGGGTGGTATGGCCGTAAGCAAGTAAGGCAGCAGCCGCTAGGCCTCATATGCCAGTGTCACGCTAACGCGGAGGGGACTGGCGGGTGTCAGACCGGATGAGAAAAGCATCAGCAGAGGCTGCGGTCGTTCAGGCAGTCAGTTAAGGGGTTATCGCTTCTCGGCCTTTTGGCTAAGATCAAGTGTAGTATCTGTTCTTATCAGTTTAATATCTGATACGTCCCCTATACGGGGACTACATATTAAACGGATTTTTGGACTCGGGAGTTGAAACAGGGGCTTGCTCCGTTCACTCCACGCATCGACCCGGCATTGCAGTGCCGCTGGGAACGGTGCGCCTCCTTCTGCTTTGTCGAAAGAAACTCGCATACACAAGGGCACCTTATCGTTCTGAACGGTGTGCCCGGTGGTTTACGCCCCGCCCCCTAGGCCGTGCCCCCCATTTGTGTTAACCAACGCCCCCAAAGTGGTTGGGGGTTGGGGCGACGGGAGGAGTAGACTAATTCCGGGGTACAGGTGAAAAATCTTCAAAGTGTGGGCTGCTGAAAAAAAAAAAAAACCTGCATGTGCCGTTTTGCCCGGCTCTCCGCGGGGCCCCGGGGAGCCTTGTCACCCAGCCGGGGTGCCCGCCCACAACCCAGTCAAACTCACAACCCGGCTCTCCAGCCGAACCCGGGTACCCACTATTAAGCCACCCTCCCGGAACCTTTACCAATAGCTGCGGGCGCACCGAGGCCGGGGACCTGGTGGTACGAATCCAGCTTTTTGGCAAAGCATTGTGGCCGTTTTGGGGAGCTCCCCACGCCAAAACGGGGCAACCTAAGGGGACTCCAGTCTGCCAGTTGGAGCCAAAGTAAAGTCTAGGTCTGTGTCCTGCTGCCCAACGGGGCTTTCTTCGCTGTGGGCGCCCCCTGGTGCTTCTCTAAGTTGTCCAATATTTCACATTGACAACAGTCTGCCACAAGGAAAAAAAGAAGGACAAAAAAAGCTTACAGCACCTGGTATTCCCAGGCGGTCTCCCATCCAAGTACTAACCAGGCCCGACCCTGCTTAGCTTCCGAGATCGGACGAGATCGGGCGTGTTCAGGGTGGTATGGCCGTAAGCGACAGTGAACCGCAGCCGGTAGGCCTTAATGGGCCAGCAGAGGCCCTTGCTATCGTGTGTGCTTCTGTCACGGCCACTCATAAACACCGATTGCTCTTTCAGTCTGGCAAAATGAAAAAGCTTACAGCACCTGGTATTCCCAGGCGGTCTCCCATCCAAGTACTAACCAGGCCCGACCCTGCTTAGCTTCCGAGATCGGACGAGATTGGGCGTGTTCAGGGTGGTATGGCCATGAGCGACAGTCAACCGCAGCCGGTAGGCCTTAATGGGCCAGCAGAGGCCCTTGCTATCGTGTGTGCTTCTGTCACGGCCACTCATAAACGACGATTGCTCCTTCAGTCTGGCAAAATGAAAAAGCTTACAGCACCTGGTATTCCCAGGCGGTCTCCCATCCAAGTACTAACCAGGCCCGACCCTGCTTAGCTTCCGAGATCGGACGAGATCGGGCGTGTTCAGGGTGGTATGGCCGTAAGCAAGTAAGGCAGCAGCCGCTAGGCCTCATATGCCAGTGTCACGCTAACGCGGAGGGGACTGGCGGGTGTCAGACCGGATGAGAAAAGCATCAGCAGAGGCTGCGGTCGTTCAGGCAGTCAGTTAAGGGGTTATCGCTTCTCGGCCTTTTGGCTAAGATCAAGTGTAGTATCTGTTCTTATCAGTTTAATATCTGATACGTCCCCTATACGGGGACTACATATTAAACGGATTTTTGGACTCGGGAGTTGAAACAGGGGCTTGCTCCGTTCACTCCACGCATCGACCCGGCATTGCAGTGCCGCTGGGAACGGTGCGCCTCCTTCTGCTTTGTCGAAAGAAACTCGCATACACAAGGGCACCTTATCGTTCTGAACGGTGTGCCCGGTGGTTTACGCCCCGCCCCCTAGGCCGTGCCCCCCATTTGTGTTAACCAACGCCCCCAAAGTGGTTGGGGGTTGGGGCGACGGGAGGAGTAGACTAATTCCGGGGTACAGGTGAAAAATCTTCAAAGTGTGGGCTGCTGAAAAAAAAAAAAAACCTGCATGTGCCGTTTTGCCCGGCTCTCCGCGGGGCCCCGGGGAGCCTTGTCACCCAGCCGGGGTGCCCGCCCACAACCCAGTCAAACTCACAACCCGGCTCTCCAGCCGAACCCGGGTACCCACTATTAAGCCACCCTCCCGGAACCTTTACCAATAGCTGCGGGCGCACCGAGGCCGGGGACCTGGTGGTACGAATCCAGCTTTTTGGCAAAGCATTGTGGCCGTTTTGGGGAGCTCCCCACGCCAAAATGGGGCAACCTAAGGGGACTCCAGTCTGCCAGTTGGAGCCAAAGTAAAGTCTAGGTCTGTGTCCTGCTGCCCAACGGGGCTTTCTTCGCTGTGGGCGCCCTCTGGTGCTTCTCTAAGTTGTCCAATATTTCACATTGACAACAGTCTGCCACAAGGAAAAAAAGAAGGACAAAAAAAGCTTACAGCACCTGGTATTCCCAGGCGGTCTCCCATCCAAGTACTAACCAGGCCCGACCCTGCTTAGCTTCCGAGATCGGACGAGATCGGGCGTGTTCAGGGTGGTATGGCCGTAAGCGACAGTGAACCGCAGCCGGTAGGCCTTAATGGGCCAGCAGAGGCCCTTGCTATCGTGTGTGCTTCTGTCACGGCCACTCATAAACGACGATTGCTCCTTCAGTCTGGCAAAATGAAAAAGCTTACAGCACCTGGTATTCCCAGGCGGTCTCCCATCCAAGTACTAACCAGGCCCGACCCTGCTTAGCTTCCGAGATCGGACGAGATCGGGCGTGTTCAGGGTGGTATGGCCGTAAGCAAGTAAGGCAGCAGCCGCTAGGCCTCATATGCCAGTGTCACGCTAACGCGGAGGGGACTGGCGGGTGTCAGACCGGATGAGAAAAGCATCAGCAGAGGCTGCGGTCGTTCAGGCAGTCAGTTAAGGGGTTATCGCTTCTCGGCCTTTTGGCTAAGATCAAGTGTAGTATCTGTTCTTATCAGTTTAATATCTGATACGTCCCCTATACGGGGACTACATATTAAACGGATTTTTGGACTCGGGAGTTGAAACAGGGGCTTGCTCCGTTCACTCCACGCATCGACCCGGCATTGCAGTGCCGCTGGGAACGGTGCGCCTCCTTCTGCTTTGTCGAAAGAAACTCGCATACACAAGGGCACCTTATCGTTCTGAACGGTGTGCCCGGTGGTTTACGCCCCGCCCCCTAGGCCGTGCCCCCCATTTGTGTTAACCAACGCCCCCAAAGTGGTTGGGGGTTGGGGCGACGGGAGGAGTAGACTAATTCCGGGGTACAGGTGAAAAATCTTCAAAGTGTGGGCTGCTGAAAAAAAAAAAAAACCTGCATGTGCCGTTTTGCCCGGCTCTCCGCGGGGCCCCGGGGAGCCTTGTCACCCAGCCGGGGTGCCCGCCCACAACCCAGTCAAACTCACAACCCGGCTCTCCAGCCGAACCCGGGTACCCACTATTAAGCCACCCTCCCGGAACCTTTACCAATAGCTGCGGGCGCACCGAGGCCGGGGACCTGGTGGTACGAATCCAGCTTTTTGGCAAAGCATTGTGGCCGTTTTGGGGAGCTCCCCACGCCAAAACGGGGCAACCTAAGGGGACTCCAGTCTGCCAGTTGGAGCCAAAGTAAAGTCTAGGTCTGTGTCCTGCTGCCCAACGGGGCTTTCTTCGCTGTGGGCGCCCCCTGGTGCTTCTCTAAGTTGTCCAATATTTCACATTGACAACAGTCTGCCACAAGGAAAAAAAGAAGGACAAAAAAAGCTTACAGCACCTGGTATTCCCAGGCGGTCTCCCATCCAAGTACTAACCAGGCCCGACCCTGCTTAGCTTCCGAGATCGGACGAGATCGGGCGTGTTCAGGGTGGTATGGCCGTAAGCGACAGTGAACCGCAGCCGGTAGGCCTTAATGGGCCAGCAGAGGCCCTTGCTATCGTGTGTGCTTCTGTCACGGCCACTCATAAACACCGATTGCTCTTTCAGTCTGGCAAAATGAAAAAGCTTACAGCACCTGGTATTCCCAGGCGGTCTCCCATCCAAGTACTAACCAGGCCCGACCCTGCTTAGCTTCCGAGATCGGACGAGATTGGGCGTGTTCAGGGTGGTATGGCCATGAGCGACAGTCAACCGCAGCCGGTAGGCCTTAATGGGCCAGCAGAGGCCCTTGCTATCGTGTGTGCTTCTGTCACGGCCACTCATAAACGACGATTGCTCCTTCAGTCTGGCAAAATGAAAAAGCTTACAGCACCTGGTATTCCCAGGCGGTCTCCCATCCAAGTACTAACCAGGCCCGACCCTGCTTAGCTTCCGAGATCGGACGAGATCGGGCGTGTTCAGGGTGGTATGGCCGTAAGCAAGTAAGGCAGCAGCCGCTAGGCCTCATATGCCAGTGTCACGCTAACGCGGAGGGGACTGGCGGGTGTCAGACCGGATGAGAAAAGCATCAGCAGAGGCTGCGGTCGTTCAGGCAGTCAGTTAAGGGGTTATCGCTTCTCGGCCTTTTGGCTAAGATCAAGTGTAGTATCTGTTCTTATCAGTTTAATATCTGATACGTCCCCTATACGGGGACTACATATTAAACGGATTTTTGGACTCGGGAGTTGAAACAGGGGCTTGCTCCGTTCACTCCACGCATCGACCCGGCATTGCAGTGCCGCTGGGAACGGTGCGCCTCCTTCTGCTTTGTCGAAAGAAACTCGCATACACAAGGGCACCTTATCGTTCTGAACGGTGTGCCCGGTGGTTTACGCCCCGCCCCCTAGGCCGTGCCCCCCATTTGTGTTAACCAACGCCCCCAAAGTGGTTGGGGGTTGGGGCGACGGGAGGAGTAGACTAATTCCGGGGTACAGGTGAAAAATCTTCAAAGTGTGGGCTGCTGAAAAAAAAAAAAAACCTGCATGTGCCGTTTTGCCCGGCTCTCCGCGGGGCCCCGGGGAGCCTTGTCACCCAGCCGGGGTGCCCGCCCACAACCCAGTCAAACTCACAACCCGGCTCTCCAGCCGAACCCGGGTACCCACTATTAAGCCACCCTCCCGGAACCTTTACCAATAGCTGCGGGCGCACCGAGGCCGGGGACCTGGTGGTACGAATCCAGCTTTTTGGCAAAGCATTGTGGCCGTTTTGGGGAGCTCCCCACGCCAAAATGGGGCAACCTAAGGGGACTCCAGTCTGCCAGTTGGAGCCAAAGTAAAGTCTAGGTCTGTGTCCTGCTGCCCAACGGGGCTTTCTTCGCTGTGGGCGCCCCCTGGTGCTTCTCTAAGTTGTCCAATATTTCACATTGACAACAGTCTGCCACAAGGAAAAAAAGAAGGACAAAAAAAGCTTACAGCACCTGGTATTCCCAGGCGGTCTCCCATCCAAGTACTAACCAGGCCCGACCCTGCTTAGCTTCCGAGATCGGACGAGATCGGGCGTGTTCAGGGTGGTATGGCCGTAAGCGACAGTGAACCGCAGCCGGTAGGCCTTAATGGGCCAGCAGAGGCCCTTGCTATCGTGTGTGCTTCTGTCACGGCCACTCATAAACACCGATTGCTCTTTCAGTCTGGCAAAATGAAAAAGCTTACAGCACCTGGTATTCCCAGGCGGTCTCCCATCCAAGTACTAACCAGGCCCGACCCTGCTTAGCTTCCGAGATCGGACGAGATTGGGCGTGTTCAGGGTGGTATGGCCATGAGCGACAGTCAACCGCAGCCGGTAGGCCTTAATGGGCCAGCAGAGGCCCTTGCTATCGTGTGTGCTTCTGTCACGGCCACTCATAAACGACGATTGCTCCTTCAGTCTGGCAAAATGAAAAAGCTTACAGCACCTGGTATTCCCAGGCGGTCTCCCATCCAAGTACTAACCAGGCCCGACCCTGCTTAGCTTCCGAGATCGGACGAGATCGGGCGTGTTCAGGGTGGTATGGCCGTAAGCAAGTAAGGCAGCAGCCGCTAGGCCTCATATGCCAGTGTCACGCTAACGCGGAGGGGACTGGCGGGTGTCAGACCGGATGAGAAAAGCATCAGCAGAGGCTGCGGTCGTTCAGGCAGTCAGTTAAGGGGTTATCGCTTCTCGGCCTTTTGGCTAAGATCAAGTGTAGTATCTGTTCTTATCAGTTTAATATCTGATACGTCCCCTATACGGGGACTACATATTAAACGGATTTTTGGACTCGGGAGTTGAAACAGGGGCTTGCTCCGTTCACTCCACGCATCGACCCGGCATTGCAGTGCCGCTGGGAACGGTGCGCCTCCTTCTGCTTTGTCGAAAGAAACTCGCATACACAAGGGCACCTTATCGTTCTGAACGGCGTGCCCGGTGGTTTACGCCCCGCCCCCTAGGCCGTGCCCCCCATTTGTGTTAACCAACGCCCCCAAAGTGGTTGGGGGTTGGGGCGACGGGAGGAGTAGACTAATTCCGGGGTACAGGTGAAAAATCTTCAAAGTGTGGGCTGCTGAAAAAAAAAAAAAACCTGCATGTGCCGTTTTGCCCGGCTCTCCGCGGGGCCCCGGGGAGCCTTGTCACCCAGCCGGGGTGCCCGCCCACAACCCAGTCAAACTCACAACCCGGCTCTCCAGCCGAACCCGGGTACCCACTATTAAGCCACCCTCCCGGAACCTTTACCAATAGCTGCGGGCGCACCGAGGCCGGGGACCTGGTGGTACGAATCCAGCTTTTTGGCAAAGCATTGTGGCCGTTTTGGGGAGCTCCCCACGCCAAAATGGGGCAACCTAAGGGGACTCCAGTCGGCCAGTTGGAGCCAAAGTAAAGTCTAGGTCTGTGTCCTGCTGCCCAACGGGGCTTTCTTCGCTGTGGGCGCCCCCTGGTGCTTCTCTAAGTTGTCCAATATTTCACATTGACAACAGTCTGCCACAAGGAAAAAAAGAAGGACAAAAAAAGCTTACAGCACCTGGTATTCCCAGGCGGTCTCCCATCCAAGTACTAACCAGGCCCGACCCTGCTTAGCTTCCGAGATCGGACGAGATCGGGCGTGTTCAGGGTGGTATGGCCGTAAGCGACAGTGAACCGCAGCCGGTAGGCCTTAATGGGCCAGCAGAGGCCCTTGCTATCGTGTGTGCTTCTGTCACGGCCATTCATAAACACCGATTGCTCCTTCAGTCTGGCAAAATGAAAAAGCTTACAGCACCTGGTATTCCCAGGCGGTCTCCCATCCAAGTACTAACCAGGCCCGACCCTGCTTAGCTTCCGAGATCGGACGAGATTGGGCGTGTTCAGGGTGGTATGGCCATGAGCGACAGTCAACCGCAGCCGGTAGGCCTTAATGGGCCAGCAGAGGCCCTTGCTATCGTGTGTGCTTCTGTCACGGCCACTCATAAACGACGATTGCTCCTTCAGTCTGGCGAAATGAAAAAGCTTACAGCACCTGGTATTCCCAGGCGGTCTCCCATCCAAGTACTAACCAGGCCCGACCCTGCTTAGCTTCCGAGATCGGACGAGATCGGGCGTGTTCAGGGTGGTATGGCCGTAAGCAAGTAAGGCAGCAGCCGCTAGGCCTCATATGCCAGTGTCACGCTAACGCGGAGGGGACTGGCGGGTGTCAGACCGGATGAGAAAAGCATCAGCAGAGGCTGCGGTCGTTCAGGCAGTCAGTTAAGGGGTTATCGCTTCTCGGCCTTTTGGCTAAGATCAAGTGTAGTATCTGTTCTTATCAGTTTAATATCTGATACGTCCCCTATACGGGGACTACATATTAAACGGATTTTTGGACTCGGGAGTTGAAACAGGGGCTTGCTCCGTTCACTCCACGCATCGACCCGGCATTGCAGTGCCGCTGGGAACGGTGCGCCTCCTTCTGCTTTGTCGAAAGAAACTCGCATACACAAGGGCACCTTATCGTTCTGAACGGCGTGCCCGGTGGTTTACGCCCCGCCCCCTAGGCCGTGCCCCCCATTTGTGTTAACCAACGCCCCCAAAGTGGTTGGGGGTTGGGGCGACGGGAGGAGTAGACTAATTCCGGGGTACAGGTGAAAAATCTTCAAAGTGTGGGCTGCTGAAAAAAAAAAAAAACCTGCATGTGCCGTTTTGCCCGGCTCTCCGCGGGGCCCCGGGGAGCCTTGTCACCCAGCCGGGGTGCCCGCCCACAACCCAGTCAAACTCACAACCCGGCTCTCCAGCCGAACCCGGGTACCCACTATTAAGCCACCCTCCCGGAACCTTTACCAATAGCTGCGGGGGCACCGAGGCCGGGGACCTGGTGGTACGAATCCAGCTTTTTGGCAAAGCATTGTGGCCGTTTTGGGGAGCTCCCCACGCCAAAATGGGGCAACCTAAGGGGACTCCAGTCGGCCAGTTGGAGCCAAAGTAAAGTCTAGGTCTGTGTCCTGCTGCCCAACGGGGCTTTCTTCGCTGTGGGCGCCCCCTGGTGCTTCTCTAAGTTGTCCAATATTTCACATTGACAACAGTCTGCCACAAGGAAAAAAAGAAGGACAAAAAAAGCTTACAGCACCTGGTATTCCCAGGCGGTCTCCCATCCAAGTACTAACCAGGCCCGACCCTGCTTAGCTTCCGAGATCGGACGAGATCGGGCGTGTTCAGGGTGGTATGGCCGTAAGCGACAGTGAACCGCAGCCGGTAGGCCTTAATGGGCCAGCAGAGGCCCTTGCTATCGTGTGTGCTTCTGTCACGGCCACTCATAAACACCGATTGCTCCTTCAGTCTGGCAAAATGAAAAAGCTTACAGCACCTGGTATTCCCAGGCGGTCTCCCATCCAAGTACTAACCAGGCCCGACCCTGCTTAGCTTCCGAGATCGGACGAGATTGGGCGTGTTCAGGGTGGTATGGCCATGAGCGACAGTCAACCGCAGCCGGTAGGCCTTAATGGGCCAGCAGAGGCCCTTGCTATCGTGTGTGCTTCTGTCACGGCCACTCATAAACGACGATTGCTCCTTCAGTCTGGCAAAATGAAAAAGCTTACAGCACCTGGTATTCCCAGGCGGTCTCCCATCCAAGTACTAACCAGGCCCGACCCTGCTTAGCTTCCGAGATCGGACGAGATCGGGCGTGTTCAGGGTGGTATGGCCGTAAGCAAGTAAGGCAGCAGCCGCTAGGCCTCATATGCCAGTGTCACGCTAACGCGGAGGGGACTGGCGGGTGTCAGACCGGATGAGAAAAGCATCAGCAGAGGCTGCGGTCGTTCAGGCAGTCAGTTAAGGGGTTATCGCTTCTCGGCCTTTTGGCTAAGATCAAGTGTAGTATCTGTTCTTATCAGTTTAATATCTGATACGTCCCCTATACGGGGACTACATATTAAACGGATTTTTGGACTCGGGAGTTGAAACAGGGGCTTGCTCCGTTCACTCCACGCATCGACCCGGCATTGCAGTGCCGCTGGGAACGGTGCGCCTCCTTCTGCTTTGTCGAAAGAAACTCGCATACACAAGGGCACCTTATCGTTCTGAACGGTGTGCCCGGTGGTTTACGCCCCGCCCCCTAGGCCGTGCCCCCCATTTGTGTTAACCAACGCCCCCAAAGTGGTTGGGGGTTGGGGCGACGGGAGGAGTAGACTAATTCCGGGGTACAGGTGAAAAATCTTCAAAGTGTGGGCTGCTGAAAAAAAAAAAAACCTGCATGTGCCATTTTGCCCGGCTCTCCGCGGGGCCCCGGGGAGCCTTGTCACCCAGCCGGGGTGCCCGCCCACAACCCAGTCAAACTCACAACCCGGCTCTCCAGCCGAACCCGGGTACCCACTATTAAGCCACCCTCCCGGAACCTTTACCAATAGCTGCGGGCGCACCGAGGCCGGGGACCTGGTGGTACGAATCCAGCTTTTTGGCAAAGCATTGTGGCCGTTTTGGGGAGCTCCCCACGCCAAAATGGGGCAACCTAAGGGGACTCCAGTCGGCCAGTTGGAGCCAAAGTAAAGTCTAGGTCTGTGTCCTGCTGCCCAACGGGGCTTTCTTCGCTGTGGGCGCCCCCTGGTGCTTCTCTAAGTTGTCCAATATTTCACATTGACAACAGTCTGCCACAAGGAAAAAAAGAAGGACAAAAAAAGCTTACAGCACCTGGTATTCCCAGGCGGTCTCCCATCCAAGTACTAACCAGGCCCGACCCTGCTTAGCTTCCGAGATCGGACGAGATCGGGCGTGTTCAGGGTGGTATGGCCGTAAGCGACAGTGAACCGCAGCCGGTAGGCCTTAATGGGCCAGCAGAGGCCCTTGCTATCGTGTGTGCTTCTGTCACGGCCACTCATAAACACCGATTGCTCCTTCAGTCTGGCAAAATGAAAAAGCTTACAGCACCTGGTATTCCCAGGCGGTCTCCCATCCAAGTACTAACCAGGCCTGACCCTGCTTAGCTTCCGAGATCGGACGAGATTGGGCGTGTTCAGGGTGGTATGGCCATGAGCAACAGCCGGTAGGCCTTAATGGGCCAGCAGAGGCCCTTGCTATCGTGTGTGCTTCTGTCACGGCCACTCATAAACGACGATTGCTCCTTCAGTCTGGCAAAATGAAAAAGCTTACAGCACCTGGTATTCCCAGGCGGTCTCCCATCCAAGTACTAACCAGGCCCGACCCTGCTTAGCTTCCGAGATCGGACGAGATCGGGCGTGTTCAGGGTGGTATGGCCGTAAGCAAGTAAGGCAGCAGCCGCTAGGCCTCATATGCCAGTGTCACGCTAACGCGGAGGGGACTGGCGGGTGTCAGACCGGATGAGAAAAGCATCAGCAGAGGCTGCGGTCGTTCAGGCAGTCAGTTAAGGGGTTATCGCTTCTCGGCCTTTTGGCTAAGATCAAGTGTAGTATCTGTTCTTATCAGTTTAATATCTGATACGTCCCCTATACGGGGACTACATATTAAACGGATTTTTGGACTCGGGAGTTGAAACAGGGGCTTGCTCCGTTCACTCCACGCATCGACCCGGCATTGCAGTGCCGCTGGGAACGGTGCGCCTCCTTCTGCTTTGTCGAAAGAAACTCGCATACACAAGGGCACCTTATCGTTCTGAACGGCGTGCCCGGTGGTTTACGCCCCGCCCCCTAGGCCGTGCCCCCCATTTGTGTTAACCAACGCCCCCAAAGTGGTTGGGGGTTGGGGCGACGGGAGGAGTAGACTAATTCCGGGGTACAGGTGAAAAATCTTCAAAGTGTGGGCTGCTGAAAAAAAAAAAAAACCTGCATGTGCCGTTTTGCCCGGCTCTCCGCGGGGCCCCGGGGAGCCTTGTCACCCAGCCGGGGTGCCCGCCCACAACCCAGTCAAACTCACAACCCGGCTCTCCAGCCGAACCCGGGTACCCACTATTAAGCCACCCTCCCGGAACCTTTACCAATAGCTGCGGGCGCACCGAGGCCGGGGACCTGGTGGTACGAATCCAGCTTTTTGGCAAAGCATTGTGGCCGTTTTGGGGAGCTCCCCACGCCAAAATGGGGCAACCTAAGGGGACTCCAGTCGGCCAGTTGGAGCCAAAGTAAAGTCTAGGTCTGTGTCCTGCTGCCCAACGGGGCTTTCTTCGCTGTGGGCGCCCCCTGGTGCTTCTCTAAGTTGTCCAATATTTCACATTGACAACAGTCTGCCACAAGGAAAAAAAGAAGGACAAAAAAAGCTTACAGCACCTGGTATTCCCAGGCGGTCTCCCATCCAAGTACTAACCAGGCCCGACCCTGCTTAGCTTCCGAGATCGGACGAGATCGGGCGTGTTCAGGGTGGTATGGCCGTAAGCGACAGTGAACCGCAGCCGGTAGGCCTTAATGGGCCAGCAGAGGCCCTTGCTATCGTGTGTGCTTCTGTCACGGCCACTCATAAACACCGATTGCTCCTTCAGTCTGGCAAAATGAAAAAGCTTACAGCACCTGGTATTCCCAGGCGGTCTCCCATCCAAGTACTAACCAGGCCTGACCCTGCTTAGCTTCCGAGATCGGACGAGATTGGGCGTGTTCAGGGTGGTATGGCCATGAGCAACAGCCGGTAGGCCTTAATGGGCCAGCAGAGGCCCTTGCTATCGTGTGTGCTTCTGTCACGGCCACTCATAAACGACGATTGCTCCTTCAGTCTGGCAAAATGAAAAAGCTTACAGCACCTGGTATTCCCAGGCGGTCTCCCATCCAAGTACTAACCAGGCCCGACCCTGCTTAGCTTCCGAGATCGGACGAGATCGGGCGTGTTCAGGGTGGTATGGCCGTAAGCAAGTAAGGCAGCAGCCGCTAGGCCTCATATGCCAGTGTCACGCTAACGCGGAGGGGACTGGCGGGTGTCAGACCGGATGAGAAAAGCATCAGCAGAGGCTGCGGTCGTTCAGGCAGTCAGTTAAGGGGTTATCGCTTCTCGGCCTTTTGGCTAAGATCAAGTGTAGTATCTGTTCTTATCAGTTTAATATCTGATACGTCCCCTATACGGGGACTACATATTAAACGGATTTTTGGACTCGGGAGTTGAAACAGGGGCTTGCTCCGTTCACTCCACGCATCGACCCGGCATTGCAGTGCCGCTGGGAACGGTGCGCCTCCTTCTGCTTTGTCGAAAGAAACTCGCATACACAAGGGCACCTTATCGTTCTGAACGGCGTGCCCGGTGGTTTACGCCCCGCCCCCTAGGCCGTGCCCCCCATTTGTGTTAACCAACGCCCCCAAAGTGGTTGGGGGTTGGGGCGACGGGAGGAGTAGACTAATTCCGGGGTACAGGTGAAAAATCTTCAAAGTGTGGGCTGCTGAAAAAAAAAAAAAACCTGCATGTGCCGTTTTGCCCGGCTCTCCGCGGGGCCCCGGGGAGCCTTGTCACCCAGCCGGGGTGCCCGCCCACAACCCAGTCAAACTCACAACCCGGCTCTCCAGCCGAACCCGGGTACCCACTATTAAGCCACCCTCCCGGAACCTTTACCAATAGCTGCGGGCGCACCGAGGCCGGGGACCTGGTGGTACGAATCCAGCTTTTTGGCAAAGCATTGTGGCCGTTTTGGGGAGCTCCCCACGCCAAAATGGGGCAACCTAAGGGGACTCCAGTCGGCCAGTTGGAGCCAAAGTAAAGTCTAGGTCTGTGTCCTGCTGCCCAACGGGGCTTTCTTCGCTGTGGGCGCCCCCTGGTGCTTCTCTAAGTTGTCCAATATTTCACATTGACAACAGTCTGCCACAAGGAAAAAAAGAAGGACAAAAAAAGCTTACAGCACCTGGTATTCCCAGGCGGTCTCCCATCCAAGTACTAACCAGGCCCGACCCTGCTTAGCTTCCGAGATCGGACGAGATCGGGCGTGTTCAGGGTGGTATGGCCGTAAGCGACAGTGAACCGCAGCCGGTAGGCCTTAATGGGCCAGCAGAGGCCCTTGCTATCGTGTGTGCTTCTGTCACGGCCATTCATAAACACCGATTGCTCCTTCAGTCTGGCAAAATGAAAAAGCTTACAGCACCTGGTATTCCCAGGCGGTCTCCCATCCAAGTACTAACCAGGCCCGACCCTGCTTAGCTTCCGAGATCGGACGAGATTGGGCGTGTTCAGGGTGGTATGGCCATGAGCGACAGTCAACCGCAGCCGGTAGGCCTTAATGGGCCAGCAGAGGCCCTTGCTATCGTGTGTGCTTCTGTCACGGCCACTCATAAACGACGATTGCTCCTTCAGTCTGGCGAAATGAAAAAGCTTACAGCACCTGGTATTCCCAGGCGGTCTCCCATCCAAGTACTAACCAGGCCCGACCCTGCTTAGCTTCCGAGATCGGACGAGATCGGGCGTGTTCAGGGTGGTATGGCCGTAAGCAAGTAAGGCAGCAGCCGCTAGGCCTCATATGCCAGTGTCACGCTAACGCGGAGGGGACTGGCGGGTGTCAGACCGGATGAGAAAAGCATCAGCAGAGGCTGCGGTCGTTCAGGCAGTCAGTTAAGGGGTTATCGCTTCTCGGCCTTTTGGCTAAGATCAAGTGTAGTATCTGTTCTTATCAGTTTAATATCTGATACGTCCCCTATACGGGGACTACATATTAAACGGATTTTTGGACTCGGGAGTTGAAACAGGGGCTTGCTCCGTTCACTCCACGCATCGACCCGGCATTGCAGTGCCGCTGGGAACGGTGCGCCTCCTTCTGCTTTGTCGAAAGAAACTCGCATACACAAGGGCACCTTATCGTTCTGAACGGCGTGCCCGGTGGTTTACGCCCCGCCCCCTAGGCCGTGCCCCCCATTTGTGTTAACCAACGCCCCCAAAGTGGTTGGGGGTTGGGGCGACGGGAGGAGTAGACTAATTCCGGGGTACAGGTGAAAAATCTTCAAAGTGTGGGCTGCTGAAAAAAAAAAAAAACCTGCATGTGCCGTTTTGCCCGGCTCTCCGCGGGGCCCCGGGGAGCCTTGTCACCCAGCCGGGGTGCCCGCCCACAACCCAGTCAAACTCACAACCCGGCTCTCCAGCCGAACCCGGGTACCCACTATTAAGCCACCCTCCCGGAACCTTTACCAATAGCTGCGGGGGCACCGAGGCCGGGGACCTGGTGGTACGAATCCAGCTTTTTGGCAAAGCATTGTGGCCGTTTTGGGGAGCTCCCCACGCCAAAATGGGGCAACCTAAGGGGACTCCAGTCGGCCAGTTGGAGCCAAAGTAAAGTCTAGGTCTGTGTCCTGCTGCCCAACGGGGCTTTCTTCGCTGTGGGCGCCCCCTGGTGCTTCTCTAAGTTGTCCAATATTTCACATTGACAACAGTCTGCCACAAGGAAAAAAAGAAGGACAAAAAAAGCTTACAGCACCTGGTATTCCCAGGCGGTCTCCCATCCAAGTACTAACCAGGCCCGACCCTGCTTAGCTTCCGAGATCGGACGAGATCGGGCGTGTTCAGGGTGGTATGGCCGTAAGCGACAGTGAACCGCAGCCGGTAGGCCTTAATGGGCCAGCAGAGGCCCTTGCTATCGTGTGTGCTTCTGTCACGGCCACTCATAAACACCGATTGCTCCTTCAGTCTGGCAAAATGAAAAAGCTTACAGCACCTGGTATTCCCAGGCGGTCTCCCATCCAAGTACTAACCAGGCCCGACCCTGCTTAGCTTCCGAGATCGGACGAGATTGGGCGTGTTCAGGGTGGTATGGCCATGAGCGACAGTCAACCGCAGCCGGTAGGCCTTAATGGGCCAGCAGAGGCCCTTGCTATCGTGTGTGCTTCTGTCACGGCCACTCATAAACGACGATTGCTCCTTCAGTCTGGCAAAATGAAAAAGCTTACAGCACCTGGTATTCCCAGGCGGTCTCCCATCCAAGTACTAACCAGGCCCGACCCTGCTTAGCTTCCGAGATCGGACGAGATCGGGCGTGTTCAGGGTGGTATGGCCGTAAGCAAGTAAGGCAGCAGCCGCTAGGCCTCATATGCCAGTGTCACGCTAACGCGGAGGGGACTGGCGGGTGTCAGACCGGATGAGAAAAGCATCAGCAGAGGCTGCGGTCGTTCAGGCAGTCAGTTAAGGGGTTATCGCTTCTCGGCCTTTTGGCTAAGATCAAGTGTAGTATCTGTTCTTATCAGTTTAATATCTGATACGTCCCCTATACGGGGACTACATATTAAACGGATTTTTGGACTCGGGAGTTGAAACAGGGGCTTGCTCCGTTCACTCCACGCATCGACCCGGCATTGCAGTGCCGCTGGGAACGGTGCGCCTCCTTCTGCTTTGTCGAAAGAAACTCGCATACACAAGGGCACCTTATCGTTCTGAACGGCGTGCCCGGTGGTTTACGCCCCGCCCCCTAGGCCGTGCCCCCCATTTGTGTTAACCAACGCCCCCAAAGTGGTTGGGGGTTGGGGCGACGGGAGGAGTAGACTAATTCCGGGGTACAGGTGAAAAATCTTCAAAGTGTGGGCTGCTGAAAAAAAAAAAAAACCTGCATGTGCCGTTTTGCCCGGCTCTCCGCGGGGCCCCGGGGAGCCTTGTCACCCAGCCGGGGTGCCCGCCCACAACCCAGTCAAACTCACAACCCGGCTCTCCAGCCGAACCCGGGTACCCACTATTAAGCCACCCTCCCGGAACCTTTACCAATAGCTGCGGGCGCACCGAGGCCGGGGACCTGGTGGTACGAATCCAGCTTTTTGGCAAAGCATTGTGGCCGTTTTGGGGAGCTCCCCACGCCAAAATGGGGCAACCTAAGGGGACTCCAGTCGGCCAGTTGGAGCCAAAGTAAAGTCTAGGTCTGTGTCCTGCTGCCCAACGGGGCTTTCTTCGCTGTGGGCGCCCCCTGGTGCTTCTCTAAGTTGTCCAATATTTCACATTGACAACAGTCTGCCACAAGGAAAAAAAGAAGGACAAAAAAAGCTTACAGCACCTGGTATTCCCAGGCGGTCTCCCATCCAAGTACTAACCAGGCCCGACCCTGCTTAGCTTCCGAGATCGGACGAGATCGGGCGTGTTCAGGGTGGTATGGCCGTAAGCGACAGTGAACCGCAGCCGGTAGGCCTTAATGGGCCAGCAGAGGCCCTTGCTATCGTGTGTGCTTCTGTCACGGCCATTCATAAACACCGATTGCTCCTTCAGTCTGGCAAAATGAAAAAGCTTACAGCACCTGGTATTCCCAGGCGGTCTCCCATCCAAGTACTAACCAGGCCCGACCCTGCTTAGCTTCCGAGATCGGACGAGATTGGGCGTGTTCAGGGTGGTATGGCCATGAGCGACAGTCAACCGCAGCCGGTAGGCCTTAATGGGCCAGCAGAGGCCCTTGCTATCGTGTGTGCTTCTGTCACGGCCACTCATAAACGACGATTGCTCCTTCAGTCTGGCGAAATGAAAAAGCTTACAGCACCTGGTATTCCCAGGCGGTCTCCCATCCAAGTACTAACCAGGCCCGACCCTGCTTAGCTTCCGAGATCGGACGAGATCGGGCGTGTTCAGGGTGGTATGGCCGTAAGCAAGTAAGGCAGCAGCCGCTAGGCCTCATATGCCAGTGTCACGCTAACGCGGAGGGGACTGGCGGGTGTCAGACCGGATGAGAAAAGCATCAGCAGAGGCTGCGGTCGTTCAGGCAGTCAGTTAAGGGGTTATCGCTTCTCGGCCTTTTGGCTAAGATCAAGTGTAGTATCTGTTCTTATCAGTTTAATATCTGATACGTCCCCTATACGGGGACTACATATTAAACGGATTTTTGGACTCGGGAGTTGAAACAGGGGCTTGCTCCGTTCACTCCACGCATCGACCCGGCATTGCAGTGCCGCTGGGAACGGTGCGCCTCCTTCTGCTTTGTCGAAAGAAACTCGCATACACAAGGGCACCTTATCGTTCTGAACGGCGTGCCCGGTGGTTTACGCCCCGCCCCCTAGGCCGTGCCCCCCATTTGTGTTAACCAACGCCCCCAAAGTGGTTGGGGGTTGGGGCGACGGGAGGAGTAGACTAATTCCGGGGTACAGGTGAAAAATCTTCAAAGTGTGGGCTGCTGAAAAAAAAAAAAAACCTGCATGTGCCGTTTTGCCCGGCTCTCCGCGGGGCCCCGGGGAGCCTTGTCACCCAGCCGGGGTGCCCGCCCACAACCCAGTCAAACTCACAACCCGGCTCTCCAGCCGAACCCGGGTACCCACTATTAAGCCACCCTCCCGGAACCTTTACCAATAGCTGCGGGGGCACCGAGGCCGGGGACCTGGTGGTACGAATCCAGCTTTTTGGCAAAGCATTGTGGCCGTTTTGGGGAGCTCCCCACGCCAAAATGGGGCAACCTAAGGGGACTCCAGTCGGCCAGTTGGAGCCAAAGTAAAGTCTAGGTCTGTGTCCTGCTGCCCAACGGGGCTTTCTTCGCTGTGGGCGCCCCCTGGTGCTTCTCTAAGTTGTCCAATATTTCACATTGACAACAGTCTGCCACAAGGAAAAAAAGAAGGACAAAAAAAGCTTACAGCACCTGGTATTCCCAGGCGGTCTCCCATCCAAGTACTAACCAGGCCCGACCCTGCTTAGCTTCCGAGATCGGACGAGATCGGGCGTGTTCAGGGTGGTATGGCCGTAAGCGACAGTGAACCGCAGCCGGTAGGCCTTAATGGGCCAGCAGAGGCCCTTGCTATCGTGTGTGCTTCTGTCACGGCCACTCATAAACACCGATTGCTCCTTCAGTCTGGCAAAATGAAAAAGCTTACAGCACCTGGTATTCCCAGGCGGTCTCCCATCCAAGTACTAACCAGGCCCGACCCTGCTTAGCTTCCGAGATCGGACGAGATTGGGCGTGTTCAGGGTGGTATGGCCATGAGCGACAGTCAACCGCAGCCGGTAGGCCTTAATGGGCCAGCAGAGGCCCTTGCTATCGTGTGTGCTTCTGTCACGGCCACTCATAAACGACGATTGCTCCTTCAGTCTGGCAAAATGAAAAAGCTTACAGCACCTGGTATTCCCAGGCGGTCTCCCATCCAAGTACTAACCAGGCCCGACCCTGCTTAGCTTCCGAGATCGGACGAGATCGGGCGTGTTCAGGGTGGTATGGCCGTAAGCAAGTAAGGCAGCAGCCGCTAGGCCTCATATGCCAGTGTCACGCTAACGCGGAGGGGACTGGCGGGTGTCAGACCGGATGAGAAAAGCATCAGCAGAGGCTGCGGTCGTTCAGGCAGTCAGTTAAGGGGTTATCGCTTCTCGGCCTTTTGGCTAAGATCAAGTGTAGTATCTGTTCTTATCAGTTTAATATCTGATACGTCCCCTATACGGGGACTACATATTAAACGGATTTTTGGACTCGGGAGTTGAAACAGGGGCTTGCTCCGTTCACTCCACGCATCGACCCGGCATTGCAGTGCCGCTGGGAACGGTGCGCCTCCTTCTGCTTTGTCGAAAGAAACTCGCATACACAAGGGCACCTTATCGTTCTGAACGGCGTGCCCGGTGGTTTACGCCCCGCCCCCTAGGCCGTGCCCCCCATTTGTGTTAACCAACGCCCCCAAAGTGGTTGGGGGTTGGGGCGACGGGAGGAGTAGACTAATTCCGGGGTACAGGTGAAAAATCTTCAAAGTGTGGGCTGCTGAAAAAAAAAAAAAACCTGCATGTGCCGTTTTGCCCGGCTCTCCGCGGGGCCCCGGGGAGCCTTGTCACCCAGCCGGGGTGCCCGCCCACAACCCAGTCAAACTCACAACCCGGCTCTCCAGCCGAACCCGGGTACCCACTATTAAGCCACCCTCCCGGAACCTTTACCAATAGCTGCGGGCGCACCGAGGCCGGGGACCTGGTGGTACGAATCCAGCTTTTTGGCAAAGCATTGTGGCCGTTTTGGGGAGCTCCCCACGCCAAAATGGGGCAACCTAAGGGGACTCCAGTCGGCCAGTTGGAGCCAAAGTAAAGTCTAGGTCTGTGTCCTGCTGCCCAACGGGGCTTTCTTCGCTGTGGGCGCCCCCTGGTGCTTCTCTAAGTTGTCCAATATTTCACATTGACAACAGTCTGCCACAAGGAAAAAAAGAAGGACAAAAAAAGCTTACAGCACCTGGTATTCCCAGGCGGTCTCCCATCCAAGTACTAACCAGGCCCGACCCTGCTTAGCTTCCGAGATCGGACGAGATCGGGCGTGTTCAGGGTGGTATGGCCGTAAGCGACAGTGAACCGCAGCCGGTAGGCCTTAATGGGCCAGCAGAGGCCCTTGCTATCGTGTGTGCTTCTGTCACGGCCACTCATAAACACCGATTGCTCCTTCAGTCTGGCAAAATGAAAAAGCTTACAGCACCTGGTATTCCCAGGCGGTCTCCCATCCAAGTACTAACCAGGCCTGACCCTGCTTAGCTTCCGAGATCGGACGAGATTGGGCGTGTTCAGGGTGGTATGGCCATGAGCAACAGCCGGTAGGCCTTAATGGGCCAGCAGAGGCCCTTGCTATCGTGTGTGCTTCTGTCACGGCCACTCATAAACGACGATTGCTCCTTCAGTCTGGCAAAATGAAAAAGCTTACAGCACCTGGTATTCCCAGGCGGTCTCCCATCCAAGTACTAACCAGGCCCGACCCTGCTTAGCTTCCGAGATCGGACGAGATCGGGCGTGTTCAGGGTGGTATGGCCGTAAGCAAGTAAGGCAGCAGCCGCTAGGCCTCATATGCCAGTGTCACGCTAACGCGGAGGGGACTGGCGGGTGTCAGACCGGATGAGAAAAGCATCAGCAGAGGCTGCGGTCGTTCAGGCAGTCAGTTAAGGGGTTATCGCTTCTCGGCCTTTTGGCTAAGATCAAGTGTAGTATCTGTTCTTATCAGTTTAATATCTGATACGTCCCCTATACGGGGACTACATATTAAACGGATTTTTGGACTCGGGAGTTGAAACAGGGGCTTGCTCCATTCACTCCACGCATCGACCCGGCATTGCAGTGCCGCTGGGAACGGTGCGCCTCCTTCTGCTTTGTCGAAAGAAACTCGCATACACAAGGGCACCTTATCGTTCTGAACGGCGTGCCCGGTGGTTTACGCCCCGCCCCCTAGGCCGTGCCCCCCATTTGTGTTAACCAACGCCCCCAAAGTGGTTGGGGGTTGGGGCGACGGGAGGAGTAGACTAATTCCGGGGTACAGGTGAAAAATCTTCAAAGTGTGGGCTGCTGAAAAAAAAAAAAAACCTGCATGTGCCGTTTTGCCCGGCTCTCCGCGGGGCCCCGGGGAGCCTTGTCACCCAGCCGGGGTGCCCGCCCACA
Source organism: Nannobrachium achirus (assembly GCF_963921795.1). NCBI lineage: Eukaryota > Metazoa > Chordata > Actinopteri > Myctophiformes > Myctophidae > Nannobrachium > Nannobrachium achirus. The sequence goes on from NW_027664712.1 coordinate 540,230, forward strand.
ACCCAGTCAAACTCACAACCCGGCTCTCCAGCCGAACCCGGGTACCCACTATTAAGCCACCCTCCCGGAACCTTTACCAATAGCTGCGGGCGCACCGAGGCCGGGGACCTGGTGGTACGAATCCAGCTTTTTGGCAAAGCATTGTGGCCGTTTTGGGGAGCTCCCCACGCCAAAATGGGGCAACCTAAGGGGACTCCAGTCGGCCAGTTGGAGCCAAAGTAAAGTCTAGGTCTGTGTCCTGCTGCCCAACGGGGCTTTCTTCGCTGTGGGCGCCCCCTGGTGCTTCTCTAAGTTGTCCAATATTTCACATTGACAACAGTCTGCCACAAGGAAAAAAAGAAGGACAAAAAAAGCTTACAGCACCTGGTATTCCCAGGCGGTCTCCCATCCAAGTACTAACCAGGCCCGACCCTGCTTAGCTTCCGAGATCGGACGAGATCGGGCGTGTTCAGGGTGGTATGGCCGTAAGCGACAGTGAACCGCAGCCGGTAGGCCTTAATGGGCCAGCAGAGGCCCTTGCTATCGTGTGTGCTTCTGTCACGGCCATTCATAAACACCGATTGCTCCTTCAGTCTGGCAAAATGAAAAAGCTTACAGCACCTGGTATTCCCAGGCGGTCTCCCATCCAAGTACTAACCAGGCCCGACCCTGCTTAGCTTCCGAGATCGGACGAGATTGGGCGTGTTCAGGGTGGTATGGCCATGAGCGACAGTCAACCGCAGCCGGTAGGCCTTAATGGGCCAGCAGAGGCCCTTGCTATCGTGTGTGCTTCTGTCACGGCCACTCATAAACGACGATTGCTCCTTCAGTCTGGCGAAATGAAAAAGCTTACAGCACCTGGTATTCCCAGGCGGTCTCCCATCCAAGTACTAACCAGGCCCGACCCTGCTTAGCTTCCGAGATCGGACGAGATCGGGCGTGTTCAGGGTGGTATGGCCGTAAGCAAGTAAGGCAGCAGCCGCTAGGCCTCATATGCCAGTGTCACGCTAACGCGGAGGGGACTGGCGGGTGTCAGACCGGATGAGAAAAGCATCAGCAGAGGCTGCGGTCGTTCAGGCAGTCAGTTAAGGGGTTATCGCTTCTCGGCCTTTTGGCTAAGATCAAGTGTAGTATCTGTTCTTATCAGTTTAATATCTGATACGTCCCCTATACGGGGACTACATATTAAACGGATTTTTGGACTCGGGAGTTGAAACAGGGGCTTGCTCCGTTCACTCCACGCATCGACCCGGCATTGCAGTGCCGCTGGGAACGGTGCGCCTCCTTCTGCTTTGTCGAAAGAAACTCGCATACACAAGGGCACCTTATCGTTCTGAACGGCGTGCCCGGTGGTTTACGCCCCGCCCCCTAGGCCGTGCCCCCCATTTGTGTTAACCAACGCCCCCAAAGTGGTTGGGGGTTGGGGCGACGGGAGGAGTAGACTAATTCCGGGGTACAGGTGAAAAATCTTCAAAGTGTGGGCTGCTGAAAAAAAAAAAAAACCTGCATGTGCCGTTTTGCCCGGCTCTCCGCGGGGCCCCGGGGAGCCTTGTCACCCAGCCGGGGTGCCCGCCCACAACCCAGTCAAACTCACAACCCGGCTCTCCAGCCGAACCCGGGTACCCACTATTAAGCCACCCTCCCGGAACCTTTACCAATAGCTGCGGGGGCACCGAGGCCGGGGACCTGGTGGTACGAATCCAGCTTTTTGGCAAAGCATTGTGGCCGTTTTGGGGAGCTCCCCACGCCAAAATGGGGCAACCTAAGGGGACTCCAGTCGGCCAGTTGGAGCCAAAGTAAAGTCTAGGTCTGTGTCCTGCTGCCCAACGGGGCTTTCTTCGCTGTGGGCGCCCCCTGGTGCTTCTCTAAGTTGTCCAATATTTCACATTGACAACAGTCTGCCACAAGGAAAAAAAGAAGGACAAAAAAAGCTTACAGCACCTGGTATTCCCAGGCGGTCTCCCATCCAAGTACTAACCAGGCCCGACCCTGCTTAGCTTCCGAGATCGGACGAGATCGGGCGTGTTCAGGGTGGTATGGCCGTAAGCGACAGTGAACCGCAGCCGGTAGGCCTTAATGGGCCAGCAGAGGCCCTTGCTATCGTGTGTGCTTCTGTCACGGCCACTCATAAACACCGATTGCTCCTTCAGTCTGGCAAAATGAAAAAGCTTACAGCACCTGGTATTCCCAGGCGGTCTCCCATCCAAGTACTAACCAGGCCCGACCCTGCTTAGCTTCCGAGATCGGACGAGATTGGGCGTGTTCAGGGTGGTATGGCCATGAGCGACAGTCAACCGCAGCCGGTAGGCCTTAATGGGCCAGCAGAGGCCCTTGCTATCGTGTGTGCTTCTGTCACGGCCACTCATAAACGACGATTGCTCCTTCAGTCTGGCAAAATGAAAAAGCTTACAGCACCTGGTATTCCCAGGCGGTCTCCCATCCAAGTACTAACCAGGCCCGACCCTGCTTAGCTTCCGAGATCGGACGAGATCGGGCGTGTTCAGGGTGGTATGGCCGTAAGCAAGTAAGGCAGCAGCCGCTAGGCCTCATATGCCAGTGTCACGCTAACGCGGAGGGGACTGGCGGGTGTCAGACCGGATGAGAAAAGCATCAGCAGAGGCTGCGGTCGTTCAGGCAGTCAGTTAAGGGGTTATCGCTTCTCGGCCTTTTGGCTAAGATCAAGTGTAGTATCTGTTCTTATCAGTTTAATATCTGATACGTCCCCTATACGGGGACTACATATTAAACGGATTTTTGGACTCGGGAGTTGAAACAGGGGCTTGCTCCGTTCACTCCACGCATCGACCCGGCATTGCAGTGCCGCTGGGAACGGTGCGCCTCCTTCTGCTTTGTCGAAAGAAACTCGCTTACACAAGGGCACCTTATCGTTCTGAACGGTGTGCCCGGTGGTTTACGCCCCGCCCCCTAGGCCGTGCCCCCCATTTGTGTTAACCAACGCCCCCAAAGTGGTTGGGGGTTGGGGCGACGGGAGGAGTAGACTAATTCCGGGGTACAGGTGAAAAATCTTCAAAGTGTGGGCTGCTGAAAAAAAAAAAAAACCTGCATGTGCCGTTTTGCCCGGCTCTCCGCGGGGCCCCGGGGAGCCTTGTCACCCAGCCGGGGTGCCCGCCCACAACCCAGTCAAACTCACAACCCGGCTCTCCAGCCGAACCCGGGTACCCACTATTAAGCCACCCTCCCGGAACCTTTACCAATAGCTGCGGGCGCACCGAGGCCGGGGACCTGGTGGTACGAATCCAGCTTTTTGGCAAAGCATTGTGGCCGTTTTGGGGAGCTCCCCACGCCAAAATGGGGCAACCTAAGGGGACTCCAGTCTGCCAGTTGGAGCCAAAGTAAAGTCTAGGTCTGTGTCCTGCTGCCCAACGGGGCTTTCTTCGCTGTGGGCGCCCCCTGGTGCTTCTCTAAGTTGTCCAATATTTCACATTGACAACAGTCTGCCACAAGGAAAAAAAGAAGGACAAAAAAAGCTTACAGCACCTGGTATTCCCAGGCGGTCTCCCATCCAAGTACTAACCAGGCCCGACCCTGCTTAGCTTCCGAGATCGGACGAGATCGGGCGTGTTCAGGGTGGTATGGCCGTAAGCGACAGTGAACCGCAGCCGGTAGGCCTTAATGGGCCAGCAGAGGCCCTTGCTATCGTGTGTGCTTCTGTCACGGCCACTCATAAACACCGATTGCTCTTTCAGTCTGGCAAAATGAAAAAGCTTACAGCACCTGGTATTCCCAGGCGGTCTCCCATCCAAGTACTAACCAGGCCCGACCCTGCTTAGCTTCCGAGATCGGACGAGATTGGGCGTGTTCAGGGTGGTATGGCCATGAGCGACAGTCAACCGCAGCCGGTAGGCCTTAATGGGCCAGCAGAGGCCCTTGCTATCGTGTGTGCTTCTGTCACGGCCACTCATAAACGACGATTGCTCCTTCAGTCTGGCAAAATGAAAAAGCTTACAGCACCTGGTATTCCCAGGCGGTCTCCCATCCAAGTACTAACCAGGCCCGACCCTGCTTAGCTTCCGAGATCGGACGAGATCGGGCGTGTTCAGGGTGGTATGGCCGTAAGCAAGTAAGGCAGCAGCCGCTAGGCCTCATATGCCAGTGTCACGCTAACGCGGAGGGGACTGGCGGGTGTCAGACCGGATGAGAAAAGCATCAGCAGAGGCTGCGGTCGTTCAGGCAGTCAGTTAAGGGGTTATCGCTTCTCGGCCTTTTGGCTAAGATCAAGTGTAGTATCTGTTCTTATCAGTTTAATATCTGATACGTCCCCTATACGGGGACTACATATTAAACGGATTTTTGGACTCGGGAGTTGAAACAGGGGCTTGCTCCGTTCACTCCACGCATCGACCCGGCATTGCAGTGCCGCTGGGAACGGTGCGCCTCCTTCTGCTTTGTCGAAAGAAACTCGCATACACAAGGGAACCTTATCGTTCTGAACGGCGTGCCCGGTGGTTTACGCCCCGCCTCCTAGGCCGTGCCCCCCATTTGTGTTAACCAACGCCCCCAAAGTGGTTGGGGGTTGGGGCGACGGGAGGAGTAGACTAATTCCGGGGTACAGGTGAAAAATCTTCAAAGTGTGGGCTGCTGAAAAAAAAAAAAACCTGCATGTGCCATTTTGCCCGGCTCTCCGCGGGGCCCCGGGGAGCCTTGTCACCCAGCCGGGGTGCCCGCCCACAACCCAGTCAAACTCACAACCCGGCTCTCCAGCCGAACCCGGGTACCCACTATTAAGCCACCCTCCCGGAACCTTTACCAATAGCTGCGGGCGCACCGAGGCCGGGGACCTGGTGGTACGAATCCAGCTTTTTGGCAAAGCATTGTGGCCGTTTTGGGGAGCTCCCCACGCCAAAATGGGGCAACCTAAGGGGACTCCAGTCGGCCAGTTGGAGCCAAAGTAAAGTCTAGGTCTGTGTCCTGCTGCCCAACGGGGCTTTCTTCGCTGTGGGCGCCCCCTGGTGCTTCTCTAAGTTGTCCAATATTTCACATTGACAACAGTCTGCCACAAGGAAAAAAAGAAGGACAAAAAAAGCTTACAGCACCTGGTATTCCCAGGCGGTCTCCCATCCAAGTACTAACCAGGCCCGACCCTGCTTAGCTTCCGAGATCGGACGAGATCGGGCGTGTTCAGGGTGGTATGGCCGTAAGCGACAGTGAACCGCAGCCGGTAGGCCTTAATGGGCCAGCAGAGGCCCTTGCTATCGTGTGTGCTTCTGTCACGGCCACTCATAAACACCGATTGCTCCTTCAGTCTGGCAAAATGAAAAAGCTTACAGCACCTGGTATTCCCAGGCGGTCTCCCATCCAAGTACTAACCAGGCCTGACCCTGCTTAGCTTCCGAGATCGGACGAGATTGGGCGTGTTCAGGGTGGTATGGCCATGAGCAACAGCCGGTAGGCCTTAATGGGCCAGCAGAGGCCCTTGCTATCGTGTGTGCTTCTGTCACGGCCACTCATAAACGACGATTGCTCCTTCAGTCTGGCAAAATGAAAAAGCTTACAGCACCTGGTATTCCCAGGCGGTCTCCCATCCAAGTACTAACCAGGCCCGACCCTGCTTAGCTTCCGAGATCGGACGAGATCGGGCGTGTTCAGGGTGGTATGGCCGTAAGCAAGTAAGGCAGCAGCCGCTAGGCCTCATATGCCAGTGTCACGCTAACGCGGAGGGGACTGGCGGGTGTCAGACCGGATGAGAAAAGCATCAGCAGAGGCTGCGGTCGTTCAGGCAGTCAGTTAAGGGGTTATCGCTTCTCGGCCTTTTGGCTAAGATCAAGTGTAGTATCTGTTCTTATCAGTTTAATATCTGATACGTCCCCTATACGGGGACTACATATTAAACGGATTTTTGGACTCGGGAGTTGAAACAGGGGCTTGCTCCGTTCACTCCACGCATCGACCCGGCATTGCAGTGCCGCTGGGAACGGTGCGCCTCCTTCTGCTTTGTCGAAAGAAACTCGCATACACAAGGGAACCTTATCGTTCTGAACGGCGTGCCCGGTGGTTTACGCCCCGCCTCCTAGGCCGTGCCCCCCATTTGTGTTAACCAACGCCCCCAAAGTGGTTGGGGGTTGGGGCGACGGGAGGAGTAGACTAATTCCGGGGTACAGGTGAAAAATCTTCAAAGTGTGGGCTGCTGAAAAAAAAAAAAACCTGCATGTGCCATTTTGCCCGGCTCTCCGCGGGGCCCCGGGGAGCCTTGTCACCCAGCCGGGGTGCCCGCCCACAACCCAGTCAAACTCACAACCCGGCTCTCCAGCCGAACCCGGGTACCCACTATTAAGCCACCCTCCCGGAACCTTTACCAATAGCTGCGGGCGCACCGAGGCCGGGGACCTGGTGGTACGAATCCAGCTTTTTGGCAAAGCATTGTGGCCGTTTTGGGGAGCTCCCCACGCCAAAATGGGGCAACCTAAGGGGACTCCAGTCGGCCAGTTGGAGCCAAAGTAAAGTCTAGGTCTGTGTCCTGCTGCCCAACGGGGCTTTCTTCGCTGTGGGCGCCCCCTGGTGCTTCTCTAAGTTGTCCAATATTTCACATTGACAACAGTCTGCCACAAGGAAAAAAAGAAGGACAAAAAAAGCTTACAGCACCTGGTATTCCCAGGCGGTCTCCCATCCAAGTACTAACCAGGCCCGACCCTGCTTAGCTTCCGAGATCGGACGAGATCGGGCGTGTTCAGGGTGGTATGGCCGTAAGCGACAGTGAACCGCAGCCGGTAGGCCTTAATGGGCCAGCAGAGGCCCTTGCTATCGTGTGTGCTTCTGTCACGGCCACTCATAAACACCGATTGCTCCTTCAGTCTGGCAAAATGAAAAAGCTTACAGCACCTGGTATTCCCAGGCGGTCTCCCATCCAAGTACTAACCAGGCCTGACCCTGCTTAGCTTCCGAGATCGGACGAGATTGGGCGTGTTCAGGGTGGTATGGCCATGAGCAACAGCCGGTAGGCCTTAATGGGCCAGCAGAGGCCCTTGCTATCGTGTGTGCTTCTGTCACGGCCACTCATAAACGACGATTGCTCCTTCAGTCTGGCAAAATGAAAAAGCTTACAGCACCTGGTATTCCCAGGCGGTCTCCCATCCAAGTACTAACCAGGCCCGACCCTGCTTAGCTTCCGAGATCGGACGAGATCGGGCGTGTTCAGGGTGGTATGGCCGTAAGCAAGTAAGGCAGCAGCCGCTAGGCCTCATATGCCAGTGTCACGCTAACGCGGAGGGGACTGGCGGGTGTCAGACCGGATGAGAAAAGCATCAGCAGAGGCTGCGGTCGTTCAGGCAGTCAGTTAAGGGGTTATCGCTTCTCGGCCTTTTGGCTAAGATCAAGTGTAGTATCTGTTCTTATCAGTTTAATATCTGATACGTCCCCTATACGGGGACTACATATTAAACGGATTTTTGGACTCGGGAGTTGAAACAGGGGCTTGCTCCGTTCACTCCACGCATCGACCCGGCATTGCAGTGCCGCTGGGAACGGTGCGCCTCCTTCTGCTTTGTCGAAAGAAACTCGCATACACAAGGGCACCTTATCGTTCTGAACGGCGTGCCCGGTGGTTTACGCCCCGCCCCCTAGGCCGTGCCCCCCATTTGTGTTAACCAACGCCCCCAAAGTGGTTGGGGGTTGGGGCGACGGGAGGAGTAGACTAATTCCGGGGTACAGGTGAAAAATCTTCAAAGTGTGGGCTGCTGAAAAAAAAAAAAAACCTGCATGTGCCGTTTTGCCCGGCTCTCCGCGGGGCCCCGGGGAGCCTTGTCACCCAGCCGGGGTGCCCGCCCACAACCCAGTCAAACTCACAACCCGGCTCTCCAGCCGAACCCGGGTACCCACTATTAAGCCACCCTCCCGGAACCTTTACCAATAGCTGCGGGCGCACCGAGGCCGGGGACCTGGTGGTACGAATCCAGCTTTTTGGCAAAGCATTGTGGCCGTTTTGGGGAGCTCCCCACGCCAAAATGGGGCAACCTAAGGGGACTCCAGTCGGCCAGTTGGAGCCAAAGTAAAGTCTAGGTCTGTGTCCTGCTGCCCAACGGGGCTTTCTTCGCTGTGGGCGCCCCCTGGTGCTTCTCTAAGTTGTCCAATATTTCACATTGACAACAGTCTGCCACAAGGAAAAAAAGAAGGACAAAAAAAGCTTACAGCACCTGGTATTCCCAGGCGGTCTCCCATCCAAGTACTAACCAGGCCCGACCCTGCTTAGCTTCCGAGATCGGACGAGATCGGGCGTGTTCAGGGTGGTATGGCCGTAAGCGACAGTGAACCGCAGCCGGTAGGCCTTAATGGGCCAGCAGAGGCCCTTGCTATCGTGTGTGCTTCTGTCACGGCCATTCATAAACACCGATTGCTCCTTCAGTCTGGCAAAATGAAAAAGCTTACAGCACCTGGTATTCCCAGGCGGTCTCCCATCCAAGTACTAACCAGGCCCGACCCTGCTTAGCTTCCGAGATCGGACGAGATTGGGCGTGTTCAGGGTGGTATGGCCATGAGCGACAGTCAACCGCAGCCGGTAGGCCTTAATGGGCCAGCAGAGGCCCTTGCTATCGTGTGTGCTTCTGTCACGGCCACTCATAAACGACGATTGCTCCTTCAGTCTGGCGAAATGAAAAAGCTTACAGCACCTGGTATTCCCAGGCGGTCTCCCATCCAAGTACTAACCAGGCCCGACCCTGCTTAGCTTCCGAGATCGGACGAGATCGGGCGTGTTCAGGGTGGTATGGCCGTAAGCAAGTAAGGCAGCAGCCGCTAGGCCTCATATGCCAGTGTCACGCTAACGCGGAGGGGACTGGCGGGTGTCAGACCGGATGAGAAAAGCATCAGCAGAGGCTGCGGTCGTTCAGGCAGTCAGTTAAGGGGTTATCGCTTCTCGGCCTTTTGGCTAAGATCAAGTGTAGTATCTGTTCTTATCAGTTTAATATCTGATACGTCCCCTATACGGGGACTACATATTAAACGGATTTTTGGACTCGGGAGTTGAAACAGGGGCTTGCTCCGTTCACTCCACGCATCGACCCGGCATTGCAGTGCCGCTGGGAACGGTGCGCCTCCTTCTGCTTTGTCGAAAGAAACTCGCATACACAAGGGAACCTTATCGTTCTGAACGGCGTGCCCGGTGGTTTACGCCCCGCCTCCTAGGCCGTGCCCCCCATTTGTGTTAACCAACGCCCCCAAAGTGGTTGGGGGTTGGGGCGACGGGAGGAGTAGACTAATTCCGGGGTACAGGTGAAAAATCTTCAAAGTGTGGGCTGCTGAAAAAAAAAAAACCTGCATGTGCCATTTTGCCCGGCTCTCCGCGGGGCCCCGGGGAGCCTTGTCACCCAGCCGGGGTGCCCGCCCACAACCCAGTCAAACTCACAACCCGGCTCTCCAGCCGAACCCGGGTACCCACTATTAAGCCACCCTCCCGGAACCTTTACCAATAGCTGCGGGCGCACCGAGGCCGGGGACCTGGTGGTACGAATCCAGCTTTTTGGCAAAGCATTGTGGCCGTTTTGGGGAGCTCCCCACGCCAAAATGGGGCAACCTAAGGGGACTCCAGTCGGCCAGTTGGAGCCAAAGTAAAGTCTAGGTCTGTGTCCTGCTGCCCAACGGGGCTTTCTTCGCTGTGGGCGCCCCCTGGTGCTTCTCTAAGTTGTCCAATATTTCACATTGACAACAGTCTGCCACAAGGAAAAAAAGAAGGACAAAAAAAGCTTACAGCACCTGGTATTCCCAGGCGGTCTCCCATCCAAGTACTAACCAGGCCCGACCCTGCTTAGCTTCCGAGATCGGACGAGATCGGGCGTGTTCAGGGTGGTATGGCCGTAAGCGACAGTGAACCGCAGCCGGTAGGCCTTAATGGGCCAGCAGAGGCCCTTGCTATCGTGTGTGCTTCTGTCACGGCCACTCATAAACACCGATTGCTCCTTCAGTCTGGCAAAATGAAAAAGCTTACAGCACCTGGTATTCCCAGGCGGTCTCCCATCCAAGTACTAACCAGGCCTGACCCTGCTTAGCTTCCGAGATCGGACGAGATTGGGCGTGTTCAGGGTGGTATGGCCATGAGCGACAGTCAACCGCAGCCGGTAGGCCTTAATGGGCCAGCAGAGGCCCTTGCTATCGTGTGTGCTTCTGTCACGGCCACTCATAAACGACGATTGCTCCTTCAGTCTGGCAAAATGAAAAAGCTTACAGCACCTGGTATTCCCAGGCGGTCTCCCATCCAAGTACTAACCAGGCCCGACCCTGCTTAGCTTCCGAGATCGGACGAGATCGGGCGTGTTCAGGGTGGTATGGCCGTAAGCAAGTAAGGCAGCAGCCGCTAGGCCTCATATGCCAGTGTCACGCTAACGCGGAGGGGACTGGCGGGTGTCAGACCGGATGAGAAAAGCATCAGCAGAGGCTGCGGTCGTTCAGGCAGTCAGTTAAGGGGTTATCGCTTCTCGGCCTTTTGGCTAAGATCAAGTGTAGTATCTGTTCTTATCAGTTTAATATCTGATACGTCCCCTATACGGGGACTACATATTAAACGGATTTTTGGACTCGGGAGTTGAAACAGGGGCTTGCTCCGTTCACTCCACGCATCGACCCGGCATTGCAGTGCCGCTGGGAACGGTGCGCCTCCTTCTGCTTTGTCGAAAGAAACTCGCATACACAAGGGCACCTTATCGTTCTGAACGGCGTGCCCGGTGGTTTACGCCCCGCCTCCTAGGCCGTGCCCCCCATTTGTGTTAACCAACGCCCCCAAAGTGGTTGGGGGTTGGGGCGACGGGAGGAGTAGACTAATTCCGGGGTACAGGTGAAAAATCTTCAAAGTGTGGGCTGCTGAAAAAAAAAAAAACCTGCATGTGCCATTTTGCCCGGCTCTCCGCGGGGCCCCGGGGAGCCTTGTCACCCAGCCGGGGTGCCCGCCCACAACCCAGTCAAACTCACAACCCGGCTCTCCAGCCGAACCCGGGTACCCACTATTAAGCCACCCTCCCGGAACCTTTACCAATAGCTGCGGGCGCACCGAGGCCGGGGACCTGGTGGTACGAATCCAGCTTTTTGGCAAAGCATTGTGGCCGTTTTGGGGAGCTCCCCACGCCAAAATGGGGCAACCTAAGGGGACTCCAGTCGGCCAGTTGGAGCCAAAGTAAAGTCTAGGTCTGTGTCCTGCTGCCCAACGGGGCTTTCTTCGCTGTGGGCGCCCCCTGGTGCTTCTCTAAGTTGTCCAATATTTCACATTGACAACAGTCTGCCACAAGGAAAAAAAGAAGGACAAAAAAAGCTTACAGCACCTGGTATTCCCAGGCGGTCTCCCATCCAAGTACTAACCAGGCCCGACCCTGCTTAGCTTCCGAGATCGGACGAGATCGGGCGTGTTCAGGGTGGTATGGCCGTAAGCGACAGTGAACCGCAGCCGGTAGGCCTTAATGGGCCAGCAGAGGCCCTTGCTATCGTGTGTGCTTCTGTCACGGCCACTCATAAACACCGATTGCTCCTTCAGTCTGGCAAAATGAAAAAGCTTACAGCACCTGGTATTCCCAGGCGGTCTCCCATCCAAGTACTAACCAGGCCTGACCCTGCTTAGCTTCCGAGATCGGACGAGATTGGGCGTGTTCAGGGTGGTATGGCCATGAGCAACAGCCGGTAGGCCTTAATGGGCCAGCAGAGGCCCTTGCTATCGTGTGTGCTTCTGTCACGGCCACTCATAAACGACGATTGCTCCTTCAGTCTGGCAAAATGAAAAAGCTTACAGCACCTGGTATTCCCAGGCGGTCTCCCATCCAAGTACTAACCAGGCCCGACCCTGCTTAGCTTCCGAGATCGGACGAGATCGGGCGTGTTCAGGGTGGTATGGCCGTAAGCAAGTAAGGCAGCAGCCGCTAGGCCTCATATGCCAGTGTCACGCTAACGCGGAGGGGACTGGCGGGTGTCAGACCGGATGAGAAAAGCATCAGCAGAGGCTGCGGTCGTTCAGGCAGTCAGTTAAGGGGTTATCGCTTCTCGGCCTTTTGGCTAAGATCAAGTGTAGTATCTGTTCTTATCAGTTTAATATCTGATACGTCCCCTATACGGGGACTACATATTAAACGGATTTTTGGACTCGGGAGTTGAAACAGGGGCTTGCTCCGTTCACTCCACGCATCGACCCGGCATTGCAGTGCCGCTGGGAACGGTGCGCCTCCTTCTGCTTTGTCGAAAGAAACTCGCATACACAAGGGAACCTTATCGTTCTGAACGGCGTGCCCGGTGGTTTACGCCCCGCCTCCTAGGCCGTGCCCCCCATTTGTGTTAACCAACGCCCCCAAAGTGGTTGGGGGTTGGGGCGACGGGAGGAGTAGACTAATTCCGGGGTACAGGTGAAAAATCTTCAAAGTGTGGGCTGCTGAAAAAAAAAAAAACCTGCATGTGCCATTTTGCCCGGCTCTCCGCGGGGCCCCGGGGAGCCTTGTCACCCAGCCGGGGTGCCCGCCCACAACCCAGTCAAACTCACAACCCGGCTCTCCAGCCGAACCCGGGTACCCACTATTAAGCCACCCTCCCGGAACCTTTACCAATAGCTGCGGGCGCACCGAGGCCGGGGACCTGGTGGTACGAATCCAGCTTTTTGGCAAAGCATTGTGGCCGTTTTGGGGAGCTCCCCACGCCAAAATGGGGCAACCTAAGGGGACTCCAGTCGGCCAGTTGGAGCCAAAGTAAAGTCTAGGTCTGTGTCCTGCTGCCCAACGGGGCTTTCTTCGCTGTGGGCGCCCCCTGGTGCTTCTCTAAGTTGTCCAATATTTCACATTGACAACAGTCTGCCACAAGGAAAAAAAGAAGGACAAAAAAAGCTTACAGCACCTGGTATTCCCAGGCGGTCTCCCATCCAAGTACTAACCAGGCCCGACCCTGCTTAGCTTCCGAGATCGGACGAGATCGGGCGTGTTCAGGGTGGTATGGCCGTAAGCGACAGTGAACCGCAGCCGGTAGGCCTTAATGGGCCAGCAGAGGCCCTTGCTATCGTGTGTGCTTCTGTCACGGCCACTCATAAACACCGATTGCTCCTTCAGTCTGGCAAAATGAAAAAGCTTACAGCACCTGGTATTCCCAGGCGGTCTCCCATCCAAGTACTAACCAGGCCTGACCCTGCTTAGCTTCCGAGATCGGACGAGATTGGGCGTGTTCAGGGTGGTATGGCCATGAGCAACAGCCGGTAGGCCTTAATGGGCCAGCAGAGGCCCTTGCTATCGTGTGTGCTTCTGTCACGGCCACTCATAAACGACGATTGCTCCTTCAGTCTGGCAAAATGAAAAAGCTTACAGCACCTGGTATTCCCAGGCGGTCTCCCATCCAAGTACTAACCAGGCCCGACCCTGCTTAGCTTCCGAGATCGGACGAGATCGGGCGTGTTCAGGGTGGTATGGCCGTAAGCAAGTAAGGCAGCAGCCGCTAGGCCTCATATGCCAGTGTCACGCTAACGCGGAGGGGACTGGCGGGTGTCAGACCGGATGAGAAAAGCATCAGCAGAGGCTGCGGTCGTTCAGGCAGTCAGTTAAGGGGTTATCGCTTCTCGGCCTTTTGGCTAAGATCAAGTGTAGTATCTGTTCTTATCAGTTTAATATCTGATACGTCCCCTATACGGGGACTACATATTAAACGGATTTTTGGACTCGGGAGTTGAAACAGGGGCTTGCTCCGTTCACTCCACGCATCGACCCGGCATTGCAGTGCCGCTGGGAACGGTGCGCCTCCTTCTGCTTTGTCGAAAGAAACTCGCATACACAAGGGCACCTTATCGTTCTGAACGGCGTGCCCGGTGGTTTACGCCCCGCCCCCTAGGCCGTGCCCCCCATTTGTGTTAACCAACGCCCCCAAAGTGGTTGGGGGTTGGGGCGACGGGAGGAGTAGACTAATTCCGGGGTACAGGTGAAAAATCTTCAAAGTGTGGGCTGCTGAAAAAAAAAAAAAACCTGCATGTGCCGTTTTGCCCGGCTCTCCGCGGGGCCCCGGGGAGCCTTGTCACCCAGCCGGGGTGCCCGCCCACAACCCAGTCAAACTCACAACCCGGCTCTCCAGCCGAACCCGGGTACCCACTATTAAGCCACCCTCCCGGAACCTTTACCAATAGCTGCGGGCGCACCGAGGCCGGGGACCTGGTGGTACGAATCCAGCTTTTTGGCAAAGCATTGTGGCCGTTTTGGGGAGCTCCCCACGCCAAAATGGGGCAACCTAAGGGGACTCCAGTCGGCCAGTTGGAGCCAAAGTAAAGTCTAGGTCTGTGTCCTGCTGCCCAACGGGGCTTTCTTCGCTGTGGGCGCCCCCTGGTGCTTCTCTAAGTTGTCCAATATTTCACATTGACAACAGTCTGCCACAAGGAAAAAAAGAAGGACAAAAAAAGCTTACAGCACCTGGTATTCCCAGGCGGTCTCCCATCCAAGTACTAACCAGGCCCGACCCTGCTTAGCTTCCGAGATCGGACGAGATCGGGCGTGTTCAGGGTGGTATGGCCGTAAGCGACAGTGAACCGCAGCCGGTAGGCCTTAATGGGCCAGCAGAGGCCCTTGCTATCGTGTGTGCTTCTGTCACGGCCATTCATAAACACCGATTGCTCCTTCAGTCTGGCAAAATGAAAAAGCTTACAGCACCTGGTATTCCCAGGCGGTCTCCCATCCAAGTACTAACCAGGCCCGACCCTGCTTAGCTTCCGAGATCGGACGAGATTGGGCGTGTTCAGGGTGGTATGGCCATGAGCGACAGTCAACCGCAGCCGGTAGGCCTTAATGGGCCAGCAGAGGCCCTTGCTATCGTGTGTGCTTCTGTCACGGCCACTCATAAACGACGATTGCTCCTTCAGTCTGGCGAAATGAAAAAGCTTACAGCACCTGGTATTCCCAGGCGGTCTCCCATCCAAGTACTAACCAGGCCCGACCCTGCTTAGCTTCCGAGATCGGACGAGATCGGGCGTGTTCAGGGTGGTATGGCCGTAAGCAAGTAAGGCAGCAGCCGCTAGGCCTCATATGCCAGTGTCACGCTAACGCGGAGGGGACTGGCGGGTGTCAGACCGGATGAGAAAAGCATCAGCAGAGGCTGCGGTCGTTCAGGCAGTCAGTTAAGGGGTTATCGCTTCTCGGCCTTTTGGCTAAGATCAAGTGTAGTATCTGTTCTTATCAGTTTAATATCTGATACGTCCCCTATACGGGGACTACATATTAAACGGATTTTTGGACTCGGGAGTTGAAACAGGGGCTTGCTCCGTTCACTCCACGCATCGACCCGGCATTGCAGTGCCGCTGGGAACGGTGCGCCTCCTTCTGCTTTGTCGAAAGAAACTCGCATACACAAGGGAACCTTATCGTTCTGAACGGCGTGCCCGGTGGTTTACGCCCCGCCTCCTAGGCCGTGCCCCCCATTTGTGTTAACCAACGCCCCCAAAGTGGTTGGGGGTTGGGGCGACGGGAGGAGTAGACTAATTCCGGGGTACAGGTGAAAAATCTTCAAAGTGTGGGCTGCTGAAAAAAAAAAAACCTGCATGTGCCATTTTGCCCGGCTCTCCGCGGGGCCCCGGGGAGCCTTGTCACCCAGCCGGGGTGCCCGCCCACAACCCAGTCAAACTCACAACCCGGCTCTCCAGCCGAACCCGGGTACCCACTATTAAGCCACCCTCCCGGAACCTTTACCAATAGCTGCGGGCGCACCGAGGCCGGGGACCTGGTGGTACGAATCCAGCTTTTTGGCAAAGCATTGTGGCCGTTTTGGGGAGCTCCCCACGCCAAAATGGGGCAACCTAAGGGGACTCCAGTCGGCCAGTTGGAGCCAAAGTAAAGTCTAGGTCTGTGTCCTGCTGCCCAACGGGGCTTTCTTCGCTGTGGGCGCCCCCTGGTGCTTCTCTAAGTTGTCCAATATTTCACATTGACAACAGTCTGCCACAAGGAAAAAAAGAAGGACAAAAAAAGCTTACAGCACCTGGTATTCCCAGGCGGTCTCCCATCCAAGTACTAACCAGGCCCGACCCTGCTTAGCTTCCGAGATCGGACGAGATCGGGCGTGTTCAGGGTGGTATGGCCGTAAGCGACAGTGAACCGCAGCCGGTAGGCCTTAATGGGCCAGCAGAGGCCCTTGCTATCGTGTGTGCTTCTGTCACGGCCACTCATAAACACCGATTGCTCCTTCAGTCTGGCAAAATGAAAAAGCTTACAGCACCTGGTATTCCCAGGCGGTCTCCCATCCAAGTACTAACCAGGCCTGACCCTGCTTAGCTTCCGAGATCGGACGAGATTGGGCGTGTTCAGGGTGGTATGGCCATGAGCGACAGTCAACCGCAGCCGGTAGGCCTTAATGGGCCAGCAGAGGCCCTTGCTATCGTGTGTGCTTCTGTCACGGCCACTCATAAACGACGATTGCTCCTTCAGTCTGGCAAAATGAAAAAGCTTACAGCACCTGGTATTCCCAGGCGGTCTCCCATCCAAGTACTAACCAGGCCCGACCCTGCTTAGCTTCCGAGATCGGACGAGATCGGGCGTGTTCAGGGTGGTATGGCCGTAAGCAAGTAAGGCAGCAGCCGCTAGGCCTCATATGCCAGTGTCACGCTAACGCGGAGGGGACTGGCGGGTGTCAGACCGGATGAGAAAAGCATCAGCAGAGGCTGCGGTCGTTCAGGCAGTCAGTTAAGGGGTTATCGCTTCTCGGCCTTTTGGCTAAGATCAAGTGTAGTATCTGTTCTTATCAGTTTAATATCTGATACGTCCCCTATACGGGGACTACATATTAAACGGATTTTTGGACTCGGGAGTTGAAACAGGGGCTTGCTCCGTTCACTCCACGCATCGACCCGGCATTGCAGTGCCGCTGGGAACGGTGCGCCTCCTTCTGCTTTGTCGAAAGAAACTCGCATACACAAGGGCACCTTATCGTTCTGAACGGCGTGCCCGGTGGTTTACGCCCCGCCTCCTAGGCCGTGCCCCCCATTTGTGTTAACCAACGCCCCCAAAGTGGTTGGGGGTTGGGGCGACGGGAGGAGTAGACTAATTCCGGGGTACAGGTGAAAAATCTTCAAAGTGTGGGCTGCTGAAAAAAAAAAAAACCTGCATGTGCCATTTTGCCCGGCTCTCCGCGGGGCCCCGGGGAGCCTTGTCACCCAGCCGGGGTGCCCGCCCACAACCCAGTCAAACTCACAACCCGGCTCTCCAGCCGAACCCGGGTACCCACTATTAAGCCACCCTCCCGGAACCTTTACCAATAGCTGCGGGCGCACCGAGGCCGGGGACCTGGTGGTACGAATCCAGCTTTTTGGCAAAGCATTGTGGCCGTTTTGGCGAGCTCCCCACGCCAAAATGGGGCAACCTAAGGGGACTCCAGTCGGCCAGTTGGAGCCAAAGTAAAGTCTAGGTCTGTGTCCTGCTGCCCAACGGGGCTTTCTTCGCTGTGGGCGCCCCCTGGTGCTTCTCTAAGTTGTCCAATATTTCACATTGACAACAGTCTGCCACAAGGAAAAAGAGAAGGACAAAAAAAGCTTACAGCACCTGGTATTCCCAGGCGGTCTCCCATCCAAGTACTAACCAGGCCCGACCCTGCTTAGCTTCCGAGATCGGACGAGATCGGGCGTGTTCAGGGTGGTATGGCCGTAAGCGACAGTGAACCGCAGCCGGTAGGCCTTAATGGGCCAGCAGAGGCCCTTGCTATCGTGTGTGCTTCTGTCACGGCCACTCATAAACACCGATTGCTCCTTCAGTCTGGCAAAATGAAAAAGCTTACAGCACCTGGTATTCCCAGGCGGTCTCCCATCCAAGTACTAACCAGGCCTGACCCTGCTTAGCTTCCGAGATCGGACGAGATTGGGCGTGTTCAGGGTGGTATGGCCATGAGCGACAGTCAACCGCAGCCGGTAGGCCTTAATGGGCCAGCAGAGGCCCTTGCTATCGTGTGTGCTTCTGTCACGGCCACTCATAAACGACGATTGCTCCTTCAGTCTGGCAAAATGAAAAAGCTTACAGCACCTGGTATTCCCAGGCGGTCTCCCATCCAAGTACTAACCAGGCCCGACCCTGCTTAGCTTCCGAGATCGGACGAGATCGGGCGTGTTCAGGGTGGTATGGCCGTAAGCAAGTAAGGCAGCAGCCGCTAGGCCTCATATGCCAGTGTCACGCTAACGCGGAGGGGACTGGCGGGTGTCAGACCGGATGAGAAAAGCATCAGCAGAGGCTGCGGTCGTTCAGGCAGTCAGTTAAGGGGTTATCGCTTCTCGGCCTTTTGGCTAAGATCAAGTGTAGTATCTGTTCTTATCAGTTTAATATCTGATACGTCCCCTATACGGGGACTACATATTAAACGGATTTTTGGACTCGGGAGTTGAAACAGGGGCTTGCTCCGTTCACTCCACGCATCGACCCGGCATTGCAGTGCCGCTGGGAACGGTGCGCCTCCTTCTGCTTTGTCGAAAGAAACTCGCATACACAAGGGCACCTTATCGTTCTGAACGGCGTGCCCGGTGGTTTACGCCCCGCCCCCTAGGCCGTGCCCCCCATTTGTGTTAACCAACGCCCCCAAAGTGGTTGGGGGTTGGGGCGACGGGAGGAGTAGACTAATTCCGGGGTACAGGTGAAAAATCTTCAAAGTGTGGGCTGCTGAAAAAAAAAAAAAACCTGCATGTGCCGTTTTGCCCGGCTCTCCGCGGGGCCCCGGGGAGCCTTGTCACCCAGCCGGGGTGCCCGCCCACAACCCAGTCAAACTCACAACCCGGCTCTCCAGCCGAACCCGGGTACCCACTATTAAGCCACCCTCCCGGAACCTTTACCAATAGCTGCGGGCGCACCGAGGCCGGGGACCTGGTGGTACGAATCCAGCTTTTTGGCAAAGCATTGTGGCCGTTTTGGGGAGCTCCCCACGCCAAAATGGGGCAACCTAAGGGGACTCCAGTCTGCCAGTTGGAGCCAAAGTAAAGTCTAGGTCTGTGTCCTGCTGCCCAACGGGGCTTTCTTCGCTGTGGGCGCCCCCTGGTGCTTCTCTAAGTTGTCCAATATTTCACATTGACAACAGTCTGCCACAAGGAAAAAAAGAAGGACAAAAAAAGCTTACAGCACCTGGTATTCCCAGGCGGTCTCCCATCCAAGTACTAACCAGGCCCGACCCTGCTTAGCTTCCGAGATCGGACGAGATCGGGCGTGTTCAGGGTGGTATGGCCGTAAGCGACAGTGAACCGCAGCCGGTAGGCCTTAATGGGCCAGCAGAGGCCCTTGCTATCGTGTGTGCTTCTGTCACGGCCACTCATAAACACCGATTGCTCCTTCAGTCTGGCAAAATGAAAAAGCTTACAGCACCTGGTATTCCCAGGTGGTCTCCCATCCAAGTACTAACCAGGCCCGACCCTGCTTAGCTTCCGAGATCGGACGAGATTGGGCGTGTTCAGGGTGGTATGGCCATGAGCGACAGTCAACCGCAGCCGGTAGGCCTTAATGGGCCAGCAGAGGCCCTTGCTATCGTGTGTGCTTCTGTCACGGCCACTCATAAACGACGATTGCTCCTTCAGTCTGGCAAAATGAAAAAGCTTACAGCACCTGGTATTCCCAGGCGGTCTCCCATCCAAGTACTAACCAGGCCCGACCCTGCTTAGCTTCCGAGATCGGACGAGATCGGGCGTGTTCAGGGTGGTATGGCCGTAAGCAAGTAAGGCAGCAGCCGCTAGGCCTCATATGCCAGTGTCACGCTAACGCGGAGGGGACTGGCGGGTGTCAGACCGGATGAGAAAAGCATCAGCAGAGGCTGCGGTCGTTCAGGCAGTCAGTTAAGGGGTTATCGCTTCTCGGCCTTTTGGCTAAGATCAAGTGTAGTATCTGTTCTTATCAGTTTAATATCTGATACGTCCCCTATACGGGGACTACATATTAAACGGATTTTTGGACTCGGGAGTTGAAACAGGGGCTTGCTCCGTTCACTCCACGCATCGACCCGGCATTGCAGTGCCGCTGGGAACGGTGCGCCTCCTTCTGCTTTGTCGAAAGAAACTCGCATACACAAGGGAACCTTATCGTTCTGAACGGCGTGCCCGGTGGTTTACGCCCCGCCTCCTAGGCCGTGCCCCCCATTTGTGTTAACCAACGCCCCCAAAGTGGTTGGGGGTTGGGGCGACGGGAGGAGTAGACTAATTCCGGGGTACAGGTGAAAAATCTTCAAAGTGTGGGCTGCTGAAAAAAAAAAAAACCTGCATGTGCCATTTTGCCCGGCTCTCCGCGGGGCCCCGGGGAGCCTTGTCACCCAGCCGGGGTGCCCGCCCACAACCCAGTCAAACTCACAACCCGGCTCTCCAGCCGAACCCGGGTACCCACTATTAAGCCACCCTCCCGGAACCTTTACCAATAGCTGCGGGCGCACCGAGGCCGGGGACCTGGTGGTACGAATCCAGCTTTTTGGCAAAGCATTGTGGCCGTTTTGGGGAGCTCCCCACGCCAAAATGGGGCAACCTAAGGGGACTCCAGTCGGCCAGTTGGAGCCAAAGTAAAGTCTAGGTCTGTGTCCTGCTGCCCAACGGGGCTTTCTTCGCTGTGGGCGCCCCCTGGTGCTTCTCTAAGTTGTCCAATATTTCACATTGACAACAGTCTGCCACAAGGAAAAAGAGAAGGACAAAAAAAGCTTACAGCACCTGGTATTCCCAGGCGGTCTCCCATCCAAGTACTAACCAGGCCCGACCCTGCTTAGCTTCCGAGATCGGACGAGATCGGGCGTGTTCAGGGTGGTATGGCCGTAAGCGACAGTGAACCGCAGCCGGTAGGCCTTAATGGGCCAGCAGAGGCCCTTGCTATCGTGTGTGCTTCTGTCACGGCCACTCATAAACACCGATTGCTCCTTCAGTCTGGCAAAATGAAAAAGCTTACAGCACCTGGTATTCCCAGGCGGTCTCCCATCCAAGTACTAACCAGGCCTGACCCTGCTTAGCTTCCGAGATCGGACGAGATTGGGCGTGTTCAGGGTGGTATGGCCATGAGCGACAGTCAACCGCAGCCGGTAGGCCTTAATGGGCCAGCAGAGGCCCTTGCTATCGTGTGTGCTTCTGTCACGGCCACTCATAAACGACGATTGCTCCTTCAGTCTGGCAAAATGAAAAAGCTTACAGCACCTGGTATTCCCAGGCGGTCTCCCATCCAAGTACTAACCAGGCCCGACCCTGCTTAGCTTCCGAGATCGGACGAGATCGGGCGTGTTCAGGGTGGTATGGCCGTAAGCAAGTAAGGCAGCAGCCGCTAGGCCTCATATGCCAGTGTCACGCTAACGCGGAGGGGACTGGCGGGTGTCAGACCGGATGAGAAAAGCATCAGCAGAGGCTGCGGTCGTTCAGGCAGTCAGTTAAGGGGTTATCGCTTCTCGGCCTTTTGGCTAAGATCAAGTGTAGTATCTGTTCTTATCAGTTTAATATCTGATACGTCCCCTATACGGGGACTACATATTAAACGGATTTTTGGACTCGGGAGTTGAAACAGGGGCTTGCTCCGTTCACTCCACGCATCGACCCGGCATTGCAGTGCCGCTGGGAACGGTGCGCCTCCTTCTGCTTTGTCGAAAGAAACTCGCATACACAAGGGCACCTTATCGTTCTGAACGGCGTGCCCGGTGGTTTACGCCCCGCCCCCTAGGCCGTGCCCCCCATTTGTGTTAACCAACGCCCCCAAAGTGGTTGGGGGTTGGGGCGACGGGAGGAGTAGACTAATTCCGGGGTACAGGTGAAAAATCTTCAAAGTGTGGGCTGCTGAAAAAAAAAAAAAACCTGCATGTGCCGTTTTGCCCGGCTCTCCGCGGGGCCCCGGGGAGCCTTGTCACCCAGCCGGGGTGCCCGCCCACAACCCAGTCAAACTCACAACCCGGCTCTCCAGCCGAACCCGGGTACCCACTATTAAGCCACCCTCCCGGAACCTTTACCAATAGCTGCGGGCGCACCGAGGCCGGGGACCTGGTGGTACGAATCCAGCTTTTTGGCAAAGCATTGTGGCCGTTTTGGGGAGCTCCCCACGCCAAAATGGGGCAACCTAAGGGGACTCCAGTCTGCCAGTTGGAGCCAAAGTAAAGTCTAGGTCTGTGTCCTGCTGCCCAACGGGGCTTTCTTCGCTGTGGGCGCCCCCTGGTGCTTCTCTAAGTTGTCCAATATTTCACATTGACAACAGTCTGCCACAAGGAAAAAAAGAAGGACAAAAAAAGCTTACAGCACCTGGTATTCCCAGGCGGTCTCCCATCCAAGTACTAACCAGGCCCGACCCTGCTTAGCTTCCGAGATCGGACGAGATCGGGCGTGTTCAGGGTGGTATGGCCGTAAGCGACAGTGAACCGCAGCCGGTAGGCCTTAATGGGCCAGCAGAGGCCCTTGCTATCGTGTGTGCTTCTGTCACGGCCACTCATAAACACCGATTGCTCCTTCAGTCTGGCAAAATGAAAAAGCTTACAGCACCTGGTATTCCCAGGTGGTCTCCCATCCAAGTACTAACCAGGCCCGACCCTGCTTAGCTTCCGAGATCGGACGAGATTGGGCGTGTTCAGGGTGGTATGGCCATGAGCGACAGTCAACCGCAGCCGGTAGGCCTTAATGGGCCAGCAGAGGCCCTTGCTATCGTGTGTGCTTCTGTCACGGCCACTCATAAACGACGATTGCTCCTTCAGTCTGGCAAAATGAAAAAGCTTACAGCACCTGGTATTCCCAGGCGGTCTCCCATCCAAGTACTAACCAGGCCCGACCCTGCTTAGCTTCCGAGATCGGACGAGATCGGGCGTGTTCAGGGTGGTATGGCCGTAAGCAAGTAAGGCAGCAGCCGCTAGGCCTCATATGCCAGTGTCACGCTAACGCGGAGGGGACTGGCGGGTGTCAGACCGGATGAGAAAAGCATCAGCAGAGGCTGCGGTCGTTCAGGCAGTCAGTTAAGGGGTTATCGCTTCTCGGCCTTTTGGCTAAGATCAAGTGTAGTATCTGTTCTTATCAGTTTAATATCTGATACGTCCCCTATACGGGGACTACATATTAAACGGATTTTTGGACTCGGGAGTTGAAACAGGGGCTTGCTCCGTTCACTCCACGCATCGACCCGGCATTGCAGTGCCGCTGGGAACGGTGCGCCTCCTTCTGCTTTGTCGAAAGAAACTCGCATACACAAGGGAACCTTATCGTTCTGAACGGCGTGCCCGGTGGTTTACGCCCCGCCTCCTAGGCCGTGCCCCCCATTTGTGTTAACCAACGCCCCCAAAGTGGTTGGGGGTTGGGGCGACGGGAGGAGTAGACTAATTCCGGGGTACAGGTGAAAAATCTTCAAAGTGTGGGCTGCTGAAAAAAAAAAAAACCTGCATGTGCCATTTTGCCCGGCTCTCCGCGGGGCCCCGGGGAGCCTTGTCACCCAGCCGGGGTGCCCGCCCACAACCCAGTCAAACTCACAACCCGGCTCTCCAGCCGAACCCGGGTACCCACTATTAAGCCACCCTCCCGGAACCTTTACCAATAGCTGCGGGCGCACCGAGGCCGGGGACCTGGTGGTACGAATCCAGCTTTTTGGCAAAGCATTGTGGCCGTTTTGGGGAGCTCCCCACGCCAAAATGGGGCAACCTAAGGGGACTCCAGTCGGCCAGTTGGAGCCAAAGTAAAGTCTAGGTCTGTGTCCTGCTGCCCAACGGGGCTTTCTTCGCTGTGGGCGCCCCCTGGTGCTTCTCTAAGTTGTCCAATATTTCACATTGACAACAGTCTGCCACAAGGAAAAAAAGAAGGACAAAAAAAGCTTACAGCACCTGGTATTCCCAGGCGGTCTCCCATCCAAGTACTAACCAGGCCCGACCCTGCTTAGCTTCCGAGATCGGACGAGATCGGGCGTGTTCAGGGTGGTATGGCCGTAAGCGACAGTGAACCGCAGCCGGTAGGCCTTAATGGGCCAGCAGAGGCCCTTGCTATCGTGTGTGCTTCTGTCACGGCCACTCATAAACACCGATTGCTCCTTCAGTCTGGCAAAATGAAAAAGCTTACAGCACCTGGTATTCCCAGGCGGTCTCCCATCCAAGTACTAACCAGGCCTGACCCTGCTTAGCTTCCGAGATCGGACGAGATTGGGCGTGTTCAGGGTGGTATGGCCATGAGCGACAGTCAACCGCAGCCGGTAGGCCTTAATGGGCCAGCAGAGGCCCTTGCTATCGTGTGTGCTTCTGTCACGGCCACTCATAAACGACGATTGCTCCTTCAGTCTGGCAAAATGAAAAAGCTTACAGCACCTGGTATTCCCAGGCGGTCTCCCATCCAAGTACTAACCAGGCCCGACCCTGCTTAGCTTCCGAGATCGGACGAGATCGGGCGTGTTCAGGGTGGTATGGCCGTAAGCAAGTAAGGCAGCAGCCGCTAGGCCTCATATGCCAGTGTCACACTAACGCGGAGGGGACTGGCGGGTGTCAGACCGGATGAGAAAAGCATCAGCAGAGGCTGCGGTCGTTCAGGCAGTCAGTTAAGGGGTTATCGCTTCTCGGCCTTTTGGCTAAGATCAAGTGTAGTATCTGTTCTTATCAGTTTAATATCTGATACGTCCCCTATACGGGGACTACATATTAAACGGATTTTTGGACTCGGGAGTTGAAACAGGGGCTTGCTCCGTTCACTCCACGCATCGACCCGGCATTGCAGTGCCGCTGGGAACGGTGCGCCTCCTTCTGCTTTGTCGAAAGAAACTCGCATACACAAGGGCACCTTATCGTTCTGAACGGCGTGCCCGGTGGTTTACGCCCCGCCTCCTAGGCCGTGCCCCCCATTTGTGTTAACCAACGCCCCCAAAGTGGTTGGGGGTTGGGGCGACGGGAGGAGTAGACTAATTCCGGGGTACAGGTGAAAAATCTTCAAAGTGTGGGCTGCTGAAAAAAAAAAAAACCTGCATGTGCCATTTTGCCCGGCTCTCCGCGGGGCCCCGGGGAGCCTTGTCACCCAGCCGGGGTGCCCGCCCACAACCCAGTCAAACTCACAACCCGGCTCTCCAGCCGAACCCGGGTACCCACTATTAAGCCACCCTCCCGGAACCTTTACCAATAGCTGCGGGCGCACCGAGGCCGGGGACCTGGTGGTACGAATCCAGCTTTTTGGCAAAGCATTGTGGCCGTTTTGGCGAGCTCCCCACGCCAAAATGGGGCAACCTAAGGGGACTCCAGTCGGCCAGTTGGAGCCAAAGTAAAGTCTAGGTCTGTGTCCTGCTGCCCAACGGGGCTTTCTTCGCTGTGGGCGCCCCCTGGTGCTTCTCTAAGTTGTCCAATATTTCACATTGACAACAGTCTGCCACAAGGAAAAAGAGAAGGACAAAAAAAGCTTACAGCACCTGGTATTCCCAGGCGGTCTCCCATCCAAGTACTAACCAGGCCCGACCCTGCTTAGCTTCCGAGATCGGACGAGATCGGGCGTGTTCAGGGTGGTATGGCCGTAAGCGACAGTGAACCGCAGCCGGTAGGCCTTAATGGGCCAGCAGAGGCCCTTGCTATCGTGTGTGCTTCTGTCACGGCCACTCATAAACACCGATTGCTCCTTCAGTCTGGCAAAATGAAAAAGCTTACAGCACCTGGTATTCCCAGGCGGTCTCCCATCCAAGTACTAACCAGGCCTGACCCTGCTTAGCTTCCGAGATCGGACGAGATTGGGCGTGTTCAGGGTGGTATGGCCATGAGCGACAGTCAACCGCAGCCGGTAGGCCTTAATGGGCCAGCAGAGGCCCTTGCTATCGTGTGTGCTTCTGTCACGGCCACTCATAAACGACGATTGCTCCTTCAGTCTGGCAAAATGAAAAAGCTTACAGCACCTGGTATTCCCAGGCGGTCTCCCATCCAAGTACTAACCAGGCCCGACCCTGCTTAGCTTCCGAGATCGGACGAGATCGGGCGTGTTCAGGGTGGTATGGCCGTAAGCAAGTAAGGCAGCAGCCGCTAGGCCTCATATGCCAGTGTCACGCTAACGCGGAGGGGACTGGCGGGTGTCAGACCGGATGAGAAAAGCATCAGCAGAGGCTGCGGTCGTTCAGGCAGTCAGTTAAGGGGTTATCGCTTCTCGGCCTTTTGGCTAAGATCAAGTGTAGTATCTGTTCTTATCAGTTTAATATCTGATACGTCCCCTATACGGGGACTACATATTAAACGGATTTTTGGACTCGGGAGTTGAAACAGGGGCTTGCTCCGTTCACTCCACGCATCGACCCGGCATTGCAGTGCCGCTGGGAACGGTGCGCCTCCTTCTGCTTTGTCGAAAGAAACTCGCATACACAAGGGCACCTTATCGTTCTGAACGGCGTGCCCGGTGGTTTACGCCCCGCCCCCTAGGCCGTGCCCCCCATTTGTGTTAACCAACGCCCCCAAAGTGGTTGGGGGTTGGGGCGACGGGAGGAGTAGACTAATTCCGGGGTACAGGTGAAAAATCTTCAAAGTGTGGGCTGCTGAAAAAAAAAAAAAACCTGCATGTGCCGTTTTGCCCGGCTCTCCGCGGGGCCCCGGGGAGCCTTGTCACCCAGCCGGGGTGCCCGCCCACAACCCAGTCAAACTCACAACCCGGCTCTCCAGCCGAACCCGGGTACCCACTATTAAGCCACCCTCCCGGAACCTTTACCAATAGCTGCGGGCGCACCGAGGCCGGGGACCTGGTGGTACGAATCCAGCTTTTTGGCAAAGCATTGTGGCCGTTTTGGGGAGCTCCCCACGCCAAAATGGGGCAACCTAAGGGGACTCCAGTCTGCCAGTTGGAGCCAAAGTAAAGTCTAGGTCTGTGTCCTGCTGCCCAACGGGGCTTTCTTCGCTGTGGGCGCCCCCTGGTGCTTCTCTAAGTTGTCCAATATTTCACATTGACAACAGTCTGCCACAAGGAAAAAAAGAAGGACAAAAAAAGCTTACAGCACCTGGTATTCCCAGGCGGTCTCCCATCCAAGTACTAACCAGGCCCGACCCTGCTTAGCTTCCGAGATCGGACGAGATCGGGCGTGTTCAGGGTGGTATGGCCGTAAGCGACAGTGAACCGCAGCCGGTAGGCCTTAATGGGCCAGCAGAGGCCCTTGCTATCGTGTGTGCTTCTGTCACGGCCACTCATAAACACCGATTGCTCCTTCAGTCTGGCAAAATGAAAAAGCTTACAGCACCTGGTATTCCCAGGTGGTCTCCCATCCAAGTACTAACCAGGCCCGACCCTGCTTAGCTTCCGAGATCGGACGAGATTGGGCGTGTTCAGGGTGGTATGGCCATGAGCGACAGTCAACCGCAGCCGGTAGGCCTTAATGGGCCAGCAGAGGCCCTTGCTATCGTGTGTGCTTCTGTCACGGCCACTCATAAACGACGATTGCTCCTTCAGTCTGGCAAAATGAAAAAGCTTACAGCACCTGGTATTCCCAGGCGGTCTCCCATCCAAGTACTAACCAGGCCCGACCCTGCTTAGCTTCCGAGATCGGACGAGATCGGGCGTGTTCAGGGTGGTATGGCCGTAAGCAAGTAAGGCAGCAGCCGCTAGGCCTCATATGCCAGTGTCACGCTAACGCGGAGGGGACTGGCGGGTGTCAGACCGGATGAGAAAAGCATCAGCAGAGGCTGCGGTCGTTCAGGCAGTCAGTTAAGGGGTTATCGCTTCTCGGCCTTTTGGCTAAGATCAAGTGTAGTATCTGTTCTTATCAGTTTAATATCTGATACGTCCCCTATACGGGGACTACATATTAAACGGATTTTTGGACTCGGGAGTTGAAACAGGGGCTTGCTCCGTTCACTCCACGCATCGACCCGGCATTGCAGTGCCGCTGGGAACGGTGCGCCTCCTTCTGCTTTGTCGAAAGAAACTCGCATACACAAGGGCACCTTATCGTTCTGAACGGCGTGCCCGGTGGTTTACGCCCCGCCCCCTAGGCCGTGCCCCCCATTTGTGTTAACCAACGCCCCCAAAGTGGTTGGGGGTTGGGGCGACGGGAGGAGTAGACTAATTCCGGGGTACAGGTGAAAAATCTTCAAAGTGTGGGCTGCTGAAAAAAAAAAAAACCTGCATGTGCCATTTTGCCCGGCTCTCCGCGGGGCCCCGGGGAGCCTTGTCACCCAGCCGGGGTGCCCGCCCACAACCCAGTCAAACTCACAACCCGGCTCTCCAGCCGAACCCGGGTACCCACTATTAAGCCACCCTCCCGGAACCTTTACCAATAGCTGCGGGCGCACCGAGGCCGGGGACCTGGTGGTACGAATCCAGCTTTTTGGCAAAGCATTGTGGCCGTTTTGGCGAGCTCCCCACGCCAAAATGGGGCAACCTAAGGGGACTCCAGTCGGCCAGTTGGAGCCAAAGTAAAGTCTAGGTCTGTGTCCTGCTGCCCAACGGGGCTTTCTTCGCTGTGGGCGCCCCCTGGTGCTTCTCTAAGTTGTCCAATATTTCACATTGACAACAGTCTGCCACAAGGAAAAAGAGAAGGACAAAAAAAGCTTACAGCACCTGGTATTCCCAGGCGGTCTCCCATCCAAGTACTAACCAGGCCCGACCCTGCTTAGCTTCCGAGATCGGACGAGATCGGGCGTGTTCAGGGTGGTATGGCCGTAAGCGACAGTGAACCGCAGCCGGTAGGCCTTAATGGGCCAGCAGAGGCCCTTGCTATCGTGTGTGCTTCTGTCACGGCCACTCATAAACACCGATTGCTCCTTCAGTCTGGCAAAATGAAAAAGCTTACAGCACCTGGTATTCCCAGGCGGTCTCCCATCCAAGTACTAACCAGGCCTGACCCTGCTTAGCTTCCGAGATCGGACGAGATTGGGCGTGTTCAGGGTGGTATGGCCATGAGCGACAGTCAACCGCAGCCGGTAGGCCTTAATGGGCCAGCAGAGGCCCTTGCTATCGTGTGTGCTTCTGTCACGGCCACTCATAAACGACGATTGCTCCTTCAGTCTGGCAAAATGAAAAAGCTTACAGCACCTGGTATTCCCAGGCGGTCTCCCATCCAAGTACTAACCAGGCCCGACCCTGCTTAGCTTCCGAGATCGGACGAGATCGGGCGTGTTCAGGGTGGTATGGCCGTAAGCAAGTAAGGCAGCAGCCGCTAGGCCTCATATGCCAGTGTCACGCTAACGCGGAGGGGACTGGCGGGTGTCAGACCGGATGAGAAAAGCATCAGCAGAGGCTGCGGTCGTTCAGGCAGTCAGTTAAGGGGTTATCGCTTCTCGGCCTTTTGGCTAAGATCAAGTGTAGTATCTGTTCTTATCAGTTTAATATCTGATACGTCCCCTATACGGGGACTACATATTAAACGGATTTTTGGACTCGGGAGTTGAAACAGGGGCTTGCTCCGTTCACTCCACGCATCGACCCGGCATTGCAGTGCCGCTGGGAACGGTGCGCCTCCTTCTGCTTTGTCGAAAGAAACTCGCATACACAAGGGCACCTTATCGTTCTGAACGGCGTGCCCGGTGGTTTACGCCCCGCCCCCTAGGCCGTGCCCCCCATTTGTGTTAACCAACGCCCCCAAAGTGGTTGGGGGTTGGGGCGACGGGAGGAGTAGACTAATTCCGGGGTACAGGTGAAAAATCTTCAAAGTGTGGGCTGCTGAAAAAAAAAAAAAACCTGCATGTGCCGTTTTGCCCGGCTCTCCGCGGGGCCCCGGGGAGCCTTGTCACCCAGCCGGGGTGCCCGCCCACAACCCAGTCAAACTCACAACCCGGCTCTCCAGCCGAACCCGGGTACCCACTATTAAGCCACCCTCCCGGAACCTTTACCAATAGCTGCGGGCGCACCGAGGCCGGGGACCTGGTGGTACGAATCCAGCTTTTTGGCAAAGCATTGTGGCCGTTTTGGGGAGCTCCCCACGCCAAAATGGGGCAACCTAAGGGGACTCCAGTCTGCCAGTTGGAGCCAAAGTAAAGTCTAGGTCTGTGTCCTGCTGCCCAACGGGGCTTTCTTCGCTGTGGGCGCCCCCTGGTGCTTCTCTAAGTTGTCCAATATTTCACATTGACAACAGTCTGCCACAAGGAAAAAAAGAAGGACAAAAAAAGCTTACAGCACCTGGTATTCCCAGGCGGTCTCCCATCCAAGTACTAACCAGGCCCGACCCTGCTTAGCTTCCGAGATCGGACGAGATCGGGCGTGTTCAGGGTGGTATGGCCGTAAGCGACAGTGAACCGCAGCCGGTAGGCCTTAATGGGCCAGCAGAGGCCCTTGCTATCGTGTGTGCTTCTGTCACGGCCACTCATAAACACCGATTGCTCCTTCAGTCTGGCAAAATGAAAAAGCTTACAGCACCTGGTATTCCCAGGTGGTCTCCCATCCAAGTACTAACCAGGCCCGACCCTGCTTAGCTTCCGAGATCGGACGAGATTGGGCGTGTTCAGGGTGGTATGGCCATGAGCGACAGTCAACCGCAGCCGGTAGGCCTTAATGGGCCAGCAGAGGCCCTTGCTATCGTGTGTGCTTCTGTCACGGCCACTCATAAACGACGATTGCTCCTTCAGTCTGGCAAAATGAAAAAGCTTACAGCACCTGGTATTCCCAGGCGGTCTCCCATCCAAGTACTAACCAGGCCCGACCCTGCTTAGCTTCCGAGATCGGACGAGATCGGGCGTGTTCAGGGTGGTATGGCCGTAAGCAAGTAAGGCAGCAGCCGCTAGGCCTCATATGCCAGTGTCACGCTAACGCGGAGGGGACTGGCGGGTGTCAGACCGGATGAGAAAAGCATCAGCAGAGGCTGCGGTCGTTCAGGCAGTCAGTTAAGGGGTTATCGCTTCTCGGCCTTTTGGCTAAGATCAAGTGTAGTATCTGTTCTTATCAGTTTAATATCTGATACGTCCCCTATACGGGGACTACATATTAAACGGATTTTTGGACTCGGGAGTTGAAACAGGGGCTTGCTCCGTTCACTCCACGCATCGACCCGGCATTGCAGTGCCGCTGGGAACGGTGCGCCTCCTTCTGCTTTGTCGAAAGAAACTCGCATACACAAGGGAACCTTATCGTTCTGAACGGCGTGCCCGGTGGTTTACGCCCCGCCTCCTAGGCCGTGCCCCCCATTTGTGTTAACCAACGCCCCCAAAGTGGTTGGGGGTTGGGGCGACGGGAGGAGTAGACTAATTCCGGGGTACAGGTGAAAAATCTTCAAAGTGTGGGCTGCTGAAAAAAAAAAAAACCTGCATGTGCCATTTTGCCCGGCTCTCCGCGGGGCCCCGGGGAGCCTTGTCACCCAGCCGGGGTGCCCGCCCACAACCCAGTCAAACTCACAACCCGGCTCTCCAGCCGAACCCGGGTACCCACTATTAAGCCACCCTCCCGGAACCTTTACCAATAGCTGCGGGCGCACCGAGGCCGGGGACCTGGTGGTACGAATCCAGCTTTTTGGCAAAGCATTGTGGCCGTTTTGGGGAGCTCCCCACGCCAAAATGGGGCAACCTAAGGGGACTCCAGTCGGCCAGTTGGAGCCAAAGTAAAGTCTAGGTCTGTGTCCTGCTGCCCAACGGGGCTTTCTTCGCTGTGGGCGCCCTCTGGTGCTTCTCTAAGTTGTCCAATATTTCACATTGACAACAGTCTGCCACAAGGAAAAAAAGAAGGACAAAAAAAGCTTACAGCACCTGGTATTCCCAGGCGGTCTCCCATCCAAGTACTAACCAGGCCCGACCCTGCTTAGCTTCCGAGATCGGACGAGATCGGGGGTGTTCAGGGTGGTATGGCCGTAAGCGACAGTGAACCGCAGCCGGTAGGCCTTAATGGGCCAGCAGAGGCCCTTGCTATCGTGTGTGCTTCTGTCACGGCCACTCATAAACGACGATTGCTCCTTCAGTCTGGCAAAATGAAAAAGCTTACAGCACCTGGTATTCCCAGGCGGTCTCCCATCCAAGTACTAACCAGGCCCGACCCTGCTTAGCTTCCGAGATCGGACGAGATTGGGCGTGTTCAGGGTGGTATGGCCATGAGCGACAGTCAACCGCAGCCGGTAGGCCTTAATGGGCCAGCAGAGGCCCTTGCTATCGTGTGTGCTTCTGTCACGGCCACTCATAAACGACGATTGCTCCTTCAGTCTGGCAAAATGAAAAAGCTTACAGCACCTGGTATTCCCAGGCGGTCTCCCATCCAAGTACTAACCAGGCCCGACCCTGCTTAGCTTCCGAGATCGGACGAGATCGGGCGTGTTCAGGGTGGTATGGCCGTAAGCAAGTAAGGCAGCAGCCGCTAGGCCTCATATGCCAGTGTCACGCTAACGCGGAGGGGACTGGCGGGTGTCAGACCGGATGAGAAAAGCATCAGCAGAGGCTGCGGTCGTTCAGGCAGTCAGTTAAGGGGTTATCGCTTCTCGGCCTTTTGGCTAAGATCAAGTGTAGTATCTGTTCTTATCAGTTTAATATCTGATACGTCCCCTATACGGGGACTACATATTAAACGGATTTTTGGACTCGGGAGTTGAAACAGGGGCTTGCTCCGTTCACTCCACGCATCGACCCGGCATTGCAGTGCCGCTGGGAACGGTGCGCCTCCTTCTGCTTTGTCGAAAGAAACTCGCATACACAAGGGCACCTTATCGTTCTGAACGGCGTGCCCGGTGGTTTACGCCCCGCCCCCTAGGCCGTGCCCCCCATTTGTGTTAACCAACGCCCCCAAAGTGGTTGGGGGTTGGGGCGACGGGAGGAGTAGACTAATTCCGGGGTACAGGTGAAAAATCTTCAAAGTGTGGGCTGCTGAAAAAAAAAAAAAACCTGCATGTGCCGTTTTGCCCGGCTCTCCGCGGGGCCCCGGGGAGCCTTGTCACCCAGCCGGGGTGCCCGCCCACAACCCAGTCAAACTCACAACCCGGCTCTCCAGCCGAACCCGGGTACCCACTATTAAGCCACCCTCCCGGAACCTTTACCAATAGCTGCGGGCGCACCGAGGCCGGGGACCTGGTGGTACGAATCCAGCTTTTTGGCAAAGCATTGTGGCCGTTTTGGGGAGCTCCCCACGCCAAAATGGGGCAACCTAAGGGGACTCCAGTCTGCCAGTTGGAGCCAAAGTAAAGTCTAGGTCTGTGTCCTGCTGCCCAACGGGGCTTTCTTCGCTGTGGGCGCCCCCTGGTGCTTCTCTAAGTTGTCCAATATTTCACATTGACAACAGTCTGCCACAAGGAAAAAAAGAAGGACAAAAAAAGCTTACAGCACCTGGTATTCCCAGGCGGTCTCCCATCCAAGTACTAACCAGGCCCGACCCTGCTTAGCTTCCGAGATCGGACGAGATCGGGCGTGTTCAGGGTGGTATGGCCGTAAGCGACAGTGAACCGCAGCCGGTAGGCCTTAATGGGCCAGCAGAGGCCCTTGCTATCGTGTGTGCTTCTGTCACGGCCACTCATAAACACCGATTGCTCCTTCAGTCTGGCAAAATGAAAAAGCTTACAGCACCTGGTATTCCCAGGTGGTCTCCCATCCAAGTACTAACCAGGCCCGACCCTGCTTAGCTTCCGAGATCGGACGAGATTGGGCGTGTTCAGGGTGGTATGGCCATGAGCGACAGTCAACCGCAGCCGGTAGGCCTTAATGGGCCAGCAGAGGCCCTTGCTATCGTGTGTGCTTCTGTCACGGCCACTCATAAACGACGATTGCTCCTTCAGTCTGGCAAAATGAAAAAGCTTACAGCACCTGGTATTCCCAGGCGGTCTCCCATCCAAGTACTAACCAGGCCCGACCCTGCTTAGCTTCCGAGATCGGACGAGATCGGGCGTGTTCAGGGTGGTATGGCCGTAAGCAAGTAAGGCAGCAGCCGCTAGGCCTCATATGCCAGTGTCACGCTAACGCGGAGGGGACTGGCGGGTGTCAGACCGGATGAGAAAAGCATCAGCAGAGGCTGCGGTCGTTCAGGCAGTCAGTTAAGGGGTTATCGCTTCTCGGCCTTTTGGCTAAGATCAAGTGTAGTATCTGTTCTTATCAGTTTAATATCTGATACGTCCCCTATACGGGGACTACATATTAAACGGATTTTTGGACTCGGGAGTTGAAACAGGGGCTTGCTCCGTTCACTCCACGCATCGACCCGGCATTGCAGTGCCGCTGGGAACGGTGCGCCTCCTTCTGCTTTGTCGAAAGAAACTCGCATACACAAGGGAACCTTATCGTTCTGAACGGCGTGCCCGGTGGTTTACGCCCCGCCTCCTAGGCCGTGCCCCCCATTTGTGTTAACCAACGCCCCCAAAGTGGTTGGGGGTTGGGGCGACGGGAGGAGTAGACTAATTCCGGGGTACAGGTGAAAAATCTTCAAAGTGTGGGCTGCTGAAAAAAAAAAAAACCTGCATGTGCCATTTTGCCCGGCTCTCCGCGGGGCCCCGGGGAGCCTTGTCACCCAGCCGGGGTGCCCGCCCACAACCCAGTCAAACTCACAACCCGGCTCTCCAGCCGAACCCGGGTACCCACTATTAAGCCACCCTCCCGGAACCTTTACCAATAGCTGCGGGCGCACCGAGGCCGGGGACCTGGTGGTACGAATCCAGCTTTTTGGCAAAGCATTGTGGCCGTTTTGGGGAGCTCCCCACGCCAAAATGGGGCAACCTAAGGGGACTCCAGTCGGCCAGTTGGAGCCAAAGTAAAGTCTAGGTCTGTGTCCTGCTGCCCAACGGGGCTTTCTTCGCTGTGGGCGCCCCCTGGTGCTTCTCTAAGTTGTCCAATATTTCACATTGACAACAGTCTGCCACAAGGAAAAAAAGAAGGACAAAAAAAGCTTACAGCACCTGGTATTCCCAGGCGGTCTCCCATCCAAGTACTAACCAGGCCCGACCCTGCTTAGCTTCCGAGATCGGACGAGATCGGGCGTGTTCAGGGTGGTATGGCCGTAAGCGACAGTGAACCGCAGCCGGTAGGCCTTAATGGGCCAGCAGAGGCCCTTGCTATCGTGTGTGCTTCTGTCACGGCCACTCATAAACACCGATTGCTCCTTCAGTCTGGCAAAATGAAAAAGCTTACAGCACCTGGTATTCCCAGGCGGTCTCCCATCCAAGTACTAACCAGGCCTGACCCTGCTTAGCTTCCGAGATCGGACGAGATTGGGCGTGTTCAGGGTGGTATGGCCATGAGCGACAGTCAACCGCAGCCGGTAGGCCTTAATGGGCCAGCAGAGGCCCTTGCTATCGTGTGTGCTTCTGTCACGGCCACTCATAAACGACGATTGCTCCTTCAGTCTGGCAAAATGAAAAAGCTTACAGCACCTGGTATTCCCAGGCGGTCTCCCATCCAAGTACTAACCAGGCCCGACCCTGCTTAGCTTCCGAGATCGGACGAGATCGGGCGTGTTCAGGGTGGTATGGCCGTAAGCAAGTAAGGCAGCAGCCGCTAGGCCTCATATGCCAGTGTCACACTAACGCGGAGGGGACTGGCGGGTGTCAGACCGGATGAGAAAAGCATCAGCAGAGGCTGCGGTCGTTCAGGCAGTCAGTTAAGGGGTTATCGCTTCTCGGCCTTTTGGCTAAGATCAAGTGTAGTATCTGTTCTTATCAGTTTAATATCTGATACGTCCCCTATACGGGGACTACATATTAAACGGATTTTTGGACTCGGGAGTTGAAACAGGGGCTTGCTCCGTTCACTCCACGCATCGACCCGGCATTGCAGTGCCGCTGGGAACGGTGCGCCTCCTTCTGCTTTGTCGAAAGAAACTCGCATACACAAGGGCACCTTATCGTTCTGAACGGCGTGCCCGGTGGTTTACGCCCCGCCCCCTAGGCCGTGCCCCCCATTTGTGTTAACCAACGCCCCCAAAGTGGTTGGGGGTTGGGGCGACGGGAGGAGTAGACTAATTCCGGGGTACAGGTGAAAAATCTTCAAAGTGTGGGCTGCTGAAAAAAAAAAAAAACCTGCATGTGCCGTTTTGCCCGGCTCTCCGCGGGGCCCCGGGGAGCCTTGTCACCCAGCCGGGGTGCCCGCCCACAACCCAGTCAAACTCACAACCCGGCTCTCCAGCCGAACCCGGGTACCCACTATTAAGCCACCCTCCCGGAACCTTTACCAATAGCTGCGGGCGCACCGAGGCCGGGGACCTGGTGGTACGAATCCAGCTTTTTGGCAAAGCATTGTGGCCGTTTTGGGGAGCTCCCCACGCCAAAATGGGGCAACCTAAGGGGACTCCAGTCGGCCAGTTGGAGCCAAAGTAAAGTCTAGGTCTGTGTCCTGCTGCCCAACGGGGCTTTCTTCGCTGTGGGCGCCCCCTGGTGCTTCTCTAAGTTGTCCAATATTTCACATTGACAACAGTCTGCCACAAGGAAAAAAAGAAGGACAAAAAAAGCTTACAGCACCTGGTATTCCCAGGCGGTCTCCCATCCAAGTACTAACCAGGCCCGACCCTGCTTAGCTTCCGAGATCGGACGAGATCGGGCGTGTTCAGGGTGGTATGGCCGTAAGCGACAGTGAACCGCAGCCGGTAGGCCTTAATGGGCCAGCAGAGGCCCTTGCTATCGTGTGTGCTTCTGTCACGGCCACTCATAAACACCGATTGCTCCTTCAGTCTGGCAAAATGAAAAAGCTTACAGCACCTGGTATTCCCAGGCGGTCTCCCATCCAAGTACTAACCAGGCCCGACCCTGCTTAGCTTCCGAGATCGGACGAGATTGGGCGTGTTCAGGGTGGTATGGCCATGAGCGACAGTCAACCGCAGCCGGTAGGCCTTAATGGGCCAGCAGAGGCCCTTGCTATCGTGTGTGCTTCTGTCACGGCCACTCATAAACGACGATTGCTCCTGCAGTCTGGCAAAATGAAAAAGCTTACAGCACCTGGTATTCCCAGGCGGTCTCCCATCCAAGTACTAACCAGGCCCGACCCTGCTTAGCTTCCGAGATCGGACGAGATCGGGCGTGTTCAGGGTGGTATGGCCGTAAGCAAGTAAGGCAGCAGCCGCTAGGCCTCATATGCCAGTGTCACGCTAACGCGGAGGGGACTGGCGGGTGTCAGACCGGATGAGAAAAGCATCAGCAGAGGCTGCGGTCGTTCAGGCAGTCAGTTAAGGGGTTATCGCTTCTCGGCCTTTTGGCTAAGATCAAGTGTAGTATCTGTTCTTATCAGTTTAATATCTGATACGTCCCCTATACGGGGACTACATATTAAACGGATTTTTGGACTCGGGAGTTGAAACAGGGGCTTGCTCCGTTCACTCCACGCATCGACCCGGCATTGCAGTGCCGCTGGGAACGGTGCGCCTCCTTCTGCTTTGTCGAAAGAAACTCGCATACACATGGGCACCTTATCGTTCTGAACGGTGTGCCCGGTGGTTTACGCCCCGCCCCCTAGGCCGTGCCCCCCATTTGTGTTAACCAACGCCCCCAAAGTGGTTGGGGGTTGGGGCGACGGGAGGAGTAGACTAATTCCGGGGTACAGGTGAAAAATCTTCAAAGTGTGGGCTGCTGAAAAAAAAAAAAAACCTGCATGTGCCGTTTTGCCCGGCTCTCCGCGGGGCCCCGGGGAGCCTTGTCACCCAGCCGGGGTGCCCGCCCACAACCCAGTCAAACTCACAACCCGGCTCTCCAGCCGAACCCGGGTACCCACTATTAAGCCACCCTCCCGGAACCTTTACCAATAGCTGCGGGCGCACCGAGGCCGGGGACCTGGTGGTACGAATCCAGCTTTTTGGCAAAGCATTGTGGCCGTTTTGGGGAGCTCCCCACGCCAAAATGGGGCAACCTAAGGGGACTCCAGTCTGCCAGTTGGAGCCAAAGTAAAGTCTAGGTCTGTGTCCTGCTGCCCAACGGGGCTTTCTTCGCTGTGGGCGCCCTCTGGTGCTTCTCTAAGTTGTCCAATATTTCACATAGACAACAGTCTGCCACAAGGAAAAAAAGAAGGACAAAAAAAGCTTACAGCACCTGGTATTCCCAGGCGGTCTCCCATCCAAGTACTAACCAGGCCCGACCCTGCTTAGCTTCCGAGATCGGACGAGATCGGGCGTGTTCAGGGTGGTATGGCCGTAAGCGACAGTGAACCGCAGCCGGTAGGCCTTAATGGGCCAGCAGAGGCCCTTGCTATCGTGTGTGCTTCTGTCACGGCCACTCATAAACGACGATTGCTCCTTCAGTCTGGCAAAATGAAAAAGCTTACAGCACCTGGTATTCCCAGGCGGTCTCCCATCCAAGTACTAACCAGGCCCGACCCTGCTTAGCTTCCGAGATCGGACGAGATCGGGCGTGTTCAGGGTGGTATGGCCGTAAGCAAGTAAGGCAGCAGCCGCTAGGCCTCATATGCCAGTGTCACGCTAACGCGGAGGGGACTGGCGGGTGTCAGACCGGATGAGAAAAGCATCAGCAGAGGCTGCGGTCGTTCAGGCAGTCAGTTAAGGGGTTATCGCTTCTCGGCCTTTTGGCTAAGATCAAGTGTAGTATCTGTTCTTATCAGTTTAATATCTGATACGTCCCCTATACGGGGACTACATATTAAACGGATTTTTGGACTCGGGAGTTGAAACAGGGGCTTGCTCCGTTCACTCCACGCATCGACCCGGCATTGCAGTGCCGCTGGGAACGGTGCGCCTCCTTCTGCTTTGTCGAAAGAAACTCGCATACACAAGGGCACCTTATCGTTCTGAACGGCGTGCCCGGTGGTTTACGCCCCGCCCCCTAGGCCGTGCCCCCCATTTGTGTTAACCAACGCCCCCAAAGTGGTTGGGGGTTGGGGCGACGGGAGGAGTAGACTAATTCCGGGGTACAGGTGAAAAATCTTCAAAGTGTGGGCTGCTGAAAAAAAAAAAAAACCTGCATGTGCCGTTTTGCCCGGCTCTCCGCGGGGCCCCGGGGAGCCTTGTCACCCAGCCGGGGTGCCCGCCCACAACCCAGTCAAACTCACAACCCGGCTCTCCAGCCGAACCCGGGTACCCACTATTAAGCCACCCTCCCGGAACCTTTACCAATAGCTGCGGGCGCACCGAGGCCGGGGACCTGGTGGTACGAATCCAGCTTTTTGGCAAAGCATTGTGGCCGTTTTGGGGAGCTCCCCACGCCAAAATGGGGCAACCTAAGGGGACTCCAGTCGGCCAGTTGGAGCCAAAGTAAAGTCTAGGTCTGTGTCCTGCTGCCCAACGGGGCTTTCTTCGCTGTGGGCGCCCCCTGGTGCTTCTCTAAGTTGTCCAATATTTCACATTGACAACAGTCTGCCACAAGGAAAAAAAGAAGGACAAAAAAAGCTTACAGCACCTGGTATTCCCAGGCGGTCTCCCATCCAAGTACTAACCAGGCCCGACCCTGCTTAGCTTCCGAGATCGGACGAGATCGGGCGTGTTCAGGGTGGTATGGCCGTAAGCGACAGTGAACCGCAGCCGGTAGGCCTTAATGGGCCAGCAGAGGCCCTTGCTATCGTGTGTGCTTCTGTCACGGCCACTCATAAACGACGATTGCTCCTTCAGTCTGGCGAAATGAAAAAGCTTACAGCACCTGGTATTCCCAGGCGGTCTCCCATCCAAGTACTAACCAGGCCCGACCCTGCTTAGCTTCCGAGATCGGACGAGATCGGGCGTGTTCAGGGTGGTATGGCCGTAAGCAAGTAAGGCAGCAGCCGCTAGGCCTCATATGCCAGTGTCACGCTAACGCGGAGGGGACTGGCGGGTGTCAGACCGGATGAGAAAAGCATCAGCAGAGGCTGCGGTCGTTCAGGCAGTCAGTTAAGGGGTTATCGCTTCTCGGCCTTTTGGCTAAGATCAAGTGTAGTATCTGTTCTTATCAGTTTAATATCTGATACGTCCCCTATACGGGGACTACATATTAAACGGATTTTTGGACTCGGGAGTTGAAACAGGGGCTTGCTCCGTTCACTCCACGCATCGACCCGGCATTGCAGTGCCGCTGGGAACGGTGCGCCTCCTTCTGCTTTGTCGAAAGAAACTCGCATACACAAGGGCACCTTATCGTTCTGAACGGCGTGCCCGGTGGTTTACGCCCCGCCCCCTAGGCCGTGCCCCCCATTTGTGTTAACCAACGCCCCCAAAGTGGTTGGGGGTTGGGGCGACGGGAGGAGTAGACTAATTCCGGGGTACAGGTGAAAAATCTTCAAAGTGTGGGCTGCTGAAAAAAAAAAAAAACCTGCATGTGCCGTTTTGCCCGGCTCTCCGCGGGGCCCCGGGGAGCCTTGTCACCCAGCCGGGGTGCCCGCCCACAACCCAGTCAAACTCACAACCCGGCTCTCCAGCCGAACCCGGGTACCCACTATTAAGCCACCCTCCCGGAACCTTTACCAATAGCTGCGGGGGCACCGAGGCCGGGGACCTGGTGGTACGAATCCAGCTTTTTGGCAAAGCATTGTGGCCGTTTTGGGGAGCTCCCCACGCCAAAATGGGGCAACCTAAGGGGACTCCAGTCGGCCAGTTGGAGCCAAAGTAAAGTCTAGGTCTGTGTCCTGCTGCCCAACGGGGCTTTCTTCGCTGTGGGCGCCCCCTGGTGCTTCTCTAAGTTGTCCAATATTTCACATTGACAACAGTCTGCCACAAGGAAAAAAAGAAGGACAAAAAAAGCTTACAGCACCTGGTATTCCCAGGCGGTCTCCCATCCAAGTACTAACCAGGCCCGACCCTGCTTAGCTTCCGAGATCGGACGAGATCGGGCGTGTTCAGGGTGGTATGGCCGTAAGCGACAGTGAACCGCAGCCGGTAGGCCTTAATGGGCCAGCAGAGGCCCTTGCTATCGTGTGTGCTTCTGTCACGGCCACTCATAAACACCGATTGCTCCTTCAGTCTGGCAAAATGAAAAAGCTTACAGCACCTGGTATTCCCAGGCGGTCTCCCATCCAAGTACTAACCAGGCCCGACCCTGCTTAGCTTCCGAGATCGGACGAGATTGGGCGTGTTCAGGGTGGTATGGCCATGAGCGACAGTCAACCGCAGCCGGTAGGCCTTAATGGGCCAGCAGAGGCCCTTGCTATCGTGTGTGCTTCTGTCACGGCCACTCATAAACGACGATTGCTCCTTCAGTCTGGCAAAATGAAAAAGCTTACAGCACCTGGTATTCCCAGGCGGTCTCCCATCCAAGTACTAACCAGGCCCGACCCTGCTTAGCTTCCGAGATCGGACGAGATCGGGCGTGTTCAGGGTGGTATGGCCGTAAGCAAGTAAGGCAGCAGCCGCTAGGCCTCATATGCCAGTGTCACGCTAACGCGGAGGGGACTGGCGGGTGTCAGACCGGATGAGAAAAGCATCAGCAGAGGCTGCGGTCGTTCAGGCAGTCAGTTAAGGGGTTATCGCTTCTCGGCCTTTTGGCTAAGATCAAGTGTAGTATCTGTTCTTATCAGTTTAATATCTGATACGTCCCCTATACGGGGACTACATATTAAACGGATTTTTGGACTCGGGAGTTGAAACAGGGGCTTGCTCCGTTCACTCCACGCATCGACCCGGCATTGCAGTGCCGCTGGGAACGGTGCGCCTCCTTCTGCTTTGTCGAAAGAAACTCGCATACACAAGGGCACCTTATCGTTCTGAACGGCGTGCCCGGTGGTTTACGCCCCGCCCCCTAGGCCGTGCCCCCCATTTGTGTTAACCAACGCCCCCAAAGTGGTTGGGGGTTGGGGCGACGGGAGGAGTAGACTAATTCCGGGGTACAGGTGAAAAATCTTCAAAGTGTGGGCTGCTGAAAAAAAAAAAAAACCTGCATGTGCCGTTTTGCCCGGCTCTCCGCGGGGCCCCGGGGAGCCTTGTCACCCAGCCGGGGTGCCCGCCCACAACCCAGTCAAACTCACAACCCGGCTCTCCAGCCGAACCCGGGTACCCACTATTAAGCCACCCTCCCGGAACCTTTACCAATAGCTGCGGGCGCACCGAGGCCGGGGACCTGGTGGTACGAATCCAGCTTTTTGGCAAAGCATTGTGGCCGTTTTGGGGAGCTCCCCACGCCAAAATGGGGCAACCTAAGGGGACTCCAGTCGGCCAGTTGGAGCCAAAGTAAAGTCTAGGTCTGTGTCCTGCTGCCCAACGGGGCTTTCTTCGCTGTGGGCGCCCCCTGGTGCTTCTCTAAGTTGTCCAATATTTCACATTGACAACAGTCTGCCACAAGGAAAAAAAGAAGGACAAAAAAAGCTTACAGCACCTGGTATTCCCAGGCGGTCTCCCATCCAAGTACTAACCAGGCCCGACCCTGCTTAGCTTCCGAGATCGGACGAGATCGGGCGTGTTCAGGGTGGTATGGCCGTAAGCGACAGTGAACCGCAGCCGGTAGGCCTTAATGGGCCAGCAGAGGCCCTTGCTATCGTGTGTGCTTCTGTCACGGCCACTCATAAACACCGATTGCTCCTTCAGTCTGGCAAAATGAAAAAGCTTACAGCACCTGGTATTCCCAGGCGGTCTCCCATCCAAGTACTAACCAGGCCCGACCCTGCTTAGCTTCCGAGATCGGACGAGATTGGGCGTGTTCAGGGTGGTATGGCCATGAGCGACAGTCAACCGCAGCCGGTAGGCCTTAATGGGCCAGCAGAGGCCCTTGCTATCGTGTGTGCTTCTGTCACGGCCACTCATAAACGACGATTGCTCCTTCAGTCTGGCAAAATGAAAAAGCTTACAGCACCTGGTATTCCCAGGCGGTCTCCCATCCAAGTACTAACCAGGCCCGACCCTGCTTAGCTTCCGAGATCGGACGAGATCGGGCGTGTTCAGGGTGGTATGGCCGTAAGCAAGTAAGGCAGCAGCCGCTAGGCCTCATATGCCAGTGTCACGCTAACGCGGAGGGGACTGGCGGGTGTCAGACCGGATGAGAAAAGCATCAGCAGAGGCTGCGGTCGTTCAGGCAGTCAGTTAAGGGGTTATCGCTTCTCGGCCTTTTGGCTAAGATCAAGTGTAGTATCTGTTCTTATCAGTTTAATATCTGATACGTCCCCTATACGGGGACTACATATTAAACGGATTTTTGGACTCGGGAGTTGAAACAGGGGCTTGCTCCGTTCACTCCACGCATCGACCCGGCATTGCAGTGCCGCTGGGAACGGTGCGCCTCCTTCTGCTTTGTCGAAAGAAACTCGCATACACAAGGGCACCTTATCGTTCTGAACGGCGTGCCCGGTGGTTTACGCCCCGCCCCCTAGGCCGTGCCCCCCATTTGTGTTAACCAACGCCCCCAAAGTGGTTGGGGGTTGGGGCGACGGGAGGAGTAGACTAATTCCGGGGTACAGGTGAAAAATCTTCAAAGTGTGGGCTGCTGAAAAAAAAAAAAAACCTGCATGTGCCGTTTTGCCCGGCTCTCCGCGGGGCCCCGGGGAGCCTTGTCACCCAGCCGGGGTGCCCGCCCACAACCCAGTCAAACTCACAACCCGGCTCTCCAGCCGAACCCGGGTACCCACTATTAAGCCACCCTCCCGGAACCTTTACCAATAGCTGCGGGGGCACCGAGGCCGGGGACCTGGTGGTACGAATCCAGCTTTTTGGCAAAGCATTGTGGCCGTTTTGGGGAGCTCCCCACGCCAAAATGGGGCAACCTAAGGGGACTCCAGTCGGCCAGTTGGAGCCAAAGTAAAGTCTAGGTCTGTGTCCTGCTGCCCAACGGGGCTTTCTTCGCTGTGGGCGCCCCCTGGTGCTTCTCTAAGTTGTCCAATATTTCACATTGACAACAGTCTGCCACAAGGAAAAAAAGAAGGACAAAAAAAGCTTACAGCACCTGGTATTCCCAGGCGGTCTCCCATCCAAGTACTAACCAGGCCCGACCCTGCTTAGCTTCCGAGATCGGACGAGATCGGGCGTGTTCAGGGTGGTATGGCCGTAAGCGACAGTGAACCGCAGCCGGTAGGCCTTAATGGGCCAGCAGAGGCCCTTGCTATCGTGTGTGCTTCTGTCACGGCCACTCATAAACACCGATTGCTCCTTCAGTCTGGCAAAATGAAAAAGCTTACAGCACCTGGTATTCCCAGGCGGTCTCCCATCCAAGTACTAACCAGGCCCGACCCTGCTTAGCTTCCGAGATCGGACGAGATTGGGCGTGTTCAGGGTGGTATGGCCATGAGCGACAGTCAACCGCAGCCGGTAGGCCTTAATGGGCCAGCAGAGGCCCTTGCTATCGTGTGTGCTTCTGTCACGGCCACTCATA
Organism: Nannobrachium achirus; assembly: GCF_963921795.1. Lineage (NCBI taxonomy): Eukaryota > Metazoa > Chordata > Actinopteri > Myctophiformes > Myctophidae > Nannobrachium > Nannobrachium achirus. The sequence goes on from NW_027664712.1 coordinate 584,086, forward strand.
AACGACGATTGCTCCTTCAGTCTGGCAAAATGAAAAAGCTTACAGCACCTGGTATTCCCAGGCGGTCTCCCATCCAAGTACTAACCAGGCCCGACCCTGCTTAGCTTCCGAGATCGGACGAGATCGGGCGTGTTCAGGGTGGTATGGCCGTAAGCAAGTAAGGCAGCAGCCGCTAGGCCTCATATGCCAGTGTCACGCTAACGCGGAGGGGACTGGCGGGTGTCAGACCGGATGAGAAAAGCATCAGCAGAGGCTGCGGTCGTTCAGGCAGTCAGTTAAGGGGTTATCGCTTCTCGGCCTTTTGGCTAAGATCAAGTGTAGTATCTGTTCTTATCAGTTTAATATCTGATACGTCCCCTATACGGGGACTACATATTAAACGGATTTTTGGACTCGGGAGTTGAAACAGGGGCTTGCTCCGTTCACTCCACGCATCGACCCGGCATTGCAGTGCCGCTGGGAACGGTGCGCCTCCTTCTGCTTTGTCGAAAGAAACTCGCATACACAAGGGCACCTTATCGTTCTGAACGGCGTGCCCGGTGGTTTACGCCCCGCCCCCTAGGCCGTGCCCCCCATTTGTGTTAACCAACGCCCCCAAAGTGGTTGGGGGTTGGGGCGACGGGAGGAGTAGACTAATTCCGGGGTACAGGTGAAAAATCTTCAAAGTGTGGGCTGCTGAAAAAAAAAAAAAACCTGCATGTGCCGTTTTGCCCGGCTCTCCGCGGGGCCCCGGGGAGCCTTGTCACCCAGCCGGGGTGCCCGCCCACAACCCAGTCAAACTCACAACCCGGCTCTCCAGCCGAACCCGGGTACCCACTATTAAGCCACCCTCCTGGAACCTTTACCAATAGCTGCGGGCGCACCGAGGCCGGGGACCTGGTGGTACGAATCCAGCTTTTTGGCAAAGCATTGTGGCCGTTTTGGGGAGCTCCCCACGCCAAAATGGGGCAACCTAAGGGGACTCCAGTCGGCCAGTTGGAGCCAAAGTAAAGTCTAGGTCTGTGTCCTGCTGCCCAACGGGGCTTTCTTCGCTGTGGGCGCCCCCTGGTGCTTCTCTAAGTTGTCCAATATTTCACATTGACAACAGTCTGCCACAAGGAAAAAAAGAAGGACAAAAAAAGCTTACAGCACCTGGTATTCCCAGGCGGTCTCCCATCCAAGTACTAACCAGGCCCGACCCTGCTTAGCTTCCGAGATCGGACGAGATCGGGCGTGTTCAGGGTGGTATGGCCGTAAGCGACAGTGAACCGCAGCCGGTAGGCCTTAATGGGCCAGCAGAGGCCCTTGCTATCGTGTGTGCTTCTGTCACGGCCACTCATAAACACCGATTGCTCCTTCAGTCTGGCAAAATGAAAAAGCTTACAGCACCTGGTATTCCCAGGCGGTCTCCCATCCAAGTACTAACCAGGCCCGACCCTGCTTAGCTTCCGAGATCGGACGAGATCGGGCGTGTTCAGGGTGGTATGGCCGTAAGCGACAGTGAACCGCAGCCGGTAGGCCTTAATGGGCCAGCAGCGGCCCTTGCTATCGTGTGTGCTTCTGTCACGGCCACTCATAAACACCGATTGCTCCTTCAGTCTGGCAAAATGAAAAAGCTTACAGCACCTGGTATTCCCAGGCGGTCTCCCATCCAAGTACTAACCAGGCCCGACCCTGCTTAGCTTCCGAGATCGCACGAGATTGGGCGTGTTCAGGGTGGTATGGCCATGAGCGACAGTCAACCGCAGCCGGTAGGCCTTAATGGGCCAGCAGAGGCCCTTGCTATCGTGTGTGCTTCTGTCACGGCCACTCATAAACGACGATTGCTCCTTCAGTCTGGCGAAATGAAAAAGCTTACAGCACCTGGTATTCCCAGGCGGTCTCCCATCCAAGTACTAACCAGGCCCGACCCTGCTTAGCTTCCGAGATCGGACGAGATCGGGCGTGTTCAGGGTGGTATGGCCGTAAGCAAGTAAGGCAGCAGCCGCTAGGCCTCATATGCCAGTGTCACGCTAACGCGGAGGGGACTGGCGGGTGTCAGACCGGATGAGAAAAGCATCAGCAGAGGCTGCGGTCGTTCAGGCAGTCAGTTAAGGGGTTATCGCTTCTCGGCCTTTTGGCTAAGATCAAGTGTAGTATCTGTTCTTATCAGTTTAATATCTGATACGTCCCCTATACGGGGACTACATATTAAACGGATTTTTGGACTCGGGAGTTGAAACAGGGGCTTGCTCCGTTCACTCCACGCATCGACCCGGCATTGCAGTGCCGCTGGGAACGGTGCGCCTCCTTCTGCTTTGTCGAAAGAAACTCGCATACACAAGGGCACCTTATCGTTCTGAACGGCGTGCCCGGTGGTTTACGCCCCGCCCCCTAGGCCGTGCCCCCCATTTGTGTTAACCAACGCCCCCAAAGTGGTTGGGGGTTGGGGCGACGGGAGGAGTAGACTAATTCCGGGGTACAGGTGAAAAATCTTCAAAGTGTGGGCTGCTGAAAAAAAAAAAAAACCTGCATGTGCCGTTTTGCCCGGCTCTCCGCGGGGCCCCGGGGAGCCTTGTCACCCAGCCGGGGTGCCCGCCCACAACCCAGTCAAACTCACAACCCGGCTCTCCAGCCGAACCCGGGTACCCACTATTAAGCCACCCTCCCGGAACCTTTACCAATAGCTGCGGGGGCACCGAGGCCGGGGACCTGGTGGTACGAATCCAGCTTTTTGGCAAAGCATTGTGGCCGTTTTGGGGAGCTCCCCACGCCAAAATGGGGCAACCTAAGGGGACTCCAGTCGGCCAGTTGGAGCCAAAGTAAAGTCTAGGTCTGTGTCCTGCTGCCCAACGGGGCTTTCTTCGCTGTGGGCGCCCCCTGGTGCTTCTCTAAGTTGTCCAATATTTCACATTGACAACAGTCTGCCACAAGGAAAAAAAGAAGGACAAAAAAAGCTTACAGCACCTGGTATTCCCAGGCGGTCTCCCATCCAAGTACTAACCAGGCCCGACCCTGCTTAGCTTCCGAGATCGGACGAGATCGGGCGTGTTCAGGGTGGTATGGCCGTAAGCGACAGTGAACCGCAGCCGGTAGGCCTTAATGGGCCAGCAGAGGCCCTTGCTATCGTGTGTGCTTCTGTCACGGCCACTCATAAACACCGATTGCTCCTTCAGTCTGGCAAAATGAAAAAGCTTACAGCACCTGGTATTCCCAGGCGGTCTCCCATCCAAGTACTAACCAGGCCCGACCCTGCTTAGCTTCCGAGATCGGACGAGATTGGGCGTGTTCAGGGTGGTATGGCCATGAGCGACAGTCAACCGCAGCCGGTAGGCCTTAATGGGCCAGCAGAGGCCCTTGCTATCGTGTGTGCTTCTGTCACGGCCACTCATAAACGACGATTGCTCCTTCAGTCTGGCAAAATGAAAAAGCTTACAGCACCTGGTATTCCCAGGCGGTCTCCCATCCAAGTACTAACCAGGCCCGACCCTGCTTAGCTTCCGAGATCGGACGAGATCGGGCGTGTTCAGGGTGGTATGGCCGTAAGCAAGTAAGGCAGCAGCCGCTAGGCCTCATATGCCAGTGTCACGCTAACGCGGAGGGGACTGGCGGGTGTCAGACCGGATGAGAAAAGCATCAGCAGAGGCTGCGGTCGTTCAGGCAGTCAGTTAAGGGGTTATCGCTTCTCGGCCTTTTGGCTAAGATCAAGTGTAGTATCTGTTCTTATCAGTTTAATATCTGATACGTCCCCTATACGGGGACTACATATTAAACGGATTTTTGGACTCGGGAGTTGAAACAGGGGCTTGCTCCGTTCACTCCACGCATCGACCCGGCATTGCAGTGCCGCTGGGAACGGTGCGCCTCCTTCTGCTTTGTCGAAAGAAACTCGCATACACAAGGGCACCTTATCGTTCTGAACGGCGTGCCCGGTGGTTTACGCCCCGCCCCCTAGGCCGTGCCCCCCATTTGTGTTAACCAACGCCCCCAAAGTGGTTGGGGGTTGGGGCGACGGGAGGAGTAGACTAATTCCGGGGTACAGGTGAAAAATCTTCAAAGTGTGGGCTGCTGAAAAAAAAAAAAAACCTGCATGTGCCGTTTTGCCCGGCTCTCCGCGGGGCCCCGGGGAGCCTTGTCACCCAGCCGGGGTGCCCGCCCACAACCCAGTCAAACTCACAACCCGGCTCTCCAGCCGAACCCGGGTACCCACTATTAAGCCACCCTCCCGGAACCTTTACCAATAGCTGCGGGCGCACCGAGGCCGGGGACCTGGTGGTACGAATCCAGCTTTTTGGCAAAGCATTGTGGCCGTTTTGGGGAGCTCCCCACGCCAAAATGGGGCAACCTAAGGGGACTCCAGTCGGCCAGTTGGAGCCAAAGTAAAGTCTAGGTCTGTGTCCTGCTGCCCAACGGGGCTTTCTTCGCTGTGGGCGCCCCCTGGTGCTTCTCTAAGTTGTCCAATATTTCACATTGACAACAGTCTGCCACAAGGAAAAAAAGAAGGACAAAAAAAGCTTACAGCACCTGGTATTCCCAGGCGGTCTCCCATCCAAGTACTAACCAGGCCCGACCCTGCTTAGCTTCCGAGATCGGACGAGATCGGGCGTGTTCAGGGTGGTATGGCCGTAAGCGACAGTGAACCGCAGCCGGTAGGCCTTAATGGGCCAGCAGAGGCCCTTGCTATCGTGTGTGCTTCTGTCACGGCCACTCATAAACACCGATTGCTCCTTCAGTCTGGCAAAATGAAAAAGCTTACAGCACCTGGTATTCCCAGGCGGTCTCCCATCCAAGTACTAACCAGGCCCGACCCTGCTTAGCTTCCGAGATCGGACGAGATCGGGCGTGTTCAGGGTGGTATGGCCGTAAGCGACAGTGAACCGCAGCCGGTAGGCCTTAATGGGCCAGCAGCGGCCCTTGCTATCGTGTGTGCTTCTGTCACGGCCACTCATAAACACCGATTGCTCCTTCAGTCTGGCAAAATGAAAAAGCTTACAGCACCTGGTATTCCCAGGCGGTCTCCCATCCAAGTACTAACCAGGCCCGACCCTGCTTAGCTTCCGAGATCGCACGAGATTGGGCGTGTTCAGGGTGGTATGGCCATGAGCGACAGTCAACCGCAGCCGGTAGGCCTTAATGGGCCAGCAGAGGCCCTTGCTATCGTGTGTGCTTCTGTCACGGCCACTCATAAACGACGATTGCTCCTTCAGTCTGGCGAAATGAAAAAGCTTACAGCACCTGGTATTCCCAGGCGGTCTCCCATCCAAGTACTAACCAGGCCCGACCCTGCTTAGCTTCCGAGATCGGACGAGATCGGGCGTGTTCAGGGTGGTATGGCCGTAAGCAAGTAAGGCAGCAGCCGCTAGGCCTCATATGCCAGTGTCACGCTAACGCGGAGGGGACTGGCGGGTGTCAGACCGGATGAGAAAAGCATCAGCAGAGGCTGCGGTCGTTCAGGCAGTCAGTTAAGGGGTTATCGCTTCTCGGCCTTTTGGCTAAGATCAAGTGTAGTATCTGTTCTTATCAGTTTAATATCTGATACGTCCCCTATACGGGGACTACATATTAAACGGATTTTTGGACTCGGGAGTTGAAACAGGGGCTTGCTCCGTTCACTCCACGCATCGACCCGGCATTGCAGTGCCGCTGGGAACGGTGCGCCTCCTTCTGCTTTGTCGAAAGAAACTCGCATACACAAGGGCACCTTATCGTTCTGAACGGCGTGCCCGGTGGTTTACGCCCCGCCCCCTAGGCCGTGCCCCCCATTTGTGTTAACCAACGCCCCCAAAGTGGTTGGGGGTTGGGGCGACGGGAGGAGTAGACTAATTCCGGGGTACAGGTGAAAAATCTTCAAAGTGTGGGCTGCTGAAAAAAAAAAAAAACCTGCATGTGCCGTTTTGCCCGGCTCTCCGCGGGGCCCCGGGGAGCCTTGTCACCCAGCCGGGGTGCCCGCCCACAACCCAGTCAAACTCACAACCCGGCTCTCCAGCCGAACCCGGGTACCCACTATTAAGCCACCCTCCCGGAACCTTTACCAATAGCTGCGGGCGCACCGAGGCCGGGGACCTGGTGGTACGAATCCAGCTTTTTGGCAAAGCATTGTGGCCGTTTTGGGGAGCTCCCCACGCCAAAATGGGGCAACCTAAGGGGACTCCAGTCGGCCAGTTGGAGCCAAAGTAAAGTCTAGGTCTGTGTCCTGCTGCCCAACGGGGCTTTCTTCGCTGTGGGCGCCCCCTGGTGCTTCTCTAAGTTGTCCAATATTTCACATTGACAACAGTCTGCCACAAGGAAAAAAAGAAGGACAAAAAAAGCTTACAGCACCTGGTATTCCCAGGCGGTCTCCCATCCAAGTACTAACCAGGCCCGACCCTGCTTAGCTTCCGAGATCGGACGAGATCGGGCGTGTTCAGGGTGGTATGGCCGTAAGCGACAGTGAACCGCAGCCGGTAGGCCTTAATGGGCCAGCAGAGGCCCTTGCTATCGTGTGTGCTTCTGTCACGGCCACTCATAAACACCGATTGCTCCTTCAGTCTGGCAAAATGAAAAAGCTTACAGCACCTGGTATTCCCAGGCGGTCTCCCATCCAAGTACTAACCAGGCCCGACCCTGCTTAGCTTCCGAGATCGGACGAGATTGGGCGTGTTCAGGGTGGTATGGCCATGAGCGACAGTCAACCGCAGCCGGTAGGCCTTAATGGGCCAGCAGAGGCCCTTGCTATCGTGTGTGCTTCTGTCACGGCCACTCATAAACGACGATTGCTCCTTCAGTCTGGCAAAATGAAAAAGCTTACAGCACCTGGTATTCCCAGGCGGTCTCCCATCCAAGTACTAACCAGGCCCGACCCTGCTTAGCTTCCGAGATCGGACGAGATCGGGCGTGTTCAGGGTGGTATGGCCGTAAGCAAGTAAGGCAGCAGCCGCTAGGCCTCATATGCCAGTGTCACGCTAACGCGGAGGGGACTGGCGGGTGTCAGACCGGATGAGAAAAGCATCAGCAGAGGCTGCGGTCGTTCAGGCAGTCAGTTAAGGGGTTATCGCTTCTCGGCCTTTTGGCTAAGATCAAGTGTAGTATCTGTTCTTATCAGTTTAATATCTGATACGTCCCCTATACGGGGACTACATATTAAACGGATTTTTGGACTCGGGAGTTGAAACAGGGGCTTGCTCCGTTCACTCCACGCATCGACCCGGCATTGCAGTGCCGCTGGGAACGGTGCGCCTCCTTCTGCTTTGTCGAAAGAAACTCGCATACACAAGGGCACCTTATCGTTCTGAACGGCGTGCCCGGTGGTTTACGCCCCGCCCCCTAGGCCGTGCCCCCCATTTGTGTTAACCAACGCCCCCAAAGTGGTTGGGGGTTGGGGCGACGGGAGGAGTAGACTAATTCCGGGGTACAGGTGAAAAATCTTCAAAGTGTGGGCTGCTGAAAAAAAAAAAAAAACTGCATGTGCCGTTTTGCCCGGCTCTCCGCGGGGCCCCGGGGAGCCTTGTCACCCAGCCGGGGTGCCCGCCCACAACCCAGTCAAACTCACAACCCGGCTCTCCAGCCGAACCCGGGTACCCACTATTAAGCCACCCTCCCGGAACCTTTACCAATAGCTGCGGGCGCACCGAGGCCGGGGACCTGGTGGTACGAATCCAGCTTTTTGGCAAAGCATTGTGGCCGTTTTGGGGAGCTCCCCACGCCAAAATGGGGCAACCTAAGGGGACTCCAGTCGGCCAGTTGGAGCCAAAGTAAAGTCTAGGTCTGTGTCCTGCTGCCCAACGGGGCTTTCTTCGCTGTGGGCGCCCCCTGGTGCTTCTCTAAGTTGTCCAATATTTCACATTGACAACAGTCTGCCACAAGGAAAAAAAGAAGGACAAAAAAAGCTTACAGCACCTGGTATTCCCAGGCGGTCTCCCATCCAAGTACTAACCAGGCCCGACCCTGCTTAGCTTCCGAGATCGGACGAGATCGGGCGTGTTCAGGGTGGTATGGCCGTAAGCGACAGTGAACCGCAGCCTGTAGGCCTTAATGGGCCAGCAGCGGCCCTTGCTATCGTGTGTGCTTCTGTCACGGCCACTCATAAACACCGATTGCTCCTTCAGTCTGGCAAAATGAAAAAGCTTACAGCACCTGGTATTCCCAGGCGGTCTCCCATCCAAGTACTAACCAGGCCCGACCCTGCTTAGCTTCCGAGATCGGACGAGATTGGGCGTGTTCAGGGTGGTATGGCCATGAGCGACAGTCAACCGCAGCCGGTAGGCCTTAATGGGCCAGCAGAGGCCCTTGCTATCGTGTGTGCTTCTGTCACGGCCACTCATAAACGACGATTGCTCCTTCAGTCTGGCGAAATGAAAAAGCTTACAGCACCTGGTATTCCCAGGCGGTCTCCCATCCAAGTACTAACCAGGCCCGACCCTGCTTAGCTTCCGAGATCGGACGAGATCGGGCGTGTTCAGGGTGGTATGGCCGTAAGCAAGTAAGGCAGCAGCCGCTAGGCCTCATATGCCAGTGTCACGCTAACGCGGAGGGGACTGGCGGGTGTCAGACCGGATGAGAAAAGCATCAGCAGAGGCTGCGGTCGTTCAGGCAGTCAGTTAAGGGGTTATCGCTTCTCGGCCTTTTGGCTAAGATCAAGTGTAGTATCTGTTCTTATCAGTTTAATATCTGATACGTCCCCTATACGGGGACTACATATTAAACGGATTTTTGGACTCGGGAGTTGAAACAGGGGCTTGCTCCGTTCACTCCACGCATCGACCCGGCATTGCAGTGCCGCTGGGAACGGTGCGCCTCCTTCTGCTTTGTCGAAAGAAACTCGCATACACAAGGGCACCTTATCGTTCTGAACGGCGTGCCCGGTGGTTTACGCCCCGCCCCCTAGGCCGTGCCCCCCATTTGTGTTAACCAACGCCCCCAAAGTGGTTGGGGGTTGGGGCGACGGGAGGAGTAGACTAATTCCGGGGTACAGGTGAAAAATCTTCAAAGTGTGGGCTGCTGAAAAAAAAAAAAAAACCTGCATGTGCCGTTTTGCCCGGCTCTCCGCGGGGCCCCGGGGAGCCTTGTCACCCAGCCGGGGTGCCCGCCCACAACCCAGTCAAACTCACAACCCGGCTCTCCAGCCGAACCCGGGTACCCACTATTAAGCCACCCTCCCGGAACCTTTACCAATAGCTGCGGGCGCACCGAGGCCGGGGACCTGGTGGTACGAATCCAGCTTTTTGGCAAAGCATTGTGGCCGTTTTGGGGAGCTCCCCACGCCAAAATGGGGCAACCTAAGGGGACTCCAGTCGGCCAGTTGGAGCCAAAGTAAAGTCTAGGTCTGTGTCCTGCTGCCCAACGGGGCTTTCTTCGCTGTGGGCGCCCCCTGGTGCTTCTCTAAGTTGTCCAATATTTCACATTGACAACAGTCTGCCACAAGGAAAAAAAGAAGGACAAAAAAAGCTTACAGCACCTGGTATTCCCAGGCGGTCTCCCATCCAAGTACTAACCAGGCCCGACCCTGCTTAGCTTCCGAGATCGGACGAGATCGGGCGTGTTCAGGGTGGTATGGCCGTAAGCGACAGTGAACCGCAGCCGGTAGGCCTTAATGGGCCAGCAGAGGCCCTTGCTATCGTGTGTGCTTCTGTCACGGCCACTCATAAACACCGATTGCTCCTTCAGTCTGGCAAAATGAAAAAGCTTACAGCACCTGGTATTCCCAGGCGGTCTCCCATCCAAGTACTAACCAGGCCCGACCCTGCTTAGCTTCCGAGATCGGACGAGATTGGGCGTGTTCAGGGTGGTATGGCCATGAGCGACAGTCAACCGCAGCCGGTAGGCCTTAATGGGCCAGCAGAGGCCCTTGCTATCGTGTGTGCTTCTGTCACGGCCACTCATAAACGACGATTGCTCCTTCAGTCTGGCAAAATGAAAAAGCTTACAGCACCTGGTATTCCCAGGCGGTCTCCCATCCAAGTACTAACCAGGCCCGACCCTGCTTAGCTTCCGAGATCGGACGAGATCGGGCGTGTTCAGGGTGGTATGGCCGTAAGCAAGTAAGGCAGCAGCCGCTAGGCCTCATATGCCAGTGTCACGCTAACGCGGAGGGGACTGGCGGGTGTCAGACCGGATGAGAAAAGCATCAGCAGAGGCTGCGGTCGTTCAGGCAGTCAGTTAAGGGGTTATCGCTTCTCGGCCTTTTGGCTAAGATCAAGTGTAGTATCTGTTCTTATCAGTTTAATATCTGATACGTCCCCTATACGGGGACTACATATTAAACGGATTTTTGGACTCGGGAGTTGAAACAGGGGCTTGCTCCGTTCACTCCACGCATCGACCCGGCATTGCAGTGCCGCTGGGAACGGTGCGCCTCCTTCTGCTTTGTCGAAAGAAACTCGCATACACAAGGGCACCTTATCGTTCTGAACGGCGTGCCCGGTGGTTTACGCCCCGCCCCCTAGGCCGTGCCCCCCATTTGTGTTAACCAACGCCCCCAAAGTGGTTGGGGGTTGGGGCGACGGGAGGAGTAGACTAATTCCGGGGTACAGGTGAAAAATCTTCAAAGTGTGGGCTGCTGAAAAAAAAAAAAAACCTGCATGTGCCGTTTTGCCCGGCTCTCCGCGGGGCCCCGGGGAGCCTTGTCACCCAGCCGGGGTGCCCGCCCACAACCCAGTCAAACTCACAACCCGGCTCTCCAGCCGAACCCGGGTACCCACTATTAAGCCACCCTCCCGGAACCTTTACCAATAGCTGCGGGCGCACCGAGGCCGGGGACCTGGTGGTACGAATCCAGCTTTTTGGCAAAGCATTGTGGCCGTTTTGGGGAGCTCCCCACGCCAAAATGGGGCAACCTAAGGGGACTCCAGTCGGCCAGTTGGAGCCAAAGTAAAGTCTAGGTCTGTGTCCTGCTGCCCAACGGGGCTTTCTTCGCTGTGGGCGCCCCCTGGTGCTTCTCTAAGTTGTCCAATATTTCACATTGACAACAGTCTGCCACAAGGAAAAAAAGAAGGACAAAAAAAGCTTACAGCACCTGGTATTCCCAGGCGGTCTCCCATCCAAGTACTAACCAGGCCCGACCCTGCTTAGCTTCCGAGATCGGACGAGATCGGGCGTGTTCAGGGTGGTATGGCCGTAAGCGACAGTGAACCGCAGCCGGTAGGCCTTAATGGGCCAGCAGCGGCCCTTGCTATCGTGTGTGCTTCTGTCACGGCCACTCATAAACACCGATTGCTCCTTCAGTCTGGCAAAATGAAAAAGCTTACAGCACCTGGTATTCCCAGGCGGTCTCCCATCCAAGTACTAACCAGGCCCGACCCTGCTTAGCTTCCGAGATCGGACGAGATTGGGCGTGTTCAGGGTGGTATGGCCATGAGCGACAGTCAACCGCAGCCGGTAGGCCTTAATGGGCCAGCAGAGGCCCTTGCTATCGTGTGTGCTTCTGTCACGGCCACTCATAAACGACGATTGCTCCTTCAGTCTGGCGAAATGAAAAAGCTTACAGCACCTGGTATTCCCAGGCGGTCTCCCATCCAAGTACTAACCAGGCCCGACCCTGCTTAGCTTCCGAGATCGGACGAGATCGGGCGTGTTCAGGGTGGTATGGCCGTAAGCAAGTAAGGCAGCAGCCGCTAGGCCTCATATGCCAGTGTCACGCTAACGCGGAGGGGACTGGCGGGTGTCAGACCGGATGAGAAAAGCATCAGCAGAGGCTGCGGTCGTTCAGGCAGTCAGTTAAGGGGTTATCGCTTCTCGGCCTTTTGGCTAAGATCAAGTGTAGTATCTGTTCTTATCAGTTTAATATCTGATACGTCCCCTATACGGGGACTACATATTAAACGGATTTTTGGACTCGGGAGTTGAAACAGGGGCTTGCTCCGTTCACTCCACGCATCGACCCGGCATTGCAGTGCCGCTGGGAACGGTGCGCCTCCTTCTGCTTTGTCGAAAGAAACTCGCATACACAAGGGCACCTTATCGTTCTGAACGGCGTGCCCGGTGGTTTACGCCCCGCCCCCTAGGCCGTGCCCCCCATTTGTGTTAACCAACGCCCCCAAAGTGGTTGGGGGTTGGGGCGACGGGAGGAGTAGACTAATTCCGGGGTACAGGTGAAAAATCTTCAAAGTGTGGGCTGCTGAAAAAAAAAAAAAACCTGCATGTGCCGTTTTGCCCGGCTCTCCGCGGGGCCCCGGGGAGCCTTGTCACCCAGCCGGGGTGCCCGCCCACAACCCAGTCAAACTCACAACCCGGCTCTCCAGCCGAACCCGGGTACCCACTATTAAGCCACCCTCCCGGAACCTTTACCAATAGCTGCGGGCGCACCGAGGCCGGGGACCTGGTGGTACGAATCCAGCTTTTTGGCAAAGCATTGTGGCCGTTTTGGGGAGCTCCCCACGCCAAAATGGGGCAACCTAAGGGGACTCCAGTCGGCCAGTTGGAGCCAAAGTAAAGTCTAGGTCTGTGTCCTGCTGCCCAACGGGGCTTTCTTCGCTGTGGGCGCCCCCTGGTGCTTCTCTAAGTTGTCCAATATTTCACATTGACAACAGTCTGCCACAAGGAAAAAAAGAAGGACAAAAAAAGCTTACAGCACCTGGTATTCCCAGGCGGTCTCCCATCCAAGTACTAACCAGGCCCGACCCTGCTTAGCTTCCGAGATCGGACGAGATCGGGCGTGTTCAGGGTGGTATGGCCGTAAGCGACAGTGAACCGCAGCCGGTAGGCCTTAATGGGCCAGCAGAGGCCCTTGCTATCGTGTGTGCTTCTGTCACGGCCACTCATAAACACCGATTGCTCCTTCAGTCTGGCAAAATGAAAAAGCTTACAGCACCTGGTATTCCCAGGCGGTCTCCCATCCAAGTACTAACCAGGCCCGACCCTGCTTAGCTTCCGAGATCGGACGAGATTGGGCGTGTTCAGGGTGGTATGGCCATGAGCGACAGTCAACCGCAGCCGGTAGGCCTTAATGGGCCAGCAGAGGCCCTTGCTATCGTGTGTGCTTCTGTCACGGCCACTCATAAACGACGATTGCTCCTTCAGTCTGGCAAAATGAAAAAGCTTACAGCACCTGGTATTCCCAGGCGGTCTCCCATCCAAGTACTAACCAGGCCCAACCCTGCTTAGCTTCCGAGATCGGACGAGATCGGGCGTGTTCAGGGTGGTATGGCCGTAAGCAAGTAAGGCAGCAGCCGCTAGGCCTCATATGCCAGTGTCACGCTAACGCGGAGGGGACTGGCGGGTGTCAGACCGGATGAGAAAAGCATCAGCAGAGGCTGCGGTCGTTCAGGCAGTCAGTTAAGGGGTTATCGCTTCTCGGCCTTTTGGCTAAGATCAAGTGTAGTATCTGTTCTTATCAGTTTAATATCTGATACGTCCCCTATACGGGGACTACATATTAAACGGATTTTTGGACTCGGGAGTTGAAACAGGGGCTTGCTCCGTTCACTCCACGCATCGACCCGGCATTGCAGTGCTGCTGGGAACGGTGCGCCTCCTTCTGCTTTGTCGAAAGAAACTCGCATACACAAGGGCACCTTATCGTTCTGAACGGCGTGCCCGGTGGTTTACGCCCCGCCCCCTAGGCCGTGCCCCCCATTTGTGTTAACCAACGCCCCCAAAGTGGTTGGGGGTTGGGGCGACGGGAGGAGTAGACTAATTCCGGGGTACAGGTGAAAAATCTTCAAAGTGTGGGCTGCTGAAAAAAAAAAAAAACCTGCATGTGCCGTTTTGCCCGGCTCTCCGCGGGGCCCCGGGGAGCCTTGTCACCCAGCCGGGGTGCCCGCCCACAACCCAGTCAAACTCACAACCCGGCTCTCCAGCCGAACCCGGGTACCCACTATTAAGCCACCCTCCCGGAACCTTTACCAATAGCTGCGGGCGCACCGAGGCCGGGGACCTGGTGGTACGAATCCAGCTTTTTGGCAAAGCATTGTGGCCGTTTTGGGGAGCTCCCCACGCCAAAATGGGGCAACCTAAGGGGACTCCAGTCGGCCAGTTGGAGCCAAAGTAAAGTCTAGGTCTGTGTCCTGCTGCCCAACAGGGCTTTCTTCGCTGTGGGCGCCCCCTGGTGCTTCTCTAAGTTGTCCAATATTTCACATTGACAACAGTCTGCCACAAGGAAAAAAAGAAGGACAAAAAAAGCTTACAGCACCTGGTATTCCCAGGCGGTCTCCCATCCAAGTACTAACCAGGCCCGACCCTGCTTAGCTTCCGAGATCGGACGAGATCGGGCGTGTTCAGGGTGGTATGGCCGTAAGCGACAGTGAACCGCAGCCGGTAGGCCTTAATGGGCCAGCAGAGGCCCTTGCTATCGTGTGTGCTTCTGTCACGACCACTCATAAACACCGATTGCTCCTTCAGTCTGGCAAAATGAAAAAGCATACAGCACCTGGTATTCCCAGGCGGTCTCCCATCCAAGTACTAACCAGGCCCGACCCTGCTTAGCTTCCGAGATCGGACGAGATTGGGCGTGTTCAGGGTGGTATGGCCATGAGCGACAGTCAACCGCAGCCGGTAGGCCTTAATGGGCCAGCAGAGGCCCTTGCTATCGTGTGTGCTTCTGTCACGGCCACTCATAAACGACGATTGCTCCTTCAGTCTGGCAAAATGAAAAAGCTTACAGCACCTGGTATTCCCAGGCGGTCTCCCATCCAAGTACTAACCAGGCCCGACCCTGCTTAGCTTCCGAGATCGGACGAGATCGGGCGTGTTCAGGGTGGTATGGCCGTAAGCAAGTAAGGCAGCAGCCGCTAGGCCTCATATGCCAGTGTCACGCTAACGCGGAGGGGACTGGCGGGTGTCAGACCGGATGAGAAAAGCATCAGCAGAGGCTGCGGTCGTTCAGGCAGTCAGTTAAGGGGTTATCGCTTCTCGGCCTTTTGGCTAAGATCAAGTGTAGTATCTGTTCTTATCAGTTTAATATCTGATACGTCCCCTATACGGGGACTACATATTAAACGGATTTTTGGACTCGGGAGTTGAAACAGGGGCTTGCTCCGTTCACTCCACGCATCGACCCGGCATTGCAGTGCCGCTGGGAACGGTGCGCCTCCTTCTGCTTTGTCGAAAGAAACTCGCATACACAAGGGCACCTTATCGTTCTGAACGGCGTGCCCGGTGGTTTACGCCCCGCCCCCTAGGCCGTGCCCCCCATTTGTGTTAACCAACGCCCCCAAAGTGGTTGGGGGTTGGGGCGACGGGAGGAGTAGACTAATTCCGGGGTACAGGTGAAAAATCTTCAAAGTGTGGGCTGCTGAAAAAAAAAAAAAACCTGCATGTGCCGTTTTGCCCGGCTCTCCGCGGGGCCCCGGGGAGCCTTGTCACCCAGCCGGGGTGCCCGCCCACAACCCAGTCAAACTCACAACCCGGCTCTCCAGCCGAACCCGGGTACCCACTATTAAGCCACACTCCCGGAACCTTTACCAATAGCTGCGGGCGCACCGAGGCCGGGGACCTGGTGGTACGAATCCAGCTTTTTGGCAAAGCATTGTGGCCGTTTTGGGGAGCTCCCCACGCCAAAATGGGGCAACCTAAGGGGACTCCAGTCGGCCAGTTGGAGCCAAAGTAAAGTCTAGGTCTGTGTCCTGCTGCCCAACGGGGCTTTCTTCGCTGTGGGCGCCCCCTGGTGCTTCTCTAAGTTGTCCAATATTTCACATTGACAACAGTCTGCCACAAGGAAAAAAAGAAGGACAAAAAAAGCTTACAGCACCTGGTATTCCCAGGCGGTCTCCCATCCAAGTACTAACCAGGCCCGACCCTGCTTAGCTTCCGAGATCGGACGAGATCGGGCGTGTTCAGGGTGGTATGGCCGTAAGCGACAGTGAACCGCAGCCGGTAGGCCTTAATGGGCCAGCAGAGGCCCTTGCTATCGTGTGTGCTTCTGTCACGACCACTCATAAACACCGATTGCTCCTTCAGTCTGGCAAAATGAAAAAGCTTACAGCACCTGGTATTCCCAGGCGGTCTCCCATCCAAGTACTAACCAGGCCCGACCCTGCTTAGCTTCCGAGATCGGACGAGATTGGGCGTGTTCAGGGTGGTATGGCCATGAGCGACAGTCAACCGCAGCCGGTAGGCCTTAATGGGCCAGCAGAGGCCCTTGCTATCGTGTGTGCTTCTGTCACGGCCACTCATAAACGACGATTGCTCCTTCAGTCTGGCAAAATGAAAAAGCTTACAGCACCTGGTATTCCCAGGCGGTCTCCCATCCAAGTACTAACCAGGCCCGACCCTGCTTAGCTTCCGAGATCGGACGAGATCGGGCGTGTTCAGGGTGGTATGGCCGTAAGCAAGTAAGGCAGCAGCCGCTAGGCCTCATATGCCAGTGTCACGCTAACGCGGAGGGGACTGGCGGGTGTCAGACCGGATGAGAAAAGCATCAGCAGAGGCTGCGGTCGTTCAGGCAGTCAGTTAAGGGGTTATCGCTTCTCGGCCTTTTGGCTAAGATCAAGTGTAGTATCTGTTCTTATCAGTTTAATATCTGATACGTCCCCTATACGGGGACTACATATTAAACGGATTTTTGGACTCGGGAGTTGAAACAGGGGCTTGCTCCGTTCACTCCACGCATCGACCCGGCATTGCAGTGCCGCTGGGAACGGTGCGCCTCCTTCTGCTTTGTCGAAAGAAACTCGCATACACAAGGGCACCTTATCGTTCTGAACGGCGTGCCCGGTGGTTTACGCCCCGCCCCCTAGGCCGTGCCCCCCATTTGTGTTAACCAACGCCCCCAAAGTGGTTGGGGGTTGGGGCGACGGGAGGAGTAGACTAATTCCGGGGTACAGGTGAAAAATCTTCAAAGTGTGGGCTGCTGAAAAAAAAAAAAAACCTGCATGTGCCGTTTTGCCCGGCTCTCCGCGGGGCCCCGGGGAGCCTTGTCACCCAGCCGGGGTGCCCGCCCACAACCCAGTCAAACTCACAACCCGGCTCTCCAGCCGAACCCGGGTACCCACTATTAAGCCACCCTCCCGGAACCTTTACCAATAGCTGCGGGCGCACCGAGGCCGGGGACCTGGTGGTACGAATCCAGCTTTTTGGCAAAGCATTGTGGCCGTTTTGGGGAGCTCCCCACGCCAAAATGGGGCAACCTAAGGGGACTCCAGTCGGCCAGTTGGAGCCAAAGTAAAGTCTAGGTCTGTGTCCTGCTGCCCAACGGGGCTTTCTTCGCTGTGGGCGCCCCCTGGTGCTTCTCTAAGTTGTCCAATATTTCACATTGACAACAGTCTGCCACAAGGAAAAAAAGAAGGACAAAAAAAGCTTACAGCACCTGGTATTCCCAGGCGGTCTCCCATCCAAGTACTAACCAGGCCCGACCCTGCTTAGCTTCCGAGATCGGACGAGATCGGGCGTGTTCAGGGTGGTATGGCCGTAAGCGACAGTGAACCGCAGCCGGTAGGCCTTAATGGGCCAGCAGAGGCCCTTGCTATCGTGTGTGCTTCTGTCACGACCACTCATAAACACCGATTGCTCCTTCAGTCTGGCAAAATGAAAAAGCTTACAGCACCTGGTATTCCCAGGCGGTCTCCCATCCAAGTACTAACCAGGCCCGACCCTGCTTAGCTTCCGAGATCGGACGAGATTGGGCGTGTTCAGGGTGGTATGGCCATGAGCGACAGTCAACCGCAGCCGGTAGGCCTTAATGGGCCAGCAGAGGCCCTTGCTATCGTGTGTGCTTCTGTCACGGCCACTCATAAACGACGATTGCTCCTTCAGTCTGGCAAAATGAAAAAGCTTACAGCACCTGGTATTCCCAGGCGGTCTCCCATCCAAGTACTAACCAGGCCCGACCCTGCTTAGCTTCCGAGATCGGACGAGATCGGGCGTGTTCAGGGTGGTATGGCCGTAAGCAAGTAAGGCAGCAGCCGCTAGGCCTCATATGCCAGTGTCACGCTAACGCGGAGGGGACTGGCGGGTGTCAGACCGGATGAGAAAATCATCAGCAGAGGCTGCGGTCGTTCAGGCAGTCAGTTAAGGGGTTATCGCTTCTCGGCCTTTTGGCTAAGATCAAGTGTAGTATCTGTTCTTATCAGTTTAATATCTGATACGTCCCCTATACGGGGACTACATATTAAACGGATTTTTGGACTCGGGAGTTGAAACAGGGGCTTGCTCCGTTCACTCCACGCATCGACCCGGCATTGCAGTGCCGCTGGGAACGGTGCGCCTCCTTCTGCTTTGTCGAAAGAAACTCGCATACACAAGGGCACCTTATCGTTCTGAACGGCGTGCCCGGTGGTTTACGCCCCGCCCCCTAGGCCGTGCCCCCCATTTGTGTTAACCAACGCCCCCAAAGTGGTTGGGGGTTGGGGCGACGGGAGGAGTAGACTAATTCCGGGGTACAGGTGAAAAATCTTCAAAGTGTGGGCTGCTGAAAAAAAAAAAAAACCTGCATGTGCCGTTTTGCCCGGCTCTCCGCGGGGCCCCGGGGAGCCTTGTCACCCAGCCGGGGTGCCCGCCCACAACCCAGTCAAACTCACAACCCGGCTCTCCAGCCGAACCCGGGTACCCACTATTAAGCCACACTCCCGGAACCTTTACCAATAGCTGCGGGCGCACCGAGGCCGGGGACCTGGTGGTACGAATCCAGCTTTTTGGCAAAGCATTGTGGCCGTTTTGGGGAGCTCCCCACGCCAAAATGGGGCAACCTAAGGGGACTCCAGTCGGCCAGTTGGAGCCAAAGTAAAGTCTAGGTCTGTGTCCTGCTGCCCAACGGGGCTTTCTTCGCTGTGGGCGCCCCCTGGTGCTTCTCTAAGTTGTCCAATATTTCACATTGACAACAGTCTGCCACAAGGAAAAAAATAAGGACAAAAAAAGCTTACAGCACCTGGTATTCCCAGGCGGTCTCCCATCCAAGTACTAACCAGGCCCGACCCTGCTTAGCTTCCGAGATCGGACGAGATCGGGCGTGTTCAGGGTGGTATGGCCGTAAGCGACAGTGAACCGCAGCCGGTAGGCCTTAATGGGCCAGCAGAGGCCCTTGCTATCGTGTGTGCTTCTGTCACGACCACTCATAAACACCGATTGCTCCTTCAGTCTGGCAAAATGAAAAAGCTTACAGCACCTGGTATTCCCAGGCGGTCTCCCATCCAAGTACTAACCAGGCCCGACCCTGCTTAGCTTCCGAGATCGGACGAGATTGGGCGTGTTCAGGGTGGTATGGCCATGAGCGACAGTCAACCGCAGCCGGTAGGCCTTAATGGGCCAGCAGAGGCCCTTGCTATCGTGTGTGCTTCTGTCACGGCCACTCATAAACGACGATTGCTCCTTCAGTCTGGCAAAATGAAAAAGCTTACAGCACCTGGTATTCCCAGGCGGTCTCCCATCCAAGTACTAACCAGGCCCGACCCTGCTTAGCTTCCGAGATCGGACGAGATCGGGCGTGTTCAGGGTGGTATGGCCGTAAGCAAGTAAGGCAGCAGCCGCTAGGCCTCATATGCCAGTGTCACGCTAACGCGGAGGGGACTGGCGGGTGTCAGACCGGATGAGAAAAGCATCAGCAGAGGCTGCGGTCGTTCAGGCAGTCAGTTAAGGGGTTATCGCTTCTCGGCCTTTTGGCTAAGATCAAGTGTAGTATCTGTTCTTATCAGTTTAATATCTGATACGTCCCCTATACGGGGACTACATATTAAACGGATTTTTGGACTCGGGAGTTGAAACAGGGGCTTGCTCCGTTCACTCCACGCATCGACCCGGCATTGCAGTGCCGCTGGGAACGGTGCGCCTCCTTCTGCTTTGTCGAAAGAAACTCGCATACACAAGGGCACCTTATCGTTCTGAACGGCGTGCCCGGTGGTTTACGCCCCGCCTCCTAGGCCGTGCCCCCCATTTGTGTTAACCAACGCCCCCAAAGTGGTTGGGGGTTGGGGCGACGGGAGGAGTAGACTAATTCCGGGGTACAGGTGAAAAATCTTCAAAGTGTGGGCTGCTGAAAAAAAAAAAAACCTGCATGTGCCATTTTGCCCGGCTCTCCGCGGGGCCCCGGGGAGCCTTGTCACCCAGCCGGGGTGCCCGCCCACAACCCAGTCAAACTCACAACCCGGCTCTCCAGCCGAACCCGGGTACCCACTATTAAGCCACCCTCCCGGAACCTTTACCAATAGCTGCGGGCGCACCGAGGCCGGGGACCTGGTGGTACTAATCCAGCTTTTTGGCAAAGCATTGTGGCCGTTTTGGGGAGCTCCCCACGCCAAAATGGGGCAACCTAAGGGGACTCCAGTCGGCCAGTTGGAGCCAAAGTAAAGTCTAGGTCTGTGTCCTGCTGCCCAACGGGGCTTTCTTCGCTGTGGGCGCCCCCTGGTGCTTCTCTAAGTTGTCCAATATTTCACATTGACAACAGTCTGCCACAAGGAAAAAAATAAGGACAAAAAAAGCTTACAGCACCTGGTATTCCCAGGCGGTCTCCCATCCAAGTACTAACCAGGCCCGACCCTGCTTAGCTTCCGAGATCGGACGAGATCGGGCGTGTTCAGGGTGGTATGGCCGTAAGCGACAGTGAACCGCAGCCGGTAGGCCTTAATGGGCCAGCAGAGGCCCTTGCTATCGTGTGTGCTTCTGTCACGACCACTCATAAACACCGATTGCTCCTTCAGTCTGGCAAAATGAAAAAGCTTACAGCACCTGGTATTCCCAGGCGGTCTCCCATCCAAGTACTAACCAGGCCCGACCCTGCTTAGCTTCCGAGATCGGACGAGATTGGGCGTGTTCAGGGTGGTATGGCCATGAGCGACAGTCAACCGCAGCCGGTAGGCCTTAATGGGCCAGCAGAGGCCCTTGCTATCGTGTGTGCTTCTGTCACGGCCACTCATAAACGACGATTGCTCCTTCAGTCTGGCAAAATGAAAAAGCTTACAGCACCTGGTATTCCCAGGCGGTCTCCCATCCAAGTACTAACCAGGCCCGACCCTGCTTAGCTTCCGAGATCGGACGAGATCGGGCGTGTTCAGGGTGGTATGGCCGTAAGCAAGTAAGGCAGCAGCCGCTAGGCCTCATATGCCAGTGTCACGCTAACGCGGAGGGGACTGGCGGGTGTCAGACCGGATGAGAAAAGCATCAGCAGAGGCTGCGGTCGTTCAGGCAGTCAGTTAAGGGGTTATCGCTTCTCGGCCTTTTGGCTAAGATCAAGTGTAGTATCTGTTCTTATCAGTTTAATATCTGATACGTCCCCTATACGGGGACTACATATTAAACGGATTTTTGGACTCGGGAGTTGAAACAGGGGCTTGCTCCGTTCACTCCACGCATCGACCCGGCATTGCAGTGCCGCTGGGAACGGTGCGCCTCCTTCTGCTTTGTCGAAAGAAACTCGCATACACAAGGGCACCTTATCGTTCTGAACGGCGTGCCCGGTGGTTTACGCCCCGCCTCCTAGGCCGTGCCCCCCATTTGTGTTAACCAACGCCCCCAAAGTGGTTGGGGGTTGGGGCGACGGGAGGAGTAGACTAATTCCGGGGTACAGGTGAAAAATCTTCAAAGTGTGGGCTGCTGAAAAAAAAAAAAACCTGCATGTGCCATTTTGCCCGGCTCTCCGCGGGGCCCCGGGGAGCCTTGTCACCCAGCCGGGGTGCCCGCCCACAACCCAGTCAAACTCACAACCCGGCTCTCCAGCCGAACCCGGGTACCCACTATTAAGCCACCCTCCCGGAACCTTTACCAATAGCTGCGGGCGCACCGAGGCCGGGGACCTGGTGGTACTAATCCAGCTTTTTGGCAAAGCATTGTGGCCGTTTTGGGGAGCTCCCCACGCCAAAATGGGGCAACCTAAGGGGACTCCAGTCGGCCAGTTGGAGCCAAAGTAAAGTCTAGGTCTGTGTCCTGCTGCCCAACGGGGCTTTCTTCGCTGTGGGCGCCCCCTGGTGCTTCTCTAAGTTGTCCAATATTTCACATTGACAACAGTCTGCCACAAGGAAAAAAAGAAGGACAAAAAAAGCTTACAGCACCTGGTATTCCCAGGCGGTCTCCCATCCAAGTACTAACCAGGCCCGACCCTGCTTAGCTTCCGAGATCGGACGAGATCGGGCGTGTTCAGGGTGGTATGGCCGTAAGCGACAGTGAACCGCAGCCGGTAGGCCTTAATGGGCCAGCAGAGGCCCTTGCTATCGTGTGTGCTTCTGTCACGGCCACTCATAAACACCGATTGCTCCTTCAGTCTGGCAAAATGAAAAAGCTTACAGCACCTGGTATTCCCAGACGGTCTCCCATCCAAGTACTAACCAGGCCCGACCCTGCTTAGCTTCCGAGATCGGACGAGATTGGGCGTGTTCAGGGTGGTATGGCCATGAGCGACAGTCAACCGCAGCCGGTAGGCCTTAATGGGCCAGCAGAGGCCCTTGCTATCGTGTGTGCTTCTGTCACGGCCACTCATAAACGACGATTGCTCCTTCAGTCTGGCAAAATGAAAAAGCTTACAGCACCTGGTATTCCCAGGCGGTCTCCCATCCAAGTACTAACCAGGCCCGACCCTGCTTAGCTTCCGAGATCGGACGAGATCGGGCGTGTTCAGGGTGGTATGGCCGTAAGCAAGTAAGGCAGCAGCCGCTAGGCCTCATATGCCAGTGTCACGCTAACGCGGAGGGGACTGGCGGGTGTCAGACCGGATGAGAAAAGCATCAGCAGAGGCTGCGGTCGTTCAGGCAGTCAGTTAAGGGGTTATCGCTTCTCGGCCTTTTGGCTAAGATCAAGTGTAGTATCTGTTCTTATCAGTTTAATATCTGATACGTCCCCTATACGGGGACTACATATTAAACGGATTTTTGGACTCGGGAGTTGAAACAGGGGCTTGCTCCGTTCACTCCACGCATCGACCCGGCATTGCAGTGCCGCTGGGAACGGTGCGCCTCCTTCTGCTTTGTCGAAAGAAACTCGCATACACAAGGGCACCTTATCGTTCTGAACGGTGTGCCCGGTGGTTTACGCCCCGCCCCCTAGGCCGTGCCCCCCATTTGTGTTAACCAACGCCCCCAAAGTGGTTGGGGGTTGGGGCGACGGGAGGAGTAGACTAATTCCGGGGTACAGGTGAAAAATCTTCAAAGTGTGGGCTGCTGAAAAAAAAAAAAAACCTGCATGTGCCGTTTTGCCCGGCTCTCCGCGGGGCCCCGGGGAGCCTTGTCACCCAGCCGGGGTGCCCGCCCACAACCCAGTCAAACTCACAACCCGGCTCTCCAGCCGAACCCGGGTACCCACTATTAAGCCACCCTCCCGGAACCTTTACCAATAGCTGCGGGCGCACCGAGGCCGGGGACCTGGTGGTACGAATCCAGCTTTTTGGCAAAGCATTGTGGCCGTTTTGGGGAGCTCCCCACGCCAAAATGGGGCAACCTAAGGGGACTCCAGTCGGCCAGTTGGAGCCAAAGTAAAGTCTAGGTCTGTGTCCTGCTGCCCAACGGGGCTTTCTTCGCTGTGGGCGCCCCCTGGTGCTTCTCTAAGTTGTCCAATATTTCACATTGACAACAGTCTGCCACAAGGAAAAAAAGAAGGACAAAAAAAGCTTACAGCACCTGGTATTCCCAGGCGGTCTCCCATCCAAGTACTAACCAGGCCCGACCCTGCTTAGCTTCCGAGATCGGACGAGATCGGGCGTGTTCAGGGTGGTATGGCCGTAAGCGACAGTGAACCGCAGCCGGTAGGCCTTAATGGGCCAGCAGAGGCCCTTGCTATCGTGTGTGCTTCTGTCACGGCCACTCATAAACACCGATTGCTCCTTCAGTCTGGCAAAATGAAAAAGCTTACAGCACCTGGTATTCCCAGGCGGTCTCCCATCCAAGTACTAACCAGGCCTGACCCTGCTTAGCTTCCGAGATCGGACGAGATTGGGCGTGTTCAGGGTGGTATGGCCATGAGCGACAGTCAACCGCAGCCGGTAGGCCTTAATGGGCCAGCAGAGGCCCTTGCTATCGTGTGTGCTTCTGTCACGGCCACTCATAAACGACGATTGCTCCTTCAGTCTGGCAAAATGAAAAAGCTTACAGCACCTGGTATTCCCAGGCGGTCTCCCATCCAAGTACTAACCAGGCCCGACCCTGCTTAGCTTCCGAGATCGGACGAGATCGGGCGTGTTCAGGGTGGTATGGCCGTAAGCAAGTAAGGCAGCAGCCGCTAGGCCTCATATGCCAGTGTCACGCTAACGCGGAGGGGACTGGCGGGTGTCAGACCGGATGAGAAAAGCATCAGCAGAGGCTGCGGTCGTTCAGGCAGTCAGTTAAGGGGTTATCGCTTCTCGGCCTTTTGGCTAAGATCAAGTAAATACTGAGGTCAAGCGGTGTACGAGACACAGTAAAACTTTTTTTGATCATTTTTGAAGTGGGAGCCTTTTTTGGCCAGTTTTTCTCTGTTAACAAGTGCAGAGAGCTGGTCAATATGGCTTTCACAGGTGGCAGTGCCGTTCCTAAGGCTGGATTACGGAATACGACAAGATTTCGGTGGGTGGCACGGGATGCACCCATGATGCAGAGGGAGGTCTTTGGAAGAGTCGTCCTGTTGGGTGCACTGAGGCTGAAAGTTGACCATGTGTATTGCCTGCAGACGAATGCCCAGGAAAGGAGTTATGATGTGACCTTCTCGGCGACGGGTGTAATGGAGGATGTGTTGAGAGCCTGCAGAGAGAGAGCTGGTGAGAGACCTTTTACAAGTTTTGAAATTTTGAGTCTGGACAGACCAAATTTCAGGATAATTACCCTCCATTTGTACAACCCATACGTGACAAAGGATGATATGGTGCGCTTCCTGTCGGCCTATGGTGAAGTTTTCGCAAGCTCAAGGAGGCTGATGGACTCTCTGGGTTTCTGGACCGGGAGGACGCAATTCCAGGTCCTCCTGAAAGAAGACCCGGAGGGGTATGAGGGACTGGCGCACCCTCCGGCATCTTTCAGCATTGGTGCCGATCGGGGCTTTTTGTTTTATTCAAGGCAGCCGCCCTTCTGCAGGAGATGCAGGAGGCAAGGTCACAATGAAGGTGCATGTGGCTTTGTGAGGTGCAGGGTCTGCACAGCCTATGGCCATGAGGAAGGGGATTGCCCGCACACAGGAACCTGCAACATCTGCAGAAAGGCAGGGCATTTTTATAAGAACTGTCCTGAGAAGAAGCAGTCCTATGCTGGCGCAGTGAGGCGATCATCTGGAGGGGGAGAGGCTGGAACTTCCAGGGCTGGGAACGAAGAGGCGACAATTCCTGGGGTCGAAGAGAAAGATCAGCAGGCAATTGAGGACGTCATGGCTGTTACGGAGAGTGACGTTTTCCACGACTCTCAGGAGTTTGTTTCTCAGGGGAAGGATACTGTTAGCCCTGAAGAGGCAACATCACTGAAGAAAGGACTATCAAAGAAGGCGGTGAGGAAAATGAAGAAGGCCATAATGGCAGTGGGAGGTAATGGGAAAGTGGGTGAAAGGGATAGGGGGATTAAGAGGGGTAGCATGGAAGAAGGTGGAGGGGGTGACCAAAAGGGGAGGAGAGAAGAGAGGGAGGGAACGGGAGGGGGGGTGGAGGGTCAGGGTACCTCCGTGATGGTGGAAGTTACAGAGGGGGACTCACAAGGACTTGAAGGTAAAAGTTGTGACAACATTTTGGGTGTTGGGTCTGAGGGGCCAGTTTCCCCACTGCAAGGTCAGGTGGGGGGAGAAGGGGGGGAGGGGAGTAACAGGGGAGGGGGGGGGGGGAAAGCTGGGGTTCAGAGGTAGAGGTAGAATTTCCAATAGGGGAGGGGGAGGTGGCTGAGGGATTACAAGGGGAGACGTCTGGGATTTTACCAACGTTATTCTTAGGGAGCACGTTAAACCTGCCCCTGCCCCCTGAGCAATTAAAGCAGCGTTTTGGAACTGGGTCCAGGTCCCCTGAAAGTCCGAAAGAGGGGGGTGGAGAGGGGTCTGGGGGTGTTTGATTGTTGTTGTTTTTTTCTTTGCTTTCATGATGTCTGGGTTTTTTTCAGTTGGGACTTATAATGTGAGGGGTTTGAGAAATGACTTAAAAAGGCGTATGGTTTTTGATTTTCTCTGTTCTAAAAGGCATTTGTTGTATTTTCTACAGGAAGTGCACTTGAAAGATAGAGGGGATGTGGTGAGATTTAGTAGGGAATGGGATAGAGGGGAATCTGTCTGGAGTGTCGGGGGGGTTCACTCTAGTGGGGTAGGGATTTTGTTTGGTAGTAGGGAGGTGAGGGTGGAGGAGGTTTTTGTGGTGGTTCAAGGGAGGGTGGTGGGTGCAGATATTTGTTACAGGGGACTAAAGATGAGGGTTTTTGTAGTGTATGGGCCGCAGGGGGTGGCAGAGCGGGGGGACTTGTTTGAGGGGTTGGTTCCTCATTTAATGTCGAACAGAACTGTGATTGTAGGAGGGGATTTTAACTGTGAGCTGGGGGGAGGGGGGGACACAAGTGTCCGGAAAATAGAGAATATGATGAGGATATACAAGTTAGTTGATGGGGGGAGGGTGGTTGTTCCTCGGATGGACAGTCACACATGGCGTAACTCACAGGGGGTGTCCAGGAGGCTGTTTTCGGAATCCTTGGGCCTGTTGTCAGGCAGAGTCACCCCAGTTTTCTTCTCCGATCACGATGGAGTCGCTTTTTGTGTACAGGCTGGTGAGTCGGTCTTTGGCCCGGGATACTGGAGGTTAAACTCCAGTGTCCTGGAACAGGATGAGTTCGTGGCCAGTTTTGCTGTCTTCTTCCGGGGCCTGGAAGGGATCAGGTCGCTTTGTGCGGGTGTGATAGAGTGGTGGGAAGTAGCCAAGGAGCGGATCAGAGATTTTACGGTTAGGTATTGTAGAAGGAAGGCGCGGGAGTCGAGAAGGGAGGTGCTTCGACTCCAACGCCTTCTCGAGCTTGAGTACGCTGTTGGAAACAACAGTGGCACTGTAGATCAGCGGGCTTGTGACTCCCTTAAAGCAGAGCTTAGGGAAGTCTATGAACGTAGGGCTCGTGGGTACTTGATGCGCACACGTCACGACTTCCTGGAGAGGGACGAGACGTGCTCCGCAGCCTTTTTCAGCTCTGTACGGGCTAAAAGGGTCAAACATGTACTCACAGGGGTTAGAGATGAGCAGGGTAGAGTTGTGACGGGAGTGGACGAGATGGTGCGCGTCACCTCTCAACACTACCGATCCTTTTTTGTTGAAAGAGAGATAGATGTAGGGGGAGGGGAGGTGATGTTGGACCGGCTCACCCGGCGGGTGCCGCTTGACATAGCGGAAGCTATGGAGGCCCCGCTCACTCTCGAAGAGCTTGAGAGTGCCCTTCGAAGAATGGGAAGGCGGAAGGTGCCTGGCATCGATGGGCTGCCGGCCGAGTTTTACCTCAAGTTTTGGGGGATGCTTGGGCCGGTGGTCTTAGAGGTGTTATCCGAAGTTCTCCGCACAGGGGTAATGGGAGGGTCTTTGTCCAAGGGGGTGATTTCCCTCTTATTTAAGAAGGGAGATGCCTCCGACCTTAGGAACTGGAGGCCATTGACCATGCTGTGTGTTGACTACAAACTGCTAGCAAAGGTCCTTGCGGACAGACTAGGCACAGCACTCCCTTATGTCGTCCATGTGGATCAGACATGCGGAGTGGCGGGGCGTTCCTTGAGGTGGAATCTCCTCCTCATAAGGGACGCCATCGCCTGGGCGGAAGACAGGCACCTGCCACTAATGGTGGTTGGTCTCGACCAGGCAAAGGCGTTTGATAGGGTTCACCTGGGCTTTTTGTTTCGAGTTTTGGATAGGCTAGGGTTTGGTAGGGCTTTTGTTGGGTGGATGCGTACGTTGTATGCAGCAGCGGGGAGCACTGTTTCTGTTAATGGTCACCTTGGGGAGTTTTTCAGGTTGCACTCAGGGGTGAGACAGGGGTGTCCGCTCTCACCTCTTCTCTACATCCTTTACATGGAGCCCCTAGCTGAAGCCATTAGGGCTGACGCGGGTGTGGTAGGGATGCTGGTACCTGGCAGTGGTGGCCTGAGGGTC
Source organism: Nannobrachium achirus (assembly GCF_963921795.1). Taxonomy (NCBI): domain Eukaryota; kingdom Metazoa; phylum Chordata; class Actinopteri; order Myctophiformes; family Myctophidae; genus Nannobrachium; species Nannobrachium achirus. The sequence goes on from NW_027664712.1 coordinate 611,921, forward strand.
AAGCTTTCTCAATATGCAGACGATACCACCCTGCTGCTTGAGAGCGACACTAGCTTGATCCGTTCCTTGGAGATTTTCCAGGAATTTGGCCGGGCATCGGGTGCAGAGTTAAATCTCGCCAAGTCCTCGGTCAAATTCTTTGGGCGCTGGAAAGGGAGGACGGATGTACCAGGGGGGCTGTCTCTCTGTGAAGGGCCCCTAAGGATATTGGGGGTCGACTTTGAGGCAGCCCAGAACGCCACGTCTAACTGGACTAGGCGTATGGCGAAAGTCCAGCGGAAGTTAGGTCTCTGGATGACAAGGAGTCTGACCTTGATTGGGAAGGTCCTTGTTCTGAAGGTTGACATCTTGCCATCTCTCCTGTACTTGGCGTACGTCTACCCTTTGCCAGCCAGCATGCGTAGGCCGCTCATGGTTTTGGTGTTCAATTTCCTCTGGGGAGGAAGGTATGAGTACGTGGCGAGGTCCCGCATGCTGGCTGGGATTGGGGAGGGAGGGAGAGATGTGCCGCACCTCCCGCTGAAGCTGGACTGCTTTTTTGTTTCGTTTTTACTTAGGGAACTGGCCGCTCCGGTGGTTCATCCATCAGGCTATTTCCTACGGCTCTTTTTCACATACCCGGCAAGGCGCCTGATGGTCTGGAACAACTTGACCCCCCGGGTGGAGCAGCTACCGCCGCATTATCAACATGCGGCGAGGTGGCTACGGACTCATCCTGTAGCCTTAGATCCGGCCATCGGCCTGGAGCAGAGAGTGTTGTGGTCGGAGGTGAGGTCGGAGGTGGCAGAAAGTCCCGTGGTCGGCATCCCCGCCACAGTGTGGTTGGGGGTGCAGCCACGGGGCCTGGACAACAGGCTCAGGGATTTCAACTGGATGGTGGTTCACCGCAGCCTGCCGGTGCGAGATAAAATGTACCGGCATGGCATTGCGAGGTCTCCTGGATGCCCCCGGGCTGCTTGTGCAGCCGATGAGACCGTGAGGCACGTCATGTGGGACTGTCCATTCGCAAGGGTGGTGTGGGAGAAGGCTGGGCAGATGATAAGGAACATAGATAGTGGGCTGGTTCTGACTTGGGAGAGGGTGGAGAGGGGGCTGGTGGGGGTGGTAAGGAACAGGAAGTCCCGCTTCCTTCTTTGGCTCACCATTAGCCTCCTTAAGAGGGGAATGTGGCAGGCTAGGATGGATTGGGTGGAACATAACAGGGATTGGGGGGCTGAAGGGGTGGTGAGGAAAGTAGTTGGAGACCTGGTTGGGAGGATGAAGTGGGATATGGAAAAGCTCGGAAATGATGTTGCGTTGGATAAGTGGAAGGGTGGTTTTGGGCTATTATAAGGAGTTTTGGTTATTTTTATGAAGCTTTTGTGGAGTATGACTTAAAATGATGATCATACTGTAAGATTTTTTTTGATTGTGTAAAGAAAAAAGAAAAAGTTTGTTATTAGTATGTTGAAGAAAGTCTAAGATGATGGTGATTATTGTATGTTTGAAGTTTTATAATTAAAAAAAAAAAAAAAAAAAAAAAAAAAAAAAAAAATCTGTTCTTATCAGTTTAATATCTGATACGTCCCCTATACGGGGACTACATATTAAACGGATTTTTGGACTCGGGAGTTGAAACAGGGGCTTGCTCCGTTCACTCCACGCATCGACCCGGCATTGCAGTGCCGCTGGGAACGGTGCGCCTCCTTCTGCTTTGTCGAAAGAAACTCGCATACACAAGGGCACCTTATCGTTCTGAACGGCGTGCCCGGTGGTTTACGCCCCGCCTCCTAGGCCGTGCCCCCCATTTGTGTTAACCAACGCCCCCAAAGTGGTTGGGGGTTGGGGCGACGGGAGGAGTAGACTAATTCCGGGGTACAGGTGAAAAATCTTCAAAGTGTGGGCTGCTGAAAAAAAAAAAAACCTGCATGTGCCATTTTGCCCGGCTCTCCGCGGGGCCCCGGGGAGCCTTGTCACCCAGCCGGGGAGCCCGCCCACAACCCAGTCAAACTCACAACCCGGCTCTCCAGCCGAACCCGGGTACCCACTATTAAGCCACCCTCCCGGAACCTTTACCAATAGCTGCGGGTGCACCGAGGCCGGGGACCTGGTGGTACGAATCCAGCTTTTTGGCAAAGCATTGTGGCCGTTTTGGGGAGCTCCCCACGCCAAAATGGGGCAACCTAAGGGGACTCCAGTCGGCCAGTTGGAGCCAAAGTAAAGTCTAGGTCTGTGTCCTGCTGCCCAACGGGGCTTTCTTCGCTGTGGGCGCCCCCTGGTGCTTCTCTAAGTTGTCCAATATTTCACATTGACAACAGTCTGCCACAAGGAAAAAAAGAAGGACAAAAAAAGCTTACAGCACCTGGTATTCCCAGGCGGTCTCCCATCCAAGTACTAACCAGGCCCGACCCTGCTTAGCTTCCGAGATCGGACGAGATCGGGCGTGTTCAGGGTGGTATGGCCGTAAGCGACAGTGAACCGCAGCCGGTAGGCCTTAATGGGCCAGCAGAGGCCCTTGCTATCGTGTGTGCTTCTGTCACGGCCACTCATAAACACCGATTGCTCCTTCAGTCTGGCAAAATGAAAAAGCTTACAGCACCTGGTATTCCCAGGCGGTCTCCCATCCAAGTACTAACCAGGCCCGACCCTGCTTAGCTTCCGAGATCGGACGAGATTGGGCGTGTTCAGGGTGGTATGGCCATGAGCGACAGTCAACCGCAGCCGGTAGGCCTTAATGGGCCAGCAGAGGCCCTTGCTATCGTGTGTGCTTCTGTCACGGCCACTCATAAACGACGATTGCTCCTTCAGTCTGGCAAAATGAAAAAGCTTACAGCACCTGGTATTCCCAGGCGGTCTCCCATCCAAGTACTAACCAGGCCCGACCCTGCTTAGCTTCCGAGATCGGACGAGATCGGGCGTGTTCAGGGTGGTATGGCCGTAAGCAAGTAAGGCAGCAGCCGCTAGGCCTCATATGCCAGTGTCACGCTAACGCGGAGGGGACTGGCGGGTGTCAGACCGGATGAGAAAAGCATCAGCAGAGGCTGCGGTCGTTCAGGCAGTCAGTTAAGGGGTTATCGCTTCTCGGCCTTTTGGCTAAGATCAAGTGTAGTATCTGTTCTTATCAGTTTAATATCTGATACGTCCCCTATACGGGGACTACATATTAAACGGATTTTTGGACTCGGGAGTTGAAACAGGGGCTTGCTCCGTTCACTCCACGCATCGACCCGGCATTGCAGTGCCGCTGGGAACGGTGCGCCTCCTTCTGCTTTGTCGAAAGAAACTCGCATACACAAGGGCACCTTATCGTTCTGAACGGCGTGCCCGGTGGTTTACGCCCCGCCCCCTAGGCCGTGCCCCCCATTTGTGTTAACCAACGCCCCCAAAGTGGTTGGGGGTTGGGGCGACGGGAGGAGTAGACTAATTCCGGGGTACAGGTGAAAAATCTTCAAAGTGTGGGCTGCTGAAAAAAAAAAAAAACCTGCATGTGCCGTTTTGCCCGGCTCTCCGCGGGGCCCCGGGGAGCCTTGTCACCCAGCCGGGGTGCCCGCCCACAACCCAGTCAAACTCACAACCCGGCTCTCCAGCCGAACCCGGGTACCCACTATTAAGCCACACTCCCGGAACCTTTACCAATAGCTGCGGGCGCACCGAGGCCGGGGACCTGGTGGTACGAATCCAGCTTTTTGGCAAAGCATTGTGGCCGTTTTGGGGAGCTCCCCACGCCAAAATGGGGCAACCTAAGGGGACTCCAGTCGGCCAGTTGGAGCCAAAGTAAAGTCTAGGTCTGTGTCCTGCTGCCCAACGGGGCTTTCTTCGCTGTGGGCGCCCCCTGGTGCTTCTCTAAGTTGTCCAATATTTCACATTGACAACAGTCTGCCACAAGGAAAAAAATAAGGACAAAAAAAGCTTACAGCACCTGGTATTCCCAGGCGGTCTCCCATCCAAGTACTAACCAGGCCCGACCCTGCTTAGCTTCCGAGATCGGACGAGATCGGGCGTGTTCAGGGTGGTATGGCCGTAAGCGACAGTGAACCGCAGCCGGTAGGCCTTAATGGGCCAGCAGAGGCCCTTGCTATCGTGTGTGCTTCTGTCACGACCACTCATAAACACCGATTGCTCCTTCAGTCTGGCAAAATGAAAAAGCTTACAGCACCTGGTATTCCCAGGCGGTCTCCCATCCAAGTACTAACCAGGCCCGACCCTGCTTAGCTTCCGAGATCGGACGAGATTGGGCGTGTTCAGGGTGGTATGGCCATGAGCGACAGTCAACCGCAGCCGGTAGGCCTTAATGGGCCAGCAGAGGCCCTTGCTATCGTGTGTGCTTCTGTCACGGCCACTCATAAACGACGATTGCTCCTTCAGTCTGGCAAAATGAAAAAGCTTACAGCACCTGGTATTCCCAGGCGGTCTCCCATCCAAGTACTAACCAGGCCCGACCCTGCTTAGCTTCCGAGATCGGACGAGATCGGGCGTGTTCAGGGTGGTATGGCCGTAAGCAAGTAAGGCAGCAGCCGCTAGGCCTCATATGCCAGTGTCACGCTAACGCGGAGGGGACTGGCGGGTGTCAGACCGGATGAGAAAAGCATCAGCAGAGGCTGCGGTCGTTCAGGCAGTCAGTTAAGGGGTTATCGCTTCTCGGCCTTTTGGCTAAGATCAAGTGTAGTATCTGTTCTTATCAGTTTAATATCTGATACGTCCCCTATACGGGGACTACATATTAAACGGATTTTTGGACTCGGGAGTTGAAACAGGGGCTTGCTCCGTTCACTCCACGCATCGACCCGGCATTGCAGTGCCGCTGGGAACGGTGCGCCTCCTTCTGCTTTGTCGAAAGAAACTCGCATACACAAGGGCACCTTATCGTTCTGAACGGCGTGCCCGGTGGTTTACGCCCCGCCTCCTAGGCCGTGCCCCCCATTTGTGTTAACCAACGCCCCCAAAGTGGTTGGGGGTTGGGGCGACGGGAGGAGTAGACTAATTCCGGGGTACAGGTGAAAAATCTTCAAAGTGTGGGCTGCTGAAAAAAAAAAAAACCTGCATGTGCCATTTTGCCCGGCTCTCCGCGGGGCCCCGGGGAGCCTTGTCACCCAGCCGGGGTGCCCGCCCACAACCCAGTCAAACTCACAACCCGGCTCTCCAGCCGAACCCGGGTACCCACTATTAAGCCACCCTCCCGGAACCTTTACCAATAGCTGCGGGCGCACCGAGGCCGGGGACCTGGTGGTACTAATCCAGCTTTTTGGCAAAGCATTGTGGCCGTTTTGGGGAGCTCCCCACGCCAAAATGGGGCAACCTAAGGGGACTCCAGTCGGCCAGTTGGAGCCAAAGTAAAGTCTAGGTCTGTGTCCTGCTGCCCAACGGGGCTTTCTTCGCTGTGGGCGCCCCCTGGTGCTTCTCTAAGTTGTCCAATATTTCACATTGACAACAGTCTGCCACAAGGAAAAAAAGAAGGACAAAAAAAGCTTACAGCACCTGGTATTCCCAGGCGGTCTCCCATCCAAGTACTAACCAGGCCCGACCCTGCTTAGCTTCCGAGATCGGACGAGATCGGGCGTGTTCAGGGTGGTATGGCCGTAAGCGACAGTGAACCGCAGCCGGTAGGCCTTAATGGGCCAGCAGAGGCCCTTGCTATCGTGTGTGCTTCTGTCACGGCCACTCATAAACACCGATTGCTCCTTCAGTCTGGCAAAATGAAAAAGCTTACAGCACCTGGTATTCCCAGACGGTCTCCCATCCAAGTACTAACCAGGCCCGACCCTGCTTAGCTTCCGAGATCGGACGAGATTGGGCGTGTTCAGGGTGGTATGGCCATGAGCGACAGTCAACCGCAGCCGGTAGGCCTTAATGGGCCAGCAGAGGCCCTTGCTATCGTGTGTGCTTCTGTCACGGCCACTCATAAACGACGATTGCTCCTTCAGTCTGGCAAAATGAAAAAGCTTACAGCACCTGGTATTCCCAGGCGGTCTCCCATCCAAGTACTAACCAGGCCCGACCCTGCTTAGCTTCCGAGATCGGACGAGATCGGGCGTGTTCAGGGTGGTATGGCCGTAAGCAAGTAAGGCAGCAGCCGCTAGGCCTCATATGCCAGTGTCACGCTAACGCGGAGGGGACTGGCGGGTGTCAGACCGGATGAGAAAAGCATCAGCAGAGGCTGCGGTCGTTCAGGCAGTCAGTTAAGGGGTTATCGCTTCTCGGCCTTTTGGCTAAGATCAAGTGTAGTATCTGTTCTTATCAGTTTAATATCTGATACGTCCCCTATACGGGGACTACATATTAAACGGATTTTTGGACTCGGGAGTTGAAACAGGGGCTTGCTCCGTTCACTCCACGCATCGACCCGGCATTGCAGTGCCGCTGGGAACGGTGCGCCTCCTTCTGCTTTGTCGAAAGAAACTCGCATACACAAGGGCACCTTATCGTTCTGAACGGTGTGCCCGGTGGTTTACGCCCCGCCCCCTAGGCCGTGCCCCCCATTTGTGTTAACCAACGCCCCCAAAGTGGTTGGGGGTTGGGGCGACGGGAGGAGTAGACTAATTCCGGGGTACAGGTGAAAAATCTTCAAAGTGTGGGCTGCTGAAAAAAAAAAAAAACCTGCATGTGCCGTTTTGCCCGGCTCTCCGCGGGGCCCCGGGGAGCCTTGTCACCCAGCCGGGGTGCCCGCCCACAACCCAGTCAAACTCACAACCCGGCTCTCCAGCCGAACCCGGGTACCCACTATTAAGCCACCCTCCCGGAACCTTTACCAATAGCTGCGGGCGCACCGAGGCCGGGGACCTGGTGGTACGAATCCAGCTTTTTGGCAAAGCATTGTGGCCGTTTTGGGGAGCTCCCCACGCCAAAATGGGGCAACCTAAGGGGACTCCAGTCGGCCAGTTGGAGCCAAAGTAAAGTCTAGGTCTGTGTCCTGCTGCCCAACGGGGCTTTCTTCGCTGTGGGCGCCCCCTGGTGCTTCTCTAAGTTGTCCAATATTTCACATTGACAACAGTCTGCCACAAGGAAAAAAAGAAGGACAAAAAAAGCTTACAGCACCTGGTATTCCCAGGCGGTCTCCCATCCAAGTACTAACCAGGCCCGACCCTGCTTAGCTTCCGAGATCGGACGAGATCGGGCGTGTTCAGGGTGGTATGGCCGTAAGCGACAGTGAACCGCAGCCGGTAGGCCTTAATGGGCCAGCAGAGGCCCTTGCTATCGTGTGTGCTTCTGTCACGGCCACTCATAAACACCGATTGCTCCTTCAGTCTGGCAAAATGAAAAAGCTTACAGCACCTGGTATTCCCAGGCGGTCTCCCATCCAAGTACTAACCAGGCCTGACCCTGCTTAGCTTCCGAGATCGGACGAGATTGGGCGTGTTCAGGGTGGTATGGCCATGAGCGACAGTCAACCGCAGCCGGTAGGCCTTAATGGGCCAGCAGAGGCCCTTGCTATCGTGTGTGCTTCTGTCACGGCCACTCATAAACGACGATTGCTCCTTCAGTCTGGCAAAATGAAAAAGCTTACAGCACCTGGTATTCCCAGGCGGTCTCCCATCCAAGTACTAACCAGGCCCGACCCTGCTTAGCTTCCGAGATCGGACGAGATCGGGCGTGTTCAGGGTGGTATGGCCGTAAGCAAGTAAGGCAGCAGCCGCTAGGCCTCATATGCCAGTGTCACGCTAACGCGGAGGGGACTGGCGGGTGTCAGACCGGATGAGAAAAGCATCAGCAGAGGCTGCGGTCGTTCAGGCAGTCAGTTAAGGGGTTATCGCTTCTCGGCCTTTTGGCTAAGATCAAGTAAATACTGAGGTCAAGCGGTGTACGAGACACAGTAAAACTTTTTTTGATCATTTTTGAAGTGGGAGCCTTTTTTGGCCAGTTTTTCTCTGTTAACAAGTGCAGAGAGCTGGTCAATATGGCTTTCACAGGTGGCAGTGCCGTTCCTAAGGCTGGATTACGGAATACGACAAGATTTCAGTGGGTGGCACGGGATGCACCCATGATGCAGAGGGAGGTCTTTGGAAGAGTCGTCCTGTTGGGTGCACTGAGGCTGAAAGTTGACCATGTGTATTGCCTGCAGACGAATGCCCAGGAAAGGAGTTATGATGTGACCTTCTCGGCGACGGGTGTAATGGAGGATGTGTTGAGAGCCTGCAGAGAGAGAGCTGGTGAGAGACCTTTTACAAGTTTTGAAATTTTGAGTCTGGACAGACCAAATTTCAGGATAATTACCCTCCATTTGTACAACCCATACGTGACAAAGGATGATATGGTGCGCTTCCTGTCGGCCTATGGTGAAGTTTTCGCAAGCTCAAGGAGGCTGATGGACTCTCTGGGTTTCTGGACCGGGAGGACGCAATTCCAGGTCCTCCTGAAAGAAGACCCGGAGGGGTATGAGGGACTGGCGCACCCTCCGGCATCTTTCAGCATTGGTGCCGATCGGGGCTTTTTGTTTTATTCAAGGCAGCCGCCCTTCTGCAGGAGATGCAGGAGGCAAGGTCACAATGAAGGTGCATGTGGCTTTGTGAGGTGCAGGGTCTGCACAGCCTATGGCCATGAGGAAGGGGATTGCCCGCACACAGGAACCTGCAACATCTGCAGAAAGGCAGGGCATTTTTATAAGAACTGTCCTGAGAAGAAGCAGTCCTATGCTGGCGCAGTGAGGCGATCATCTGGAGGGGGAGAGGCTGGAACTTCCAGGGCTGGGAACGAAGAGGCGACAATTCCTGGGGTCGAAGAGAAAGATCAGCAGGCAATTGAGGACGTCATGGCTGTTACGGAGAGTGACGTTTTCCACGACTCTCAGGAGTTTGTTTCTCAGGGGAAGGATACTGTTAGCCCTGAAGAGGCAACATCACTGAAGAAAGGACTATCAAAGAAGGCGGTGAGGAAAATGAAGAAGGCCATAATGGCAGTGGGAGGTAATGGGAAAGTGGGTGAAAGGGATAGGGGGATTAAGAGGGGTAGCATGGAAGAAGGTGGAGGGGGTGACCAAAAGGGGAGGAGAGAAGAGAGGGAGGGAACGGGAGGGGGGGTGGAGGGTCAGGGTACCTCCGTGATGGTGGAAGTTACAGAGGGGGACTCACAAGGACTTGAAGGTAAAAGTTGTGACAACATTTTGGGTGTTGGGTCTGAGGGGCCAGTTTCCCCACTGCAAGGTCAGGTGGGGGGAGAAGGGGGGGAGGGGAGTAACAGGGGAGGGGGGGGGGGGGAAAGCTGGGGTTCAGAGGTAGAGGTAGAATTTCCAATAGGGGAGGGGGAGGTGGCTGAGGGATTACAAGGGGAGACGTCTGGGATTTTACCAACGTTATTCTTAGGGAGCACGTTAAACCTGCCCCTGCCCCCTGAGCAATTAAAGCAGCGTTTTGGAACTGGGTCCAGGTCCCCTGAAAGTCCGAAAGAGGGGGGTGGAGAGGGGTCTGGGGGTGTTTGATTGTTGTTGTTTTTTTCTTTGCTTTCATGATGTCTGGGTTTTTTTCAGTTGGGACTTATAATGTGAGGGGTTTGAGAAATGACTTAAAAAGGCGTATGGTTTTTGATTTTCTCTGTTCTAAAAGGCATTTGTTGTATTTTCTACAGGAAGTGCACTTGAAAGATAGAGGGGATGTGGTGAGATTTAGTAGGGAATGGGATAGAGGGGAATCTGTCTGGAGTGTCGGGGGGGTTCACTCTAGTGGGGTAGGGATTTTGTTTGGTAGTAGGGAGGTGAGGGTGGAGGAGGTTTTTGTGGTGGTTCAAGGGAGGGTGGTGGGTGCAGATATTTGTTACAGGGGACTAAAGATGAGGGTTTTTGTAGTGTATGGGCCGCAGGGGGTGGCAGAGCGGGGGGACTTGTTTGAGGGGTTGGTTCCTCATTTAATGTCGAACAGAACTGTGATTGTAGGAGGGGATTTTAACTGTGAGCTGGGGGGAGGGGGGGACACAAGTGTCCGGAAAATAGAGAATATGATGAGGATATACAAGTTAGTTGATGGGGGGAGGGTGGTTGTTCCTCGGATGGACAGTCACACATGGCGTAACTCACAGGGGGTGTCCAGGAGGCTGTTTTCGGAATCCTTGGGCCTGTTGTCAGGCAGAGTCACCCCAGTTTTCTTCTCCGATCACGATGGAGTCGCTTTTTGTGTACAGGCTGGTGAGTCGGTCTTTGGCCCGGGATACTGGAGGTTAAACTCCAGTGTCCTGGAACAGGATGAGTTCGTGGCCAGTTTTGCTGTCTTCTTCCGGGGCCTGGAAGGGATCAGGTCGCTTTGTGCGGGTGTGATAGAGTGGTGGGAAGTAGCCAAGGAGCGGATCAGAGATTTTACGGTTAGGTATTGTAGAAGGAAGGCGCGGGAGTCGAGAAGGGAGGTGCTTCGACTCCAACGCCTTCTCGAGCTTGAGTACGCTGTTGGAAACAACAGTGGCACTGTAGATCAGCGGGCTTGTGACTCCCTTAAAGCAGAGCTTAGGGAAGTCTATGAACGTAGGGCTCGTGGGTACTTGATGCGCACACGTCACGACTTCCTGGAGAGGGACGAGACGTGCTCCGCAGCCTTTTTCAGCTCTGTACGGGCTAAAAGGGTCAAACATGTACTCACAGGGGTTAGAGATGAGCAGGGTAGAGTTGTGACGGGAGTGGACGAGATGGTGCGCGTCACCTCTCAACACTACCGATCCTTTTTTGTTGAAAGAGAGATAGATGTAGGGGGAGGGGAGGTGATGTTGGACCGGCTCACCCGGCGGGTGCCGCTTGACATAGCGGAAGCTATGGAGGCCCCGCTCACTCTCGAAGAGCTTGAGAGTGCCCTTCGAAGAATGGGAAGGCGGAAGGTGCCTGGCATCGATGGGCTGCCGGCCGAGTTTTACCTCAAGTTTTGGGGGATGCTTGGGCCGGTGGTCTTAGAGGTGTTATCCGAAGTTCTCCGCACAGGGGTAATGGGAGGGTCTTTGTCCAAGGGGGTGATTTCCCTCTTATTTAAGAAGGGAGATGCCTCCGACCTTAGGAACTGGAGGCCATTGACCATGCTGTGTGTTGACTACAAACTGCTAGCAAAGGTCCTTGCGGACAGACTAGGCACAGCACTCCCTTATGTCGTCCATGTGGATCAGACATGCGGAGTGGCGGGGCGTTCCTTGAGGTGGAATCTCCTCCTCATAAGGGACGCCATCGCCTGGGCGGAAGACAGGCACCTGCCACTAATGGTGGTTGGTCTCGACCAGGCAAAGGCGTTTGATAGGGTTCACCTGGGCTTTTTGTTTCGAGTTTTGGATAGGCTAGGGTTTGGTAGGGCTTTTGTTGGGTGGATGCGTACGTTGTATGCAGCAGCGGGGAGCACTGTTTCTGTTAATGGTCACCTTGGGGAGTTTTTCAGGTTGCACTCAGGGGTGAGACAGGGGTGTCCGCTCTCACCTCTTCTCTACATCCTTTACATGGAGCCCCTAGCTGAAGCCATTAGGGCTGACGCGGGTGTGGTAGGGATGCTGGTACCTGGCAGTGGTGGCCTGAGGGTCAAGCTTTCTCAATATGCAGACGATACCACCCTGCTGCTTGAGAGCGACACTAGCTTGATCCGTTCCTTGGAGATTTTCCAGGAATTTGGCCGGGCATCGGGTGCAGAGTTAAATCTCGCCAAGTCCTCGGTCAAATTCTTTGGGCGCTGGAAAGGGAGGACGGATGTACCAGGGGGGCTGTCTCTCTGTGAAGGGCCCCTAAGGATATTGGGGGTCGACTTTGAGGCAGCCCAGAACGCCACGTCTAACTGGACTAGGCGTATGGCGAAAGTCCAGCGGAAGTTAGGTCTCTGGATGACAAGGAGTCTGACCTTGATTGGGAAGGTCCTTGTTCTGAAGGTTGACATCTTGCCATCTCTCCTGTACTTGGCGTACGTCTACCCTTTGCCAGCCAGCATGCGTAGGCCGCTCATGGTTTTGGTGTTCAATTTCCTCTGGGGAGGAAGGTATGAGTACGTGGCGAGGTCCCGCATGCTGGCTGGGATTGGGGAGGGAGGGAGAGATGTGCCGCACCTCCCGCTGAAGCTGGACTGCTTTTTTGTTTCGTTTTTACTTAGGGAACTGGCCGCTCCGGTGGTTCATCCATCAGGCTATTTCCTACGGCTCTTTTTCACATACCCGGCAAGGCGCCTGATGGTCTGGAACAACTTGACCCCCCGGGTGGAGCAGCTACCGCCGCATTATCAACATGCGGCGAGGTGGCTACGGACTCATCCTGTAGCCTTAGATCCGGCCATCGGCCTGGAGCAGAGAGTGTTGTGGTCGGAGGTGAGGTCGGAGGTGGCAGAAAGTCCCGTGGTCGGCATCCCCGCCACAGTGTGGTTGGGGGTGCAGCCACGGGGCCTGGACAACAGGCTCAGGGATTTCAACTGGATGGTGGTTCACCGCAGCCTGCCGGTGCGAGATAAAATGTACCGGCATGGCATTGCGAGGTCTCCTGGATGCCCCCGGGCTGCTTGTGCAGCCGATGAGACCGTGAGGCACGTCATGTGGGACTGTCCATTCGCAAGGGTGGTGTGGGAGAAGGCTGGGCAGATGATAAGGAACATAGATAGTGGGCTGGTTCTGACTTGGGAGAGGGTGGAGAGGGGGCTGGTGGGGGTGGTAAGGAACAGGAAGTCCCGCTTCCTTCTTTGGCTCACCATTAGCCTCCTTAAGAGGGGAATGTGGCAGGCTAGGATGGATTGGGTGGAACATAACAGGGATTGGGGGGCTGAAGGGGTGGTGAGGAAAGTAGTTGGAGACCTGGTTGGGAGGATGAAGTGGGATATGGAAAAGCTCGGAAATGATGTTGCGTTGGATAAGTGGAAGGGTGGTTTTGGGCTATTATAAGGAGTTTTGGTTATTTTTATGAAGCTTTTGTGGAGTATGACTTAAAATGATGATCATACTGTAAGATTTTTTTTGATTGTGTAAAGAAAAAAGAAAAAGTTTGTTATTAGTATGTTGAAGAAAGTCTAAGATGATGGTGATTATTGTATGTTTGAAGTTTTATAATTAAAAAAGAAAAAAAAAAAAAAAAAAAAAAAAAAATCTGTTCTTATCAGTTTAATATCTGATACGTCCCCTATACGGGGACTACATATTAAACGGATTTTTGGACTCGGGAGTTGAAACAGGGGCTTGCTCCGTTCACTCCACGCATCGACCCGGCATTGCAGTGCCGCTGGGAACGGTGCGCCTCCTTCTGCTTTGTCGAAAGAAACTCGCATACACAAGGGCACCTTATCGTTCTGAACGGCGTGCCCGGTGGTTTACGCCCCGCCTCCTAGGCCGTGCCCCCCATTTGTGTTAACCAACGCCCCCAAAGTGGTTGGGGGTTGGGGCGACGGGAGGAGTAGACTAATTCCGGGGTACAGGTGAAAAATCTTCAAAGTGTGGGCTGCTGAAAAAAAAAAAAACCTGCATGTGCCATTTTGCCCGGCTCTCCGCGGGGCCCCGGGGAGCCTTGTCACCCAGCCGGGGAGCCCGCCCACAACCCAGTCAAACTCACAACCCGGCTCTCCAGCCGAACCCGGGTACCCACTATTAAGCCACCCTCCCGGAACCTTTACCAATAGCTGCGGGTGCACCGAGGCCGGGGACCTGGTGGTACGAATCCAGCTTTTTGGCAAAGCATTGTGGCCGTTTTGGGGAGCTCCCCACGCCAAAATGGGGCAACCTAAGGGGACTCCAGTCGGCCAGTTGGAGCCAAAGTAAAGTCTAGGTCTGTGTCCTGCTGCCCAACGGGGCTTTCTTCGCTGTGGGCGCCCCCTGGTGCTTCTCTAAGTTGTCCAATATTTCACATTGACAACAGTCTGCCACAAGGAAAAAAAGAAGGACAAAAAAAGCTTACAGCACCTGGTATTCCCAGGCGGTCTCCCATCCAAGTACTAACCAGGCCCGACCCTGCTTAGCTTCCGAGATCGGACGAGATCGGGCGTGTTCAGGGTGGTATGGCCGTAAGCGACAGTGAACCGCAGCCGGTAGGCCTTAATGGGCCAGCAGAGGCCCTTGCTATCGTGTGTGCTTCTGTCACGGCCACTCATAAACACCGATTGCTCCTTCAGTCTGGCAAAATGAAAAAGCTTACAGCACCTGGTATTCCCAGGCGGTCTCCCATCCAAGTACTAACCAGGCCCGACCCTGCTTAGCTTCCGAGATCGGACGAGATTGGGCGTGTTCAGGGTGGTATGGCCATGAGCGACAGTCAACCGCAGCCGGTAGGCCTTAATGGGCCAGCAGAGGCCCTTGCTATCGTGTGTGCTTCTGTCACGGCCACTCATAAACGACGATTGCTCCTTCAGTCTGGCAAAATGAAAAAGCTTACAGCACCTGGTATTCCCAGGCGGTCTCCCATCCAAGTACTAACCAGGCCCGACCCTGCTTAGCTTCCGAGATCGGACGAGATCGGGCGTGTTCAGGGTGGTATGGCCGTAAGCAAGTAAGGCAGCAGCCGCTAGGCCTCATATGCCAGTGTCACGCTAACGCGGAGGGGACTGGCGGGTGTCAGACCGGATGAGAAAAGCATCAGCAGAGGCTGCGGTCGTTCAGGCAGTCAGTTAAGGGGTTATCGCTTCTCGGCCTTTTGGCTAAGATCAAGTGTAGTATCTGTTCTTATCAGTTTAATATCTGATACGTCCCCTATACGGGGACTACATATTAAACAGATTTTTGGACTCGGGAGTTGAAACAGGGGCTTGCTCCGTTCACTCCACGCATCGACCCGGCATTGCAGTGCCGCTGGGAACGGTGCGCCTCCTTCTGCTTTGTCGAAAGAAACTCGCATACACAAGGGCACCTTATCGTTCTGAACGGCGTGCCCGGTGGTTTACGCCCCGCCCCCTAGGCCGTGCCCCCCATTTGTGTTAACCAACGCCCCCAAAGTGGTTGGGGGTTGGGGCGACGGGAGGAGTAGACTAATTCCGGGGTACAGGTGAAAAATCTTCAAAGTGTGGGCTGCTGAAAAAAAAAAAAAACCTGCATGTGCCGTTTTGCCCGGCTCTCCGCGGGGCCCCGGGGAGCCTTGTCACCCAGCCGGGGTGCCCGCCCACAACCCAGTCAAACTCACAACCCGGCTCTCCAGCCGAACCCGGGTACCCACTATTAAGCCACCCTCCCGGAACCTTTACCAATAGCTGCGGGCGCACCGAGGCCGGGGACCTGGTGGTACGAATCCAGCTTTTTGGCAAAGCATTGTGGCCGTTTTGGGGAGCTCCCCACGCCAAAATGGGGCAACCTAAGGGGACTCCAGTCGGCCAGTTGGAGCCAAAGTAAAGTCTAGGTCTGTGTCCTGCTGCCCAACGGGGCTTTCTTCGCTGTGGGCGCCCCCTGGTGCTTCTCTAAGTTGTCCAATATTTCACATTGACAACAGTCTGCCACAAGGAAAAAAAGAAGGACAAAAAAAGCTTACAGCACCTGGTATTCCCAGGCGGTCTCCCATCCAAGTACTAACCAGGCCCGACCCTGCTTAGCTTCCGAGATCGGACGAGATCGGGCGTGTTCAGGGTGGTATGGCCGTAAGCGACAGTGAACCGCAGCCGGTAGGCCTTAATGGGCCAGCAGAGGCCCTTGCTATCGTGTGTGCTTCTGTCACGACCACTCATAAACACCGATTGCTCCTTCAGACTGGCAAAATGAAAAAGCTTACAGCACCTGGTATTCCCAGGCGGTCTCCCATCCAAGTACTAACCAGGCCCGACCCTGCTTAGCTTCCGAGATCGGACGAGATCGGGCGTGTTCAGGGTGGTATGGCCGTAAGCGACAGTGAACCGCAGCCGGTAGGCCTTAATGGGCCAGCAGAGGCCCTTGCTATCGTGTGTGCTTCTGTCACGACCACTCATAAACACCGATTGCTCCTTCAGTCTGGCAAAATGAAAAAGCTTACAGCACCTGGTATTCCCAGGCGGTCTCCCATCCAAGTACTAACCAGGCCCGACCCTGCTTAGCTTCCGAGATCGGACGAGATTGGGCGTGTTCAGGGTGGTATGGCCATGAGCGACAGTCAACCGCAGCCGGTAGGCCTTAATGGGCCAGCAGAGGCCCTTGCTATCGTGTGTGCTTCTGTCACGGCCACTCATAAACGACGATTGCTCCTTCAGTCTGGCAAAATGAAAAAGCTTACAGCACCTGGTATTCCCAGGCGGTCTCCCATCCAAGTACTAACCAGGCCCGACCCTGCTTAGCTTCCGAGATCGGACGAGATCGGGCGTGTTCAGGGTGGTATGGCCGTAAGCAAGTAAGGCAGCAGCCGCTAGGCCTCATATGCCAGTGTCACGCTAACGCGGAGGGGACTGGCGGGTGTCAGACCGGATGAGAAAAGCATCAGCAGAGGCTGCGGTCGTTCAGGCAGTCAGTTAAGGGGTTATCGCTTCTCGGCCTTTTGGCTAAGATCAAGTGTAGTATCTGTTCTTATCAGTTTAATATCTGATACGTCCCCTATACGGGGACTACATATTAAACGGATTTTTGGACTCGGGAGTTGAAACAGGGGCTTGCTCCGTTCACTCCACGCATCGACCCGGCATTGCAGTGCCGCTGGGAACGGTGCGCCTCCTTCTGCTTTGTCGAAAGAAACTCGCATACACAAGGGCACCTTATCGTTCTGAACGGCGTGCCCGGTGGTTTACGCCCCGCCTCCTAGGCCGTGCCCCCCATTTGTGTTAACCAACGCCCCCAAAGTGGTTGGGGGTTGGGGCGACGGGAGGAGTAGACTAATTCCGGGGTACAGGTGAAAAATCTTCAAAGTGTGGGCTGCTGAAAAAAAAAAAAACCTGCATGTGCCATTTTGCCCGGCTCTCCGCGGGGCCCCGGGGAGCCTTGTCACCCAGCCGGGGAGCCCGCCCACAACCCAGTCAAACTCACAACCCGGCTCTCCAGCCGAACCCGGGTACCCACTATTAAGCCACCCTCCCGGAACCTTTACCAATAGCTGCGGGCGCACCGAGGCCGGGGACCTGGTGGTACGAATCCAGCTTTTTGGCAAAGCATTGTGGCCGTTTTGGGGAGCTCCCCACGCCAAAATGGGGCAACCTAAGGGGACTCCAGTCGGCCAGTTGGAGCCAAAGTAAAGTCTAGGTCTGTGTCCTGCTGCCCAACGGGGCTTTCTTCGCTGTGGGCGCCCCCTGGTGCTTCTCTAAGTTGTCCAATATTTCACATTGACAACAGTCTGCCACAAGGAAAAAAAGAAGGACAAAAAAAGCTTACAGCACCTGGTATTCCCAGGCGGTCTCCCATCCAAGTACTAACCAGGCCCGACCCTGCTTAGCTTCCGAGATCGGACGAGATCGGGCGTGTTCAGGGTGGTATGGCCGTAAGCGACAGTGAACCGCAGCCGGTAGGCCTTAATGGGCCAGCAGAGGCCCTTGCTATCGTGTGTGCTTCTGTCACGGCCACTCATAAACACCGATTGCTCCTTCAGTCTGGCAAAATGAAAAAGCTTACAGCACCTGGTATTCCCAGGCGGTCTCCCATCCAAGTACTAACCAGGCCCGACCCTGCTTAGCTTCCGAGATCGGACGAGATTGGGCGTGTTCAGGGTGGTATGGCCATGAGCGACAGTCAACCGCAGCCGGTAGGCCTTAATGGGCCAGCAGAGGCCCTTGCTATCGTGTGTGCTTCTGTCACGGCCACTCATAAACGACGATTGCTCCTTCAGTCTGGCAAAATGAAAAAGCTTACAGCACCTGGTATTCCCAGGCGGTCTCCCATCCAAGTACTAACCAGGCCCGACCCTGCTTAGCTTCCGAGATCGGACGAGATCGGGCGTGTTCAGGGTGGTATGGCCGTAAGCAAGTAAGGCAGCAGCCGCTAGGCCTCATATGCCAGTGTCACGCTAACGCGGAGGGGACTGGCGGGTGTCAGACCGGATGAGAAAAGCATCAGCAGAGGCTGCGGTCGTTCAGGCAGTCAGTTAAGGGGTTATCGCTTCTCGGCCTTTTGGCTAAGATCAAGTGTAGTATCTGTTCTTATCAGTTTAATATCTGATACGTCCCCTATACGGGGACTACATATTAAACGGATTTTTGGACTCGGGAGTTGAAACAGGGGCTTGCTCCGTTCACTCCACGCATCGACCCGGCATTGCAGTGCCGCTGGGAACGGTGCGCCTCCTTCTGCTTTGTCGAAAGAAACTCGCATACACAAGGGCACCTTATCGTTCTGAACGGCGTGCCCGGTGGTTTACGCCCCGCCCCCTAGGCCGTGCCCCCCATTTGTGTTAACCAACGCCCCCAAAGTGGTTGGGGGTTGGGGCGACGGGAGGAGTAGACTAATTCCGGGGTACAGGTGAAAAATCTTCAAAGTGTGGGCTGCTGAAAAAAAAAAAAACCTGCATGTGCCATTTTGCCCGGCTCTCCGCGGGGCCCCGGGGAGCCTTGTCACCCAGCCGGGGAGCCCGCCCACAACCCAGTCAAACTCACAACCCGGCTCTCCAGCCGAACCCGGGTACCCACTATTAAGCCACCCTCCCGGAACCTTTACCAATAGCTGCGGGCGCACCGAGGCCGGGGACCTGGTGGTACGAATCCAGCTTTTTGGCAAAGCATTGTGGCCGTTTTGGGGAGCTCCCCACGCCAAAATGGGGCAACCTAAGGGGACTCCAGTCGGCCAGTTGGAGCCAAAGTAAAGTCTAGGTCTGTGTCCTGCTGCCCAACGGGGCTTTCTTCGCTGTGGGCGCCCCCTGGTGCTTCTCTAAGTTGTCCAATATTTCACATTGACAACAGTCTGCCACAAGGAAAAAAAGAAGGACAAAAAAAGCTTACAGCACCTGGTATTCCCAGGCGGTCTCCCATCCAAGTACTAACCAGGCCCGACCCTGCTTAGCTTCCGAGATCGGACGAGATCGGGCGTGTTCAGGGTGGTATGGCCGTAAGCGACAGTGAACCGCAGCCGGTAGGCCTTAATGGGCCAGCAGAGGCCCTTGCTATCGTGTGTGCTTCTGTCACGGCCACTCATAAACACCGATTGCTCCTTCAGTCTGGCAAAATGAAAAAGCTTACAGCACCTGGTATTCCCAGGCGGTCTCCCATCCAAGTACTAACCAGGCCCGACCCTGCTTAGCTTCCGAGATCGGACGAGATTGGGCGTGTTCAGGGTGGTATGGCCATGAGCGACAGTCAACCGCAGCCGGTAGGCCTTAATGGGCCAGCAGAGGCCCTTGCTATCGTGTGTGCTTCTGTCACGGCCACTCATAAACGACAATTGCTCCTTCAGTCTGGCAAAATGAAAAAGCTTACAGCACCTGGTATTCCCAGGCGGTCTCCCATCCAAGTACTAACCAGGCCCGACCCTGCTTAGCTTCCGAGATCGGACGAGATCGGGCGTGTTCAGGGTGGTATGGCCGTAAGCAAGTAAGGCAGCAGCCGCTAGGCCTCATATGCCAGTGTCACGCTAACGCGGAGGGGACTGGCGGGTGTCAGACCGGATGAGAAAAGCATCAGCAGAGGCTGCGGTCGTTCAGGCAGTCAGTTAAGGGGTTATCGCTTCTCGGCCTTTTGGCTAAGATCAAGTGTAGTATCTGTTCTTATCAGTTTAATATCTGATACGTCCCCTATACGGGGACTACATATTAAACGGATTTTTGGACTCGGGAGTTGAAACAGGGGCTTGCTCCGTTCACTCCACGCATCGACCCGGCATTGCAGTGCCGCTGGGAACGGTGCGCCTCCTTCTGCTTTGTCGAAAGAAACTCGCATACACAAGGGCACCTTATCGTTCTGAACGGCGTGCCCGGTGGTTTACGCCCCGCCCCCTAGGCCGTGCCCCCCATTTGTGTTAACCAACGCCCCCAAAGTGGTTGGGGGTTGGGGCGACGGGAGGAGTAGACTAATTCCGGGGTACAGGTGAAAAATCTTCAAAGTGTGGGCTGCTGAAAAAAAAAAAAAACCTGCATGTGCCGTTTTGCCCGGCTCTCCGCGGGGCCCCGGGGAGCCTTGTCACCCAGCCGGGGTGCCCGCCCACAACCCAGTCAAACTCACAACCCGGCTCTCCAGCCGAACCTGGGTACCCACTATTAAGCCACCCTCCCGGAACCTTTACCAATAGCTGCGGGCGCACCGAGGCCGGGGACCTGGTGGTACGAATCCAGCTTTTTGGCAAAGCATTGTGGCCGTTTTGGGGAGCTCCCCACGCCAAAATGGGGCAACCTAAGGGGACTCCAGTCGGCCAGTTGGAGCCAAAGTAAAGTCTAGGTCTGTGTCCTGCTGCCCAACGGGGCTTTCTTCGCTGTGGGCGCCCCCTGGTGCTTCTCTAAGTTGTCCAATATTTCACATTGACAACAGTCTGCCACAAGGAAAAAAAGAAGGACAAAAAAAGCTTACAGCACCTGGTATTCCCAGGCGGTCTCCCATCCAAGTACTAACCAGGCCCGACCCTGCTTAGCTTCCGAGATCGGACGAGATCGGGCGTGTTCAGGGTGGTATGGCCGTAAGCGACAGTGAACCGCAGCCGGTAGGCCTTAATGGGCCAGCAGAGGCCCTTGCTATCGTGTGTGCTTCTGTCACGACCACTCATAAACACCGATTGCTCCTTCAGTCTGGCAAAATGAAAAAGCTTACAGCACCTGGTATTCCCAGGCGGTCTCCCATCCAAGTACTAACCAGGGCCGACCCTGCTTAGCTTCCGAGACCGGACGAGATTGGGCGTGTTCAGGGTGGTATGGCCATGAGCGACAGTCAACCGCAGCCGGTAGGCCTTAATGGGCCAGCAGAGGCCCTTGCTATCGTGTGTGCTTCTGTCACGGCCACTCATAAACGACGATTGCTCCTTCAGTCTGGCAAAATGAAAAAGCTTACAGCACCTGGTATTCCCAGGCGGTCTCCCATCCAAGTACTAACCAGGCCCGACCCTGCTTAGCTTCCGAGATCGGACGAGATCGGGCGTGTTCAGGGTGGTATGGCCGTAAGCAAGTAAGGCAGCAGCCGCTAGGCCTCATATGCCAGTGTCACGCTAACGCGGAGGGGACTGGCGGGTGTCAGACCGGATGAGAAAAGCATCAGCAGAGGCTGCGGTCGTTCAGGCAGTCAGTTAAGGGGTTATCGCTTCTCGGCCTTTTGGCTAAGATCAAGTGTAGTATCTGTTCTTATCAGTTTAATATCTGATACGTCCCCTATACGGGGACTACATATTAAACGGATTTTTGGACTCGGGAGTTGAAACAGGGGCTTGCTCCGTTCACTCCACGCATCGACCCGGCATTGCAGTGCCGCTGGGAACGGTGCGCCTCCTTCTGCTTTGTCGAAAGAAACTCGCATACACAAGGGCACCTTATCGTTCTGAACGGCGTGCCCGGTGGTTTACGCCCCGCCTCCTAGGCCGTGCCCCCCATTTGTGTTAACCAACGCCCCCAAAGTGGTTGGGGGTTGGGGCGACGGGAGGAGTAGACTAATTCCGGGGTACAGGTGAAAAATCTTCAAAGTGTGGGCTGCTGAAAAAAAAAAAAACCTGCATGTGCCATTTTGCCCGGCTCTCCGCGGGGCCCCGGGGAGCCTTGTCACCCAGCCGGGGAGCCCGCCCACAACCCAGTCAAACTCACAACCCGGCTCTCCAGCCGAACCCGGGTACCCACTATTAAGCCACCCTCCCGGAACCTTTACCAATAGCTGCGGGCGCACCGAGGCCGGGGACCTGGTGGTACGAATCCAGCTTTTTGGCAAAGCATTGTGGCCGTTTTGGGGAGCTCCCCACGCCAAAATGGGGCAACCTAAGGGGACTCCAGTCGGCCAGTTGGAGCCAAAGTAAAGTCTAGGTCTGTGTCCTGCTGCCCAACGGGGCTTTCTTCGCTGTGGGCGCCCCCTGGTGCTTCTCTAAGTTGTCCAATATTTCACATTGACAACAGTCTGCCACAAGGAAAAAAAGAAGGACAAAAAAAGCTTACAGCACCTGGTATTCCCAGGCGGTCTCCCATCCAAGTACTAACCAGGCCCGACCCTGCTTAGCTTCCGAGATCGGACGAGATCGGGCGTGTTCAGGGTGGTATGGCCGTAAGCGACAGTGAACCGCAGCCGGTAGGCCTTAATGGGCCAGCAGAGGCCCTTGCTATCGTGTGTGCTTCTGTCACGGCCACTCATAAACACCGATTGCTCCTTCAGTCTGGCAAAATGAAAAAGCTTACAGCACCTGGTATTCCCAGGCGGTCTCCCATCCAAGTACTAACCAGGCCCGACCCTGCTTAGCTTCCGAGATCGGACGAGATTGGGCGTGTTCAGGGTGGTATGGCCATGAGCGACAGTCAACTGCAGCCGGTAGGCCTTAATGGGCCAGCAGAGGCCCTTGCTATCGTGTGTGCTTCTGTCACGGCCACTCATAAACGACGATTGCTCCTTCAGTCTGGCAAAATGAAAAAGCTTACAGCACCTGGTATTCCCAGGCGGTCTCCCATCCAAGTACTAACCAGGCCCGACCCTGCTTAGCTTCCGAGATCGGACGAGATCGGGCGTGTTCAGGGTGGTATGGCCGTAAGCAAGTAAGGCAGCAGCCGCTAGGCCTCATATGCCAGTGTCACGCTAACGCGGAGGGGACTGGCGGGTGTCAGACCGGATGAGAAAAGCATCAGCAGAGGCTGCGGTCGTTCAGGCAGTCAGTTAAGGGGTTATCGCTTCTCGGCCTTTTGGCTAAGATCAAGTGTAGTATCTGTTCTTATCAGTTTAATATCTGATACGTCCCCTATACGGGGACTACATATTAAACGGATTTTTGGACTCGGGAGTTGAAACAGGGTTTTGCTCCGTTCACTCCACGCATCGACCCGGCATTGCAGTGCCGCTGGGAACGGTGCGCCTCCTTCTGCTTTGTCGAAAGAAACTCGCATACACAAGGGCACCTTATCGTTCTGAACGGCGTGCCCGGTGGTTTACGCCCCGCCTCCTAGGCCGTGCCCCCCATTTGTGTTAACCAACGCCCCCAAAGTGGTTGGGGGTTGGGGCGACGGGAGGAGTAGACTAATTCCGGGGTACAGGTGAAAAATCTTCAAAGTGTGGGCTGCTGAAAAAAAAAAAAACCTGCATGTGCCATTTTGCCCGGCTCTCCGCGGGGCCCCGGGGAGCCTTGTCACCCAGCCGGGGAGCCCGCCCACAACCCAGTCAAACTCACAACCCGGCTCTCCAGCCGAACCCGGGTACCCACTATTAAGCCACCCTCCCGGAACCTTTACCAATAGCTGCGGGCGCACCGAGGCCGGGGACCTGGTGGTACGAATCCAGCTTTTTGGCAAAGCATTGTGGCCGTTTTGGGGAGCTCCCCACGCCAAAATGGGGCAACCTAAGGGGACTCCAGTCGGCCAGTTGGAGCCAAAGTAAAGTCTAGGTCTGTGTCCTGCTGCCCAACGGGGCTTTCTTCGCTGTGGGCGCCCCCTGGTGCTTCTCTAAGTTGTCCAATATTTCACATTGACAACAGTCTGCCACAAGGAAAAAAAGAAGGACAAAAAAAGCTTACAGCACCTGGTATTCCCAGGCGGTCTCCCATCCAAGTACTAACCAGGCCCGACCCTGCTTAGCTTCCGAGATCGGACGAGATCGGGCGTGTTCAGGGTGGTATGGCCGTAAGCGACAGTGAACCGCAGCCGGTAGGCCTTAATGGGCCAGCAGAGGCCCTTGCTATCGTGTGTGCTTCTGTCACGGCCACTCATAAACACCGATTGCTCCTTCAGTCTGGCAAAATGAAAAAGCTTACAGCACCTGGTATTCCCAGGCGGTCTCCCATCCAAGTACTAACCAGGCCCGACCCTGCTTAGCTTCCGAGATCGGACGAGATTGGGCGTGTTCAGGGTGGTATGGCCATGAGCGACAGTCAACCGCAGCCGGTAGGCCTTAATGGGCCAGCAGAGGCCCTTGCTATCGTGTGTGCTTCTGTCACGGCCACTCATAAACGACAATTGCTCCTTCAGTCTGGCAAAATGAAAAAGCTTACAGCACCTGGTATTCCCAGGCGGTCTCCCATCCAAGTACTAACCAGGCCCGACCCTGCTTAGCTTCCGAGATCGGACGAGATCGGGCGTGTTCAGGGTGGTATGGCCGTAAGCAAGTAAGGCAGCAGCCGCTAGGCCTCATATGCCAGTGTCACGCTAACGCGGAGGGGACTGGCGGGTGTCAGACCGGATGAGAAAAGCATCAGCAGAGGCTGCGGTCGTTCAGGCAGTCAGTTAAGGGGTTATCGCTTCTCGGCCTTTTGGCTAAGATCAAGTGTAGTATCTGTTCTTATCAGTTTAATATCTGATACGTCCCCTATACGGGGACTACATATTAAACGGATTTTTGGACTCGGGAGTTGAAACAGGGGCTTGCTCCGTTCACTCCACGCATCGACCCGGCATTGCAGTGCCGCTGGGAACGGTGCGCCTCCTTCTGCTTTGTCGAAAGAAACTCGCATACACAAGGGCACCTTATCGTTCTGAACGGCGTGCCCGGTGGTTTACGCCCCGCCCCCTAGGCCGTGCCCCCCATTTGTGTTAACCAACGCCCCCAAAGTGGTTGGGGGTTGGGGCGACGGGAGGAGTAGACTAATTCCGGGGTACAGGTGAAAAATCTTCAAAGTGTGGGCTGCTGAAAAAAAAAAAAAACCTGCATGTGCCGTTTTGCCCGGCTCTCCGCGGGGCCCCGGGGAGCCTTGTCACCCAGCCGGGGTGCCCGCCCACAACCCAGTCAAACTCACAACCCGGCTCTCCAGCCGAACCTGGGTACCCACTATTAAGCCACCCTCCCGGAACCTTTACCAATAGCTGCGGGCGCACCGAGGCCGGGGACCTGGTGGTACGAATCCAGCTTTTTGGCAAAGCATTGTGGCCGTTTTGGGGAGCTCCCCACGCCAAAATGGGGCAACCTAAGGGGACTCCAGTCGGCCAGTTGGAGCCAAAGTAAAGTCTAGGTCTGTGTCCTGCTGCCCAACGGGGCTTTCTTCGCTGTGGGCGCCCCCTGGTGCTTCTCTAAGTTGTCCAATATTTCACATTGACAACAGTCTGCCACAAGGAAAAAAAGAAGGACAAAAAAAGCTTACAGCACCTGGTATTCCCAGGCGGTCTCCCATCCAAGTACTAACCAGGCCCGACCCTGCTTAGCTTCCGAGATCGGACGAGATCGGGCGTGTTCAGGGTGGTATGGCCGTAAGCGACAGTGAACCGCAGCCGGTAGGCCTTAATGGGCCAGCAGAGGCCCTTGCTATCGTGTGTGCTTCTGTCACGACCACTCATAAACACCGATTGCTCCTTCAGTCTGGCAAAATGAAAAAGCTTACAGCACCTGGTATTCCCAGGCGGTCTCCCATCCAAGTACTAACCAGGCCCGACCCTGCTTAGCTTCCGAGACCGGACGAGATTGGGCGTGTTCAGGGTGGTATGGCCATGAGCGACAGTCAACCGCAGCCGGTAGGCCTTAATGGGCCAGCAGAGGCCCTTGCTATCGTGTGTGCTTCTGTCACGGCCACTCATAAACGACGATTGCTCCTTCAGTCTGGCAAAATGAAAAAGCTTACAGCACCTGGTATTCCCAGGCGGTCTCCCATCCAAGTACTAACCAGGCCCGACCCTGCTTAGCTTCCGAGATCGGACGAGATCGGGCGTGTTCAGGGTGGTATGGCCGTAAGCAAGTAAGGCAGCAGCCGCTAGGCCTCATATGCCAGTGTCACGCTAACGCGGAGGGGACTGGCGGGTGTCAGACCGGATGAGAAAAGCATCAGCAGAGGCTGCGGTCGTTCAGGCAGTCAGTTAAGGGGTTATCGCTTCTCGGCCTTTTGGCTAAGATCAAGTGTAGTATCTGTTCTTATCAGTTTAATATCTGATACGTCCCCTATACGGGGACTACATATTAAACGGATTTTTGGACTCGGGAGTTGAAACAGGGGCTTGCTCCGTTCACTCCACGCATCGACCCGGCATTGCAGTGCCGCTGGGAACGGTGCGCCTCCTTCTGCTTTGTCGAAAGAAACTCGCATACACAAGGGCACCTTATCGTTCTGAACGGCGTGCCCGGTGGTTTACGCCCCGCCTCCTAGGCCGTGCCCCCCATTTGTGTTAACCAACGCCCCCAAAGTGGTTGGGGGTTGGGGCGACGGGAGGAGTAGACTAATTCCGGGGTACAGGTGAAAAATCTTCAAAGTGTGGGCTGCTGAAAAAAAAAAAAACCTGCATGTGCCATTTTGCCCGGCTCTCCGCGGGGCCCCGGGGAGCCTTGTCACCCAGCCGGGGAGCCCGCCCACAACCCAGTCAAACTCACAACCCGGCTCTCCAGCCGAACCCGGGTACCCACTATTAAGCCACCCTCCCGGAACCTTTACCAATAGCTGCGGGCGCACCGAGGCCGGGGACCTGGTGGTACGAATCCAGCTTTTTGGCAAAGCATTGTGGCCGTTTTGGGGAGCTCCCCACGCCAAAATGGGGCAACCTAAGGGGACTCCAGTCGGCCAGTTGGAGCCAAAGTAAAGTCTAGGTCTGTGTCCTGCTGCCCAACGGGGCTTTCTTCGCTGTGGGCGCCCCCTGGTGCTTCTCTAAGTTGTCCAATATTTCACATTGACAACAGTCTGCCACAAGGAAAAAAAGAAGGACAAAAAAAACTTACAGCACCTGGTATTCCCAGGCGGTCTCCCATCCAAGTACTAACCAGGCCCGACCCTGCTTAGCTTCCGAGATCGGACGAGATCGGGCGTGTTCAGGGTGGTATGGCCGTAAGCGACAGTGAACCGCAGCCGGTAGGCCTTAATGGGCCAGCAGAGGCCCTTGCTATCGTGTGTGCTTCTGTCACGGCCACTCATAAACACCGATTGCTCCTTCAGTCTGGCAAAATGAAAAAGCTTACAGCACCTGGTATTCCCAGGCGGTCTCCCATCCAAGTACTAACCAGGCCCGACCCTGCTTAGCTTCCGAGATCGGACGAGATTGGGCGTGTTCAGGGTGGTATGGCCATGAGCGACAGTCAACTGCAGCCGGTAGGCCTTAATGGGCCAGCAGAGGCCCTTGCTATCGTGTGTGCTTCTGTCACGGCCACTCATAAACGACGATTGCTCCTTCAGTCTGGCAAAATGAAAAAGCTTACAGCACCTGGTATTCCCAGGCGGTCTCCCATCCAAGTACTAACCAGGCCCGACCCTGCTTAGCTTCCGAGATCGGACGAGATCGGGCGTGTTCAGGGTGGTATGGCCGTAAGCAAGTAAGGCAGCAGCCGCTAGGCCTCATATGCCAGTGTCACGCTAACGCGGAGGGGACTGGCGGGTGTCAGACCGGATGAGAAAAGCATCAGCAGAGGCTGCGGTCGTTCAGGCAGTCAGTTAAGGGGTTATCGCTTCTCGGCCTTTTGGCTAAGATCAAGTGTAGTATCTGTTCTTATCAGTTTAATATCTGATACGTCCCCTATACGGGGACTACATATTAAACGGATTTTTGGACTCGGGAGTTGAAACAGGGTTTTGCTCCGTTCACTCCACGCATCGACCCGGCATTGCAGTGCCGCTGGGAACGGTGCGCCTCCTTCTGCTTTGTCGAAAGAAACTCGCATACACAAGGGCACCTTATCGTTCTGAACGGCGTGCCCGGTGGTTTACGCCCCGCCTCCTAGGCCGTGCCCCCCATTTGTGTTAACCAACGCCCCCAAAGTGGTTGGGGGTTGGGGCGACGGGAGGAGTAGACTAATTCCGGGGTACAGGTGAAAAATCTTCAAAGTGTGGGCTGCTGAAAAAAAAAAAAACCTGCATGTGCCATTTTGCCCGGCTCTCCGCGGGGCCCCGGGGAGCCTTGTCACCCAGCCGGGGTGCCCGCCCACAACCCAGTCAAACTCACAACCCGGCTCTCCAGCCGAACCCGGGTACCCACTATTAAGCCACCCTCCCGGAACCTTTACCAATAGCTGCGGGCGCACCGAGGCCGGGGACCTGGTGGTACGAATCCAGCTTTTTGGCAAAGCATTGTGGCCGTTTTGGGGAGCTCCCCACGCCAAAATGGGGCAACCTAAGGGGACTCCAGTCGGCCAGTTGGAGCCAAAGTAAAGTCTAGGTCTGTGTCCTGCTGCCCAACGGGGCTTTCTTCGCTGTGGGCGCCCCCTGGTGCTTCTCTAAGTTGTCCAATATTTCACATTGACAACAGTCTGCCACAAGGAAAAAAAGAAGGACAAAAAAAGCTTACAGCACCTGGTATTCCCAGGCGGTCTCCCATCCAAGTACTAACCAGGCCCGACCCTGCTTAGCTTCCGAGATCGGACGAGATCGGGCGTGTTCAGGGTGGTATGGCCGTAAGCGACAGTGAACCGCAGCCGGTAGGCCTTAATGGGCCAGCAGAGGCCCTTGCTATCGTGTGTGCTTCTGTCACGGCCACTCATAAACACCGATTGCTCCTTCAGTCTGGCAAAATGAAAAAGCTTACAGCACCTGGTATTCCCAGGCGGTCTCCCATCCAAGTACTAACCAGGCCCGACCCTGCTTAGCTTCCGAGATCGGACGAGATTGGGCGTGTTCAGGGTGGTATGGCCATGAGCGACAGTCAACCGCAGCCGGTAGGCCTTAATGGGCCAGCAGAGGCCCTTGCTATCGTGTGTGCTTCTGTCACGGCCACTCATAAACGACGATTGCTCCTTCAGTCTGGCAAAATGAAAAAGCTTACAGCACCTGGTATTCCCAGGCGGTCTCCCATCCAAGTACTAACCAGGCCCGACCCTGCTTAGCTTCCGAGATCGGACGAGATCGGGCGTGTTCAGGGTGGTATGGCCGTAAGCAAGTAAGGCAGCAGCCGCTAGGCCTCATATGCCAGTGTCACGCTAATGCGGAGGGGACTGGCGGGTGTCAGACCGGATGAGAAAAGCATCAGCAGAGGCTGCGGTCGTTCAGGCAGTCAGTTAAGGGGTTATCGCTTCTCGGCCTTTTGGCTAAGATCAAGTGTAGTATCTGTTCTTATCAGTTTAATATCTGATACGTCCCCTATACGGGGACTACATATTAAACGGATTTTTGGACTCGGGAGTTGAAACAGGGGCTTGCTCCGTTCACTCCACGCATCGACCCGGCATTGCAGTGCCGCTGGGAACGGTGCGCCTCCTTCTGCTTTGTCGAAAGAAACTCGCATACACAAGGGCACCTTATCGTTCTGAACGGCGTGCCCGGTGGTTTACGCCCCGCCCCCTAGGCCGTGCCCCCCATTTGTGTTAACCAACGCCCCCAAAGTGGTTGGGGGTTGGGGCGACGGGAGGAGTAGACTAATTCCGGGGTACAGGTGAAAAATCTTCAAAGTGTGGGCTGCTGAAAAAAAAAAAAAACCTGCATGTGCCGTTTTGCCCGGCTCTCCGCGGGGCCCCGGGGAGCCTTGTCACCCAGCCGGGGTGCCCGCCCACAACCCAGTCAAACTCACAACCCGGCTCTCCAGCCGAACCCGGGTACCCACTATTAAGCCACCCTCCCGGAACCTTTACCAATAGCTGCGGGCGCACCGAGGCCGGGGACCTGGTGGTACGAATCCAGCTTTTTGGCAAAGCATTGTGGCCGTTTTGGGGAGCTCCCCACGCCAAAATGGGGCAACCTAAGGGGACTCCAGTCGGCCAGTTGGAGCCAAAGTAAAGTCTAGGTCTGTGTCCTGCTGCCCAACGGGGCTTTCTTCGCTGTGGGCGCCCCCTGGTGCTTCTCTAAGTTGTCCAATATTTCACATTGACAACAGTCTGCCACAAGGAAAAAAAGAAGGACAAAAAAAGCTTACAGCACCTGGTATTCCCAGGCGGTCTCCCATCCAAGTACTAACCAGGCCCGACCCTGCTTAGCTTCCGAGATCGGACGAGATCGGGCGTGTTCAGGGTGGTATGGCCGTAAGCGACAGTGAACCGCAGCCGGTAGGCCTTAATGGGCCAGCAGAGGCCCTTGCTATCGTGTGTGCTTCTGTCACGACCACTCATAAACACCGATTGCTCCTTCAGTCTGGCAAAATGAAAAAGCTTACAGCACCTGGTATTCCCAGGCGGTCTCCCATCCAAGTACTAACCAGGCCCGACCCTGCTTAGCTTCCGAGATCGGACGAGATTGGGCGTGTTCAGGGTGGTATGGCCATGAGCGACAGTCAACCGCAGCCGGTAGGCCTTAATGGGCCAGCAGAGGCCCTTGCTATCGTGTGTGCTTCTGTCACGGCCACTCATAAACGACGATTGCTCCTTCAGTCTGGCAAAATGAAAAAGCTTACAGCACCTGGTATTTCCAGGCGGTCTCCCATCCAAGTACTAACCAGGCCCGACCCTGCTTAGCTTCCGAGATCGGACGAGATCGGGCGTGTTCAGGGTGGTATGGCCGTAAGCAAGTAAGGCAGCAGCCGCTAGGCCTCATATGCCAGTGTCACGCTAACGCGGAGGGGACTGGCGGGTGTCAGACCGGATGAGAAAAGCATCAGCAGAGGCTGCGGTCGTTCAGGCAGTCAGTTAAGGGGTTATCGCTTCTCGGCCTTTTGGCTAAGATCAAGTGTAGTATCTGTTCTTATCAGTTTAATATCTGATACGTCCCCTATACGGGGACTACATATTAAACGGATTTTTGGACTCGGGAGTTGAAACAGGGGCTTGCTCCGTTCACTCCACGCATCGACCCGGCATTGCAGTGCCGCTGGGAACGGTGCGCCTCCTTCTGCTTTGTCGAAAGAAACTCGCATACACAAGGGCACCTTATCGTTCTGAACGGCGTGCCCGGTGGTTTACGCCCCGCCTCCTAGGCCGTGCCCCCCATTTGTGTTAACCAACGCCCCCAAAGTGGTTGGGGGTTGGGGCGACGGGAGG
This sequence comes from Nannobrachium achirus, assembly GCF_963921795.1. Taxonomy (NCBI): domain Eukaryota; kingdom Metazoa; phylum Chordata; class Actinopteri; order Myctophiformes; family Myctophidae; genus Nannobrachium; species Nannobrachium achirus. The sequence goes on from NW_027664712.1 coordinate 642,559, forward strand.
AGTAGACTAATTCCGGGGTACAGGTGAAAAATCTTCAAAGTGTGGGCTGCTGAAAAAAAAAAAAAACTGCATGTGCCATTTTGCCCGGCTCTCCGCGGGGCCCCGGGGAGCCTTGTCACCCAGCCGGGGAGCCCGCCCACAACCCAGTCAAACTCACAACCCGGCTCTCCAGCCGAACCCGGGTACCCACTATTAAGCCACCCTCCCGGAACCTTTACCAATAGCTGCGGGCGCACCGAGGCCGGGGACCTGGTGGTACGAATCCAGCTTTTTGGCAAAGCATTGTGGCCGTTTTGGGGAGCTCCCCACGCCAAAATGGGGCAACCTAAGGGGACTCCAGTCGGCCAGTTGGAGCCAAAGTAAAGTCTAGGTCTGTGTCCTGCTGCCCAACGGGGCTTTCTTCGCTGTGGGCGCCCCCTGGTGCTTCTCTAAGTTGTCCAATATTTCACATTGACAACAGTCTGCCACAAGGAAAAAAAGAAGGACAAAAAAAGCTTACAGCACCTGGTATTCCCAGGCGGTCTCCCATCCAAGTACTAACCAGGCCCGACCCTGCTTAGCTTCCGAGATCGGACGAGATCGGGCGTGTTCAGGGTGGTATGGCCGTAAGCGACAGTGAACCGCAGCCGGTAGGCCTTAATGGGCCAGCAGAGGCCCTTGCTATCGTGTGTGCTTCTGTCACGGCCACTCATAAACACCGATTGCTCCTTCAGTCTGGCAAAATGAAAAAGCTTACAGCACCTGGTATTCCCAGGCGGTCTCCCATCCAAGTACTAACCAGGCCCGACCCTGCTTAGCTTCCGAGATCGGACGAGATTGGGCGTGTTCAGGGTGGTATGGCCATGAGCGACAGTCAACCGCAGCCGGTAGGCCTTAATGGGCCAGCAGAGGCCCTTGCTATCGTGTGTGCTTCTGTCACGGCCACTCATAAACGACGATTGCTCCTTCAGTCTGGCAAAATGAAAAAGCTTACAGCACCTGGTATTCCCAGGCGGTCTCCCATCCAAGTACTAACCAGGCCCGACCCTGCTTAGCTTCCGAGATCGGACGAGATCGGGCGTGTTCAGGGTGGTATGGCCGTAAGCAAGTAAGGCAGCAGCCGCTAGGCCTCATATGCCAGTGTCACGCTAACGCGGAGGGGACTGGCGGGTGTCAGACCGGATGAGAAAAGCATCAGCAGAGGCTGCGGTCGTTCAGGCAGTCAGTTAAGGGGTTATCGCTTCTCGGCCTTTTGGCTAAGATCAAGTGTAGTATCTGTTCTTATCAGTTTAATATCTGATACGTCCCCTATACGGGGACTACATATTAAACGGATTTTTGGACTCGGGAGTTGAAACAGGGGCTTGCTCCGTTCACTCCACGCATCGACCCGGCATTGCAGTGCCGCTGGGAACGGTGCGCCTCCTTCTGCTTTGTCGAAAGAAACTCGCATACACAAGGGCACCTTATCGTTCTGAACGGCGTGCCCGGTGGTTTACGCCCCGCCCCCTAGGCCGTGCCCCCCATTTGTGTTAACCAACGCCCCCAAAGTGGTTGGGGGTTGGGGCGACGGGAGGAGTAGACTAATTCCGGGGTACAGGTGAAAAATCTTCAAAGTGTGGGCTGCTGAAAAAAAAAAAAAACCTGCATGTGCCGTTTTGCCCGGCTCTCCGCGGGGCCCCGGGGAGCCTTGTCACCCAGCCGGGGTGCCCGCCCACAACCCAGTCAAACTCACAACCCGGCTCTCCAGCCGAACCCGGGTACCCACTATTAAGCCACCCTCCCGGAACCTTTACCAATAGCTGCGGGCGCACCGAGGCCGGGGACCTGGTGGTACGAATCCAGCTTTTTGGCAAAGCATTGTGGCCGTTTTGGGGAGCTCCCCACGCCAAAATGGGGCAACCTAAGGGGACTCCAGTCGGCCAGTTGGAGCCAAAGTAAAGTCTAGGTCTGTGTCCTGCTGCCCAACGGGGCTTTCTTCGCTGTGGGCGCCCCCTGGTGCTTCTCTAAGTTGTCCAATATTTCACATTGACAACAGTCTGCCACAAGGAAAAAAAGAAGGACAAAAAAAGCTTACAGCACCTGGTATTCCCAGGCGGTCTCCCATCCAAGTACTAACCAGGCCCGACCCTGCTTAGCTTCCGAGATCGGACGAGATCGGGCGTGTTCAGGGTGGTATGGCCGTAAGCGACAGTGAACCGCAGCCGGTAGGCCTTAATGGGCCAGCAGAGGCCCTTGCTATCGTGTGTGCTTCTGTCACGACCACTCATAAACACCGATTGCTCCTTCAGTCTGGCAAAATGAAAAAGCTTACAGCACCTGGTATTCCCAGGCGGTCTCCCATCCAAGTACTAACCAGGCCCGACCCTGCTTAGCTTCCGAGATCGGACGAGATTGGGCGTGTTCAGGGTGGTATGGCCATGAGCGACAGTCAACCGCAGCCGGTAGGCCTTAATGGGCCAGCAGAGGCCCTTGCTATCGTGTGTGCTTCTGTCACGGCCACTCATAAACGACGATTGCTCCTTCAGTCTGGCAAAATGAAAAAGCTTACAGCACCTGGTATTCCCAGGCGGTCTCCCATCCAAGTACTAACCAGGCCCGACCCTGCTTAGCTTCCGAGATCGGACGAGATCGGGCGTGTTCAGGGTGGTATGGCCGTAAGCAAGTAAGGCAGCAGCCGCTAGGCCTCATATGCCAGTGTCACGCTAACGCGGAGGGGACTGGCGGGTGTCAGACCGGATGAGAAAAGCATCAGCAGAGGCTGCGGTCGTTCAGGCAGTCAGTTAAGGGGTTATCGCTTCTCGGCCTTTTGGCTAAGATCAAGTGTAGTATCTGTTCTTATCAGTTTAATATCTGATACGTCCCCTATACGGGGACTACATATTAAACGGATTTTTGGACTCGGGAGTTGAAACAGGGGCTTGCTCCGTTCACTCCACGCATCGACCCGGCATTGCAGTGCCGCTGGGAACGGTGCGCCTCCTTCTGCTTTGTCGAAAGAAACTCGCATACACAAGGGCACCTTATCGTTCTGAACGGCGTGCCCGGTGGTTTACGCCCCGCCCCCTAGGCCGTGCCCCCCATTTGTGTTAACCAACGCCCCCAAAGTGGTTGGGGGTTGGGGCGACGGGAGGAGTAGACTAATTCCGGGGTACAGGTGAAAAATCTTCAAAGTGTGGGCTGCTGAAAAAAAAAAAAACCTGCATGTGCCATTTTGCCCGGCTCTCCGCGGGGCCCCGGGGAGCCTTGTCACCCAGCCGGGGAGCCCGCCCACAACCCAGTCAAACTCACAACCCGGCTCTCCAGCCGAACCCGGGTACCCACTATTAAGCCACCCTCCCGGAACCTTTACCAATAGCTGCGGGCGCACCGAGGCCGGGGACCTGGTGGTACGAATCCAGCTTTTTGGCAAAGCATTGTGGCCGTTTTGGGGAGCTCCCCACGCCAAAATGGGGCAACCTAAGGGGACTCCAGTCGGCCAGTTGGAGCCAAAGTAAAGTCTAGGTCTGTGTCCTGCTGCCCAACGGGGCTTTCTTCGCTGTGGGCGCCCCCTGGTGCTTCTCTAAGTTGTCCAATATTTCACATTGACAACAGTCTGCCACAAGGAAAAAAAGAAGGACAAAAAAAGCTTACAGCACCTGGTATTCCCAGGCGGTCTCCCATCCAAGTACTAACCAGGCCCGACCCTGCTTAGCTTCCGAGATCGGACGAGATCGGGCGTGTTCAGGGTGGTATGGCCGTAAGCGACAGTGAACCGCAGCCGGTAGGCCTTAATGGGCCAGCAGAGGCCCTTGCTATCGTGTGTGCTTCTGTCACGGCCACTCATAAACACCGATTGCTCCTTCAGTCTGGCAAAATGAAAAAGCTTACAGCACCTGGTATTCCCAGGCGGTCTCCCATCCAAGTACTAACCAGGCCCGACCCTGCTTAGCTTCCGAGATCGGACGAGATTGGGCGTGTTCAGGGTGGTATGGCCATGAGCGACAGTCAACCGCAGCCGGTAGGCCTTAATGGGCCAGCAGAGGCCCTTGCTATCGTGTGTGCTTCTGTCACGGCCACTCATAAACGACGATTGCTCCTTCAGTCTGGCAAAATGAAAAAGCTTACAGCACCTGGTATTCCCAGGCGGTCTCCCATCCAAGTACTAACCAGGCCCGACCCTGCTTAGCTTCCGAGATCGGACGAGATCGGGCGTGTTCAGGGTGGTATGGCCGTAAGCAAGTAAGGCAGCAGCCGCTAGGCCTCATATGCCAGTGTCACGCTAACGCGGAGGGGACTGGCGGGTGTCAGACCGGATGAGAAAAGCATCAGCAGAGGCTGCGGTCGTTCAGGCAGTCAGTTAAGGGGTTATCGCTTCTCGGCCTTTTGGCTAAGATCAAGTGTAGTATCTGTTCTTATCAGTTTAATATCTGATACGTCCCCTATACGGGGACTACATATTAAACGGATTTTTGGACTCGGGAGTTGAAACAGGGTTTTGCTCCGTTCACTCCACGCATCGACCCGGCATTGCAGTGCCGCTGGGAACGGTGCGCCTCCTTCTGCTTTGTCGAAAGAAACTCGCATACACAAGGGCACCTTATCGTTCTGAACGGCGTGCCCGGTGGTTTACGCCCCGCCTCCTAGGCCGTGCCCCCCATTTGTGTTAACCAACGCCCCCAAAGTGGTTGGGGGTTGGGGCGACGGGAGGAGTAGACTAATTCCGGGGTACAGGTGAAAAATCTTCAAAGTTTGGGCTGCTGAAAAAAAAAAAACCTGCATGTGCCATTTTGCCCGGCTCTCCGCGGGGCCCCGGGGAGCCTTGTCACCCAGCCGGGGTGCCCGCCCACAACCCAGTCAAACTCACAACCCGGCTCTCCAGCCGAACCCGGGTACCCACTATTAAGCCACCCTCCCGGAACCTTTACCAATAGCTGCGGGCGCACCGAGGCCGGGGACCTGGTGGTACGAATCCAGCTTTTTGGCAAAGCATTGTGGCCGTTTTGGGGAGCTCCCCACGCCAAAATGGGGCAACCTAAGGGGACTCCAGTCGGCCAGTTGGAGCCAAAGTAAAGTCTAGGTCTGTGTCCTGCTGCCCAACGGGGCTTTCTTCGCTGTGGGCGCCCCCTGGTGCTTCTCTAAGTTGTCCAATATTTCACATTGACAACAGTCTGCCACAAGGAAAAAAAGAAGGACAAAAAAAGCTTACAGCACCTGGTATTCCCAGGCGGTCTCCCATCCAAGTACTAACCAGGCCCGACCCTGCTTAGCTTCCGAGATCGGACGAGATCGGGCGTGTTCAGGGTGGTATGGCCGTAAGCGACAGTGAACCGCAGCCGGTAGGCCTTAATGGGCCAGCAGAGGCCCTTGCTATCGTGTGTGCTTCTGTCACGGCCACTCATAAACACCGATTGCTCCTTCAGTCTGGCAAAATGAAAAAGCTTACAGCACCTGGTATTCCCAGGCGGTCTCCCATCCAAGTACTAACCAGGCCCGACCCTGCTTAGCTTCCGAGATCGGACGAGATTGGGCGTGTTCAGGGTGGTATGGCCATGAGCGACAGTCAACCGCAGCCGGTAGGCCTTAATGGGCCAGCAGAGGCCCTTGCTATCGTGTGTGCTTCTGTCACGGCCACTCATAAACGACGATTGCTCCTTCAGTCTGGCAAAATGAAAAAGCTTACAGCACCTGGTATTCCCAGGCGGTCTCCCATCCAAGTACTAACCAGGCCCGACCCTGCTTAGCTTCCGAGATCGGACGAGATCGGGCGTGTTCAGGGTGGTATGGCCGTAAGCAAGTAAGGCAGCAGCCGCTAGGCCTCATATGCCAGTGTCACGCTAACGCGGAGGGGACTGGCGGGTGTCAGACCGGATGAGAAAAGCATCAGCAGAGGCTGCGGTCGTTCAGGCAGTCAGTTAAGGGGTTATCGCTTCTCGGCCTTTTGGCTAAGATCAAGTGTAGTATCTGTTCTTATCAGTTTAATATCTGATACGTCCCCTATACGGGGACTACATATTAAACGGATTTTTGGACTCGGGAGTTGAAACAGGGGCTTGCTCCGTTCACTCCACGCATCGACCCGGCATTGCAGTGCCGCTGGGAACGGTGCGCCTCCTTCTGCTTTGTCGAAAGAAACTCGCATACACAAGGGCACCTTATCGTTCTGAACGGCGTGCCCGGTGGTTTACGCCCCGCCCCCTAGGCCGTGCCCCCCATTTGTGTTAACCAACGCCCCCAAAGTGGTTGGGGGTTGGGGCGACGGGAGGAGTAGACTAATTCCGGGGTACAGGTGAAAAATCTTCAAAGTGTGGGCTGCTGAAAAAAAAAAAAAACCTGCATGTGCCGTTTTGCCCGGCTCTCCGCGGGGCCCCGGGGAGCCTTGTCACCCAGCCGGGGTGCCCGCCCACAACCCAGTCAAACTCACAACCCGGCTCTCCAGCCGAACCCGGGTACCCATTATTAAGCCACCCTCCCGGAACCTTTACCAATAGCTGCGGGCGCACCGAGGCCGGGGACCTGGTGGTACGAATCCAGCTTTTTGGCAAAGCATTGTGGCCGTTTTGGGGAGCTCCCCACGCCAAAATGGGGCAACCTAAGGGGACTCCAGTCTGCCAGTTGGAGCCAAAGTAAAGTCTAGGTCTGTGTCCTGCTGCCCAACGGGGCTTTCTTCGCTGTGGGCGCCCCCTGGTGCTTCTCTAAGTTGTCCAATATTTCACATTGACAACAGTCTGCCACAAGGAAAAAAAGAAGGACAAAAAAAGCTTACAGCACCTGGTATTCCCAGGCGGTCTCCCATCCAAGTACTAACCAGGCCCGACCCTGCTTAGCTTCCGAGATCGGACGAGATCGGGCGTGTTCAGGGTGGTATGGCCGTAAGCGACAGTGAACCGCAGCCGGTAGGCCTTAATGGGCCAGCAGAGGCCCTTGCTATCGTGTGTGCTTCTGTCACGGCCACTCATAAACACCGATTGCTCCTTCAGTCTGGCAAAATGAAAAAGCTTACAGCACCTGGTATTCCCAGGCGGTCTCCCATCCAAGTACTAACCAGGCCCGACCCTGCTTAGCTTCCGAGATCGGACGAGATTGGGCGTGTTCAGGGTGGTATGGCCATGAGCGACAGTCAACCGCAGCCGGTAGGCCTTAATGGGCCAGCAGAGGCCCTTGCTATCGTGTGTGCTTCTGTCACGGCCACTCATAAACGACGATTGCTCCTTCAGTCTGGCAAAATGAAAAAGCTTACAGCACCTGGTATTCCCAGGCGGTCTCCCATCCAAGTACTAACCAGGCCCGACCCTGCTTAGCTTCCGAGATCGGACGAGATTGGGCGTGTTCAGGGTGGTATGGCCGTAAGCAAGTAAGGCAGCAGCCGCTAGGCCTCATATGCCAGTGTCACGCTAACGCGGAGGGGACTGGCGGGTGTCAGACCGGATGAGAAAAGCATCAGCAGAGGCTGCGGTCGTTCAGGCAGTCAGTTAAGGGGTTATCGCTTCTCGGCCTTTTGGCTAAGATCAAGTGTAGTATCTGTTCTTATCAGTTTAATATCTGATACGTCCCCTATACGGGGACTACATATTAAACGGATTTTTGGACTCGGGAGTTGAAACAGGGGCTTGCTCCGTTCACTCCACGCATCGACCCGGCATTGCAGTGCCGCTGGGAACGGTGCGCCTCCTTCTGCTTTGTCGAAAGAAACTCGCATACACAAGGGCACCTTATCGTTCTGAACGGCGTGCCCGGTGGTTTACGCCCCGCCTCCTAGGCCGTGCCCCCCATTTGTGTTAACCAACGCCCCCAAAGTGGTTGGGGGTTGGGGCGACGGGAGGAGTAGACTAATTCCGGGGTACAGGTGAAAAATCTTCAAAGTGTGGGCTGCTGAAAAAAAAAAAAACCTGCATGTGCCATTTTGCCCGGCTCTCCGCGGGGCCCCGGGGAGCCTTGTCACCCAGCCGGGGAGCCCGCCCACAACCCAGTCAAACTCACAACCCGGCTCTCCAGCCGAACCCGGGTACCCACTATTAAGCCACCCTCCCGGAACCTTTACCAATAGCTGCGGGCGCACCGAGGCCGGGGACCTGGTGGTACGAATCCAGCTTTTTGGCAAAGCATTGTGGCCGTTTTGGGGAGCTCCCCACGCCAAAATGGGGCAACCTAAGGGGACTCCAGTCGGCCAGTTGGAGCCAAAGTAAAGTCTAGGTCTGTGTCCTGCTGCCCAACGGGGCTTTCTTCGCTGTGGGCGCCCCCTGGTGCTTCTCTAAGTTGTCCAATATTTCACATTGACAACAGTCTGCCACAAGGAAAAAAAGAAGGACAAAAAAAGCTTACAGCACCTGGTATTCCCAGGCGGTCTCCCATCCAAGTACTAACCAGGCCCGACCCTGCTTAGCTTCCGAGATCGGACGAGATCGGGCGTGTTCAGGGTGGTATGGCCGTAAGCGACAGTGAACCGCAGCCGGTAGGCCTTAATGGGCCAGCAGAGGCCCTTGCTATCGTGTGTGCTTCTGTCACGGCCACTCATAAACACCGATTGCTCCTTCAGTCTGGCAAAATGAAAAAGCTTACAGCACCTGGTATTCCCAGGCGGTCTCCCATCCAAGTACTAACCAGGCCCGACCCTGCTTAGCTTCCGAGATCGGACGAGATTGGGCGTGTTCAGGGTGGTATGGCCATGAGCGACAGTCAACCGCAGCCGGTAGGCCTTAATGGGCCAGCAGAGGCCCTTGCTATCGTGTGTGCTTCTGTCACGGCCACTCATAAACGACGATTGCTCCTTCAGTCTGGCAAAATGAAAAAGCTTACAGCACCTGGTATTCCCAGGCGGTCTCCCATCCAAGTACTAACCAGGCCCGACCCTGCTTAGCTTCCGAGATCGGACGAGATCGGGCGTGTTCAGGGTGGTATGGCCGTAAGCAAGTAAGGCAGCAGCCGCTAGGCCTCATATGCCAGTGTCACGCTAACGCGGAGGGGACTGGCGGGTGTCAGACCGGATGAGAAAAGCATCAGCAGAGGCTGCGGTCGTTCAGGCAGTCAGTTAAGGGGTTATCGCTTCTCGGCCTTTTGGCTAAGATCAAGTGTAGTATCTGTTCTTATCAGTTTAATATCTGATACGTCCCCTATACGGGGACTACATATTAAACGGATTTTTGGACTCGGGAGTTGAAACAGGGGCTTGCTCCGTTCACTCCACGCATCGACCCGGCATTGCAGTGCCGCTGGGAACGGTGCGCCTCCTTCTGCTTTGTCGAAAGAAACTCGCATACACAAGGGCACCTTATCGTTCTGAACGGCGTGCCCGGTGGTTTACGCCCCGCCCCCTAGGCCGTGCCCCCCATTTGTGTTAACCAACGCCCCCAAAGTGGTTGGGGGTTGGGGCGACGGGAGGAGTAGACTAATTCCGGGGTACAGGTGAAAAATCTTCAAAGTGTGGGCTGCTGAAAAAAAAAAAAACCTGCATGTGCCATTTTGCCCGGCTCTCCGCGGGGCCCCGGGGAGCCTTGTCACCCAGCCGGGGAGCCCGCCCACAACCCAGTCAAACTCACAACCCGGCTCTCCAGCCGAACCCGGGTACCCACTATTAAGCCACCCTCCCGGAACCTTTACCAATAGCTGCGGGCGCACCGAGGCCGGGGACCTGGTGGTACGAATCCAGCTTTTTGGCAAAGCATTGTGGCCGTTTTGGGGAGCTCCCCACGCCAAAATGGGGCAACCTAAGGGGACTCCAGTCGGCCAGTTGGAGCCAAAGTAAAGTCTAGGTCTGTGTCCTGCTGCCCAACGGGGCTTTCTTCGCTGTGGGCGCCCCCTGGTGCTTCTCTAAGTTGTCCAATATTTCACATTGACAACAGTCTGCCACAAGGAAAAAAAGAAGGACAAAAAAAGCTTACAGCACCTGGTATTCCCAGGCGGTCTCCCATCCAAGTACTAACCAGGCCCGACCCTGCTTAGCTTCCGAGATCGGACGAGATCGGGCGTGTTCAGGGTGGTATGGCCGTAAGCGACAGTGAACCGCAGCCGGTAGGCCTTAATGGGCCAGCAGAGGCCCTTGCTATCGTGTGTGCTTCTGTCACGGCCACTCATAAACACCGATTGCTCCTTCAGTCTGGCAAAATGAAAAAGCTTACAGCACCTGGTATTCCCAGGCGGTCTCCCATCCAAGTACTAACCAGGCCCGACCCTGCTTAGCTTCCGAGATCGGACGAGATTGGGCGTGTTCAGGGTGGTATGGCCATGAGCGACAGTCAACCGCAGCCGGTAGGCCTTAATGGGCCAGCAGAGGCCCTTGCTATCGTGTGTGCTTCTGTCACGGCCACTCATAAACGACGATTGCTCCTTCAGTCTGGCAAAATGAAAAAGCTTACAGCACCTGGTATTCCCAGGCGGTCTCCCATCCAAGTACTAACCAGGCCCGACCCTGCTTAGCTTCCGAGATCGGACGAGATCGGGCGTGTTCAGGGTGGTATGGCCGTAAGCAAGTAAGGCAGCAGCCGCTAGGCCTCATATGCCAGTGTCACGCTAACGCGGAGGGGACTGGCGGGTGTCAGACCGGATGAGAAAAGCATCAGCAGAGGCTGCGGTCGTTCAGGCAGTCAGTTAAGGGGTTATCGCTTCTCGGCCTTTTGGCTAAGATCAAGTGTAGTATCTGTTCTTATCAGTTTAATATCTGATACGTCCCCTATACGGGGACTACATATTAAACGGATTTTTGGACTCGGGAGTTGAAACAGGGTTTTGCTCCGTTCACTCCACGCATCGACCCGGCATTGCAGTGCCGCTGGGAACGGTGCGCCTCCTTCTGCTTTGTCGAAAGAAACTCGCATACACAAGGGCACCTTATCGTTCTGAACGGCGTGCCCGGTGGTTTACGCCCCGCCTCCTAGGCCGTGCCCCCCATTTGTGTTAACCAACGCCCCCAAAGTGGTTGGGGGTTGGGGCGACGGGAGGAGTAGACTAATTCCGGGGTACAGGTGAAAAATCTTCAAAGTTTGGGCTGCTGAAAAAAAAAAAACCTGCATGTGCCATTTTGCCCGGCTCTCCGCGGGGCCCCGGGGAGCCTTGTCACCCAGCCGGGGTGCCCGCCCACAACCCAGTCAAACTCACAACCCGGCTCTCCAGCCGAACCCGGGTACCCACTATTAAGCCACCCTCCCGGAACCTTTACCAATAGCTGCGGGCGCACCGAGGCCGGGGACCTGGTGGTACGAATCCAGCTTTTTGGCAAAGCATTGTGGCCGTTTTGGGGAGCTCCCCACGCCAAAATGGGGCAACCTAAGGGGACTCCAGTCGGCCAGTTGGAGCCAAAGTAAAGTCTAGGTCTGTGTCCTGCTGCCCAACGGGGCTTTCTTCGCTGTGGGCGCCCCCTGGTGCTTCTCTAAGTTGTCCAATATTTCACATTGACAACAGTCTGCCACAAGGAAAAAAAGAAGGACAAAAAAAGCTTACAGCACCTGGTATTCCCAGGCGGTCTCCCATCCAAGTACTAACCAGGCCCGACCCTGCTTAGCTTCCGAGATCGGACGAGATCGGGCGTGTTCAGGGTGGTATGGCCGTAAGCGACAGTGAACCGCAGCCGGTAGGCCTTAATGGGCCAGCAGAGGCCCTTGCTATCGTGTGTGCTTCTGTCACGGCCACTCATAAACACCGATTGCTCCTTCAGTCTGGCAAAATGAAAAAGCTTACAGCACCTGGTATTCCCAGGCGGTCTCCCATCCAAGTACTAACCAGGCCCGACCCTGCTTAGCTTCCGAGATCGGACGAGATTGGGCGTGTTCAGGGTGGTATGGCCATGAGCGACAGTCAACCGCAGCCGGTAGGCCTTAATGGGCCAGCAGAGGCCCTTGCTATCGTGTGTGCTTCTGTCACGGCCACTCATAAACGACGATTGCTCCTTCAGTCTGGCAAAATGAAAAAGCTTACAGCACCTGGTATTCCCAGGCGGTCTCCCATCCAAGTACTAACCAGGCCCGACCCTGCTTAGCTTCCGAGATCGGACGAGATCGGGCGTGTTCAGGGTGGTATGGCCGTAAGCAAGTAAGGCAGCAGCCGCTAGGCCTCATATGCCAGTGTCACGCTAACGCGGAGGGGACTGGCGGGTGTCAGACCGGATGAGAAAAGCATCAGCAGAGGCTGCGGTCGTTCAGGCAGTCAGTTAAGGGGTTATCGCTTCTCGGCCTTTTGGCTAAGATCAAGTGTAGTATCTGTTCTTATCAGTTTAATATCTGATACGTCCCCTATACGGGGACTACATATTAAACGGATTTTTGGACTCGGGAGTTGAAACAGGGGCTTGCTCCGTTCACTCCACGCATCGACCCGGCATTGCAGTGCCGCTGGGAACGGTGCGCCTCCTTCTGCTTTGTCGAAAGAAACTCGCATACACAAGGGCACCTTATCGTTCTGAACGGCGTGCCCGGTGGTTTACGCCCCGCCCCCTAGGCCGTGCCCCCCATTTGTGTTAACCAACGCCCCCAAAGTGGTTGGGGGTTGGGGCGACGGGAGGAGTAGACTAATTCCGGGGTACAGGTGAAAAATCTTCAAAGTGTGGGCTGCTGAAAAAAAAAAAAAACCTGCATGTGCCGTTTTGCCCGGCTCTCCGCGGGGCCCCGGGGAGCCTTGTCACCCAGCCGGGGTGCCCGCCCACAACCCAGTCAAACTCACAACCCGGCTCTCCAGCCGAACCCGGGTACCCACTATTAAGCCACCCTCCCGGAACCTTTACCAATAGCTGCGGGCGCACCGAGGCCGGGGACCTGGTGGTACGAATCCAGCTTTTTGGCAAAGCATTGTGGCCGTTTTGGGGAGCTCCCCACGCCAAAATGGGGCAACCTAAGGGGACTCCAGTCGGCCAGTTGGAGCCAAAGTAAAGTCTAGGTCTGTGTCCTGCTGCCCAACGGGGCTTTCTTCGCTGTGGGCGCCCCCTGGTGCTTCTCTAAGTTGTCCAATATTTCACATTGACAACAGTCTGCCACAAGGAAAAAAAGAAGGACAAAAAAAGCTTACAGCACCTGGTATTCCCAGGCGGTCTCCCATCCAAGTACTAACCAGGCCCGACCCTGCTTAGCTTCCGAGATCGGACGAGATCGGGCGTGTTCAGGGTGGTATGGCCGTAAGCGACAGTGAACCGCAGCCGGTAGGCCTTAATGGGCCAGCAGAGGCCCTTGCTATCGTGTGTGCTTCTGTCACGACCACTCATAAACACCGATTGCTCCTTCAGTCTGGCAAAATGAAAAAGCTTACAGCACCTGGTATTCCCAGGCGGTCTCCCATCCAAGTACTAACCAGGCCCGACCCTGCTTAGCTTCCGAGATCGGACGAGATTGGGCGTGTTCAGGGTGGTATGGCCATGAGCGACAGTCAACCGCAGCCGGTAGGCCTTAATGGGCCAGCAGAGGCCCTTGCTATCGTGTGTGCTTCTGTCACGGCCACTCATAAACGACGATTGCTCCTTCAGTCTGGCAAAATGAAAAAGCTTACAGCACCTGGTATTCCCAGGCGGTCTCCCATCCAAGTACTAACCAGGCCCGACCCTGCTTAGCTTCCGAGATCGGACGAGATCGGGCGTGTTCAGGGTGGTATGGCCGTAAGCAAGTAAGGCAGCAGCCGCTAGGCCTCATATGCCAGTGTCACGCTAACGCGGAGGGGACTGGCGGGTGTCAGACCGGATGAGAAAAGCATCAGCAGAGGCTGCGGTCGTTCAGGCAGTCAGTTAAGGGGTTATCGCTTCTCGGCCTTTTGGCTAAGATCAAGTGTAGTATCTGTTCTTATCAGTTTAATATCTGATACGTCCCCTATACGGGGACTACATATTAAACGGATTTTTGGACTCGGGAGTTGAAACAGGGGCTTGCTCCGTTCACTCCACGCATCGACCCGGCATTGCAGTGCCGCTGGGAACGGTGCGCCTCCTTCTGCTTTGTCGAAAGAAACTCGCATACACAAGGGCACCTTATCGTTCTGAACGGCGTGCCCGGTGGTTTACGCCCCGCCTCCTAGGCCGTGCCCCCCATTTGTGTCAACCAACGCCCCCAAAGTGGTTGGGGGTTGGGGCGACGGGAGGAGTAGACTAATTCCGGGGTACAGGTGAAAAATCTTCAAAGTGTGGGCTGCTGAAAAAAAAAAAAACCTGCATGTGCCATTTTGCCCGGCTCTCCGCGGGGCCCCGGGGAGCCTTGTCACCCAGCCGGGGAGCCCGCCCACAACCCAGTCAAACTCACAACCCGGCTCTCCAGCCGAACCCGGGTACCCACTATTAAGCCACCCTCCCGGAACCTTTACCAATAGCTGCGGGCGCACCGAGGCCGGGGACCTGGTGGTACGAATCCAGCTTTTTGGCAAAGCATTGTGGCCGTTTTGGGGAGCTCCCCACGCCAAAATGGGGCAACCTAAGGGGACTCCAGTCGGCCAGTTGGAGCCAAAGTAAAGTCTAGGTCTGTGTCCTGCTGCCCAACGGGGCTTTCTTCGCTGTGGGCGCCCCCTGGTGCTTCTCTAAGTTGTCCAATATTTCACATTGACAACAGTCTGCCACAAGGAAAAAAAGAAGGACAAAAAAAGCTTACAGCACCTGGTATTCCCAGGCGGTCTCCCATCCAAGTACTAACCAGGCCCGACCCTGCTTAGCTTCCGAGATCGGACGAGATCGGGCGTGTTCAGGGTGGTATGGCCGTAAGCGACAGTGAACCGCAGCCGGTAGGCCTTAATGGGCCAGCAGAGGCCCTTGCTATCGTGTGTGCTTCTGTCACGGCCACTCATAAACACCGATTGCTCCTTCAGTCTGGCAAAATGAAAAAGCTTACAGCACCTGGTATTCCCAGGCGGTCTCCCATCCAAGTACTAACCAGGCCCGACCCTGCTTAGCTTCCGAGATCGGACGAGATTGGGCGTGTTCAGGGTGGTATGGCCATGAGCGACAGTCAACCGCAGCCGGTAGGCCTTAATGGGCCAGCAGAGGCCCTTGCTATCGTGTGTGCTTCTGTCACGGCCACTCATAAACGACGATTGCTCCTTCAGTCTGGCAAAATGAAAAAGCTTACAGCACCTGGTATTCCCAGGCGGTCTCCCATCCAAGTACTAACCAGGCCCGACCCTGCTTAGCTTCCGAGATCGGACGAGATCGGGCGTGTTCAGGGTGGTATGGCCGTAAGCAAGTAAGGCAGCAGCCGCTAGGCCTCATATGCCAGTGTCACGCTAACGCGGAGGGGACTGGCGGGTGTCAGACCGGATGAGAAAAGCATCAGCAGAGGCTGCGGTCGTTCAGGCAGTCAGTTAAGGGGTTATCGCTTCTCGGCCTTTTGGCTAAGATCAAGTGTAGTATCTGTTCTTATCAGTTTAATATCTGATACGTCCCCTATACGGGGACTACATATTAAACGGATTTTTGGACTCGGGAGTTGAAACAGGGGCTTGCTCCGTTCACTCCACGCATCGACCCGGCATTGCAGTGCCGCTGGGAACGGTGCGCCTCCTTCTGCTTTGTCGAAAGAAACTCGCATACACAAGGGCACCTTATCGTTCTGAACGGCGTGCCCGGTGGTTTACGCCCCGCCCCCTAGGCCGTGCCCCCCATTTGTGTTAACCAACGCCCCCAAAGTGGTTGGGGGTTGGGGCGACGGGAGGAGTAGACTAATTCCGGGGTACAGGTGAAAAATCTTCAAAGTGTGGGCTGCTGAAAAAAAAAAAAAACCTGCATGTGCCGTTTTGCCCGGCTCTCCGCGGGGCCCCGGGGAGCCTTGTCACCCAGCCGGGGTGCCCGCCCACAACCCAGTCAAACTCACAACCCGGCTCTCCAGCCGAACCCGGGTACCCACTATTAAGCCACCCTCCCGGAACCTTTACCAATAGCTGCGGGCGCACCGAGGCCGGGGACCTGGTGGTACGAATCCAGCTTTTTGGCAAAGCATTGTGGCCGTTTTGGGGAGCTCCCCACGCCAAAATGGGGCAACCTAAGGGGACTCCAGTCGGCCAGTTGGAGCCAAAGTAAAGTCTAGGTCTGTGTCCTGCTGCCCAACGGGGCTTTCTTCGCTGTGGGCGCCCCCTGGTGCTTCTCTAAGTTGTCCAATATTTCACATTGACAACAGTCTGCCACAAGGAAAAAAAGAAGGACAAAAAAAGCTTACAGCACCTGGTATTCCCAGGCGGTCTCCCATCCAAGTACTAACCAGGCCCGACCCTGCTTAGCTTCCGAGATCGGACGAGATCGGGCGTGTTCAGGGTGGTATGGCCGTAAGCGACAGTGAACCGCAGCCGGTAGGCCTTAATGGGCCAGCAGAGGCCCTTGCTATCGTGTGTGCTTCTGTCACGACCACTCATAAACACCGATTGCTCCTTCAGTCTGGCAAAATGAAAAAGCTTACAGCACCTGGTATTCCCAGGCGGTCTCCCATCCAAGTACTAACCAGGCCCGACCCTGCTTAGCTTCCGAGATCGGACGAGATTGGGCGTGTTCAGGGTGGTATGGCCATGAGCGACAGTCAACCGCAGCCGGTAGGCCTTAATGGGCCAGCAGAGGCCCTTGCTATCGTGTGTGCTTCTGTCACGGCCACTCATAAACGACGATTGCTCCTTCAGTCTGGCAAAATGAAAAAGCTTACAGCACCTGGTATTCCCAGGCGGTCTCCCATCCAAGTACTAACCAGGCCCGACCCTGCTTAGCTTCCGAGATCGGACGAGATCGGGCGTGTTCAGGGTGGTATGGCCGTAAGCAAGTAAGGCAGCAGCCGCTAGGCCTCATATGCCAGTGTCACGCTAACGCGGAGGGGACTGGCGGGTGTCAGACCGGATGAGAAAAGCATCAGCAGAGGCTGCGGTCGTTCAGGCAGTCAGTTAAGGGGTTATCGCTTCTCGGCCTTTTGGCTAAGATCAAGTGTAGTATCTGTTCTTATCAGTTTAATATCTGATACGTCCCCTATACGGGGACTACATATTAAACGGATTTTTGGACTCGGGAGTTGAAACAGGGGCTTGCTCCGTTCACTCCACGCATCGACCCGGCATTGCAGTGCCGCTGGGAACGGTGCGCCTCCTTCTGCTTTGTCGAAAGAAACTCGCATACACAAGGGCACCTTATCGTTCTGAACGGCGTGCCCGGTGGTTTACGCCCCGCCTCCTAGGCCGTGCCCCCCATTTGTGTCAACCAACGCCCCCAAAGTGGTTGGGGGTTGGGGCGACGGGAGGAGTAGACTAATTCCGGGGTACAGGTGAAAAATCTTCAAAGTGTGGGCTGCTGAAAAAAAAAAAAACCTGCATGTGCCATTTTGCCCGGCTCTCCGCGGGGCCCCGGGGAGCCTTGTCACCCAGCCGGGGAGCCCGCCCACAACCCAGTCAAACTCACAACCCGGCTCTCCAGCCGAACCCGGGTACCCACTATTAAGCCACCCTCCCGGAACCTTTACCAATAGCTGCGGGCGCACCGAGGCCGGGGACCTGGTGGTACGAATCCAGCTTTTTGGCAAAGCATTGTGGCCGTTTTGGGGAGCTCCCCACGCCAAAATGGGGCAACCTAAGGGGACTCCAGTCGGCCAGTTGGAGCCAAAGTAAAGTCTAGGTCTGTGTCCTGCTGCCCAACGGGGCTTTCTTCGCTGTGGGCGCCCCCTGGTGCTTCTCTAAGTTGTCCAATATTTCACATTGACAACAGTCTGCCACAAGGAAAAAAAGAAGGACAAAAAAAGCTTACAGCACCTGGTATTCCCAGGCGGTCTCCCATCCAAGTACTAACCAGGCCCGACCCTGCTTAGCTTCCGAGATCGGACGAGATCGGGCGTGTTCAGGGTGGTATGGCCGTAAGCGACAGTGAACCGCAGCCGGTAGGCCTTAATGGGCCAGCAGAGGCCCTTGCTATCGTGTGTGCTTCTGTCACGGCCACTCATAAACACCGATTGCTCCTTCAGTCTGGCAAAATGAAAAAGCTTACAGCACCTGGTATTCCCAGGCGGTCTCCCATCCAAGTACTAACCAGGCCCGACCCTGCTTAGCTTCCGAGATCGGACGAGATTGGGCGTGTTCAGGGTGGTATGGCCATGAGCGACAGTCAACCGCAGCCGGTAGGCCTTAATGGGCCAGCAGAGGCCCTTGCTATCGTGTGTGCTTCTGTCACGGCCACTCATAAACGACGATTGCTCCTTCAGTCTGGCAAAATGAAAAAGCTTACAGCACCTGGTATTCCCAGGCGGTCTCCCATCCAAGTACTAACCAGGCCCGACCCTGCTTAGCTTCCGAGATCGGACGAGATCGGGCGTGTTCAGGGTGGTATGGCCGTAAGCAAGTAAGGCAGCAGCCGCTAGGCCTCATATGCCAGTGTCACGCTAACGCGGAGGGGACTGGCGGGTGTCAGACCGGATGAGAAAAGCATCAGCAGAGGCTGCGGTCGTTCAGGCAGTCAGTTAAGGGGTTATCGCTTCTCGGCCTTTTGGCTAAGATCAAGTGTAGTATCTGTTCTTATCAGTTTAATATCTGATACGTCCCCTATACGGGGACTACATATTAAACGGATTTTTGGACTCGGGAGTTGAAACAGGGGCTTGCTCCGTTCACTCCACGCATCGACCCGGCATTGCAGTGCCGCTGGGAACGGTGCGCCTCCTTCTGCTTTGTCGAAAGAAACTCGCATACACAAGGGCACCTTATCGTTCTGAACGGCGTGCCCGGTGGTTTACGCCCCGCCCCCTAGGCCGTGCCCCCCATTTGTGTTAACCAACGCCCCCAAAGTGGTTGGGGGTTGGGGCGACGGGAGGAGTAGACTAATTCCGGGGTACAGGTGAAAAATCTTCAAAGTGTGGGCTGCTGAAAAAAAAAAAAAACCTGCATGTGCCGTTTTGCCCGGCTCTCCGCGGGGCCCCGGGGAGCCTTGTCACCCAGCCGGGGTGCCCGCCCACAACCCAGTCAAACTCACAACCCGGCTCTCCAGCCGAACCCGGGTACCCATTATTAAGCCACCCTCCCGGAACCTTTACCAATAGCTGCGGGCGCACCGAGGCCGGGGACCTGGTGGTACGAATCCAGCTTTTTGGCAAAGCATTGTGGCCGTTTTGGGGAGCTCCCCACGCCAAAATGGGGCAACCTAAGGGGACTCCAGTCTGCCAGTTGGAGCCAAAGTAAAGTCTAGGTCTGTGTCCTGCTGCCCAACGGGGCTTTCTTCGCTGTGGGCGCCCCCTGGTGCTTCTCTAAGTTGTCCAATATTTCACATTGACAACAGTCTGCCACAAGGAAAAAAAGAAGGACAAAAAAAGCTTACAGCACCTGGTATTCCCAGGCGGTCTCCCATCCAAGTACTAACCAGGCCCGACCCTGCTTAGCTTCCGAGATCGGACGAGATCGGGCGTGTTCAGGGTGGTATGGCCGTAAGCGACAGTGAACCGCAGCCGGTAGGCCTTAATGGGCCAGCAGAGGCCCTTGCTATCGTGTGTGCTTCTGTCACGGCCACTCATAAACACCGATTGCTCCTTCAGTCTGGCAAAATGAAAAAGCTTACAGCACCTGGTATTCCCAGGCGGTCTCCCATCCAAGTACTAACCAGGCCCGACCCTGCTTAGCTTCCGAGATCGGACGAGATTGGGCGTGTTCAGGGTGGTATGGCCATGAGCGACAGTCAACCGCAGCCGGTAGGCCTTAATGGGCCAGCAGAGGCCCTTGCTATCGTGTGTGCTTCTGTCACGGCCACTCATAAACGACGATTGCTCCTTCAGTCTGGCAAAATGAAAAAGCTTACAGCACCTGGTATTCCCAGGCGGTCTCCCATCCAAGTACTAACCAGGCCCGACCCTGCTTAGCTTCCGAGATCGGACGAGATTGGGCGTGTTCAGGGTGGTATGGCCGTAAGCAAGTAAGGCAGCAGCCGCTAGGCCTCATATGCCAGTGTCACGCTAACGCGGAGGGGACTGGCGGGTGTCAGACCGGATGAGAAAAGCATCAGCAGAGGCTGCGGTCGTTCAGGCAGTCAGTTAAGGGGTTATCGCTTCTCGGCCTTTTGGCTAAGATCAAGTGTAGTATCTGTTCTTATCAGTTTAATATCTGATACGTCCCCTATACGGGGACTACATATTAAACGGATTTTTGGACTCGGGAGTTGAAACAGGGGCTTGCTCCGTTCACTCCACGCATCGACCCGGCATTGCAGTGCCGCTGGGAACGGTGCGCCTCCTTCTGCTTTGTCGAAAGAAACTCGCATACACAAGGGCACCTTATCGTTCTGAACGGCGTGCCCGGTGGTTTACGCCCCGCCTCCTAGGCCGTGCCCCCCATTTGTGTTAACCAACGCCCCCAAAGTGGTTGGGGGTTGGGGCGACGGGAGGAGTAGACTAATTCCGGGGTACAGGTGAAAAATCTTCAAAGTGTGGGCTGCTGAAAAAAAAAAAAACCTGCATGTGCCATTTTGCCCGGCTCTCCGCGGGGCCCCGGGGAGCCTTGTCACCCAGCCGGGGAGCCCGCCCACAACCCAGTCAAACTCACAACCCGGCTCTCCAGCCGAACCCGGGTACCCACTATTAAGCCACCCTCCCGGAACCTTTACCAATAGCTGCGGGCGCACCGAGGCCGGGGACCTGGTGGTACGAATCCAGCTTTTTGGCAAAGCATTGTGGCCGTTTTGGGGAGCTCCCCACGCCAAAATGGGGCAACCTAAGGGGACTCCAGTCGGCCAGTTGGAGCCAAAGTAAAGTCTAGGTCTGTGTCCTGCTGCCCAACGGGGCTTTCTTCGCTGTGGGCGCCCCCTGGTGCTTCTCTAAGTTGTCCAATATTTCACATTGACAACAGTCTGCCACAAGGAAAAAAAGAAGGACAAAAAAAGCTTACAGCACCTGTTATTCCCAGGCGGTCTCCCATCCAAGTACTAACCAGGCCCGACCCTGCTTAGCTTCCGAGATCGGACGAGATCGGGCGTGTTCAGGGTGGTATGGCCGTAAGCGACAGTGAACCGCAGCCGGTAGGCCTTAATGGGCCAGCAGAGGCCCTTGCTATCGTGTGTGCTTCTGTCACGGCCACTCATAAACACCGATTGCTCCTTCAGTCTGGCAAAATGAAAAAGCTTACAGCACCTGGTATTCCCAGGCGGTCTCCCATCCAAGTACTAACCAGGCCCGACCCTGCTTAGCTTCCGAGATCGGACGAGATTGGGCGTGTTCAGGGTGGTATGGCCATGAGCGACAGTCAACCGCAGCCGGTAGGCCTTAATGGGCCAGCAGAGGCCCTTGCTATCGTGTGTGCTTCTGTCACGGCCACTCATAAACGACGATTGCTCCTTCAGTCTGGCAAAATGAAAAAGCTTACAGCACCTGGTATTCCCAGGCGGTCTCCCATCCAAGTACTAACCAGGCCCGACCCTGCTTAGCTTCCGAGATCGGACGAGATCGGGCGTGTTCAGGGTGGTATGGCCGTAAGCAAGTAAGGCAGCAGCCGCTAGGCCTCATATGCCAGTGTCACGCTAACGCGGAGGGGACTGGCGGGTGTCAGACCGGATGAGAAAAGCATCAGCAGAGGCTGCGGTCGTTCAGGCAGTCAGTTAAGGGGTTATCGCTTCTCGGCCTTTTGGCTAAGATCAAGTGTAGTATCTGTTCTTATCAGTTTAATATCTGATACGTCCCCTATACGGGGACTACATATTAAACGGATTTTTGGACTCGGGAGTTGAAACAGGGGCTTGCTCCGTTCACTCCACGCATCGACCCGGCATTGCAGTGCCGCTGGGAACGGTGCGCCTCCTTCTGCTTTGTCGAAAGAAACTCGCATACACAAGGGCACCTTATCGTTCTGAACGGCGTGCCCGGTGGTTTACGCCCCGCCCCCTAGGCCGTGCCCCCCATTTGTGTTAACCAACGCCCCCAAAGTGGTTGGGGGTTGGGGCGACGGGAGGAGTAGACTAATTCCGGGGTACAGGTGAAAAATCTTCAAAGTGTGGGCTGCTGAAAAAAAAAAAAACCTGCATGTGCCATTTTGCCCGGCTCTCCGCGGGGCCCCGGGGAGCCTTGTCACCCAGCCGGGGAGCCCGCCCACAACCCAGTCAAACTCACAACCCGGCTCTCCAGCCGAACCCGGGTACCCACTATTAAGCCACCCTCCCGGAACCTTTACCAATAGCTGCGGGCGCACCGAGGCCGGGGACCTGGTGGTACGAATCCAGCTTTTTGGCAAAGCATTGTGGCCGTTTTGGGGAGCTCCCCACGCCAAAATGGGGCAACCTAAGGGGACTCCAGTCGGCCAGTTGGAGCCAAAGTAAAGTCTAGGTCTGTGTCCTGCTGCCCAACGGGGCTTTCTTCGCTGTGGGCGCCCCCTGGTGCTTCTCTAAGTTGTCCAATATTTCACATTGACAACAGTCTGCCACAAGGAAAAAAAGAAGGACAAAAAAAGCTTACAGCACCTGGTATTCCCAGGCGGTCTCCCATCCAAGTACTAACCAGGCCCGACCCTGCTTAGCTTCCGAGATCGGACGAGATCGGGCGTGTTCAGGGTGGTATGGCCGTAAGCGACAGTGAACCGCAGCCGGTAGGCCTTAATGGGCCAGCAGAGGCCCTTGCTATCGTGTGTGCTTCTGTCACGGCCACTCATAAACACCGATTGCTCCTTCAGTCTGGCAAAATGAAAAAGCTTACAGCACCTGGTATTCCCAGGCGGTCTCCCATCCAAGTACTAACCAGGCCCGACCCTGCTTAGCTTCCGAGATCGGACGAGATTGGGCGTGTTCAGGGTGGTATGGCCATGAGCGACAGTCAACCGCAGCCGGTAGGCCTTAATGGGCCAGCAGAGGCCCTTGCTATCGTGTGTGCTTCTGTCACGGCCACTCATAAACGACGATTGCTCCTTCAGTCTGGCAAAATGAAAAAGCTTACAGCACCTGGTATTCCCAGGCGGTCTCCCATCCAAGTACTAACCAGGCCCGACCCTGCTTAGCTTCCGAGATCGGACGAGATTGGGCGTGTTCAGGGTGGTATGGCCGTAAGCAAGTAAGGCAGCAGCCGCTAGGCCTCATATGCCAGTGTCACGCTAACGCGGAGGGGACTGGCGGGTGTCAGACCGGATGAGAAAAGCATCAGCAGAGGCTGCGGTCGTTCAGGCAGTCAGTTAAGGGGTTATCGCTTCTCGGCCTTTTGGCTAAGATCAAGTGTAGTATCTGTTCTTATCAGTTTAATATCTGATACGTCCCCTATACGGGGACTACATATTAAACGGATTTTTGGACTCGGGAGTTGAAACAGGGGCTTGCTCCGTTCACTCCACGCATCGACCCGGCATTGCAGTGCCGCTGGGAACGGTGCGCCTCCTTCTGCTTTGTCGAAAGAAACTCGCATACACAAGGGCACCTTATCGTTCTGAACGGCGTGCCCGGTGGTTTACGCCCCGCCTCCTAGGCCGTGCCCCCCATTTGTGTTAACCAACGCCCCCAAAGTGGTTGGGGGTTGGGGCGACGGGAGGAGTAGACTAATTCCGGGGTACAGGTGAAAAATCTTCAAAGTGTGGGCTGCTGAAAAAAAAAAAAACCTGCATGTGCCATTTTGCCCGGCTCTCCGCGGGGCCCCGGGGAGCCTTGTCACCCAGCCGGGGAGCCCGCCCACAACCCAGTCAAACTCACAACCCGGCTCTCCAGCCGAACCCGGGTACCCACTATTAAGCCACCCTCCCGGAACCTTTACCAATAGCTGCGGGCGCACCGAGGCCGGGGACCTGGTGGTACGAATCCAGCTTTTTGGCAAAGCATTGTGGCCGTTTTGGGGAGCTCCCCACGCCAAAATGGGGCAACCTAAGGGGACTCCAGTCGGCCAGTTGGAGCCAAAGTAAAGTCTAGGTCTGTGTCCTGCTGCCCAACGGGGCTTTCTTCGCTGTGGGCGCCCCCTGGTGCTTCTCTAAGTTGTCCAATATTTCACATTGACAACAGTCTGCCACAAGGAAAAAAAGAAGGACAAAAAAAGCTTACAGCACCTGTTATTCCCAGGCGGTCTCCCATCCAAGTACTAACCAGGCCCGACCCTGCTTAGCTTCCGAGATCGGACGAGATCGGGCGTGTTCAGGGTGGTATGGCCGTAAGCGACAGTGAACCGCAGCCGGTAGGCCTTAATGGGCCAGCAGAGGCCCTTGCTATCGTGTGTGCTTCTGTCACGGCCACTCATAAACACCGATTGCTCCTTCAGTCTGGCAAAATGAAAAAGCTTACAGCACCTGGTATTCCCAGGCGGTCTCCCATCCAAGTACTAACCAGGCCCGACCCTGCTTAGCTTCCGAGATCGGACGAGATTGGGCGTGTTCAGGGTGGTATGGCCATGAGCGACAGTCAACCGCAGCCGGTAGGCCTTAATGGGCCAGCAGAGGCCCTTGCTATCGTGTGTGCTTCTGTCACGGCCACTCATAAACGACGATTGCTCCTTCAGTCTGGCAAAATGAAAAAGCTTACAGCACCTGGTATTCCCAGGCGGTCTCCCATCCAAGTACTAACCAGGCCCGACCCTGCTTAGCTTCCGAGATCGGACGAGATCGGGCGTGTTCAGGGTGGTATGGCCGTAAGCAAGTAAGGCAGCAGCCGCTAGGCCTCATATGCCAGTGTCACGCTAACGCGGAGGGGACTGGCGGGTGTCAGACCGGATGAGAAAAGCATCAGCAGAGGCTGCGGTCGTTCAGGCAGTCAGTTAAGGGGTTATCGCTTCTCGGCCTTTTGGCTAAGATCAAGTGTAGTATCTGTTCTTATCAGTTTAATATCTGATACGTCCCCTATACGGGGACTACATATTAAACGGATTTTTGGACTCGGGAGTTGAAACAGGGGCTTGCTCCGTTCACTCCACGCATCGACCCGGCATTGCAGTGCCGCTGGGAACGGTGCGCCTCCTTCTGCTTTGTCGAAAGAAACTCGCATACACAAGGGCACCTTATCGTTCTGAACGGCGTGCCCGGTGGTTTACGCCCCGCCCCCTAGGCCGTGCCCCCCATTTGTGTTAACCAACGCCCCCAAAGTGGTTGGGGGTTGGGGCGACGGGAGGAGTAGACTAATTCCGGGGTACAGGTGAAAAATCTTCAAAGTGTGGGCTGCTGAAAAAAAAAAAAACCTGCATGTGCCATTTTGCCCGGCTCTCCGCGGGGCCCCGGGGAGCCTTGTCACCCAGCCGGGGAGCCCGCCCACAACCCAGTCAAACTCACAACCCGGCTCTCCAGCCGAACCCGGGTACCCACTATTAAGCCACCCTCCCGGAACCTTTACCAATAGCTGCGGGCGCACCGAGGCCGGGGACCTGGTGGTACGAATCCAGCTTTTTGGCAAAGCATTGTGGCCGTTTTGGGGAGCTCCCCACGCCAAAATGGGGCAACCTAAGGGGACTCCAGTCGGCCAGTTGGAGCCAAAGTAAAGTCTAGGTCTGTGTCCTGCTGCCCAACGGGGCTTTCTTCGCTGTGGGCGCCCCCTGGTGCTTCTCTAAGTTGTCCAATATTTCACATTGACAACAGTCTGCCACAAGGAAAAAAAGAAGGACAAAAAAAGCTTACAGCACCTGGTATTCCCAGGCGGTCTCCCATCCAAGTACTAACCAGGCCCGACCCTGCTTAGCTTCCGAGATCGGACGAGATCGGGCGTGTTCAGGGTGGTATGGCCGTAAGCGACAGTGAACCGCAGCCGGTAGGCCTTAATGGGCCAGCAGAGGCCCTTGCTATCGTGTGTGCTTCTGTCACGGCCACTCATAAACACCGATTGCTCCTTCAGTCTGGCAAAATGAAAAAGCTTACAGCACCTGGTATTCCCAGGCGGTCTCCCATCCAAGTACTAACCAGGCCCGACCCTGCTTAGCTTCCGAGATCGGACGAGATTGGGCGTGTTCAGGGTGGTATGGCCATGAGCGACAGTCAACCGCAGCCGGTAGGCCTTAATGGGCCAGCAGAGGCCCTTGCTATCGTGTGTGCTTCTGTCACGGCCACTCATAAACGACAATTGCTCCTTCAGTCTGGCAAAATGAAAAAGCTTACAGCACCTGGTATTCCCAGGCGGTCTCCCATCCAAGTACTAACCAGGCCCGACCCTGCTTAGCTTCCGAGATCGGACGAGATCGGGCGTGTTCAGGGTGGTATGGCCGTAAGCAAGTAAGGCAGCAGCCGCTAGGCCTCATATGCCAGTGTCACGCTAACGCGGAGGGGACTGGCGGGTGTCAGACCGGATGAGAAAAGCATCAGCAGAGGCTGCGGTCGTTCAGGCAGTCAGTTAAGGGGTTATCGCTTCTCGGCCTTTTGGCTAAGATCAAGTGTAGTATCTGTTCTTATCAGTTTAATATCTGATACGTCCCCTATACGGGGACTACATATTAAACGGATTTTTGGACTCGGGAGTTGAAACAGGGGCTTGCTCCGTTCACTCCACGCATCGACCCGGCATTGCAGTGCCGCTGGGAACGGTGCGCCTCCTTCTGCTTTGTCGAAAGAAACTCGCATACACAAGGGCACCTTATCGTTCTGAACGGCGTGCCCGGTGGTTTACGCCCCGCCCCCTAGGCCGTGCCCCCCATTTGTGTTAACCAACGCCCCCAAAGTGGTTGGGGGTTGGGGCGACGGGAGGAGTAGACTAATTCCGGGGTACAGGTGAAAAATCTTCAAAGTGTGGGCTGCTGAAAAAAAAAAAAAACCTGCATGTGCCGTTTTGCCCGGCTCTCCGCGGGGCCCCGGGGAGCCTTGTCACCCAGCCGGGGTGCCCGCCCACAACCCAGTCAAACTCACAACCCGGCTCTCCAGCCGAACCTGGGTACCCACTATTAAGCCACCCTCCCGGAACCTTTACCAATAGCTGCGGGCGCACCGAGGCCGGGGACCTGGTGGTACGAATCCAGCTTTTTGGCAAAGCATTGTGGCCGTTTTGGGGAGCTCCCCACGCCAAAATGGGGCAACCTAAGGGGACTCCAGTCGGCCAGTTGGAGCCAAAGTAAAGTCTAGGTCTGTGTCCTGCTGCCCAACGGGGCTTTCTTCGCTGTGGGCGCCCCCTGGTGCTTCTCTAAGTTGTCCAATATTTCACATTGACAACAGTCTGCCACAAGGAAAAAAAGAAGGACAAAAAAAGCTTACAGCACCTGGTATTCCCAGGCGGTCTCCCATCCAAGTACTAACCAGGCCCGACCCTGCTTAGCTTCCGAGATCGGACGAGATCGGGCGTGTTCAGGGTGGTATGGCCGTAAGCGACAGTGAACCGCAGCCGGTAGGCCTTAATGGGCCAGCAGAGGCCCTTGCTATCGTGTGTGCTTCTGTCACGACCACTCATAAACACCGATTGCTCCTTCAGTCTGGCAAAATGAAAAAGCTTACAGCACCTGGTATTCCCAGGCGGTCTCCCATCCAAGTACTAACCAGGCCCGACCCTGCTTAGCTTCCGAGACCGGACGAGATTGGGCGTGTTCAGGGTGGTATGGCCATGAGCGACAGTCAACCGCAGCCGGTAGGCCTTAATGGGCCAGCAGAGGCCCTTGCTATCGTGTGTGCTTCTGTCACGGCCACTCATAAACGACGATTGCTCCTTCAGTCTGGCAAAATGAAAAAGCTTACAGCACCTGGTATTCCCAGGCGGTCTCCCATCCAAGTACTAACCAGGCCCGACCCTGCTTAGCTTCCGAGATCGGACGAGATCGGGCGTGTTCAGGGTGGTATGGCCGTAAGCAAGTAAGGCAGCAGCCGCTAGGCCTCATATGCCAGTGTCACGCTAACGCGGAGGGGACTGGCGGGTGTCAGACCGGATGAGAAAAGCATCAGCAGAGGCTGCGGTCGTTCAGGCAGTCAGTTAAGGGGTTATCGCTTCTCGGCCTTTTGGCTAAGATCAAGTGTAGTATCTGTTCTTATCAGTTTAATATCTGATACGTCCCCTATACGGGGACTACATATTAAACGGATTTTTGGACTCGGGAGTTGAAACAGGGGCTTGCTCCGTTCACTCCACGCATCGACCCGGCATTGCAGTGCCGCTGGGAACGGTGCGCCTCCTTCTGCTTTGTCGAAAGAAACTCGCATACACAAGGGCACCTTATCGTTCTGAACGGCGTGCCCGGTGGTTTACGCCCCGCCTCCTAGGCCGTGCCCCCCATTTGTGTTAACCAACGCCCCCAAAGTGGTTGGGGGTTGGGGCGACGGGAGGAGTAGACTAATTCCGGGGTACAGGTGAAAAATCTTCAAAGTGTGGGCTGCTGAAAAAAAAAAAAACCTGCATGTGCCATTTTGCCCGGCTCTCCGCGGGGCCCCGGGGAGCCTTGTCACCCAGCCGGGGAGCCCGCCCACAACCCAGTCAAACTCACAACCCGGCTCTCCAGCCGAACCCGGGTACCCACTATTAAGCCACCCTCCCGGAACCTTTACCAATAGCTGCGGGCGCACCGAGGCCGGGGACCTGGTGGTACGAATCCAGCTTTTTGGCAAAGCATTGTGGCCGTTTTGGGGAGCTCCCCACGCCAAAATGGGGCAACCTAAGGGGACTCCAGTCGGCCAGTTGGAGCCAAAGTAAAGTCTAGGTCTGTGTCCTGCTGCCCAACGGGGCTTTCTTCGCTGTGGGCGCCCCCTGGTGCTTCTCTAAGTTGTCCAATATTTCACATTGACAACAGTCTGCCACAAGGAAAAAAAGAAGGACAAAAAAAGCTTACAGCACCTGGTATTCCCAGGCGGTCTCCCATCCAAGTACTAACCAGGCCCGACCCTGCTTAGCTTCCGAGATCGGACGAGATCGGGCGTGTTCAGGGTGGTATGGCCGTAAGCGACAGTGAACCGCAGCCGGTAGGCCTTAATGGGCCAGCAGAGGCCCTTGCTATCGTGTGTGCTTCTGTCACGGCCACTCATAAACACCGATTGCTCCTTCAGTCTGGCAAAATGAAAAAGCTTACAGCACCTGGTATTCCCAGGCGGTCTCCCATCCAAGTACTAACCAGGCCCGACCCTGCTTAGCTTCCGAGATCGGACGAGATTGGGCGTGTTCAGGGTGGTATGGCCATGAGCGACAGTCAACTGCAGCCGGTAGGCCTTAATGGGCCAGCAGAGGCCCTTGCTATCGTGTGTGCTTCTGTCACGGCCACTCATAAACGACGATTGCTCCTTCAGTCTGGCAAAATGAAAAAGCTTACAGCACCTGGTATTCCCAGGCGGTCTCCCATCCAAGTACTAACCAGGCCCGACCCTGCTTAGCTTCCGAGATCGGACGAGATCGGGCGTGTTCAGGGTGGTATGGCCGTAAGCAAGTAAGGCAGCAGCCGCTAGGCCTCATATGCCAGTGTCACGCTAACGCGGAGGGGACTGGCGGGTGTCAGACCGGATGAGAAAAGCATCAGCAGAGGCTGCGGTCGTTCAGGCAGTCAGTTAAGGGGTTATCGCTTCTCGGCCTTTTGGCTAAGATCAAGTGTAGTATCTGTTCTTATCAGTTTAATATCTGATACGTCCCCTATACGGGGACTACATATTAAACGGATTTTTGGACTCGGGAGTTGAAACAGGGTTTTGCTCCGTTCACTCCACGCATCGACCCGGCATTGCAGTGCCGCTGGGAACGGTGCGCCTCCTTCTGCTTTGTCGAAAGAAACTCGCATACACAAGGGCACCTTATCGTTCTGAACGGCGTGCCCGGTGGTTTACGCCCCGCCTCCTAGGCCGTGCCCCCCATTTGTGTTAACCAACGCCCCCAAAGTGGTTGGGGGTTGGGGCGACGGGAGGAGTAGACTAATTCCGGGGTACAGGTGAAAAATCTTCAAAGTGTGGGCTGCTGAAAAAAAAAAAAACCTGCATGTGCCATTTTGCCCGGCTCTCCGCGGGGCCCCGGGGAGCCTTGTCACCCAGCCGGGGTGCCCGCCCACAACCCAGTCAAACTCACAACCCGGCTCTCCAGCCGAACCCGGGTACCCACTATTAAGCCACCCTCCCGGAACCTTTACCAATAGCTGCGGGCGCACCGAGGCCGGGGACCTGGTGGTACGAATCCAGCTTTTTGGCAAAGCATTGTGGCCGTTTTGGGGAGCTCCCCACGCCAAAATGGGGCAACCTAAGGGGACTCCAGTCGGCCAGTTGGAGCCAAAGTAAAGTCTAGGTCTGTGTCCTGCTGCCCAACGGGGCTTTCTTCGCTGTGGGCGCCCCCTGGTGCTTCTCTAAGTTGTCCAATATTTCACATTGACAACAGTCTGCCACAAGGAAAAAAAGAAGGACAAAAAAAGCTTACAGCACCTGGTATTCCCAGGCGGTCTCCCATCCAAGTACTAACCAGGCCCGACCCTGCTTAGCTTCCGAGATCGGACGAGATCGGGCGTGTTCAGGGTGGTATGGCCGTAAGCGACAGTGAACCGCAGCCGGTAGGCCTTAATGGGCCAGCAGAGGCCCTTGCTATCGTGTGTGCTTCTGTCACGGCCACTCATAAACACCGATTGCTCCTTCAGTCTGGCAAAATGAAAAAGCTTACAGCACCTGGTATTCCCAGGCGGTCTCCCATCCAAGTACTAACCAGGCCCGACCCTGCTTAGCTTCCGAGATCGGACGAGATTGGGCGTGTTCAGGGTGGTATGGCCATGAGCGACAGTCAACCGCAGCCGGTAGGCCTTAATGGGCCAGCAGAGGCCCTTGCTATCGTGTGTGCTTCTGTCACGGCCACTCATAAACGACGATTGCTCCTTCAGTCTGGCAAAATGAAAAAGCTTACAGCACCTGGTATTCCCAGGCGGTCTCCCAT
This sequence comes from Nannobrachium achirus, assembly GCF_963921795.1. NCBI lineage: Eukaryota > Metazoa > Chordata > Actinopteri > Myctophiformes > Myctophidae > Nannobrachium > Nannobrachium achirus. The sequence goes on from NW_027664712.1 coordinate 673,130, forward strand.
CCAAGTACTAACCAGGCCCGACCCTGCTTAGCTTCCGAGATCGGACGAGATCGGGCGTGTTCAGGGTGGTATGGCCGTAAGCAAGTAAGGCAGCAGCCGCTAGGCCTCATATGCCAGTGTCACGCTAATGCGGAGGGGACTGGCGGGTGTCAGACCGGATGAGAAAAGCATCAGCAGAGGCTGCGGTCGTTCAGGCAGTCAGTTAAGGGGTTATCGCTTCTCGGCCTTTTGGCTAAGATCAAGTGTAGTATCTGTTCTTATCAGTTTAATATCTGATACGTCCCCTATACGGGGACTACATATTAAACGGATTTTTGGACTCGGGAGTTGAAACAGGGGCTTGCTCCGTTCACTCCACGCATTGACCCGGCATTGCAGTGCCGCTGGGAACGGTGCGCCTCCTTCTGCTTTGTCGAAAGAAACTCGCATACACAAGGGCACCTTATCGTTCTGAACGGCGTGCCCGGTGGTTTACGCCCCGCCCCCTAGGCCGTGCCCCCCATTTGTGTTAACCAACGCCCCCAAAGTGGTTGGGGGTTGGGGCGACGGGAGGAGTAGACTAATTCCGGGGTACAGGTGAAAAATCTTCAAAGTGTGGGCTGCTGAAAAAAAAAAAAAACCTGCATGTGCCGTTTTGCCCGGCTCTCCGCGGGGCCCCGGGGAGCCTTGTCACCCAGCCGGGGTGCCCGCCCACAACCCAGTCAAACTCACAACCCGGCTCTCCAGCCGAACCCGGGTACCCACTATTAAGCCACCCTCCCGGAACCTTTACCAATAGCTGCGGGCGCACCGAGGCCGGGGACCTGGTGGTACGAATCCAGCTTTTTGGCAAAGCATTGTGGCCGTTTTGGGGAGCTCCCCACGCCAAAATGGGGCAACCTAAGGGGACTCCAGTCGGCCAGTTGGAGCCAAAGTAAAGTCTAGGTCTGTGTCCTGCTGCCCAACGGGGCTTTCTTCGCTGTGGGCGCCCCCTGGTGCTTCTCTAAGTTGTCCAATATTTCACATTGACAACAGTCTGCCACAAGGAAAAAAAGAAGGACAAAAAAAGCTTACAGCACCTGGTATTCCCAGGCGGTCTCCCATCCAAGTACTAACCAGGCCCGACCCTGCTTAGCTTCCGAGATCGGACGAGATCGGGCGTGTTCAGGGTGGTATGGCCGTAAGCGACAGTGAACCGCAGCCGGTAGGCCTTAATGGGCCAGCAGAGGCCCTTGCTATCGTGTGTGCTTCTGTCACGACCACTCATAAACACCGATTGCTCCTTCAGTCTGGCAAAATGAAAAAGCTTACAGCACCTGGTATTCCCAGGCGGTCTCCCATCCAAGTACTAACCAGGCCCGACCCTGCTTAGCTTCCGAGATCGGACGAGATTGGGCGTGTTCAGGGTGGTATGGCCATGAGCGACAGTCAACCGCAGCCGGTAGGCCTTAATGGGCCAGCAGAGGCCCTTGCTATCGTGTGTGCTTCTGTCACGGCCACTCATAAACGACGATTGCTCCTTCAGTCTGGCAAAATGAAAAAGCTTACAGCACCTGGTATTCCCAGGCGGTCTCCCATCCAAGTACTAACCAGGCCCGACCCTGCTTAGCTTCCGAGATCGGACGAGATCGGGCGTGTTCAGGGTGGTATGGCCGTAAGCAAGTAAGGCAGCAGCCGCTAGGCCTCATATGCCAGTGTCACGCTAACGCGGAGGGGACTGGCGGGTGTCAGACCGGATGAGAAAAGCATCAGCAGAGGCTGCGGTCGTTCAGGCAGTCAGTTAAGGGGTTATCGCTTCTCGGCCTTTTGGCTAAGATCAAGTGTAGTATCTGTTCTTATCAGTTTAATATCTGATACGTCCCCTATACGGGGACTACATATTAAACGGATTTTTGGACTCGGGAGTTGAAACAGGGGCTTGCTCCGTTCACTCCACGCATCGACCCGGCATTGCAGTGCCGCTGGGAACGGTGCGCCTCCTTCTGCTTTGTCGAAAGAAACTCGCATACACAAGGGCACCTTATCGTTCTGAACGGCGTGCCCGGTGGTTTACGCCCCGCCTCCTAGGCCGTGCCCCCCATTTGTGTTAACCAACGCCCCCAAAGTGGTTGGGGGTTGGGGCGACGGGAGGAGTAGACTAATTCCGGGGTACAGGTGAAAAATCTTCAAAGTGTGGGCTGCTGAAAAAAAAAAAAAACTGCATGTGCCATTTTGCCCGGCTCTCCGCGGGGCCCCGGGGAGCCTTGTCACCCAGCCGGGGAGCCCGCCCACAACCCAGTCAAACTCACAACCCGGCTCTCCAGCCGAACCCGGGTACCCACTATTAAGCCACCCTCCCGGAACCTTTACCAATAGCTGCGGGCGCACCGAGGCCGGGGACCTGGTGGTACGAATCCAGCTTTTTGGCAAAGCATTGTGGCCGTTTTGGGGAGCTCCCCACGCCAAAATGGGGCAACCTAAGGGGACTCCAGTCGGCCAGTTGGAGCCAAAGTAAAGTCTAGGTCTGTGTCCTGCTGCCCAACGGGGCTTTCTTCGCTGTGGGCGCCCCCTGGTGCTTCTCTAAGTTGTCCAATATTTCACATTGACAACAGTCTGCCACAAGGAAAAAAAGAAGGACAAAAAAAGCTTACAGCACCTGGTATTCCCAGGCGGTCTCCCATCCAAGTACTAACCAGGCCCGACCCTGCTTAGCTTCCGAGATCGGACGAGATCGGGCGTGTTCAGGGTGGTATGGCCGTAAGCGACAGTGAACCGCAGCCGGTAGGCCTTAATGGGCCAGCAGAGGCCCTTGCTATCGTGTGTGCTTCTGTCACGGCCACTCATAAACACCGATTGCTCCTTCAGTCTGGCAAAATGAAAAAGCTTACAGCACCTGGTATTCCCAGGCGGTCTCCCATCCAAGTACTAACCAGGCCCGACCCTGCTTAGCTTCCGAGATCGGACGAGATTGGGCGTGTTCAGGGTGGTATGGCCATGAGCGACAGTCAACCGCAGCCGGTAGGCCTTAATGGGCCAGCAGAGGCCCTTGCTATCGTGTGTGCTTCTGTCACGGCCACTCATAAACGACGATTGCTCCTTCAGTCTGGCAAAATGAAAAAGCTTACAGCACCTGGTATTCCCAGGCGGTCTCCCATCCAAGTACTAACCAGGCCCGACCCTGCTTAGCTTCCGAGATCGGACGAGATCGGGCGTGTTCAGGGTGGTATGGCCGTAAGCAAGTAAGGCAGCAGCCGCTAGGCCTCATATGCCAGTGTCACGCTAACGCGGAGGGGACTGGCGGGTGTCAGACCGGATGAGAAAAGCATCAGCAGAGGCTGCGGTCGTTCAGGCAGTCAGTTAAGGGGTTATCGCTTCTCGGCCTTTTGGCTAAGATCAAGTGTAGTATCTGTTCTTATCAGTTTAATATCTGATACGTCCCCTATACGGGGACTACATATTAAACGGATTTTTGGACTCGGGAGTTGAAACAGGGGCTTGCTCCGTTCACTCCACGCATCGACCCGGCATTGCAGTGCCGCTGGGAACGGTGCGCCTCCTTCTGCTTTGTCGAAAGAAACTCGCATACACAAGGGCACCTTATCGTTCTGAACGGCGTGCCCGGTGGTTTACGCCCCGCCCCCTAGGCCGTGCCCCCCATTTGTGTTAACCAACGCCCCCAAAGTGGTTGGGGGTTGGGGCGACGGGAGGAGTAGACTAATTCCGGGGTACAGGTGAAAAATCTTCAAAGTGTGGGCTGCTGAAAAAAAAAAAAAACCTGCATGTGCCGTTTTGCCCGGCTCTCCGCGGGGCCCCGGGGAGCCTTGTCACCCAGCCGGGGTGCCCGCCCACAACCCAGTCAAACTCACAACCCGGCTCTCCAGCCGAACCCGGGTACCCACTATTAAGCCACCCTCCCGGAACCTTTACCAATAGCTGCGGGCGCACCGAGGCCGGGGACCTGGTGGTACGAATCCAGCTTTTTGGCAAAGCATTGTGGCCGTTTTGGGGAGCTCCCCACGCCAAAATGGGGCAACCTAAGGGGACTCCAGTCGGCCAGTTGGAGCCAAAGTAAAGTCTAGGTCTGTGTCCTGCTGCCCAACGGGGCTTTCTTCGCTGTGGGCGCCCCCTGGTGCTTCTCTAAGTTGTCCAATATTTCACATTGACAACAGTCTGCCACAAGGAAAAAAAGAAGGACAAAAAAAGCTTACAGCACCTGGTATTCCCAGGCGGTCTCCCATCCAAGTACTAACCAGGCCCGACCCTGCTTAGCTTCCGAGATCGGACGAGATCGGGCGTGTTCAGGGTGGTATGGCCGTAAGCGACAGTGAACCGCAGCCGGTAGGCCTTAATGGGCCAGCAGAGGCCCTTGCTATCGTGTGTGCTTCTGTCACGACCACTCATAAACACCGATTGCTCCTTCAGTCTGGCAAAATGAAAAAGCTTACAGCACCTGGTATTCCCAGGCGGTCTCCCATCCAAGTACTAACCAGGCCCGACCCTGCTTAGCTTCCGAGATCGGACGAGATTGGGCGTGTTCAGGGTGGTATGGCCATGAGCGACAGTCAACCGCAGCCGGTAGGCCTTAATGGGCCAGCAGAGGCCCTTGCTATCGTGTGTGCTTCTGTCACGGCCACTCATAAACGACGATTGCTCCTTCAGTCTGGCAAAATGAAAAAGCTTACAGCACCTGGTATTCCCAGGCGGTCTCCCATCCAAGTACTAACCAGGCCCGACCCTGCTTAGCTTCCGAGATCGGACGAGATCGGGCGTGTTCAGGGTGGTATGGCCGTAAGCAAGTAAGGCAGCAGCCGCTAGGCCTCATATGCCAGTGTCACGCTAACGCGGAGGGGACTGGCGGGTGTCAGACCGGATGAGAAAAGCATCAGCAGAGGCTGCGGTCGTTCAGGCAGTCAGTTAAGGGGTTATCGCTTCTCGGCCTTTTGGCTAAGATCAAGTGTAGTATCTGTTCTTATCAGTTTAATATCTGATACGTCCCCTATACGGGGACTACATATTAAACGGATTTTTGGACTCGGGAGTTGAAACAGGGGCTTGCTCCGTTCACTCCACGCATCGACCCGGCATTGCAGTGCCGCTGGGAACGGTGCGCCTCCTTCTGCTTTGTCGAAAGAAACTCGCATACACAAGGGCACCTTATCGTTCTGAACGGCGTGCCCGGTGGTTTACGCCCCGCCCCCTAGGCCGTGCCCCCCATTTGTGTTAACCAACGCCCCCAAAGTGGTTGGGGGTTGGGGCGACGGGAGGAGTAGACTAATTCCGGGGTACAGGTGAAAAATCTTCAAAGTGTGGGCTGCTGAAAAAAAAAAAAACCTGCATGTGCCATTTTGCCCGGCTCTCCGCGGGGCCCCGGGGAGCCTTGTCACCCAGCCGGGGAGCCCGCCCACAACCCAGTCAAACTCACAACCCGGCTCTCCAGCCGAACCCGGGTACCCACTATTAAGCCACCCTCCCGGAACCTTTACCAATAGCTGCGGGCGCACCGAGGCCGGGGACCTGGTGGTACGAATCCAGCTTTTTGGCAAAGCATTGTGGCCGTTTTGGGGAGCTCCCCACGCCAAAATGGGGCAACCTAAGGGGACTCCAGTCGGCCAGTTGGAGCCAAAGTAAAGTCTAGGTCTGTGTCCTGCTGCCCAACGGGGCTTTCTTCGCTGTGGGCGCCCCCTGGTGCTTCTCTAAGTTGTCCAATATTTCACATTGACAACAGTCTGCCACAAGGAAAAAAAGAAGGACAAAAAAAGCTTACAGCACCTGGTATTCCCAGGCGGTCTCCCATCCAAGTACTAACCAGGCCCGACCCTGCTTAGCTTCCGAGATCGGACGAGATCGGGCGTGTTCAGGGTGGTATGGCCGTAAGCGACAGTGAACCGCAGCCGGTAGGCCTTAATGGGCCAGCAGAGGCCCTTGCTATCGTGTGTGCTTCTGTCACGGCCACTCATAAACACCGATTGCTCCTTCAGTCTGGCAAAATGAAAAAGCTTACAGCACCTGGTATTCCCAGGCGGTCTCCCATCCAAGTACTAACCAGGCCCGACCCTGCTTAGCTTCCGAGATCGGACGAGATTGGGCGTGTTCAGGGTGGTATGGCCATGAGCGACAGTCAACCGCAGCCGGTAGGCCTTAATGGGCCAGCAGAGGCCCTTGCTATCGTGTGTGCTTCTGTCACGGCCACTCATAAACGACGATTGCTCCTTCAGTCTGGCAAAATGAAAAAGCTTACAGCACCTGGTATTCCCAGGCGGTCTCCCATCCAAGTACTAACCAGGCCCGACCCTGCTTAGCTTCCGAGATCGGACGAGATCGGGCGTGTTCAGGGTGGTATGGCCGTAAGCAAGTAAGGCAGCAGCCGCTAGGCCTCATATGCCAGTGTCACGCTAACGCGGAGGGGACTGGCGGGTGTCAGACCGGATGAGAAAAGCATCAGCAGAGGCTGCGGTCGTTCAGGCAGTCAGTTAAGGGGTTATCGCTTCTCGGCCTTTTGGCTAAGATCAAGTGTAGTATCTGTTCTTATCAGTTTAATATCTGATACGTCCCCTATACGGGGACTACATATTAAACGGATTTTTGGACTCGGGAGTTGAAACAGGGTTTTGCTCCGTTCACTCCACGCATCGACCCGGCATTGCAGTGCCGCTGGGAACGGTGCGCCTCCTTCTGCTTTGTCGAAAGAAACTCGCATACACAAGGGCACCTTATCGTTCTGAACGGCGTGCCCGGTGGTTTACGCCCCGCCTCCTAGGCCGTGCCCCCCATTTGTGTTAACCAACGCCCCCAAAGTGGTTGGGGGTTGGGGCGACGGGAGGAGTAGACTAATTCCGGGGTACAGGTGAAAAATCTTCAAAGTTTGGGCTGCTGAAAAAAAAAAAACCTGCATGTGCCATTTTGCCCGGCTCTCCGCGGGGCCCCGGGGAGCCTTGTCACCCAGCCGGGGTGCCCGCCCACAACCCAGTCAAACTCACAACCCGGCTCTCCAGCCGAACCCGGGTACCCACTATTAAGCCACCCTCCCGGAACCTTTACCAATAGCTGCGGGCGCACCGAGGCCGGGGACCTGGTGGTACGAATCCAGCTTTTTGGCAAAGCATTGTGGCCGTTTTGGGGAGCTCCCCACGCCAAAATGGGGCAACCTAAGGGGACTCCAGTCGGCCAGTTGGAGCCAAAGTAAAGTCTAGGTCTGTGTCCTGCTGCCCAACGGGGCTTTCTTCGCTGTGGGCGCCCCCTGGTGCTT